>NC_141157.1:108540801-109173301 GCF_053477565.2 Lygodium microphyllum
CCTACCGTTGCCATCTACTTGGGAGGTCCTAATGCAAATCGCGGTTTACTTCCTTATCGAGGACTACGGAAACTATTGGATTCATAGATGGCTACATACAGAATGGGGCTACAACAACATTCATTACATGCACCATATCTTCTCTGCTCCCAACAGTTTTGCAGCTCCCTATGCACACTGGGCAGAAGTTCTCTTATTAGGGATCCCATCATTTATTGGGCCTATGGTGGTTCCAGGACATATGATCACCCTCTGGTTGTGGATTGGCCTCCGCCAGATTGAAGCTGTTGATACACACAGTGGGTGAGAGCTCAAAGAACCTTAACAAGTTCTACCAATAAAGCTGCCAGGACAATAGTCTGTGTGATAAGGCACTTGTGATTGATTGCATGTCAACTTAACTCTAGAGACTGTTGCATCGTGGTTGTGATGTGTGCAGCAATAGGCTCTAGAAGACCAAGCCGGTCTTGGTAACATGATTTAACAGCCAATGTAGGCTAATCTAGGAGAGAGTTTATGCAGCCAATGCTTTCAATTAATTGTCAAAGTGTCAGCAGCATATTGGATTTGGTTCATAGTCTGAGCAGGACTAGGGAATATGAATCAATTTGATTTGGAAGCAAGTCACACCGTTAGGATGACTTTAGGCTGTCATAATCTTTACCATTTCAAATCATCACAATCACCCGAAGGTATATATCTTTTGTCATTTTACAGCATTAAACTTTATAGAGTCAATGGGACACAATGTACTTTTGTTGGCTGTATGTACACTCTGCTGGACTCAGTTTTCAAGATGAGAGTCTTGAGTAGGAATGTTATGTAAAAATTACACAGCGCAGCGAACAGAATTTGAGAAAGAGATAGAGATAGAGAGTACACAACAGATAAGAGGAGAATTAGAAAATTTTGTTTAGCTCTAAACAACTGATACAGAGATGGCTCTGTCCACTTGTGCACTTCCACAATGAAGCTTAGATGGCGATCTAGAGTGAAGATAGGTGAAGAGCTTAAGGCTAGTTGGAACAACTCTGACTAGGTGAAAGATAGATGATTGATGGCTGTGAAGGGGTTTAGCATTTATAGCTTAAAAGGCGGTTAGGTCGGCGTGATTGACCTACCATATGAAGCCTCCACTAGTCGGCCAGGGAATATTCCAAGGAATATTCTTTTTACTGTCGGGCTGAGAATGTTGCCCTCGGGCTCCCGCTAGCCTCCTTGGGACCCCTCAGCCAAGGGCCGCTTCCGTGGCCTCGGGACCCCAAAATAGGGGCCCTTTTTAACTCACTTACTTCGCAACTCGATGCAATGTGCTTTGAGTTGCTACCAACTTAACTACTCAATCCAACCCAAAGATTAGACTCACAATGGTCACCTTTTTGCCATCCGGTCACATAGACTTCATCTGATATACAAGTCAGGACTCAACTAATGTCCGGGATCACATTTGGCTTCTCCTCATAATGGGGGCCTTACAACTTTGAGCACCATGGATCATTGGTGGCACCTTATGAGGGTGGGGTATTAAGCATATCTAACACCTCCCCTCAATGTCGACCCATAGGTGAACTATCTCCTCAGTCCAATAAAAAGGTCGTCCACATATAGGACAATCACTACAGACTTTTCACCATCCCTGTAAACATACAGGTTAGCATATGAGGCACATCTTTTGAAGTTTAAGCTTAAAAAGAACTTATCTATCCATTGGTACCATGCTCTGGGGGCTTGTTTCAGCCCATACAATGCCTTCTTCAGCTTACACACTTTGTTTTCAGAATGGGGGGTCTCAAACCTTGGTGGCTGAGCCACGTAAACCTCCTCCTTGAGGTCACCATTTAAGAACGCTGACTTAACATCCATTTGGTAAATTGGCCACTGTTTGTGGACAGCCACTGCAAGTACTGTGCCAATAGTGGTTATTCTGGCAGTTGGAGCAAATGACTTTTGAAAATCAAACCCTTCAATCTGCGAAAAACCCTGTGCAACCAGTCTAGCTTTGTACTTTTCTAAAGTACCATCAGCCTTGTACTTTACCTTTCAAATCCACTTGGTGCTAATCATCTTCCGCTTTGCTAGTCGATCCACTAGCTCCCAAGTGTCATTTTTCATTATGCTGTTATACTCGGCTTGCATAGCTGCCTTCCATGCTAGATCTGCAAGTGCTTCTTCTAAATCAGTTGGCTCTTTTACTTCTCTCATAATCTCAGCCCATCAAGGCCATATTGACTATGTGAGCAGAAGCCCTTCTTTGCTTCTCTATTCTCTGAGACCTCCTTGGTCCGTTTGCCTTCTCCTCAACAGATGTGGGCATAGGATTATTGTGGTTATAGAGCTGCTTCACCCAACGCGGCAATGGCTTTTCCGATGGGGTGATGTCAGGTTGGTGAACTTTTTTCTCATCATTTGAAGATGATGCTTTCTCCTCCTTAAGGATAGGGACAGCTCTCGAGACAGGTTCATAGTGGACTACTTTTTCGCTTGATGATAAAGGTCATATAATTTGTATCTTCTGCCCATCACTATAACCTAAAAAGATACATTTTTTGCTTTTTGGTTGTAACTTGTTTCTCTTCTCATCTAGAATATGTACATAACATTCACATAAAAAAATTCTGAAGTGTGAGACAGATGGTTTCTTACCAGTGTAAGCCTCATGAGGTGTTTTTCCCTTTAGAGTCTTTGTGTAGCTTTGATTTAAAATGTAGACTGCAGTATTAACAACTTTAGCCCAAAAATGGTTAGGCAATCCCTTGCCCTTTAGCATGCATCTTGCCATCTCCACAATGGTGCGATTCTTGCGTTCCACAACACCGTTCTGCTAAGGTGTGTGAGGTGTCGTTAATTGACGCTTGATCCCTTTGCTCTTACAAAAGTCTTCAAACTTCTTTGAGTTGAACTGACCACCACCATCTGTTCTAAATTTCTTCACACTTTTCCCTATTTCAATCTCAACAAGTTTTAGCCATTCTTTAAACTTACCAAAAGCTTGAGCCTTATCACGAAGAAAGTACATCCACATCTTCCTATTGTAGTCATCGACAATCAATATAAAATAAGAAGATCCCCCCAAGGCCCATGTAGGCATCTTTCCGTACAAGTCAGCATGCACCAACTCTAGAGAAGTTTGTGTTCTATTCTTACTTTCTTGTGGAAATGCCTTTCTCTGTTGCTTGCCCATTATATAAGCTTCACAAGGTTTTTTCAATTTAGTCATTGTAGGTAGGTGAGCAACCATACCTTGGTTGTGCATCTCCTTCAACACTGCAAATCTAATGTGTCCAAACCTTTCATACCAAAGCTTACTTATGCCCACTCCAATGGTGGTTGTAAGAGCACTTAGCTCATATAGGTTGTTCATTCTTTCTCCTTTGCCAACAACTTCGCTATCACTGTCAAGAATTTCTGCACATGTCTTCTTGAACCTCACTTCATGACCAAGATCAGTTATGGCAGCAACTGATAACAGATTTTTCTTAATTTCGAGAACATACAACACATTTGAAAGCTTTTTGACATCACCATTGCAGCAACAAATGAAATAGTACCTGTGTCCGCAGCAAGGTATTTTGCATCATTTTCAACCGTCACAGTGATGGATTCTTGTAGAGGTTGCATAGAACTGTATAGACCTTTCTTGTTGGTCATGTGACAGGAGGCTCCACTATCCAACACCCATGAGTCAGTGGTAGATTCTTCTTGCGTCGAGGAGCACACCTTCTCAATGGTCACCATAAATAACTTCAACTCTGCTTCAGTCGTATTGGCTGTCTCTCTCTCTTTACTTTTAAGGGTACCATTCTTTTCATTTGTCTTCTTGACACGACAATCTGTGATTGCACGCCCTTTTTTCTTGCAGTAGAAGCACTCTCCTTGAAACTTCTTCTTAGTGCTCTTCTTCTTTTTGTCACCATCATTTTTAGTGGAGGAACCATCTTTGCCTTTTGCATTGGCAGAGAATGCAGCATCTCCATTGTTGCTTCCTTCTTGGGCTTTCAGCCTCAATTCCTCCTCCAGTAATAATGCACAAAACTTCTCAAAACTCAAAGCTTGAGGTCTCACCTGAGTATTAAGGGTAGTTACTAGTCCATTAAACTTTTGTGGACAAATCCAAAGATACCTTTGAGCTAGCTCCTCACTAGTCTTTTATATCCCAGCACCAGCCCCCATCTGGTCGTGCAGATTCTTAATCTGAGTGATGAATGCTTTAGCTGTCTCTTCTTCAGCAAACCTTCACTGCTAGTTGATTCTCCAAGTTTTGAATCCTTGTTTGGTTTCGCGTTTCATATTGACTCCTTAGTACATTCCAAGCCTTTGATACTTTGGTTGTATACTGAATCAAAGTCAGACACTGTTAGAACAGCTTGTAACTAAGGCACACAATGCATCTGCGTTCCTTCGTTTCCAAGCTCGTAGAAGATTTGCATTCGAAGGAATCATTACACTAGGATTTGATGGGTCGGGGGTAGGCTGTGGTTCTACATCAGTCCCCAGTACAGTCTCCAAAAGCTCATAAGAATCAAGGATAGGTGTAA
Source organism: Lygodium microphyllum (assembly GCF_053477565.2). Taxonomy (NCBI): domain Eukaryota; kingdom Viridiplantae; phylum Streptophyta; class Polypodiopsida; order Schizaeales; family Lygodiaceae; genus Lygodium; species Lygodium microphyllum. The sequence goes on from NC_141157.1 coordinate 108,545,337, forward strand.
ATTTGAACTTCCACAAGGTATAGTTTGTACTATCTAACTTTCCTTCGCTGAAGGTTGGTGGACGAATCCTCAGTGTTTGAATAGTTGGTACAGCAGCACTACCTCCTGCACCGCTTCCTGATGCGCCAGAACCGCTTCCGGAAGACGACATTGTTCCTCTTTGCTGTTGAAGCCTTTGTCTCTTACGCACTCTTCGATCCCTAGAGCCCCTTGGGCTCACATACCATGTAAAAATTACACGACACAACGAATAGAATCTGAGGAAGAGATAGAGATAGAGAGTACACAACATATAAGAGGAGAATTAAGAAATTTCTTTAGCTCCAAACAACTGATACAGAGATGGCTTTGTCCACCCGTGCGCTTCCACTGTGAAGCTTAGATGGTGATCTAAACAGAAGATAGGTTAAGAGCTTGAGGCTAGCTGAAACAACTTCGACTAGGTGAAAGATAGATGATTGATGGCTGTGAAGGGGTTTAGCTTTTATAGCTTGCGAAGGCGGTTAGGTCGGCGGGACCGACCTACCATATGAGCCTCCACTAGTCGGTCAGGGAATATTTCCTTTACCGTCGGGCCGGGGCTGCTGCTCCCAGGCCCCCGCCAAGGGGGCCATTGGCCCCCTTGGGACCCCTCAGCCAAGGGCTGCTTCCGCAGCCCCGGGACCCCAAAATAGAGGCCCCTTTTAACTCCCTTACCCTGCAACTCCATGCAATGTGCCTCGAGTTGCTACCAGCTTAACTACTCAATCCAACCCAAAGATTAGACCCACAATGGTCACCTTTTTGCCATCCGGTCACATAGACCTCATCTAATATACAAGTCAGGACCCAATCAATGTCCGGGCTCACATTTGGTTTCTCCTCATAATGGGGGCCTTACAACTTTGAGCACCATGGATCATTGGTGGCACCTTATGAGGGTGGGGCATTTTGCATATCTAACACGTTACTGGTCACAGGAACTAAACTTTCATAAACAACACTGAAATGAGAGCGTGAGTAAGAACATTGCTGGTCAGGAACTAATCTACATTTTCGAACATGTTCAAGATACTCAACGACATAGGAGTATAGGTACTTGAAGATGTAGGAGTATCATCCACATCATTGACGACGTCTAGGTCAACAAGTGCAAGTGTTGCAGATTTCTCCAGTGACATGTATTTAGAAGAGGCAACGTCATGTGCACAATAGTTTAAATTGTGATGTTATCATTACTAGCTGAACTGAAGGCTGCTTGGAGTAAAAGAAGCTATCTTTACCCACTCATAACAAGGACCAGCCATGTGGAAGTGCTGTTAAGTTCTGTCTATATGGCTGATTCAGAGTAGATTGAATTTGAAAACATTTCCTGCACATCGATGCTTTGCTGTGCTGTTGCTATTGCTGCCCATGTTTTGAGTGCGATGCTTATGTAAGAACTTGGAAAACTTGTAGTAGACAAACTCTTAACCACTATTACTCCTCATTGTCCTTACATAGACACCCCTCTGATTTTGGGCGAGTTGCACTCATGTGGAGAATATGCCAAGGTGTTAGATTTATTCTTGAGAAAATAGGCCCACAAATATCTCGAATATTTGACCACTAATAGAAAAAAGCAAAACGTGCCATTAATGGCTGCTGTGGATGTGGCCCACTTAAGTCAACATGAATCAACTGAAGGCCTAGATTATGGTCATTGTAAGAAAGACCACTCTCCCCAATTTGCAAAGCTGATGGATGGATAAAAGGTTTATCCAAGGATGGCATACACGGTAAGCATTGTCCAATGAAGTGAGAGCAGGGCCTTTGATACTGCAGTGAAGCGAGATTGGGGCCTTTGTCATTATCAAATTTGATATGACCAATGCCCTTAATCTTGGTAGAGGAGTAGTTTCTACATCGAATATTCTTGGTTGTAGGGGCGTGGTTGATGAAAATGTCATCGAGTGGAGTCATATGACGTGTAGCTCCATTGTCCACAATCCAAGTGGCAGAGTGATATAAGTTAATTGACATGGGCCTGAGGATTGAAGTTCATCAATTGACAGACTAGTTAGACACACCCTCTGGAGTTGAGAATGGTGGAGACTATGATGGTGGTAGATCTCCATTGTCCTTGATTTTGTTGGTCACCACTACCTTGAATCCATTGGGGGTTCACCTTGCGGCTGTGGAAAAGGGGAAGGGGGGTTTGAGTAGGGCAGTTTTTGGGGGGTGTTGTGCCTTTAGCCTTTGATGGATACTCATTGTCAAAGTGGCTAGTCTTTTGATAGTGTTGATAGTATTTATTTTCCTTGGGTATATTTTTCCATCTCAATTTGAGGTGTGATTGGGTTTTCCCTTGTGACTCTATAGGTGTCTAAGATTGAGTTTGATTCTTCTTGCGCTTTCCTTTCTTCCCCTTTAAAAAGTGAAAACAAGGGTTCTTACAAGTGAGAGAGAGAGAGCTTTATGCAATTGATTGATTGAACAACTGAGTGTAACATAGTAATTGACACTCAAACTCAGAACATTTGGATGTTATAGGTTGTAAGATCACTTGTTGGACAAAATTGAAATATTTTTGGGGCAATTTGTTTAGAAACAAAATGACCTACTCATTAGGAGACTTGGAAAGCCATCTAATGGCAAAGTCAGTGAGTAAATGTTGGTATTTTGCTAACTTGAACCTAAGGTCATCTTGCTTTGTGATTTTAAACTCTTGGAGCCCATATGGAAGATCGATATGATAGGTCCTACCCCGATTTTCATTTGTAAATAATGCTTTCATTAGCAAGACTTGTTTTAATGGGTCTAATTATACTACGTGATCCAATTTGATAAGGCATGTTTTAGACTTTAAATTTTGTGGGACCTAGTGCAAGGATTGAAACCCCAACTAGACCCCCGCTGGCCTCCTCTAGAGGTTGTCCGCTCTTGGAAATCACAAAATACTTCCACCATAGTTGGGTTAATGAAAGGCCTTCATGGGATGGGTTGGATTTGAAATTGGGGTGTAGATAGTAGTAAAGTGTATACAATTGATTGATTTTGTGTATTAGATGATTTGATTGCTCCAATGAAAAAGTCTTGGTCACTTGGGCTTCTTGGTCAATTTGATCACCCAACTAGACTCTTAGTTCCTCTTGAGCATCTTGTGTACGATGATCCAATTGTAACTACAGGGTGATGGGCATTCTAGCCATTTGCTATCTTTGAATGCAAAGATGAGCATTTAATCATATTTTACTCCAAGGATATACAAATCATATTTCAAGCTCAATGAGCATAAAATTATGTGAGTCATTGAGCCAATATATATTGACAATAGTTGATATATACAAGGTTGGTTGTATCGACAATGAAATGCAACAATGTAGCCTTTGTAGTGGTAGATTAGCATATAACATATTTGAAAAAGCAAGAATAACAACACAAAGCACCATAACCAATAGTATTGGTGGTGTGATGTTATGTTAGAATGAGAAACAAATGCGGAAGAAACATCATTGCTCTTCATCAATTGGGACGATATAGTCATCTTCTCTATTGCTACGGATGCTACTCCCAACTCTATATTTGAGCTTTGGGATAGTGTTATCATCTTGAGCCACTCCAGTGTCATTGGCTTCTTGGCTCTCCTCAACGAATACAGAGGCACAAGGTCATTTTATCATCATTGTATCTTGTTCATGCTCCAAGTTTCTTGAGTTCATTCACTACTACTGTTTTTGTATGCACTCTATTGTCTTTGCTATAAAGCCTAACATTTCATTACATTGTATTAGTACAATGGTTCTCTTGAGCAAAAGATCCTCATTCTTCGTGAAGAGCACATGTCTTTGTAGGGAGTAGGAGACCTTTGGCATCTCAGATTCCTACACTCCATTTTGCTATGACATTCAAGAGAACTCTATCTTTTGCTCTCATCCCACCCTCCCATTCCAAGTTTGCATCATGGATGTCATAGCTTCCTTTTTTCAAGTTGTTGCACTATCTATTGGGTGCATCTATTGTTACAAGTTAGGTAAGTCCACCCTATTACCACACTGATTGTTGCTCCTTATTAGACCGGAGCATATTCACATTCTTGAAGGCTTTCCCTATGCCAACTCGACATTTTGGGTGCAACATACATTGTTCTACACCATTAGTTGGAGTATTATGCTCAAGACAATAAGATGCCTACGATATACTCTTAAGTCATTTTGAGTACATCGGGGGACTAGCAATAAGCCTTTATGAAGATAAATGCAAATTACTATGTGTTTCCTCTCCAAATTTTTGCTTTTCTCAAGGCAATAAGATGTCTATGATACGCAACGTGCATCAAGTCCTTGCAAGCATTCGAGGCATTGACAATAATCCCTTTGGGAGACCAATGTAACCATGGAGGTTTTCCCTATCATAAGTGGGTGTAGTGATGGAAGCATGGAAAATTGCTGTAATATACTGCTAAACGCAAGAGACAAAGGAAAGAGAGAGAAACACTGCAAAAGATGTGAGAGTGCGCAGCGGAAGAAGAACACGAACATAGAGGAGGAGAGAGAGAGACAGCAGAAAATGAAGGAAGAAAGTCTGCACTGACTGTAATGAATGCTGAATACAAAACTGTGGACTGATCAGTCCCTGCACGCAGCCCGAAGTGTCAGTGAGGGTACCAGATCAGGCGGATGATGACGGCAGCACCGAAGACGGAGGAAGATGACGGAGTCGGAGTGTGCACCTGCCAAAGAAGGAGGGAAGATGATAATACAACTGACTGCCAAGTGGGACATGGCTATAAATAGCCAAAAAACCCAAAAACTGGCCGACCTGAAATTTGAGGCCATAAATATGTCCGACCAGCATTTAATGCTGATCCGACCAGCATTTAATGCTGGTAAAAATGCCAGGAATGCTCAGAAAAATCTCGGAAAGGGTGGACAATGTCCGGTAGGTGAGGCAGGCTGAAGAATGCAGAAACTGCCCCGGGAAATGCACATAAAATCCCGACTGGAGGAGAAAATGCACTGAAATGCAATAAACTGAGTGCTCTAGAATGAGCTACCTCCTCCGTCAAAACAAGTGATAGACAAGTCAGAGCTCCTAAAGTCCTCGTCTGACTCAGACTGAGGCTCACAGGCAGGAGATGACAAGGCATGACAAACATGACTGCTAACAAAAGAAAAGAACACTGCACAAAGTTTCAAAAGATGACGTACAAGCGAGACAGGAGGGTTTGCGGGGAGGAACACAGAGTGAACTTGGCAAACATGGAGAAGAGAAGAGGAGAGAAGAAACTCTGATGAATGGAATGATGAAGTTTTGAGTCATGGAGTGAATGTGATACAAGGGAACAAGGGTGCCATAGCACAAGGAAGATGATGAAAACAGCCATGAATCACGAACCACAATGTCCTCCTGAAGGGGTGTGGGGGCAGTGGAAGGCTGGAGAGAAGAGGTGACGGACTGAATGAATCAGCTGTAAGAAATGAATGAGGGTACCGGTGGGGTAAACTGGATAAGGGAGGGTGGGAGGGAGAAAAATGATATCTCCCAATGCGTAGTGGAAATGATAGAGAAATTAAATGTTGATGCTGAACCCGCCACCGGTCTTTGTCTTCTTTGATGAGGAGGAGAGAGAGACTAAAAATGCATGCTGCAGGAGGGAGAAATACGTAGGAAAAACCAGTAGTAGCAATCAGTATGCTGAAATCAGCTCTGAATAGTGTGTGGTAGGCTGGAAACAGGCATCAGACTGTTATAGACAGCAATGGCCAGCTTGGACCATGATGTCCTCCATGTCCGAGGTGTGGGCAACAAGCTGAAATACTTGAAATCTGCAAAAACGAGATTATTTTCTGAATGGAGAGTCATTAGAACAATTGCTCTGTTGTAAACAGCTGCAAACTGCGGTTGGAAGGCTGGAAATAGGCACCAAACTGTGGTTGGAAGGCTGGAAACAAGCACCAAACTGTTAACAGCAAGGGACAGCTGAGACTGCGATGTCCTCCACGAAAGGGGTGTGGGCAGCAAGTTGAAAACACCTGAAACTTGCAAAAACGAGATTTTGATGCAGCAGAAGAAGAGAAGTGGATGTTGAACCCACCACGGGTCTTTGCCGTCACTGGAGTGGAGGATCTTTGCCACTGTTTGAGCAGATCCAGTTCTAATACTATGTTAAAAGATGACGTACCAGCAAGACATGAGGGTTTGCGGGAACACGGAGTGAACTCGGCAAACATGGAGAAGAGAAGAGAAGAGAAGAGAAGAGAGAAGAAACTCTAATGAATGGAATGATGAAGTTCTGAATCATGGAGTGAATGTGATATAAGGGAACAAGGGTGCCGTAGCACAAGGAAGATGATGAAGACAGCCATGAACCACGAACCACAATGTCCTCCTGAAGGGGTGTGAGGGCAATGGAAGCCTGGAGAGAAGAGGCGATGGATTGAATGAATCAGTTGTAAGGAATGAATGAGAGTGGCCTATAAATAGGCACAGTCAGTCTAGGATGGTGCCCCTTTTTGGGATTGCAAACCCTTAATGCAAAACACAAAAACACAAAAACGCAAACTAGGGATGAAGGATTTCTCAACACAAAGAACTCAGAAGCAAAGAGATATGAGATAGTTTTTTTTTTTTTTGCAAATAAGGTGTGGCTAATTATATTACTTCAGAAAAAACCGGAATACAAAGAAGTGCTCATGCTCAACAGACCAAGCTGGAGTTGGTGAAAGTCATAGCTACATCATATATATAAGCCTCTCAAGGCGGTTTGGGGGGGATAGGGGCAAGAAGCCATGGATGGGGGGTGTATCGCCATCTGGGGCTGCTTGCCTGCATTACGAAGAACAGGTCCTAGCCGCTCCAAGTGCGCATGAAATGAACTCGGAGCTCCTGACGAGCTGTGGACTCACCCTGCACCTGATCCCATCGGTCCCGAAGGGAGTGGATGATGGAGGTTCAGAGCTCCGCTAGGGTCGCCTGTACTGTAAGTCTCTCTCCGCCGAAAGCCGCGTGACACCGCGCCTTCTAGATATGCCAACCAGTAAGACTCCCTATGATTTCCCATACATCAGAGCGGTCTGCTGTGGGCTCCAGTACTTGGCGGATGGGTAGAGGCTCTAAACCCACCACTGTGCCCGACCCTGCCTCGATCATGAAAATCGTGTTCTGCATCCTGGCCTCATACAGAAGGTGATGGCCCTGATTGACCGCTTGCCAATAGAAAGCACCCCAAGAGATACATCTAAGGTTGGGTGCTATGCAGCGCAATATGCGGCATACTTCTCTCCACACGAGTTGTGTCGCCTCACAAGACCAAAGGCAGTGCTTTGGGGTTTCCATCGACTGCTATGTGCAGCACTTACAAACTCCCAATTGCATTTGGGTAAGCCAGCTTCCCATCGCCAAGCCTCCATGTGCCACCAGCCATAAAAAATACGATATCCTCCTCGACCTCCAGCTGTTCCATAGGCGGCGATAAAAGGTTCGTCGGAACGGCTCTGTGATGCTGTGCTCCGCCCAGTGCCTGCTACATGAAGACGCCCAATCCATGTTCTCCTGCATCAGTACGTGTTTGCCGATCCTGGCGGTGTACTCCAAGAACCTCGGTGGCTTCTTGGCGACCGTATTGGCCGGCCAAAGCCACTCTCCTAGATCCCACTCTAGCTCCTCAAGTGGCATTTCTTTCTAGATCCAGAGGTGCCACTCCCTGAGCTCCTGCAAAAAAACCAACGGGTCCAGCCGCCATGTCTTCCCCTGAAGGCCAACCACCCGGATCCTCTTCCATGAAAGGACAGCTAACCCCTCATCCTGGTGCCCTCTGTCAAGAGCCAGACGCCCCCCCTCCTGCATTGTGAAAAAGGTCCTAGGTGGAGCACCACCCACTCTTCCTGCCACTTGTAGGGGGATGCTTGCTGGTGAAAACCTAGCGGCCCATACCTCCTCGGGCTCTGGCTCTCGAATCGGGGGAGCAAGCCACTCCCGAGGTATCGCTGTGTCTATCTTCCTTCTCCTTAGCTCCACTCCTCGCTAGGAGCTTGATGCTTGCTTCAGCACCTCCTCGTCCGCCATCCTGTACACCTCCCGCCATGTCCTGATGGTACGAGTCGGGCCAGCCTCCCAACCGGCCCATTGGATGTGGGGGCGCTCGCCAATCTGTGCCCCTTCTCGATCCTTGACATGGGGGTTCCAAATCACCGGTTGATGATCAATCTCCTCATGGCAGCCCGGGGGGCTTTGGATAAGGGCCTTACGGAGGCCCTACCACACACAGAGCAAGCTGCGTAGGAAGGACGATCAGGGGGGGTGATCTGGGCTGGCGTGAAGATCCATCTCAGGGACAGCCTCCCGGTCTACAGTCCTGAAGACCCTCCTGCAATAGGACCTTCCAGGTCTGCCCTCCTGATGTGAGGCCTCGAACAACTAGCTTGCCCAGGAGGGCCATACTTTGATACTCTGGGTCTATGATCCCAAGTCCTCCCTCTGACCGATGTATAATGGTCGCCCACGCTACCTTGGCTCTGGAGTCCGTGGCACCGTCTGACCTGGAGCAAAGGAAATTCTGCACTAGGCGGCGAAGCTGCATTATGCAGGAGGAGGAGAAGCACCAACACGAGGCGATGTACCAAGCCGTCGCTAGGAGGACCTGGTTAACTACCAGGGCTCGGCCGGCTAGTGAGAGGCGAGCCGTGCTCCAGTAGGTCAGCTTCCTCCGAATAGAATTGAGGACTAGAAGAAACTACTGGGCGGGAGTGATGTCGAGTTCCACCTGGAACCCTAGGTACCGGACGGTCTGTCCTTTGCTCAGCCATCTAAATCCCAGGTGGACGCCCACTCTGTGCTAGAGTCCGGGTCTGTGAGGAAACCAATCGACTTTCGCCAGTTGATTTTCGCTCCCGCTATAGAACAGAGCACCTCAAGAGCCAACCTCACTCTTTCAAGCATCAACTCGTCGTCCTCTATGTAAAGCGCTGTATTATTTGCATACTCTGAGTCTAACAACTCGGTCTCCTCTCTTACTGGAAGTCGGAGGCCATGTAAACTGCTCACACGTGACCTGAGGAAGTGAGACATCGCCTGTGCAAAGAGAAGGAACATGTACGGGGCCAGGAGGAAGCCCTGTCGGACCGATCTCTCCAGCCGAAACTTCTCCCCTCGCCTTCCTCCTATGAGAACCTTGTTGGTGGCCGATTTGTAAAGTGCGGAGACCCCAGAAATCCAAGCATGGGGGAAACCCAACCTCACCATGGTGCCCTCTAGGAAATCCCAGTCCACCTTGTCATAGGCTTTCTCAAAATCCAAGAGTAGTACGGCCAGTCTCTGCCCACTGTGCTGGGCCCATTATGTCGCCTCAAAGAAGGTGAATACATTGTCTAGGATGCTCCTATCCTGGACAAAGCCTGTCTGTGTGTCATGGATGATGTTAGGAAGCAAGGGGCGTAGTCACCTACCAATCATCTTTCCCAGTGGAGACCAATCACATTACTGTCAATGGTGCCTTATAGGGCATTGACAGTAATGTGATTGGTCTCCACTGGGAAAGCTCCAACCGGTCTCCCTCTTTGGGGAGAAGATTGATAAGGCTTGCCGATAGACTCCCTGGCATCTGTCCTAAAGTGAAAATCTCCTGAAAGGCCAATAGTAGGGGGTCCTTCACCACTTTCCAGAAGGTAGTGAAGAAAGTCTTAGAGAGGCCATTCTCTCTCGGGCATTTTTGCCCGTGTTGTGTATGGAAAGCCTCCTCTAGTTCCTTCTCTGTGAAGGGGGCTAGGAGGGAGCGTCCCATCTCCTCTGTGACAAGGGACGGGATATTTTCCCAGACCTGCTATCTACATCGTTGTCCTCTAGTTGAGGCTGTCTCCTGCTAGAAGAGGCGACTATAGTAGTCGGTGGCAATCTCCATCACCTCGTCTGGGCAAGAACGGATCCTCCCATACTGATCTTGGAGGTTGCGTATTTGCTCTCCTGAGGCGCGAGGCTGGTGCACCTGAAAAAACTCCTTGCACATCGTGTCCCCCTTCTGTGCCCAGAAAGCTACTGAGGTGCGAAAAGAGAACTTAGAGCGCCTGTCCTCTAGGCTAGCAATGGCTGCTCGCGCACGCGCCTCCTGTGCGTGGAGAGTGGGATCCCTTGGTGCCACATGTAATAATCTCTGCATGGCTGCAAGGTCCCCCCGGAGTGCTCTCTCCTCCTCCGAGCTCTGCTGCCTGGCCTGTATGGCTTCCTCTTGGCAGATTCTGCTCGACCCAACTAGGGCCTCTGCAACCTCCTCTGCGATTTGGCCCCTCTTGCCCCACTCTTTGGTCCAAATCAGCTCTATTTGTCTCGTCACTTCCTCCCTCCTGTAGATCGAGTTAGGGATCCGACAAGATTGTGAAACTAGGGCAGATGTTGGGGGATCTAGTGTCAGGAGAACCGGGCAATGATCGGACAACGTGGTGCCCGCCAACTGCCCAATCTAGCCTCCTCGAGAGCCTCCCCACTCTCCCACATAAAACCTGTCCAACTGCTCTAGCAGGGCTTCACCTAGCCGTCTGTATCCCCAAGAGAAGTCCAATGACCTCTCCCTCCTGTGGAAGGCAGGGTCTCTTCAAGCATCGTGTGCTCCTATTGCCAGTAGAAACACCTCCCATGCCTCCTGCTCCCCGACCATGCCTTTGTAGTTTCTCCCTCTGCCCTACTGGTCCTCCAAAGCCTCCAGGTTATTGAAGTCTCCTCCAACAATCCAGGAGTCCACCTCTGGGAGTCCTTCCGCGATCTCTACCCAGAACTTGCTGCATGCCCTAACCTCCGTAGGGGCATAGATATTAAGGACTCTAAGGCATGAGTCCCCAATATCCAATCTGATCCATAGCACCCTCCCTGCCACTATCGTTCCGTGCTCTCGAACACAAGCGGTAAGACCTGGACCAATAGAGGTGTACTCGTCTCCACTCCTACCGTGGGCATCTATGACGTGCTCCCAGTAAGTGTGTGAGCTGCCTGGGAGTACCTTCCCTACCCACTGGGCTTGGGCAAGGGTGAGCTTGTGCTTCTGTAGAAGTAAGATGTCAATCCGTCCGGCCAGGGCAGGTTGCAACTCTTGTCGAACAATCAATTTCATGGAACCACGTGCCCCACTGTAGTGGAGGCTATTCACATTCCAGGATGCAAGGTGTAAGCTCATAGGGAAACTTGTGACTGCCCAAACAGGCATTTGTTCGGTGTGGAGGCTGCTGATGACGAGGAGGAGCTATGAGGCATGCATGTGCACTTTGCCGCCGGTCTGGATAGCGAGCTCCATTTCCCCATGGTGGACCTTGGCTCGGACCATAGGGGTGATAGAAGTTCCAGGTGGTACTATCAATGCATCTATCAGCCATGCGGAGAGTCGAGACTCTGTGCATTGGTAGAAACGGGCCGCCTGTGCCAGGGGCCACTCGATCACATCCCTCGGAGCCCTCCACTGTGGAGGGGCTCGAAAGATAATGCTTAGGTGAGGGACCTCGGCACTAGCCCACCAGTTAATGTCCATCATGCAACTAGGCCAATGTTGTGCAAACAATGCTAGTCCTCCTTCTCCCATCCACTGGGAGGTGTTGTTTGCCACCTGACTCTTCAACTCTTTCTCTATCTGTGTCGTCGTTCTCCCCTGAGTGAGAGGGCTGAAAAAAAAAAGTGCAGTTTGGTCCATCCGATGGTACTAGAAGATGGACCTTGCCCCTCCTTGACTTACGAACCACGAAGATCCCCACCTCTAGAGGTAGTGGGAACTCTCCGCGCTCCGCAACTCTCAAGTAGGACCATGGGCCACTGTGGAATAACTCCTGTGGCAACATGTGTGCTTGTCTCGAGAAAGTGTGACGGGCGGCAGGGGTGGATGAGCTGGTGGCTGTATGGGAGGGGGAAGACTGCTGGTGCGAAGAGGATGTAGGCGTGTGTGGCTCATCACCTCTTGTGGGCGGAGGGGGGGGGGTGGGTCTGGGGGGAATCACGTGAACCAGGTGCGGATCAGGGGGGGTGCTCGGTATGGGAGGTGGTGGGGGGGAGGATGATCGAGGGATGGTGGGATGGACGGAAGTATATGGCGGGTGTGGGGGGGGTTGGTGGTCCTGGAAGTGGGGGGTTGTGGGCTAGGGTCAATGGAGGGGGGGGCATGGGATGTGGAGGGTGGTGGGTGTGGGGGCTGTGGGGACTCAGGAGAGGTAGTCTGTGGCGCAGGTGGTGGGTGTGGGGGGGTTGCGGTCTTGCTAGCAGGCTGTGGAGTGCTCTGACGAGGGGGCATCACACGCCCTCCTACTCCCTGCCGAGGCTGGGTCTGAGACGCTGGTTGTGCCTCCCTGCCGTCTCCCTCTCTGTCATCTCTGGACTCGTGTAAAGCCATCAACGTTCACCTGCGGGCTTGTTGACGGAGCCACCTTGGCTCCGAAATGCGTGCAATCTGTTGCATGATGTCCAAAGTCGTGGCAACGCAGGCACTGCCGTCGCTGCCTCGTCACAATGACCTGCCGCCTAAAGGAGTACTCGCCCGCCTCAATCTCTAGGAACTGTGGGATATTCTTGACCTCTTTCACTGCCACCCGTACTTTTGGGACTCCTGCCGTTGTCACTGCATCCGCGAAGGACGCGGGAAGGATAGTGCCGAAGAGCCGACCAAAGTCTTCCACCAACTGGCAATACTCTATTGCCAGGCCGGGGAAAAGAAGGGTGACTGGGTGTCGGAGAAACCTGTTGTGGAGTGCAAACGCCTCCACAGTAAAGCCACTGTACCAGGGGACCATGTATATGATCCCCTTTGTGGATGCATACGGTGAATTGGCAAGTAACTCGCGAGCTGCGTTTGTCAAACAGAGCCGGACCATGAAAATCCCTTGGCCCAGCAAGACTGCCTCCACGATCTACGTTGTGCCGATGCACAGCGTGGAGTGAAGCCAGTCCCAAAGCTGGGCCTTGGCTGGAGAATGTCCTACTACTTGACCACAAATTGCTGTTTCCTTTAGCTCCAGCTCCTTAGCTTGGACGGCTAAGAGCTGCTCCTCAGAGAGGACGACGTGCAAGGTGTTTGACTGGGGGGCACTCGTTGAGTGCGCCATCGTCTGACCAGAGGTTTCCATTGCGCGTCCCTTCTGTGGGAACAACCAATGACGTCACGGTGCTACCTGGTGGGGTGGGTAGTTGCTGCAGATAGAGGGAACAACTGGAGGGTGGGGAATCAATCGCAAGGAGGGGGGGGGGGGAGCTATTGTTGTATTGTTGGTTTCCGTGGAAAGGAGGCATGGCGAGGGGGGGCAGCGAACTGTCAGGGTGTGGGGAAACAGCCAAGCGGGGGGGGGGGAACAGCCAGGCGGGGGGGGGGGGCAGACAGGCGGCCGTTGCAAATCGTCGGGGCGGGGGGGGGGGGGGGGGGGGGAGGGCGCGATCAGTGCGGGGGGCGACAAGTCGGATAGGCCCGATCAGTCGGGGTGGGGGGGTGATCAGTCGGGGCGGGGCGATCAATTGGACGGTGGCCGATTAGTTGGACGGGCGTGCGTAGTCGAGGTGGGGGGACAACAGCGCGACGTGACGGGCATGAGTCTGTTGCTTTCTTTCTAGATATGAGATAGTATACAACCAATGTGAACCACCGGTTGTGAAGGCATTGACACTTGCTCCTCTCCCTCCACTAGAACCTGTGAGATGATGAATGACAGATGATGCATGATGCAAATTGCGGAGGAGAATACTTAGATGCTGATTAGGAAAACACAGATAGTAGCTGCATTATATGCAGTCGACCCACAGGAAAACAGGTGGCCTTCAGCCAGCAGACACCAAAACACAGATGGAGAAGGGTCAATAACAGTTCCCCAGCCAGCCCCAGAAAACTGCAAGTGCAAATGGCAGACTGAAAAATGCTGAGAAAATAGTAGTAGAACAGGCCGAAAATCAGCAGAAGATGGTCGGTGAGGCTGCAAATCAGGTGCAGCAGTTAGAAACAGGTCAAATCAGTAGACAAAAAGTCAAAATTCGGACCTGAAACAGTGTAAAACAGCACCAAATTTGATGCCATGTCAGAAGTGGATGCAATGATGAAGTGTGGAAAACTACTGTAATAGAGTAGTGGACATAAGAGACAAAGGAAAGAGAAAGAGAAACGCTGCAAAAGAAAAGAACACTGCACGAAGACCTTAGAAGCAAAGAGATACTCGGGAAATGGAATCCATATACCAAGTTATGAGATAGTATAGAACCAATGTGAGTCATCGGCTGTGAAGGTATTGGCACCTGCTCCTCTCCCTCCATCAAAATGTGTTAGATGAATGACAGATGATGCATGATACAAGCTGTGGAGGAGGGGTACCTAAATAAATAGGCAAAAATAATGCCAAAAATGAAGTCAGGTTGGCCAGCATTTAATGCTGATCGACCACCATAAAATGCTAAAATGATTTATTACCACCCCTTAGATTTCCTATCTATTTAGAGGGGTTTTGCATTGGTGAGTCTCCTCCATTGGGAAGCTTTTCTAGCTTATCTTGCACATGAGAGGTTGATTTAGAGAGGGATTTTGGTCCATTGTGACCATTCATTAGTGGACATTGCACACCATGGCATTAGTTGTAGCCTTTGTCGCCCTTTTTACATTAACACCCACGATTTTTAGGTTTTGTGTAGGTTATAGACATGCCTTGGTGGCTGCACCTTCATGTCTCTGACATGAAGATAGGGATAGTGCTTTCTTTCACTCGAGGCCCAAGCTCAGGCTTGCCTTTGTATTTTTACTAGCATGGAGATGGAGGTAGCGGTTTCTCCACTGAGGTAAGTTTTGGGCATCTTAAGCTCTCAACTTAGCTAGTATTATCTTCTTAGTTTCCATATGTGGTGTAGGTGCTTAATTCCATTTTCATTGAGTTCTTTGCATCACAAGCCAATTCAAGTCTATACCCCTTTTTTCTTCGTTTGACTTCGTTGGAGGACTACGTTTGATTGCCATCTTATGTGTCAATGATCATCTTCATAGACACCCTTGACATGTGATTGTTCTTTATGGGGGATCCTACTATCTATTTTTCGTCTTGAAAAAAAAAGAATCAGTAACTTGGACTACCCCAAAAGAAGTTATGCATTATCTTTGTGATCTTGGTAGGCCCTTGGACAGTCCATTGTGACACCCTTGGTATGATGCCTTTGTCTCTTTGGGATGTGGGACCCTTTGGGTAAATGAGGCAGAATTCTACTCTTTTGTTGTTTTGGGCACTTGTTTTGGGCACGAGGAATGTTGTTGAGCAAGTAAAATTTAAAGGTGTCTATTAACACTAAATTATCATTATTTCAGCCTATCTTAACTCCACAAAATAGCCCTAAAAATAATTATTTGTTAAAAAGGCATTTTGTTATTGGCAGTAGGACAAATGCCCTAAAATCCCCTATATAGGGACATGAATATTGAAACCAGCCTTCCTTCATGGATAGGGTGGTAAATAACTTAATTAAGCACTAATTACAATCATCATAAAATTCACGTAAACTCAAAATGCACACTTTATCACTTTAATCTTGGACATTAGACACTTGGTTGGCCCTAAGACTGGTGCTCCTTGCGGCATTTCTTTATCTTATATTGCAAATTGAAGGAGTATAGCTGAGATCCTTTGATCTCCTTTGCTAATGGAAGTGCTTTTGTTGCCAAAATTGACCAGCAAGGCTCTAAACCAATTCGCTCCATCGTTTGCTTGGGGTTTGACCTTCATTCTGCTCCTTAAAAGAAAAATTCAGTTCCAAATCTGATATGAATTGGTTGGCCTCTTGAATCTCCTTGAAATTTCTTAATTTCAATTGTTGAAATTCAAGTCCTAGGCCCTCAATTCTAAGCATGTATCTTGAGGTGGTTGTCAAACCCTATTTTCTATTTGTAAATTAGTGTTTACAGTAGAGATTGATTGAAATTTCTTTCTCTAATGGCTCAAACTGTTGAAATATACCGAGATAAGTTAAGAGATGATTGGGGGATGAGAGAGAATATTGTAGAGAGAAATTTCAGAGTTTCACTGCGAGAAACGTTGAAAAGCTACTGTTACCCTGCTCAAACAACCATGGAAGCTATTACCTACAACTTAGGACCACTAGAAATATTGCTGTCCCCTCTTGTATGTTGTTACCTACACTAGAAGGACCTTGGCCATGTGCTCTTTGAGGGCTCTAAACTGCTGTCACATGTTGGATTGATCCCTGGTGGCTGAAAATTATATCAGTAGCCTGCTCTTCCTCTCTAATAGCCTCCTTCTCTCTCCCAATGACTCGCTTTCACCAGCTTCCAAAAACGTTTTTCCCACTTGTATGGGCAAGTTTTGTTGGTAGCCTTCTAATCCTATTTTTTAGTATTATCTAACTTATTAAATTAGTTTTCACAATATTAATTTTAAACATTAATTTAATAATTGTTTTAATGCTAAAAAAATTAATTTCACTAGCGAATAATTAAATTGGCTAGACCAATTTGTCTTTCAAGTATCCTTGAGTAGTTAGTAGCTCTTAGATTGATATTAATTAGTTAATTATTGCCTAGTTTTCAATGCGACCATTGACATTAATGGCCAA
This sequence comes from Lygodium microphyllum, assembly GCF_053477565.2. Lineage (NCBI taxonomy): Eukaryota > Viridiplantae > Streptophyta > Polypodiopsida > Schizaeales > Lygodiaceae > Lygodium > Lygodium microphyllum. Next base: position 108,561,846 of record NC_141157.1, read on the forward strand.
TAAATTGGTTTGGGCCAAAACGTGACATCGGGTATCACCTAGTACTTATTAGATATAACTTATTACAACTTTTGCTTTTGGCACCAAACTAATCTCGGGGTCCTAGGTCCCACACTCTGAAATAATTGACTTGCACCTCACATGTGCAAGTTACATTAGCACATTTGATTATCTTTTAATATAGTGCAAACTAGGCAATAAAATTTTATGTCCTTGAGATAGACCACCCCCTTGGAACCTTTACAATCGTCCTCAATTGCACTGTATTGTGCCAAAAGGAAAAGCATATTGCACTAGAATTTTAAGTTTACTGAAAATTTCCGGTCAGCATATACATAATATAAAATTGAAAATCAGTCCAGAATTGTTGCTAGAAACCCATTGGATGCATCTATTAATTCATGTTTCTCAACTGTTCTGACTTCACAACCACAGTAAAGCATATTCTTAGCATAAACTATCGCTGAAACTATCAATGGCATTTACTAACATGCTATTGTCCATGGAACCAACTATAAACTTTTAAAAATTGAGCATAATATGATCACAAATTGATCATATGCTGATTTGAGAATTGATCACAAACTGGTGCAAATGTGATCCCAAACTAATCACAAACTCATTGCAAAAACTCATTAGCAATTGATGCAAAAACTAATCCCAAAGTGACCATAAATGGTTCTCAAAGTGATAAAAAATTGAACAGAAATTGATCAGAATTTGAACTCAAAATTGAGGTAAAAGCTCATGCCCAACTGATAATGAACGGATACCAAACTGATGCAAAAGTATAGTCTCAGAGTTGCAGTAATAACCATACTCATTTGCATACGGTTGCCCCATGTTGCCTACATGTCTTGGTATCCCAGAAGTTTTGGATTGGCACTTCCAAGTTGGCGTTTCATATGCATCAATTGCCGTGCTGGCATCATTTGCTTATGCTCACTATTCACATTTAGAACATCATGTTGCTTTATTGGCTCTTCCTTTGGTGCATCTTGCTGTCTCGAAGTTTTTGAAGATGATTTTCTTTTCTTACCTTTGTTGCTTCCTTTAAGGGGTTCAAAAACATAAACTGAGAATCATTTGCCAATTACATAAACATTTCAATTGTTGTCCTCAATTGATCTTAAATTGGTTATAAAATTGCTCTTTCTCTTGTTGATCATGAGCTTCTAAAGGCTTAGAAAGGCCCGCATTTTGGTCTAAACCAATATTATCAGCTTGTTGTCCATATTGCATGTCTTGTCCAAGATCAAGCATTGCAAATTTCCCAACACTTTGTGAATTTTCAGATCAAGAGGCATCATCCTTGCTTGATCCCATCTCACTATTTGAAGGCATTCTTGCTGTAATACTCTGTTGAATACCCTTTCAGCACTAGAGCAAAGCTTTTGACCTTCAATCAAGTGCCTTGGGCTCACCAAGTCAAAGGAATTGATGGTATCTTGACAATGGAACCATGAAACTAGCCTTCCTTCTTGGATAGGGTGGTGAATATCTTGACTAAGCACTAATTACAACAAGCATAAAATTCACATAAACTGAAAATGTACACTTAACCATTTTAATCTTGGACATTGGATACCCGATTAGCCCCAAAACTAGCATCCCTTGCTGTATTTCTTTATCTTATATTGCAAATGGAAGGAGTACAACTGAGATTCTCTAATCTTCTCCGCTAATCCAAGTGCCTCTTAGTGTCAAAATTGACCAACAAGTCTCTGAATCAATTTGCCCCTTGGTTTGCTTGGGGATTGGCCTTCACCTTGCTCCTTGAAAAACAAATTCAGTCCCAAATTTGACATTGACTGGCTGGCCTCTTGAATCTCCCTAAGGTTTCTCAATTTCAGTTGTTGAAATTCAAGTCTTAGGCCCTCAGTTTTAAGCGTGCATCCCAAGGTGGTTGTCAATTCTAATTTTTGTTATAAATTAGGATTGAACTCTAATTTTTGCTGTAAATTAGGATTTACAATAGAGATTGACTGAAATCTCTTCCTTTTGTGGCTCAAAATTGTTGAAAAATATCGAGATAACTTCAGATATGACTAGGGGATGAGAGAGGAAATTGTAGAGAGAAATTTCAGAGTTTCATCATGAGAAAGGCTGAAAAGCTATTGCTGCCCTACTCAAATAGCCACGGAAGCTATTGCTTACAACTTAGGTACCATTCGAAAGATTATTGGCTCCTTCTGTATGTTGTCACCTGGATTAGGACCTTGGTCACCTGCTCCTAGAGGGCTCCAAACTACAGTTACATGCTGTAAGATTGATCCTTGGTGGTTGCAAATCACAGTAGTAGTCTCTTCTTGCTCTCTAATAGCCTCGTTCTCTCCCACAATGGCTAGAATAGACTTCCACTAGCCTAATATAAGTCGAGATTCCACGATCTTGATCCAAAAGCTTTTTATTGATCCAACAATCAACGAATAAATTGGGCAATTTGCCCCTTGGTTTTCACTTGGAACTTGCTCTAACTAAACTCTAACTGACCAAATGCTACTCCAAATTTACAATGGATGGTCGAGCATTTGAAATGCCTAACAATACAAGAGATTGCAGATGTTGATTTCAAATACAATGCCTTATTCTTTTGGCACGAGCCTCAAGGTGGTTTCCAAACCTTGGTTTTTGTATAAATTTAGGGTTTATAGGAGAGATCCCTCCAGTGTTCACCAAATTTGGTTAGATCTACTCAAAATGGTTGAGAAATATTGAGATCTCTTGAGAATGGGTTAGGTGAGAGAAAGCCAAGATGAGAGAAAAATCTAATTTTTTGCGTGAGAAAACCCTAAAATCTGCTTGTTGCCTGCTCTACTCTGCGTTTAATGCAGTCACCTACTACCAGACACCTCCAAAATGCTGTTGCCTGATCAGTAATGCTGTTGCCAGCCGTGGAAGGTGTCTCCTTGTTGTCCTTTGCTTGCCGAGGTCCCCAGATGGCTGTCTTTCGTAGCAAATTGTTATTCTCTGATCAGAGAACGGACCAGCAGCTCTCTCTCTCTCTCTCCCCTACGCTGTAAATTGATTGAATGCTTGAGATCTAGATGGCCGTCTTCTGTAGTAAATTGCTGTTCTCTGATTAGAGAATGGATCAGCAGCTCCCTCTCTCTGTCCCTCAGGCTGTAAGTTAATTGAATGGTTGAGACTTAGCCCTAAAAAACGTTTTTTCCACTTGCATGGGCAAGTTTCGCCAAGTGGTAGCTTTCTAATCCCATTTTTCAACACTATGTAGCGTATTAATTTAATTTTTAAAATGTATAACTTTGAAAATTAATTTAATATTTATTCTAGTACTCAAAAAATTAATTTCACCACCCAATAATTAAATTGACTAGGCCGATTTGTCTCCCAAGTATCCTTGAGTAGTTATTAGCTCTTAGAGCGGCATTAATTAATTAATTGATGCCTAAATGTCACCACTAACATTAGTGGCCAATAAATTGGTATGGGCCAAAATTTGACATGGGTACCACCTAGTACTTGTCAGACATAACTTGTTGTAACTTTTGCCTTTGGCACCAACTAATATCTTGGGGTCCTAGGTCCTACATTTGAGAAATAATTTACTTACACCTCACATGTGCAAGTCAAATTAGCACATAATATCTCGGGGTCCTAGGTCCTACATTGTGAAATAATTGACTTGCACCCCACATGTGCAAGTCACATTAGCACTTGATTAACTTTTAATCCAATGCCAAGCAAAGCAATAAAATTTCATGTCCTTGTGACAGACGCCCATTACTTTGCATCACTATATTTATTCCTTTCCTCTTTGACTCTTCCCTCTCCCTAGTTCTTTTCAACCATCTCAGTTGGTTGTTGCTCATCATTGATGCTGCAATCTTGCTGTTGGAGGTGTTTGCCAGCCTGTTTGGTGCCGCTAGGAGCTGTAACCATCAGCTGGAGCTGCCTCCTTGCATTGGAGGATCATTGTCTGCTGGCTCAACCTGCCGTTGTGCGATCCCACCATGCCATCCTCTGCTTGGGACTGCTGCGGCCTACATTTTCGCACCTACAGCTTGCATTTTGCTGCTGCCAGGGATGGACAGCTGGTCTCATCATCTTCACCTTCATATGCTGCTGTTTGGGCTGCATTTCAGTCAGCATTCCCTCGTCTGGCTCCTAACACTCTGTTGTCTCCACTGCAAACTGTACTGTTTCTTACAGTCCAACCAGACGTCTATTAACCACATGTGGATTGTTTTGCTTGCCATGTTAGGACCTGCCATGTCATCAACTGCCATGCCAACTGTCAAGTGGTCAAGGTCATGATTTGTAGGTCTGTGGTTGGAACTTGGGACAAGGACATATAAATGGGCTGGAGGATAAGGCCATGTTGCCGACAATAATAATGATGAGCTGGAATGTGTGTATACCTTCTCTAGAAGAAGAACTTTCTATTATTTGAAAAGGCTAAAAGGTTCACAAATTCCCTATGCATGTTTCTCTTCATCATCTTTTCCTTTTTGTACATGGCTTCATGACCTAGTATTTTGGGAGGGGGTGCAAAATGGGTTTGTAAAAAGTCTTGGCTCCCTGTTCACCTCTTTTCCTTCTTATGGACAAGCCTTTGTGACTTCATTTAGTTATCTGGCCTCCCAAAAGGAAGCCATAGTGTTTGGTTTTGGTTTGGTTATATTTTTCATTGATGTTATTATGAAAGCTGTAGCAATAGAAGGTTAACCTTACATTGCTGATAGAGAGTATGCTTTGTAATCAATAATCCTGTTTATAGCACACTCAATCTGCATGCACGTTGTGCATGTCCCTTTCTTATTTGTTGTATGCAATTTTCTGTAGGTATGAATTTCCGTGGTCTCCAACAAAGTTGATTCCATTCTATGGAGGTTCTGAATATCATGACTATCATCATTTTGTTGGTGGAAAAAGCCAAAGTAATTTTGCATCAGTTTTTACATATTGTGACTATATATATGGAACTGACAAGGTGAGTGTTCCATTTTCCTCTCCTGTTTGGCCACTGCAAACCCAAGCATGTATGGGAGGATTCTGTTTCAGTTTACAGAAGTTTGTGTGTGTGAATTTTTACATCCTACATAATATGACCGTCTTTTTTGTGCAGGGCTACCGCTATCGAAAGGATATGCTTTTGAAGGTGAGCAAATCACTGGAAGCTTTCGATATAGCCAGACAGTATAGTTCCTTCTGAACAAAATAGATGCCTAGATAAGTAGTGCACTTGTTAAAATAATGGTTGTTTGTGGGATATTTTGTGCAGGCAAGAAAGCAGATTGCCAATGATAGCTCAACAAAAAGTGTCAAGGAAGCATAGCTATTTTTACTGGATGGCAGGGATACTTTGGGTGTCTTATCGTTTTTGGAATTAAGCGTGCTAAAGGAGCATGCATTATGCATTAATGGTGGATAGGAAATGTGAAGGAAGTTTAGCTTTTCCCTACGCATTACTTTGATTTCAGCCAGCCAGACCAGCTATACATCAATTAGGTTAGTGATGTTGTTCAAAGATCTATCATGTGGCAATGGAATGAAGCTTAGATGCTTGTGCAGTTTCTGATCTTTGTTGTGTGAAGCTGGATTTAGTCCAGTCTTAATGAACTGCAAACTGGGCTATTACTTGTTAAAAGAAGAGAAATCAAGGTCTGATGTGGGTTTGTTCTCTTGTTGCGCTCAAACAATTCACTACTGAATGAGTTGATTGGTCTTCGGTAGTGGTGCAAATTCTGCATGATTCCTCCGAAACAGGGTCGAGTGTTGAGGCATTTGTGAAGCTAGAACTATGTTAATTAAGTGGCAGCTTGTTCTCATGACATTGTGCAGTAATGTAGATCTTATTTATTAATAGCAAGGAAAATGTTAACTATGTTTTCTGGTGTTGGACAGAGCTGATCTTGGGGCCTGCCAAGGTGATTCGACCCCTACCCTGTATGAGTTAACCAGTAAACCTTGTTTGCATGAGTGTTGCAGTGTCATAACATATGCCATTGAATGTTTTCTTTGCATTAGCAGAACTGGACTAGCAAATATACTATTTGTGTTGCTTTTGCAAAGTGGGGGAAAGTTAGTCACTGTGCTGTATACTTGTGAATGGAGATGGTATCTTTCAAAAATGACTGATATTGGTTTAGTACTGTGTGCAACACATCTTTGAGACATTTTTTCCTTCTTTATGTGATAATTTAGTAGCTCCGAATTGCTAGATACATCAATACGATTCAAGGCAAACTCCGAAGGACTTGACGAGGGGGAAAGTTGTGAATTGGTCATGGGGTGGCTCTTGGATAATAATGCAATATTTAATAACATGGGAAAGGTGCGAATGACTTGTGTGTACCATGACAGGTGGATAATAACATGATATTTAATAAAGGCTGTACATTTGAGATTCTTCTCGTGCCTTGGTTCAAGCTTGATGTCTACTTTGAGGCATACAGATTATATGCACTTGTACTCAACAGCCCAAACAGCTTTGGTTCAAGCTTGAAGTCTACTTTGAGGCATATAGATTACATGCCCTTGTACTCAGAGTCCAACAGCTTTGGTTATTGTATTTGTGCGATTGCTGTTTTAACTAGCAATTAGGCACTAGTTATTTGGTCCTCTTCACCATTGCATACAATGAACTAGATGTTACAGATAGAGGTCAAGGAAAGAGAGATCAAGCATGACGCTGTGTCCTTTTCTGTAGAAGTACAAGAAGGGAGAAAGGGAGGAGAGTGATGATGGGGTGTACTTAACAATATGGACTGCGAAAGACCCTGTTGGAAGGGCATACCTGTGAAAATGATGTGAGGTTGGTTTATCTTTTAAATTCAATCAGCTTTAATCCCCACTCATTCTTCTCAATTCAAGAATACTATGCTTATGGGGTTATAAACATTTCAGTAAGGCCAGTAGTCCCCAAGAGTAAGGTCTTAAGAATCTTGTGTTCCCATTTTTTTCTCAATTCACGAATATGATGATGTTCTTACTAGTGTCACGATGACTAGTTGGGTTAGGCTACCTATGCTTTAATATGAGAGAGAGAGAGAGAGAGAGAGAGAGAGAGAGAGAGAGAGTGCACTATGTGTGTGTACATTTGTTGGAGGCTACAATAGTTTGAGACAAGAGTACATGTGAAACTTGGGGAAAATTGAATGACTAGAATGTGAAAATATGAACTTGAAATGAAAATTGACTAATCACGTTTTGGGGCCAAAGAAAGAATAATGGTAACATGATACCAAGGCTAGGATGGGAAAGTGGGCCAAAGTAAATATAATTGCTTGATACAAATGCTAAGATGGAAACGATACAAGCGTGGGACCAAAGCACCGTCATGAAGGAGGCAGCTGAGCATTCCATGATATCTCACATGGTTAGTCTAGTGTAAGGATGATGAAATGTTGGGGTAATGTAACATGGTCTTGTAATGTGTCGTGGGTATGGTGCTCTAACTAGATCCCCTTCTGCATCTATGGTGACCTCTCAAGGCAGTTGAGGGGATTGAGGTGCCCTTGTGATTGATCAATGTTTGAGGTCATTGTTGTGAAGAAAGTAGTTAGAGTGCACCAATTGGTTTATTTGTGCCTTTTGTCTCAAATTGGAGAATGTGATCTCAATGTTTGCGCAACTTGATAAAGGGCCCATACAATGTTGATTTGAGAAGCCCATGTGATCTTGGAGGAGGCAATGGAAGCATCATTTGATCTAGTAGTATATTAGCTTGCAATATACATGGTGCTCCTCGATCTCTAGCTTGAACTCACATAACTTGCAAATGTGGTTCTCAAGGTGCTAGCCTTATATCGGCCATGGTCTCTATTTTTAATTGGTGTGGAGATGTACAAATTTGGTGATTTGACTTTATGGAAGAGATGGATGTTCATGTATCTTGAGTGAGAAACAAAACCGTCCAAAGATAATTTGGAAATATGCTCTCAGTAGAAAGCCAACTTCATTCCTAGTTATGCAAATTGTGCGAGCCATGTGTAGTTGAATGATGTTCATCGTGTGATCTTGTTCTTGTTGAGCTCACTTTAGCTCAGCTCTTGAAAAGGGAAGTCTAAAATTTATTGCAAAGGAGGGAGTGCTGTCCGTAGGGCATAGTTCCATTTCGATCCCCTAAAATGGCATTAATGGGGCTCTAACTTAACAATACATAAAGGTCGAACGTTGGTAAAACCTTGTGAGAAGCCTCCAAGTTCTCTAGGACCACCTTGCCATAGGATGGACCCGTTAGGAGTTCCGTCCACTCGCTTTCCTTGATAGCTTTAGTTTTTAAATTAGGTTCTACCACATTTATGTGTGACATTCAAAATCAGCTTCCTTAATTAAACCTTTAGGGAATAAGGTTCATTCGCGTAACTTATCACACAGACACGAACATAGAGCAAGCAAAACAAATTCAAAGAAATTTCTCAACTTATCTTCACATTAATCTTTGTCTCCTGCCCATACATGAGAAATTGTGTATCCCTTCTGTCCAACAGAAGTACTTGGCCCATATCACATGGCACCATAATTTCCATCCATTATCTAGAATATGATTTTTCAACGTCCTTGATGTTGAGCTCATGGCACTCTACAACTCCGTTCCGAACTATGCAAGGCGTGTTTAGAGCTCCACTGACCCCAAGCGACCTAGGAGTGAGACACAACTTTGGTGGTTGGCCTTTTCACCACTTAACCTTCGGCTCGTGAATCGAGCAGTGCCCTCTCGAGTTGCAATGTGGCTTTACCTTGGAGATGATCCATCCGCGCAAGATATTCTTCCTTAATTAATCTAATTAAGAATTCAAGCACAATCAAGGTAATTAACCTAATATTATCTAAGAAAACACTCCTTTATTTTTCCATGGAAACTTGTCATTACTGATCCCTACCATGCATTTATTGTAAAGAAAAATATCCTAACACAGAAACATAAATAGAAACCATACGATAAAGCACAAACTGATAAAAAGAACACAGTTAGGGTTAGGGTTAGAGTAACTCAGAAACAATGAACATAGTGAATAAATGAAGTGATATGATTACTAATAATACGATGCTCATGCAACAAACATACTATGCAGTGAATTAATACTGAACCTCGAAGTCTTGTATCTCTAGGATCAAGGTAGGTGTAATGAGCTGGAGAGTGTGTCATATTTTGAACAAATCTCGAATCGCAGTAAGGCAGCCTCCGGATGTCGAATACCAGCAAATGCAGTAGTGAGAAGCTAGATCTGATGTAGACATCAGTGAGAAGAGAGAGACTAAAAACAGAGTCTGCAAGAGAGAAAGACTAAAAACGTAGGCAAGACAGCCTGAGGGAGAAAAAAAGATTAAAAACGGAGCTTGTAGGAGAGAGAGAGATTGAAAATGCAGGCAAGACAGCGTGCAGGAGAGACTGAAAACGCAGACATCACAACTTGCAGGAGAGAGAGAGACTGCAGCGACTGCAGATAAGAGAAAACTGTTAGAGCGGCAACTGGAGCCTACAAACGTAGCAGTTTGTTGGCGTGGCAGGCTGTACGACAGCAGTGCAGATGAACAATAGTCAGTCGCCAGCAGCAATCAGCGTGTGGAGGGCTGGAAATAGGTGCCAGATTGTAGGGAACAATGATGGACAGCAAGGGCTGAGATGTCCTTCGTGACCGGGGTGTGGGCAGCAAGTTGGTAACATCTAAAACTTGCAAAAACAAGATTGTGAAAGAGTGGAGGGTTGGCTGTTAATTTATAGAAAATTAGGATTCTAGATTCTCTCCCACTTAACTTTCTCGATCCACTCTCCGTTTTAGGGTTTTGGCTAAAATAAGTCTAAAATAAGCATGTTTTGGGGCTGTTTAAGTGGCTAAGTGCATTTCTTAGCACAACACCCCCTCCAGGCCCAAAATAGAGCGAGAAAAGTAGGCTAGCCTAAATTTTGATTTACCCCAAGGCGTTCCATCTCAAAGTAGCCAGGGCATCGGACAAAAGGTGCACGTCGGCTGCCCAGTGACCTACCAAGACTACAGAGGCGATGAATATCTTACCAAGGGAGCCCAAGTGATCACCCCAGAGAGGTCAGGGCATAGGACCAAGGGTGCTCGTCGGCTGCCCAAGGGCCTACCAAGGCCTACATTGTTTTGTTTTTGTTTTTGTTTTTTTGGAAAAGTGTTTTAAAAATAGATAAGTAATATAGGGGCAGTGGCCGATTAAGTGACAGATAGGAAAAGATAAAGAGAGTTTTAAACCCAAGTTATTCACAAAACTAGCAAGCCAATCCCTTGCACTGACGAGGATAAGTGCCTAAGGATGATAAAAGTGAGTGTATGTGCCAATCATGTGTTGAATATGTGAGGCAAAAAAAAAAAAAAAAACGGTGGGCTTAGCGAGACAAGCAAAGCAAGCAAGCAAGCAGGGTAGGGAAATTGCCATGTGTTATGCTACGAATATGGTGGATCCTAGAGTCGACCACTCCAAAAGACCGAAAATGGATAAATGCGCATAGATGTATGTTGACATGAACAAAATGCCAATGCATAGGGTAATGCAAAGGGAGATGCAGGATGTCATGCTCATGCAACGGTGCCACTGGGACAGTGCCCTCGCAGGGGAAGTGTTCACTTGTCCAAGTGCCCTTTTACAATCAGGTCATCCTGATAGTGCGGATGAAGTTACAAATGCCCATAATACAATACAAAAAAATAAGTGAATGTTATGTCTAAAAAACTGTAAGCATCATCACTGTCATGATCAAGAGTAGGAGCCACTCCCTCTCAAACTGGAAGGGAAAGCAAGAGGGAAGCACCCTCTACCCGTCAAGCTGAAGAAGTAGGGGAGGGTGTATCCAAGCCGATCTTGGGTAGCAGGTATTGAAGAACCAGCCGGTTGACCGCTTTGGTCAAGATATCTGCAAAATTATCTGATGAAGGCACAAACTCTAGGCGAATAGTACCTAGCTCAATCTGCTCTCTGGAAAGTGCAAGTGGACTCCCACATGCTGTGTCCGTGGTGTGATGATCGGATCGCCCGCAAGGGCAATGGCACTCTGGTTGTCTCGCAGTAGACAACTGTGGGAGAGTCACATGGAAAATGAAGCACTGCCAACAAACTCCTCAGATAGATGGCCTCGGTGGTGGCATCGAAGAGAGCCTGGTACTCAGCCTCGATCGTGGAAGCTGCCACTGTCTCTTGCTTACGGCTAGACCAAGAAATGGGAGCCGTGCCCAAGGTAAAGAGGTAGCCGCCATGGGAACGCCGGGTGTCAGGATCTCCTGCCCAATCAGAATCATTGTACCCCTACAAACATAAACTAGAACCATATGTCAAGCCATAAGAAAAAATACACCACAGATAACGCAACACACGAAGACATGCAATCTAATTGACATCCTAGGTGTTGTGAAATATTGACTGGGTATGCTAACTGAGTAAGCTAAATCTGGCCTAGTGTGAATTAACCAAAGAAGTTTTCCTACAATAAAATGATAGGTGTGTGCATCGAAGGGCTGTCCTAGGGTATCCTTCGACAAGTGGACAATAGGATCAATACGTGTGGCCACTGGCCGTGTCTGATCCGAAGTGTATTGTTCCACAAGCTGAAGTGCGTACTTCTGCTGTGGCACAAAAATATATAATCCAGAACGAACTACCTCCATCCCCAAAAAATAAGACAACAAAGTGAGGTCTATTATTTCAAATGTAGATTTAAGCTTAGCCTTAATTTCCACTATGGCAGCAGAATATGAACCTGTGATGAGTAAGTCATCAACATATAGTGGGATATAGCTAACCCCCTCTGGAGTGGATTGAACATATAAGTTCGGGTCATAAGGGGTAGAATGGTATCCATGAGTCTGTAAGAACTCATCCATTCTATGGAACCAAGACCGCAACGCTTGCTTCAGTCCATAAAGAGCTTTCTACAAGTGGAATACCATATCCCTAGGGCTCCCTGAGGGAAAGCTCGGTGGCTGCTCCACATAGACTTTCTCCTCCAAGTATCCGTGGTTCAGGAATGCACTCTTGACATCCATCTAATGTATCGGCTAGCTGTGGTGAGCGGCGAGCGCGAGTAGCAACCGAAAGGAAGTCAATCGTGCAGTAGAGGCAAAGGTCTCGTCATAATCAATGCCGTGCTTCTGTGGAAACCCTTGCACTACAAGGCGAGCCTTGTACTTGTCTAAAGTTCCATAAGCTTTTAGCTTTGTCCAAAAAATCCACTTTGTCCCGATGACTTTCTTGTGGCTCGGACGATCCACCAATGTCCAAGTCTCATTTTGGTCAATACTCTCTAGCTCCCTTTCCATGGCCTCTCGTTGTATTGAAGAGCCTCATGCCAAGTATTTGGCTCAGAATCCGCTATGTAATCAACTGTAAACAACGATGCGAATGATGCTTGAGGAGCAAGCCGGGCATATCTTCTAGGTCCTTTGCAGTGGAATTTGGTGGTAGGATCCTCGAATCCTGCATGGTCTGCTAGTACTAGTGAGGTAACAAGTCTCGCGAAGGGGGCTTGGGAGGTGAAGGAACAGTGGGAATGTCAGGAGCGGGAAGTAGACCATGCTCAGTAGGCACGATCTCTGATGATGTGGAAGAAGGAAGCCGATCGAAATCCGGTGCAGAAGACTGCACAATATCCCTCTCGTCAAAGACGACATCCTGCCTAACGATCACCTTGTTTGTCCAAGGATCGAACAAACGATAAGCTTTTGCTTCAGAAGAATATCCCACAAAAATAAAGAGATTAGCTCGGAAAGTAAGCTCTCCTATCTTGTCATTAGGTGTGTGTGTGTACGCACGACACCCGAAGACTGAAATGGGAAATAACACGCCGAGAGCCAAAAAATGCCTCATACGGGGTCTTCTGAGGAAGAGCTGTAGTCGGGCACCGGTTGAGGATGTACATTGAAGTGTTAACAGCCTCGACCCAAAGGCGCTTAGGAAGCTCTGCTGCGAACATCATAGAGCGTGCCATTTCCATGACTATGCGGTTCCTATGCTCTATGACTCCATTTTGAGAGGGGGAGTTGGTAGAGGTGAGCTGGTGAGAAATGCCATGCTTCTGTAGAAACTCGAAAAACTTGTGGGAGATAAACTCACCACTACTATCACTCCTTATGCACCCAACATGACGACCAATCTGGTTATGAACCAACAACACCCAAGAAGAAAAATATGTGAAAGCATCTGACTTATGCTTGAGGAAGTACATCCACATGTATCGAGAATGATCATCCACTATCAAAAAGAAGTACAGTACGCCGTTTAAAGCAGCAGTGGATGTCGGCCCACAAAGATCAACGTGAATCAGTCTAGGAGGATCCTCAGCTCTATGTGTAGACTGCTGAGGAAATCAGGTACGGTGCTGCTTCTCGAGTTGACAGGCTTTACAGACATCTCGAGCTAGCTTCAGGCATGGAAGGCTCTCAACCAACTCACGACGTGACAACTCATAAAGTGAGTCATAACCAAGATGCCCTAAGCGAAAATGCCAAAGATGCTCATTGTGCGTAGTCTCCCGAGATGTGACTAAGGCCTGGAAGCTATGGAACATGGAGCCTTTGGCGGTCGGCTCGGTCAAAAAGTGTGTCATGTGGTATAGGCCATTAGGCTGTGCCTCACTGCGAGCAATCATTAAACTAGTCAGAGAGTCAAGGACCTCGATTGTGGTTGCTGTAAAGAAAACTGCTCGCCCCAACCGGGAAAGCTACTGAATAGATAACAAGTTCACCCCAAGTTGAGGGACATGATATACATTGTCCAGGGAAGCCAGATTCGGACCCTTGTCAGTGGCAAAACTGATGCAACCTTGAGCCTGAATCTTGACCGATGAGTTGTTTCCTACACGGACCCGCTCGGCTGCAGGGGCTCGGGTACGGAAAATGTCCTCTATAGGAGTCATGTGATGTGTAGTTCCACTGTCCACAATCCAAACTGGAGCTGAAGTGTTCAACTGTGATGAGTGGGCCTCTACAGTAACCTCGTCGGGAGGCAACTCACAGATGTGGACGAGACTCGCATTTGATGTCTCTATGGAGACGATATGGGCCTTTGCAGACTGGTCAGACAAGCCCTCTGGAGTTGAGAACGTTGTCGACTGAGATGACTGTGTGGTGGCAGTGTGAGTCTGACCTTTAAACTGCCCCTTGCCATCACCCTGCCTCCCCTGCTGGGGGTTGCCCGACTGAGGGGCGGGGGTTTGAGACTTAGGTTTTGGTGTTGTGCCTCGTGCCTTTGATCAACACTCGTTGTCAAAATATCCAACCTTTTGACAATGTTGGCGATACCTATTCTTTTTAGGCACATTTTGCCACCCAAGTTTGAGTTGTGACTGGAAGTTTCCTTGAGAATTCCCAGATTGATTTAGCTTTTGAGTTTGATTTTGATTTTGAGTGGAGGTTTGGTTTGGTTTGCCCTTCCCTTGTTTTCCTTTCTGAGAATGAGCAAGAAGAGCCCCCTCTGAAGAGAAATTCATATGAAACTGATCGAACAACCGTGCATAACGCAACAATTGACACTCAAATTCACAGAATGTAGGCATGGTAGGCTTTGAAACTATTCCTTCCACAAAATTGAAGTATTTCTTGTCGAGTTTATTTAGGAACAATGTGACTTGATCGTCAGAGGACTTGGGAGTCCCTGTAGTGGAGAATTCAGCGAGGAGACGTTGATACTCAGCCAACTTGACTTTCAAGTCATCCCAGTCAGTGATTTTGAAAAGCTAAAGCTCATGGTCAAGATTAATATGACGGATCCTATCTCAAGCTGCATAGCGGTCACTCAAGTGTGCCCATCGCTCTGACGCTAAGTCAAAATGCTGAAGCTGAGAATGAAACTCTGGCAATAAGCCCTGCATCAACTTGACAATAACGGAGGAATTCCTAGCCTTCCATGAGCAGACGACCTCGTATGGAACAAATGCGGGATCGGGTTGGGGTTCCAACCCCTGCACTAGATCCCATGGGTTTTGTGAATCAAGGACATGTCTCATCAAATTCGACCAAGTAGTAAAGTTTGACCTATTAAAACGAGTCTTGTCATTAAATGCATTCTTGGTAGAAGATGACCTAGAACCATGAGGTGTCAGGTGGGTGGAGTAAGATGATGGTGGGAAAGATGGTGGAGGTGAGAGTGTATGATAAGAGTAAGAAGGAGGGGGAAGAGGTGGGTAGGTAGAAGTAGGCTGTGAGTGTTCAATGAGTGCCGATTGATGCGGAGGTACTGGAACATGAATGTTTCCATAAGGTGCCGGTGTAGGTGGAGGCACTGGGACATAGTAGCCTTGTCCAAAGTAAGGCTGGGACACATCATTATGACCAGAAGATCCACTAGGCAATGCCATGGAGGCAAACTGTGGAGGCAACTGATCCACACTCAGGAGAGACTGAGTGGGATACCCAGGCTGCAATGATCCCGAAAGTGTGTATGAGGTAGGTGGAATGCCACTCGACTGAGGGAAGGATGAGGTCCTAAAGGATGTGCCTATGTTTCCATAACCCCCTGAAGTGATATGTGGTGCGACATGAGGTGTCTGAAATGGAAATGTAAATGGTGTAAGCAATGGAAGAATCTGGTCGGATGGGTAGATTTTGAAAGTGAGGTGTATGAGGTGCAGATTCTTTTTGTTCATTTTTATCATTTAAAGACTGAAAATAAAAATGTGAAGATGATGATAAACCATGTAATGAAGTGAAAGAAAAACCAAATTCATTTTGATTATGTGAAGTAGATGGAAAAGAAGGAAGGACAGAAGAAGAGTTACCTGGCTTTTTCTTATAATCCCCGCGACGTGTGTTAACATACAAGAATTGGTCCTCTAGAGGACCTTTTCCGTAGTCAACAAACTGGACTCTTTCTTCCACATGATCTCTACCAGTATATTGCAAAACAGAAGAGGTAAAAGAAGAAGCCACAAAAGACGAATCAAAAATACTTTGCACCGAAGAGGACGGAAGAGTCTGAAAAAATGGAACCTACTCTGGATCTTGCTCTCCAAGAGGGGGGCCCATCCCTGATGGAGGTCTTGCAACATCATTAGACTTATGCGCAACATCTAAAGAGTGAAATCCATGCATACCTTCATTTAGAAGCTTTTCTTGAAGGGCAATCCTTTGGTCGAGCTCCTCAATCTTCTTTTTTGATAGGCTATGATCAATTTATATTCCTCAGAGGTTAGCTTGCCTATCTTTTCTTCCAGGTACTCAGATGTTTCTCCCACCATGTCGGAACTTTGTGGAGCAAGCTGATCATCCCACTCTCGCTTAGTTCTCGGTATAGGATGATCTAGAGACTGAATTGGTGTTGATGTGTTCAAAGTCATTTGAACCTACTGTTGTTCTTGCTTCTTGCGAAGAGCTTTCAAATCAAAGGCCTAGGTTTCTCAGAGAGTACTAGGCTCTGATACCATGTAAAGAAAAATACCCTAACACAGAAACATAAATAGAAACTGTATGACAAAGCACATACTGATAAAAAGAACACAGTTAGGGTTAGGGTTAGAGTAACTTAGAGACAATGAACACAGTGAATAAATGAAATGATATGACTACTAATAATACAATGCTCATGCAGCAAACACACTATGCAGTGAATGAATATTGAACCTCGAACTCCTGTATCTCTAGGATTAGGGTACGGGTAATGAGTTGGAGAGTGTGTCGTACTCCAAACGGATCCCAAATCGCAGCAAGGCAGCCTCGAGATGTCGAACACTAGCAAACGCAACAGTGAGAAGCTGGATCTAATGCAGACAACAGTGAGGAGAGAGAAAGACTAAAAACAAAGCCTGTAGGAGAGAGAAAGACTAAAAACAGAGCATGTAGGAGATAGAAAGACTGAAAATGCAGGCATGATAGCCTGTAAGAGAGAGAAATACTGCAGCGGCTGCAGATAGGAGAGAAAAAATTGTCAGGGTGGTAGCTGGAGCTTGCAAACGTAGCAGTTTGCTGATGTGGGCAGGCTGTACGATAATAGTGTAGATGAAGAACAGTCAGTCACTGGGCAAAAATAGTAGCAATTAGCGTATGGAGGGCTGGAAATAGACGCCAGACTGTAGGGAACAATGATGGACATCAAGGGCTGAGATGTCCTCCGTGACCGGGGTGTGGATAGCAAGCTGGTAACACTTGGAACGTGCAAAAATGAGATTGTGAAATAGTGGAGGGTTGGCTACCAATTTATAGAAAATTAGGGTTCTAGATCTTCTCCCACTTAACTTTCTCGATCCGCTTCCCATTTTAGGATTTTGGCTAAAATAAGCCTACAATAAGCATGTTTTGGAACAATTTAAGTGGCTAAGTGCATTTCTTAGCACAACATTTGCCATCGAGCACAAGCACTTGGAATAACCATCTAAATCACATCAACAATTAGTTTAATGCAAAGGCATTTAGGGCGTTATTTGATCAATCAACAAAACAATGGTATCCTTTTCCAAACATTGCAAGAATACTCACAATAATGTTTCAATTGCATATTTGCTCTCTCCCTTGGGATCTAAGTGATTCCATGCAAAATTTACTTAACCTTCGGTTAAGACACATGCCAAGGTCTTATACAACTATGCAAGAATGTAAATTCTATTGAGCACTTATAATGATCGATAACCTAACCCTCTTCTTAGCAAGTACAAAAGCATCGTTCTTTCCTTTGCCTTGGGTTTCCCTAACTCCTTGAGGTCTTTACTTACCTTCGAGGTTTGGAGTTGTCTGTATCTAGCCCAATCTCTAAATTTGGATTGATAAATGTAGTGGTTATCGGGTAGATCCCAAGGCATCTTAGTCTTTAATCCTTATGATCATTGTTTGTACTAGTTAAGCATAACATCAAGATTCCCAATCTAACGGCATGAGCTATTAGTGAGAGTTTGGCAAAGGTCTAGAGCTTTGAAAATCATTCTCTTCTAGAATAAGTTGCTTCCCATGCAATCTATCAGACATGCAAGTTACGATATATACTTTTGAAGTGATGAAAAATATACCTACTATTGCGAGGATGGAAAGTTGACAATGCTTGAGTCTTATATATTTATGAATTCATCGTATAGCATCTAAATACAATGGTCTTATCTTGATATGTGCATTTGGGGAACTTAATCTTTCGAATACTTGCAATGCAGTTTATCCTATTCTCGTACGGGCCTAATGCATCTCATGCGAGTATCAAAGCAATCATTTATCAATTTGAAAATACGTTACTTATGACCGGTACTATTGTTGGATGGGAAATGATGTCCTCCCTCAAGGCTTTTGTTGCGGGATTGCCATCCACGTGTGACATCCTCCGCTTGGGGGCCGTTCTCGATCTTCATCTTCCATGGATGCGAGTCACACAAGACTTTCGCGCCTTTTCCTTAGTTAGCGGGGGTCAAATTGGGAAGCGAATTAAACTACAGTGGGGGATAATTTTACAGAAAAAGGGGAGTAGGTGCGTGTGGCCACCCTCTTCAGAGGGGAAGAGAAAGCATCTCTTTTCAAAAGGCTGTCTCCCTCCCCTTCTCTCTCTCTCTCTCTCTCTTCTTCTTCTTCTTCTTTCTCTCTCTTCTTCTTTTTCTTCTTCTACCAGCGTACCCGACACCGCACGAGGATCCATGGGTTTCGGACCCCACAGCCACACCGACAGGAGATCCGGAGGATTCTTGATCTACATCGACAGCAGACTGAGATCCGACGACACTCGACACATTGGATCTCAGATCTCCAGTTTGCTCTTTCTCCACCGCCGATGTACCACATCCTGCATCCAGGAGGGATCACCTGCTATTAGCGACTTCGACGACTGCTACTACATCCCAGGATAGTATATCTCCCTGCATCTGTTACATATACACATCGCACCACTTTATCACAGTCGACAGTTGTTCCCCTATCACAGCCGACATTTGTTCCCCTTTTGTAGCCATTATCTGGAGTACCAGAGCTACATACGCACATACACATACACGACACTTATCACACTCACAGCACCGTATTTTCAGTTTCCAGTTTTTAGCTTTTCATTCAGTACTTTTATTTTGGATAGCTGGACCTCATCAGTTGTATCACAGTTTGTCTCATAGGCCAGTTTTGGTCTTTAGAAGACGTTAATATAACTTTCTTTCTTTCTTTCTTTTCTCTCTCTCTCTCTTTCTCTTTCTCTCTCCTTCTCCTTATTATTATTATTATTATTATTATTATTATTATTATTATTCCTCTCTCTCTCTCTCTCTCTCTCTCTACTTTGGCAACAAAAGGGGGGGGGGGGGGGGGCAAGAAGTGGTAATTCCTCGCTTAAGGGGGAAGTTTATATAGTGGAAAGGGGGTATTATTTAGTAATAAAATTATAGCAACTTTGATAAAAGGGGGGGGGGGGGGGTTCTACGCAGCATGGCGAGGGATATTACATCCTCTTTCCCTTGGAGAACTCAAGATGTCATCATCTCAGAAGAATTGGGGAAGACAAGCATTAATGGGGCTTTAAGGCCTGTGGGTTAGGACCCACCATGCGTCCACTATGCTCTTCTTAATGACTCAAGTAGTGCAACTCATATTATTGTAATTAGCTGTAGGTACAAGAGTAAAGTTTATTCCAATACAAGTTGTATTACATGACAATAGAACTTCTAGGATTTCTAATCATCTTAAAAAGGTGTAGTAGGCTCTAGGTCTTCGTCTTCATTTGATTCCTCTATATATCGGAAGATGGCACTTGTGTAGCTTCGTTTCCTTGGAAGCTCCATGTCTTTAGGAAAATCAGCTCAGATGTGTCCTAGCTCATTGCGGTGGAAGCATCGACAGTTGGGACATCTCCTACGGATGTGCCCTATCTCTCCGTACATGTGGCATCTCTTGTCCTGATCTCGGGAATCATCTTTGCTGCAATCGCCCGATTTAAGTTCTTGGATGATTGGAGTTGATCGAACTAATGCATCTTGCAAGTTTGTTGGACGCATTGCTTTAAGACGGTGGTTTAGAGGAGTGTTCAGGCCATGAAAAAATTTGGATACTTGCTGTGCAATATCCATATACGGTGCCTATTTTAGAAGGGTTACAAACTTTGAGTAGTAAGCTTCCATGGTTAATTCCAACTACTTGAGCCTGAAGAATTCATTCATCCTCAAAGTTTGGTAGGCTGGCAGGAGGTATCCTCTGCGTATAACATTCTTCGGCTATTGATCTTTGTACCATTACTAGTTCCATGAGGTGGATCATATCCATGTCTCAATTGGGACAAGCCAATAAAGAATTAAGCCTTGATCATCATGACCATGATAGATTTAAGTGTTCCATTCATCCACAAGTAGCATTTGAGCATTTGGCAAACTAATTTGAGAATAAGAACATTGTGAAGAACAATCTCAACAGTTTGCTATTAGTGAAGGGAAGCTAATAATGTCTTTCATCACATAATTGAAGCATATGAAGGATTAGTTGCCGATTTTATAAACTCTATAACTCATACTAGTAACAGTAAATTGTGAAGGGAAAAGTCAAAGTGAACATCAAGCATGTGCTAGAAAGTATTTTTGAAAATGTATTAAATTTTGGGCTTCATCACATTATTTTGGGCACTTGTAAAATTATTAGGAGACATGATGGTTTCTAATTGATTTTTTTAAAAAACAATAGAATAGTTGATTTCATTCATGGCTAGATGGAATGGGTTTCATTAGCTAAAAGGACATGCATGAAAAGAGCCAACTAAAAAATCTTCAAAGAGGATAGGGCACTCAATGTTACAAGGAAACCCTAATGTTGGATTCTTATGTATAAAAGTTGAAAAATGAATGGAAGAGCAATTTCTAGTAAGTGGTGACTTTTATGTTCAAGCTTCCTTCTTGCACTTACTCTTCTTATGAGAGAGAGAGAGAGAGAGAGAGAGAGAGAGAGAGAGAGAGAGAGAGAGAGAGAGAGAGAGAGAGAGAGAGAGAGAGAGAGAGAGAGAGAGAGAGAGAGAGAGAGAGAGAGAGAGAGAGAGAGAGAGAGAGAGAGAGAGAGAGAGAGAGAGAGAGAGAGAGAGAGAGAGAGAGAGAGAGAGAGAGAGAGAGAGAGAGAGAGAGAGAGAGAGAGAGAGAGAGAGAGAGAGAGAAAGTTATATTAACGTCTTCTAAAGACCAAAACTGGCCTATGAGACAAACTGTGATACAACTGATGAGGTCCAGCTATCCAAAATAAAAGTGTTGAATGAAAAGCTAAAAACTGGAAACTGAAAATACGGTGCTGTGAGTGTGATAAGTGTCGTGTATGTGTATGTGCGCATGTAGCTCTGGTACTCCAGATAATGGCTACAAAAGGGAAACAAATGTCGGCTGTGATAGGGGAACAACTGTCGCCTGTGATAAAGTGGTGCGATGTGTATATGTAACAGATGCAGGGAGATATACTATCCTGGGATGTAGTAGTAATCGTCGAAGTCGCTAATAGCAGGTGATCCCTCCTGGATGCAGGATGTGGTACATCGGTGGTGGAGAAAGAGCAAACTGGAGATCTGAGATTCAATGTGTCGAGTGTCATCGGATCTCAGTCTGCTGTCAATGTAGATCAAGAATCCTTTGGATCTCCTGTCGGTGTGGTTGTGGGGTCCAAAACCCACGGATCCTCGTGCGGCCTCGGGTACGCTGGCCCTTAGTCTGCTGTAGTGTGAGCCCGGAGGTCTGGCTGGAGGCTGGTACAGCAGCTCTCACTCTGTCTGTCTGAAAGAACTGTGTAATAGTCGTCTGGGTGGGTCCCTCTTTGACTGGGACCCGCTGTGTGCTCTGCTCTCTGATGTGCCATGCCTCTCCCAGAAAACGGCCAAATGATCTCTGATCCATATCAGTCATACATCCCTGAAGTGAGCTGCTCAATGTATATCTAGATCTCAACTCTGAGTATGCCGGGCATCTGAGAACAAAATGCTTCTCACTCTCCACCTCTGATCTGCAAAGGGGGCATATCCTCTCCTCCCATGGGATGCCAGTGGCTCTACCACTCTCAATCATAAGCTGATGTGATGATACCCTAAACTGTCCAATAAGAACTCTCAATCGATGTGGTCTATAGAGATGCATATATCTCGGAATCTGTATGAATCCCTGCTCTGATATCCTCAAGAACTGTGTATAATAATGTGCCATCTTCGATGGCAGTGGCTGTGCAGGGCTGACCCATGTCCTCTGTATATAAATATGCCATATCTCTTGTCTGATGACTCTGTTCCTCTCAGAGAGAGAGAGGGTGTAAGTGGGAGCCTGAGTATCATATAGAAGAGGTGGGAGTCTATCAATGTCCAGCCCATATCTGTCAAACCAAGCTCTAGTCTGTGCATACCATGATGTGGTATCCCCCGCTCGAGCCATCTCCTGAGATGCCATATATGCTCTATATGCAATGCGATCTTTGTCCATATCCTGAAATCTGTGTAGGAAGCAGACTGTCTGAAATAATGCCTCGACTAGCATGGGCGGTGTGGCAAGCTCTGCTCGCACAATGTCATGTGGGACTGAGGCCTTGCTGCGAATCAATCTAGATATCATGATCACCTGAGGTCTCTCCATCAATGTCCATACATAATTGGCAAGGCCTGGCTCCCATATAGCTGCTCCATACATCAGTGCTGGAGTGACTAAAGTATCAAAGAGCCACCCCTTGGTGCAGGGCTCCTGGAAATGTGCCTGATGACACTGTCGCTCCATAAGAGCCAATGCTGAGTATCCTCTAGTGAGGCAGTCACGAGCTGCCTGTGTCATCGAGAAAGTCCCTGAAGCTGCTGTAAAGGTGACTCCCAAATATACATATGATCCAGTGACCTCAATACTCCCTCCTGTTGCCATGAAAATACTCTGTCTGCGTATCTGAGCTGATGTATGGAATATAAGAACCTTGGTTTTACCAAGGTTCACTGTCATGCCTCTCTGTATGCAAAAATCATCCAATGCTAATAAATGCTGCTGTAATCCCTGAGCTGAGTCTGAGACCAACACAATGTCATCTGCATATAGTAAGATATGAACTGTGGCTCCACTGAGATCTATACCTCCACCGGCTCGCTGTTGAATAAACTCTGCTATCTCATCAATGTATAGCCCAAATAGAGTCGGTGAGAGTGGGCATCCTTGCTTCACACCAATGGTGCTCACAAGGGGATCTGATATACCTCCCGGACATCTGACTTTGCGAGTAACCCGCTCATATAGTGCATAAATACCCCACATCATGTCATCATCCACCCCCAGATCAAGTAGGCGTCTGAAAAGCCTCTCTCTCGGAACCGTGTCAAAGGCTTTACGAAAATCCACAAAGCAATAGTACAATCTCTGTTTCTTCACTCGTGTCTGGTCGATCAGACAACGGAGAGTGAAGATGTGGTCTATGGTAGAAAATGCCCGTCTGAACCCTACCTGTCCGGGTGTGCGCATGCACTCTCTCTCTGCCAGCGTGCTGAGCTCCTCCTCCATCATCGTGCCATAAAGTTTGGATAAAACTGGCCCAATCATGATGGTCCTATATGTGTTAGGATCCATAGGATCCCCTGACTTGTGGATAGGTACAATGGTGTGCTCTGTCCACGAGTCAGGGAACCCCTCAGACAATGCACGGTTGAAGAGGTGAGCAATGAGTGGAGCTAATGTGTCTCTGCCATATATAATATGCTCTGCCTGAAGATCAAACTGGTCTCGAGCGCGGCCATGCTGTAACCGTGAGATAGCATGTTTCACCATACTAGTGGTGAAAAAGGATGAAATACCTGGTCTCGGTGTACATGGTGTGGGTATCAGTGGCTGTGCGGATACATGATATAAACTCTGTGCGTATCCATGCCATACTGCAGGGTCATGTATCGGTGTGGGTGAGCGTGGTTCTCTAATCTACCTCCATGCCTCTGCACAATCTCTGCTCATAAGAAGGTGGTATATATCCCAATATCTCTCCTCCTCCCATTCCTGCTTTTTACGGTGGGTCAAGCGGTGCATGCGTCTCTGCGCCTGTCTATGTGTGATCTCTCCTCTGGCCTCCAAATCACGTAGCTGTCAACGTAGATCTCTGCACTCATCATCATACCACCTGTTCCGTGGCATGGTACCGGTCCGAGGGGGGTGCGTGTATGTGTGATGTGGAAAACTGAGTGTAGCAGAATCATGCAGAATGCGTGTGATATCAGTGGTCAGTGTATCAAGGGGTGCGTATGGATCAAGTGACGTGATGTGCTCCTCCAGATGCTATGAGTAAACATGTGAGAGCTCATGAGTGAAGTGTATGGTAGTATGCATGTGGGGTATGATATCTATAAGTGGTGATGGTAATGAGGTGAGGAGTGAGAAACTGAGAAAGGTGTGATCAGCACCGAGTGGAAGTCTCCCAAGGCCGAAGGACTCGATAGTATGCATCCCATCGATCGGTCCGAGCAGATAATCTACAGTACTCTCGCCCCCCCCATGTGGGAAGCATGTAAGACCTCCTGAATATGGCCATCGTGCCATCCCGTTATAAATAATGAGATGATGTCTACTACCAAGCTCAAGTAAATGCCCTCCATACCCTATGGCGTCTGGCCCAGTATCTGCTGACTCCCTACTGATCCCCAACTCCTCAGGGTCTAATGCTCTCATGATCTCTGGCTGCTCCATATCAAAACTCTCACATTGTCGGCTCTGTGTGCGCCCGTTGAAGTCCCCCATAAGGAAGACCTCACCCAAACTAGAGATAGAGAGAAAGAAAGAAAGTTATATTAACGTCTTCTAAAGACCAAAACTGGCCTATGAGACAAACTGTGATACAACTGATGAGGTCCAGCTATCCAAAATAAAAGTGCTGAATGAAAAGCTAAAAACTGGAAATTGAAAATATGGTGCTGTGAGTGTGATAAGTGTCGTGTATGTGTATGTGCGTATGTAGCTCTGGTACTCTAGATAATGGCTACAAAAGGGGAACAAATGTCGGCTATGATAGGAGAACAACTGTCGGTTGTGATAAAGTGGTGCGATGTGTATATGTAACAGATGCAGGGAGATATACTATCCTGGGATATAGCAGCAGTCGTCGAAGTCGCTAATAGCAGGTGATCCCTCCTGGATGCAGGTTGTGGCACATCGGCGGTGGAGAAAGAGCAAACTGGAGATCTGAGATCCCATGTGTCGAGTGTCGTCGGATCTCAGTCTGCTGTCGATGTAGATCAAGAATCCTCTGGATCTCCTGTCAGTGTGGCTGTGGGGTTCGAAACCCACGGATCCTCGTGCGGCGTCGGGTACGCTGGTCCTCAGCCTGCTGTAGTGTGAGCCCGGAGGTCTGGCTGGAGGCTGGTACAGTATCTCTCACTCTGTCTGTCTGAAAGAACTGTGTAATAGTCGTCTGGGTGGGTCCCTTTCTGACTGGGACCTGCTGTGTGCTCTGCTCTCTAATGTGCCATGCCTCTCCCAGAAAACGGCCAAATGATCTCTGATCCATATCAGTCATACATCCCTGAAGTGAGCTGCTCAATGTGTATCTAGATCTCAACTCTGAGTATGCCGGGCATCTGAGAACAAAATGCTCCTCACTCTCCACCTCTGATTTGCAAAGGGGGCATATCCTCTCCTCCCGTGGGATGCCACTGGCTCTACCACTCTCAATCATAAGCTGATGTAATGATACCTTGAGCTGTCCAATAAGAACTCTCAATCGATGTGGCATATAGATCTGCATATATCTCGGAATCTCTATGAATCCCTGCTTTGATATCCTCAAGAACTGTGTATAATAATGTGCCATCTTCGATGGCAGTGGCTGTGCAGGGCTGACCCATGTCCTCTGTATATAAATATGTCATATCTCCTGTCTGATGACTCTATTCCTCTCAGAGAGAGAGAGGGTGTAAGTGGGAGCGTGAGTATCGTATAGAAGAGGTGGGAGTCTATCAATGTCCAGTCCATGTCTGTCAAACCAAGCTCTAGTCTGTGCATACCATGATGTGGTATCCCCCGCTCGAGCCATCTCCTGAGATGCCATATATGCTTTGTATGCAATGCAATCTTTGTCCATATCCTGAAATCTGTGTAGGAAGCAGACTGTGTGAAATAATGCATCGACTAGCATGGGCGGTGTGGCGAGCTCTGCTCGCACAATGTCATGTGGGACTGAGGCCTTGCTGCGAATCAATCTAGATATCATGATCACCTGAGGTCTCTCCATCAATGTCCATACATAATTGGCAAGGCTTGGCCCCCATATGGCTGCTCCATACATCAGTGCTGGAGTGACTAGAGTATCAAAGAGCGACCCCTTGGTGCGGGGCTCTTGGAAATGTGCCTGATGACACTGTCGCTCCATAAGAGCCAATGCTGAGTATGCTCTAGTGAGGCGGTCACGAGCTGCCTGTGTCATCAAGAAAATCCCTGAAGCTGCTGTAAAGGTGACTCCCAAATATATATATATATATATATATATATAGAGAGAGAGAGAGAGAGAGAGAGAGAAAGTTATATTAACGTCTACAACATGCCAGGTTGGCCTATGAGACCAAAATGTTGCATACAAATGTCTGGGAGATTTCAAAAGTCCCAGTGAAGCTAACATTTATGCTATGTTGGACTAAATTGAGTAGGTACAAAATGATATCTGGACTAGATACAATCTAAGGTACTTCCAGTGCGGTGTGGAACTGCTCCTGGGGTGTTCATCCTAAGATGTCCTGCATGGGTCAATCTAGCATGGAGAGGCTAAAGTGGATGGGCAGGGCCCTCCGATGGCGACGTAGTATCCCTTGTATCTTCGACCAGTGTCTTTTGCGGGGACGGGGGCCGGCAGGGCGTGGGCACCGGGCTTTACCTCTTGCTGTGGCTATTTCTAAGGTGGTCCCCGAGGGCCGAGAGGCCGGTTGGGCTGGTGGGGCCTCGGTGGTGGGGAGGATAGCTGGTATTTGGCAGAAGCCGTTGAGTGTGCATTGGTTGGTGGCTTCTTGTCTTTGCTCCGTGGTTCGTAGGAGGTGGTCTCTGTGGCGTCGTATTTCCAGTAGAAAGAGCCCCAGGCATATCTGGTCTTTGAATTCCATCACCTTGGAGAGTGATCCGAATCCTTCGCTGAATAGGCAGTGGAAGCGTCCACGGATTTCGTAGTACACTGGGCATCTACAGATATAGTGTTCCTCTGTCTCTGGCTCGAGATGGCAGAGCTGACAGATTCGGTCTTCTGGGGGGAGGGGGTTGGCCCCGTATCTGCCCGTTTCGACCCGTAGTTGGTGTGAGGACGTGCGGATCTGTCCGATGGCACTTCTGACCCCGTGAGACAGGTGTGTGTCCATGTAGCTTGGGCGGGTGATGAAGCCGTCCGGGGAGATATGCAGGAAGTGTTCTCGGTAGAAAGCATTCTTGGTTCCTAGTTCTGATGTGGGGGTCACCCATGTCTTGGCGGTGTCTGTCTGGATGATATCCATTCTGGTGATGCGATTTACCTCCTCTCGGCTGAGCTCCAGGTGTGGGCAGTCTAGGTTGTATTGTAGTGGGGGGAGGTGGTCCATGTGCAGGCCATGGAGCCGTAGCCAGGTCTCTGTTCGGGCATACTAGCACTCAGTGTCCCCTTGTGTTGCTAGCTATTTGGATGACTTCAAGGCGAGTCTGGGGTACTGGTGCCGGGGCAGGTCCTATATTCGGCGCAAGAAGGTCACGGTCTGGAAGAGGGCCTCAGCCACGAGGGGCGGTGCCCCCAGCTCTGCGCGGATGATCTCATGTGGTACAGAGGGCTTGCTTCGGATCATCTATGAGATCATAAGTATTAGGGGTCTCTCCATCTGGTCCCATCCCTCATAGGTGGCCTCCTCCTTAGGCAGTGGCTGATCCTGTGAGGCCCTCCGCGTGTGGTAGAGATTGGACCCCCATATGGGAGCCCCGTACAGGAGGGCTGGTGTGACCAAGGTGTCAAAAAGCCAGAGCTTTGTCCGGGGTTCTTGGAACTGTATGCAGGCACATTGGTTCTCCATTGACCCGAGGGCTGCATAGCCTCGGGTTAGTCTATCTTCCGCGGCTTTTCCCAGGATAAATCTCGGTCCAGAGAATATAATCCCCAGATAGACGTATCTTTGGACCACGTCCACGGTTTCTCCACCGTATGTGAAGGGGGGTACAGACCGTCGGAGCCATTGGGTTGACGTGTTGAACACCATGACCTTGGTTTTTCCCAGGTTCACAGTTAGGTCTTTGTCTTGGCAGAAGGCATGTAGTGCGTCCAGTTGGCGCTGCAGCCCTTCGGGTGTGCTGGAGATGAGGACTATGTCGTCCGCATATAGAAAGATAGGTATCAGTGTCCCTCCCAGGCTCGATCCCTCCTCGCCCAATCTATCTATGTACTTTGAGATCTCATCAATGTAGAGGCCAAATAGGGTGGGTGAGAGTGGGCATCCCTGCTTGACTCCGAAGGTGCTGGTGATCTCCTTTGACAACCCTCCCGGTGCCCGAACTTGGCCCGTTACCGATTCGTATAGTGCTAGTATCCCCCATCATATTTTGGTTGGTACCTCTAGTTCCTGTAGTCTCTGCGTGAGCCTCACTCGTGGAACTGTGTCAAAAGCCTTGCGGAAGTCCATGAAGCAGCAGTACACCCATCTTCCATGTGCTCTGCCCTCCTCTATGATGGCTCTCAGTGTGAGGATATGGTCAAGGGTGTAGAACCCCTTCCTAAACCCTGCTTGTCCTGCTGCTCGGTGTTGGTGTTGCTCTGCCCACTTGCTCAGCTCGTGGTCCAGTATGGATCCATAGAGCTTGGCTAGTGCATGGCCAACCATGACTGTTCGGTAGTTCATGGGAACCATGGGGTCTCCGGCCTTCAGGATAGGTATTATGGTGTTGGCTGACCAACTGGCTGGAAAGCCTTCGCATAGGGCTCTGTTGAACATGTGTGCTAGGAGAGGTGCCAGTATGTCTCTAGCATGGGTCAAATGCTCTGCTACCAAGCCTTCGTGGTCTTGGGCATGGCCATTTTGGAGTCTGTCAATGGCGTCTCGAACCCGCCCCGTGCTGAAGAATGTGGATGATCCGGGTCTGCTCCCTGGGGGTCGGGGTAGCTGGGGCTGCTTGGGTACTTGGTATAGTGAGGTTGCATATGCATGCCAAGTGTCCGGGAAGGTGATGGGCGTCTGGGCTCGGGGTTCTTGAAATGCCTTCCATGCCTCTTTGCTGTCCTGTCCTAAGAATAGCTGGTAGAATTCGTGTTCCACTTTGGAGAGGTAGGCTTGTTTCTTTCGTCGCACTAGGAACCGGAAGATCAAGCGTGCCTGTTTATGCGTGTGTACTCCCCGTGCTTCGTCCTGTTGAAGACGGAGCCGGGTTTTCCTGCACTCTACATTGTACCAGCTATTCTGTGGGACATTCTTGTTTGGAGGGGTAGGGTGGGGGGAGGGGGATGTGTGGGGGAAGTATTCGGCAGCTGAGGTGTATAGTGTGCCCACCAACTGTGCTGTGACCTCCTCTAGGGGTGCCTGGGGGTTCATTTCTTGCAGGCTCCAATAGAGATGGTCGGAGTATGCGCTCGCAGTTAGCCTGGTAAAGTGGTATATGGGGAATCTTGGGGGGTTGCTTGCTGGGGGGGTTAGGTCATACCTGCAGGTTATGTCAAATTGTAGGTATGCATGGTCGGCAGCCATTGTGAGTGGGCGAGGTGATATTTTAAAGGAGTGGACATCGGGGATAAGTGATAGAGGGCCGATGATATAGTCCGCTGTGCTTGCTCCCAGTTTTTGTGTGGGTGCTCCATGTGCCCCCCGTCCGATTTAGTTGGCCGCGTGCTTGTGTGGGAAGCATGTGAGGGCATCCGACCCGGGCCGTCTGTCGAGGCCGTTGAGGATGGCCAGTCCGTGTGCCCCCCCTAATGCCAGTAGGTGTTTGCCATATTCGGTGCACTCAGTTGTGTCCTGTGACACCCGGTTGAGTCCTATCTCCTCCGGTGCAATCTCTTTGTACATGTGGTCTTCGCTCTTGAAGAAGGGGGTCTTCCTTTGTGCTGTGCGTGCATTGAAGTCTCCAGCCAACATGACATCCCCCAAGCTGGAGTAGTGCATGATATCTTCGTAAAGTAGTAGGTATGGTGACTCGCCCTTCTGTGGTGCATATGCAGAGTGTGCTGGTGGGAAATAGCACACCGCCATGTATATGTCTCGGGGACGATCTGTGTGTACGCGAATCCACATGAACCGGGCTTCCTCATCTTTCCGCATGACTTGCACCATGGGCTGTAGCTCCTCCCTGTACAACACAGCCACCCCTCCGGACCCTCGGGTCCCTCCTTTTGTTCGGGCTCTAGGGCGGCATGCCGTCTCCCATCTATATCCCCTCACTTCTAGTAAGTAGGTGCCGGGGCTTTGGTGGGTTTCTGTGTAGAGGACGATGTCCTTGCCGGTGAAGGTCTCCTGGAATAATCCTGCATCTGTCTTCATAGCTCCGTTGCAGTTCCACACTGCAAAACTTAGGTGGGTCTCATAGGCCGCGCCCCGTCATTGGCGCTTATCTGTGATGATGACCCGACCATCTCTGTATACTGCCCATTTTCCTGCTTTGCGAGTCTCCAGGATATGTGGCATGCATTCTTTACGGTGTGCCACCTGTGCGGGTGTGAGGTCATCCTCCAGGTAGACTTTTTCCCCTTTTAGAGCTGTCCTTTTAGAGAGGAAGGCTCGTCTAGATTCTAAGTTGGCAAATTTGAGGATAAGAGGCCTTCCCTTGGTGAGGTCTTTCACCAATACTATGTCAAGATTGTGGGAGAGAAGGAATGAGTCTCACTTGTCGCTTTCTTGGTTGCACAATGGGGGAATACACACACAGGTGGAGGCTGAAAACAGTTTTCCTCTTCTTAGTTGTGTAAGCCAAAAAGAACTCTCTTACAAAGAAATAGAAGAACCCTATATATGGGTCTCAAACCAAACTCAACTAACTAAGGTGACATACTAACTGAGCCATGAACTAGAGTAGATAAGGATAGCTGTCATGTAGCTATTATTCATGGGCGGTGTACCAATCGCATTTGCAACTGACAAGTCGGTGACATAAATGCACAACGGTCACCCTGGCATATCACGAGTGGAGCTCGATATCTCAATACTCCCCCTCGAGCTCAATCCCAATTCCTGCACACCAAGCAGGTCTCTGAACTTGCGCAGCTTCTCTGCGCCCAATGCCTTCGTAAATATGTCAGCTACCTGATCCTCTGTACTGACATAAACTAGATCAATAAGACCTAGTAAAACCCTCTCCCGCACATAGTGATAATGCACCTCAATGTGCTTTGTTCTAGCATGATAGACTGGGTTACTTGCCAAGTGTATACTACTCATGTTGTCACAATAAATGACAACTGGCCCATTTGTATGCTGATGCATATCATAAAGTAGCTTATGCAACCAAGCTACCTCACATGCAGCCATTGCTGCACCCCTGTACTCAGCCTCTGTGCTGGACAAGGCAATTGTAGGCTATTTCTTGCTGCTCCAAGTGACTGCAGCACTCCCAAAAGAGAACACATATCCACTGGTAGATCGTCTATCAGAAATGCTACCAGCCCAATCAACATCAGTGTATCCATGCAACTGTATCTGAACCCCAGTCTCATAAAAGTAGTCCATACTGCAATGTGGACTTCACATACCTGAGTATGCGTCTAGCCGCATCCAAATGTGGTTTCCTTGGAGCCTGCATAAACTGACTTACCAATCCAACAGCATAGCTCAAATCTGGCCTGGTAATAGTCATATAAATCAAGCTTCTTACTATGCGTCTGTACATAGTAGGGTCTTCCAGAAGCTCACCTGCATCTTCGCTCAGCTTCACATTCTGCTCCAAAGGAACTGAAATAGGCTTACAGCCTGTCATCCCATATTTGGACAGCATGTCCAATCCATACTGCCTCTGCAAGAGCTGTATCCCACTTGGTGATCTAATCACCTCAATGCCCAAGAAATAACGCAGCTCTCCCAAATCCTTCATCTCAAACTTCTGCTTCAATAGCATTTTCACATGAAAGATATCTTCATCACTGTCACCTGTCATAATCAAATCATCAACATAAATGACAAGTAGCATAATACCTTTCTCTGTTTTTCTCACATAAAGTGAGAAATCTGCCTTGGAAATCTAAAAGCCAATAGTGACAAGATACTGTCCTATCTTGTCAATCCATGCTCTAGGTGCTTGCTTCAAGCCATACAAGGCTTTCTTCAACCTGCAAACAAACTCAGGATGAACAACATGCACATAACCTGGTGGCTGCTCCACATAGACCTCTTCTTGCAAATCACCATGCAAGAAGGCATTCTTTACATCCATCTGATGTAAAGACCATTCCTTTGATGTAGCCATAGCAATGACTGCTCTTACGGTTGCCATCCTTGCAACCGGACTGAATGTTTCTTCATAGTCAATGCCATATGTTTGTGCATACCCCTTGACTACTAATCTTGCCTTGTATCTGTTCACAGAACCATCTGCATTGTGCTTCACCTTATAAACCCACTTACAGCCAATTGCATTTTTACCTTTAGGCAAAGATACCAACTCCCATGTAGCATTTGCTTCCAAGGCATCCATTTATTCATCCATGGCTTTCTCCCATTTTTCTTTTCCCATGGCTTGCTCAAAAGAAGTGGGTTCTGGTTCCTGTATCACTTTGACCATATATGCATAGTGAATGGCTGTAAATCCATCATATTTCAGCCTATCCACAGGATACCTAGCTCTCGTAGACCTGCGCAAAATAGGTTCACTCCCAGGTGCTCTCAAAACATCCCTGGTCTTCCTTACTCTAGGTGTAACAATAGAAGGAATACCCAACTCATCATCAATGCTCTATTCTGAGCCACTGGATTCACCATCCACATAACAGTGACCTGCATTCACATCAAACATGGGCTGATCAACCTTCTCTTTTCCTTTTCGTGATACCTGCATACCACTACCTGCATAGCTTTGAGAAGATTCTCCTGATCTCAATCTGCCTGTCCATGGCGAAGAATGTGAACCACTGCTAGAGGACGCTCCAGGTCCATTAATATTTTGTGACTGCTACTGTGAATTCTTTGCATCATTACCATTTTGTGCATCTACATCATCAATTACATTTACTGGTTTATACCAGCTACTCATCTCATAAAAAATAACATCTCTGCTCACTGTAAACTTACGAGTAGAAGGGTTATATCATCTATACCCTTTTTGCTGCAGAGAGTAACCAATAAAGATGCATTTCTCAGCTTTTGGATCCAACTTGGATCTCAACTCATCTGGCACATGTACATAGGCAATGCAACAAAAAATTTTCAAATGAGAAATATCTGGTTTCCTACCAGTATACCTCTCCTCTGGAGTCATCCCATGTATTGCTGCAGTGGGAGTCCTGTTCATTATGTAGACTGCTGTAGCAACTGCTTCAGCCCAATAAAAATCTGGCAGGTCTTTTTCATTGAGCATGGCACGAGATACCTCTCCAATATGCCTGTTTTTCCTTTCTGCAATTCCATTTTGTTGTGGGGTATGACTGCATGAATATTGTTGCTTTATGCCATGCTCCTGCAGGAACCTTGCAAACTCATTTGAGAGGTACTCTCCCCCTCCATCTGACCTTAGGCATTCTATTTGCAGACCTGTTTCTTTTTCAGCCATAGCTTTAAGAGTTTTGAAATATCCAAAAACTTCACTTTTCTTTTTCATAAAATACACCCAAACTTTTCTGCTATAGTCATCAATAAAAGTGACAAAATAATGGCAGCCTCCAAGAGATACAGCTTTAGTAGTCCACACATCAGAGTGGATTAATTCCAATGGCTTCTTACTCTCTTAAACATGTCTAGGAAATGGTTTCCTTGCTTGTTTTCCAAATTGACAGGCTTCACATACCTTATGCATTTCTGCAACCTTGAATTTAGGCAATCTTGCAACAATATTTTGGGTCTGCATTGATTTAATTTGCTGTACATTAACATGACCAATGCGTTTATGCCAGATATCAATATCTGCAACTACACTGGTCCCATGTGCAAACATTGCTGCACTCAATTCAGACATGTCTGCATCCAATGTAAACATTCTGTCCTTCTTCTTTCCTTTTGCTATCAAGCGACCTTTATTTTTCATATCCTCAATAAAGCATCCATGAGGATTAAATCTGACCTGCAAGCCCTGCTCAACCATTTGACCAACAGAAACCAGATTCTTGGTGATATTCGGGACATGAAATACATCGGACATGTATTTCTTTTTTCCATCCTGCATAGACAAATGAATTTTTCCAATCTGCACAATAGGATGTGCAGTAGCATCACCAGTCTCCACAAATCCTGGTTTTTTCGTTTTCCTTGCATCCTCCATCCATTCTGCATGACCTGTCATGTGGTTCGATGCACCTGAGTCAACATACCATACATCGTTTCTTTCTTCTGCACTTATCACAGAATTGTTTATGTGCTGCACCATAAACAAATGCTCATTTCTGTCATCACCCTGTCTACTAGAAGATGCATAATTTCCTTGTTGCAATTTTCCATTCATGATGTCATTCTGCTTTTTATAGCAGTCTTTAGCCATATGACCCATTTTACCACAGTAGTAGCATTCAACATTGCTGTTTGCATTTTGGCCTCTTTACCATCCACCACGACCTCTTTGGCTCCCTTGCCTCTAGAGTTACCACGTCCTCCTCCATAGGACTGGTTTTCTTGAGTTTGCTGCATATTCTGATTTCTACCACGGCCTCCAGATCGGCCTCCTCTACCTCTGCCTCTATCTCTTCTAGCATTTGAGTAGAAGACAGCTTCTTTTGAAGTTCCTCCTGAAGAAGATACACCACCATTTCTCCGCTCCTCAGAAATTAGAAGAGCAATCAACTCCTCAAAATTAGGAAATCTTTCACGGACGGAAATCGATGTTCAGAACTATGCATAATCCTTTCCTAGACCATTCAAGGTCACAGAAACTAAATCATCATCTTCCACTGGCGACCCAATGGAAGCAAGTGCATCTGCAATCTTCTTCACCTTCATGTGGTAGTCATTGATGCTCATACTTTCTCTTTGCACATTGTGCAACTCTTGCTTGAGCTGCATTTTCCTGGCTTGAGTATTTGTGCTATACATTTTTGACAGAGTATCCCATGTCTCCTTTGGCGTACTTGCATCCTGAATATGCACAATCATAGAGTGTGAAAATACATAACTTTTCTGGCTCTCTCATGCCATGATTTAAATGCCTGCATTTGCTGTTGATTGGGAATATCAGGAAGAACTGGTTCTTCTTCATTTCCTGCAACGAATTCCCAATATCCTTTTCCCATAAGGAAATTCATCATTCTAAACTTCCATGCTTGGAAGTTGTTCTTGTCAAGCTTTTCAGTGACGATCTGTGAAAGAGAATCAGACGCCATTACAGAACACTGCAAAAAATTCTGTCACTGCAAAGAACACACCTTCAGCCTCACAAGGGCAAATCTGCAAAACTGACGAAAGTGGTATTTGACCACACAGTCACTTCTTAGTGACGATTTTGCATCAACAGGCAACAAGGATGATTCTGTAACTCCCAATGTCTATGCGCACAGGCATACGATGCAATTTCTACAGTAACTTTTCATCGACCTGTAGAACAGTGGTTGCACAGCATAAAAGTGGGCCTTTTCCTGAGTGCGTGCAGAAAACTTCCGCCTCCAAAACGGGCCCCGAAATGGCCTGAAATAAAAAAAACAGAGCAACCAAGGGCTAAAGCCTTTTCCCGTAGCATATACTGCCCTCTTGCTACACCGCGAAGGGCGTCTCAATCTGAGACAATACACTCTTGCACTTTCCGGCTGTGCTACCTGTAGAGACTTGCTCCCAAAATATAAAAATGAAAGCAACACTGGTCCTCTTACCAGAACACCACAAACTTGGTTTGCTTTCTTGAGTTCCTTACCACGAACAAGGCTCTGATACCATGTCAAGGTTGTGGGAGAGAAGGAATGAGTCTCACTTGTAGCTTTCTTGCTTGCACAATGGGGGAATATACACAAAGGTGGAGGCTGAAAACAGTTTTCCTCTTCTTAGCTGTGTAAGCCAAAAGAACTCTAGTACATATGGGTCTCAAACCAAACTCAACTAAGTAAGGTGGCATACTAAATGAGCCACGAACTAGAGTAGATAAGAATAGCTGTCATCTAGCTACTATTCATGGGCGGTGTACCAACCGCATCTGCCAACTGACAAGTCGGTGACATAAATGCACAACGGTCACCCTGGCATATCACGAGTGGAGCTTGATATCTCAACATTCCCTTCGTCACTTGCCGTCTTTTCGTTGGAGCCTTCTTCCTTGTGGTGAGATGAGCTTTGGTGCATAGCTTGCTCTTCCTCTACGCCGGTATCCTTGATAGCCTCATCGATGATTGCCGTGAGGATACCTTCATATTTGATTGTAGAGGCTTTTGTGGCAGGTTTTTTTCTTGTGGATCGTGCGGTAGAGGCCGGAGATTCCCCACCAACTGGTGTTGTGGTTGGAGCCGGGAGGGCGACTGAACTCCTGATAGTTCTTTGGACAAAGCCATTCCAATCCACCTCCTCTGGAACTCTTGACGCGATGCTTTCTAGCAGTGGCACCCCGATTCTATTCATTAGTGCGTTGTATCTGTGGCCCGAGAAAAGGGCGTGGATCATCTTAGCTTGCACCCTTGTCACAGGGTCTGGAATGTCAGCCAAACTGATTCCATCGACTGTGTGCACATCCTCTTTTCTAACTCCCATCACGGCATACACATCTCTTTTTGGGCACCTCTCTTTCTTGGGCACAAGCCTCATCCTTTCTCGACAATATCTGCGTTAAGGGGCACTTGTACCCTTCTTTCCTGGTCACCCGCCCTTACTGTGACCGTGCCACAGCTCCTTCCTTCATTGAAGCTCCTTAAGAAATCCGCACACATGCTGTAGTCTACAGCCTGTCCGACCTTCTCCATGTACTTTTGGAGGTTACATTTGTCCACCAGCTCCTTCACGGCCGGCTCTTCTAGGATGGCTTCATCTAAATTCATGGTATGCTTGAACGTGAAATGGCTAAATCCACGCGTCTCAACACTAATTCCATACTTTGTTAGCTCCGCTTCCGTGAATGGGAGTTTACCCTGTCCTGCCATGGTAGGTGCCTGTCATCACACCAAGTCAAAATTAGCGTTATAGCTTGACTCATTACTAGCAAAATCCAAGAAAGAATGCGTGTGACAGTTTGCCGTGTTGATTCAGAGGAATGAAACTTGGAAATACTTCACAACCAACATCTATTTCCTCCTTGCATTCTTTCCTATTTGAATTCAGTTGATCATTTTCATCCTTTATACATCTTGCTATACCACTTGACTCATCACTTAGCTCTCATTCGCTCCCCCCCCTTTCCTCAAGTGTTAAGGGAATCCTTCCTAGGATTAGCAAGGGGAGGAGGAAGGCTCGCATGGGCTGTGTGGGGCGAGCTACTTGGCCAACATCCAAGTATAAAGGTTAGGGTTATATTCAAGCTGGGCATGACGATCAAGTTTGCATGGTCATATGGAGGCTTGAGTGATGTAGGTCAAGACATCATGAAAGATGTCCTCGGAGTTGAGGCGACTAGCAACATGAAACTCCTCTTCCGTGAGGAACTGGTCAATGTAAGGGTGGGCCAATACCTGATCATCTAAGTGTATGTTGCATGTAATGACCAAAACTCTAAATGAAAGAGGTGCCACATAAGTAGGGTGGTGTTCAATTGTTTTGATTAGCCTCCTTTGCTTAGGATTGGTCATGATACGGCAGTCTTTTTTGTCCCATTGGAGTCATAAGGCATACCACAGTTATAAGAATGAAGAAGGAGAGCTGGCAAGCTGCGTGAGCTCCTCCAGTTCTTGTTCAGGTGTAGAGCGAGCAGGCTTGCGTGGTAAGAGGTGATTAGTCTTCTGAGAACAACTTGCTCCTTTGAGATTTGTCCATTAGCGATTAATTTGGCGGCAATTTTGGGAAATTTGATGGTCATAAACTCGTAGTCTTCCCAAGTGCATGGCAATGCACGAACTTCAGAAGCAAGGGGTTCGCCAAGAAGTTCTAGTTCAAGCCTCTCATAGCTCCTAGTGAATGTGGTGAAGGTGTCATCCAACTCCTTGATGCATGTCACTACGTCATTCCCCGAGGTCTCTGTGAGATCCTTGGCCACTGAAAGGAAAGATCGTCTTTCGTACGAAGGCTTAAGACCTAATGGTGGTGATGGTGCAATTGGACTGGACAGTGGTGACTCCATTGCTGGTGTCATAGATGGGACTTTGCACTTTGGAGCACTTCGAGATGCTGTAGTGGGCTTCAGTGGCATAGGAGGCGTGCTGCATTCCATTCGAGCGGGCATGGGGGTGCGCAACTCCTCTGACCTGGATGATGCTAGGGCATCTAGCTTGGAACGACGAATGTGTTGGGAGTCATTAATCACCACTAGTGCTGGTTCAACTTTCTTTGCAGTTCGTGCTTTGTATGTGCCAGCCTATCTAGCTGAAGTGGGGTTACTTAGAGTTGAGCTTCTTGAATGTCCACACTTAGGCACCCATATCCAGGGGTTGCCCTCATAGTATCCTTGTGTTCGCAAGAGATCTTTGGGAATCCATCGTGGCGTGGTAGTGCGCCTATGTCGATAGCATCTGAGTTGCCTCTTAGGCTGTCGATTGATAGTTTTTGCGTTTAGAAGCATGTTTCTGCGGTTTACATGGAGGTGGCCCTTGTTGTTTTGGCACCCATATAAGCGTGGACTCTTTGGCCTTGTGAATGGCATGGGTGGGATTGATTCTAGCAGTTGGAGCATGGGGTGAGATATCCCTACCCTTCTCCCTAGGCTTGGTCGTGGGTGTGGCCGTGGGGGTCTCTATCGGTGGCTCTGCAGTTGTAGGAGGCGTAAGATGATCCTTGCTGAAAGTAGTCACTATGCACACATTGCCTACAACAAGATGGATGCAATCTAGGTTGTAGTCCACATTGCAGTTCGTCTCCTTTTTGAAAGTGCGGCCTAGTAGTGATTTATCATCGGCCCCTTTAGTATTTGGTAACACATAAAAGAAGATTGGGATACTTTCAGACTCGATGGAGACATCCACTTTGCATTTTCCTAAGAGTGAGTAAGTATTGCCTCCAAATGGGCTGAGTTTAGCATTTGTGGGCTGTAATTTAGGTTGATCGATGCGTGTCCAATGGTCATGCGCCAAGATATTACAGTCGGCACCTTCGTTGATCAAGGCATCAAAAGAATACGTTCGTTCTGCAGTGATCGTGATTCACAAGTAGGCGGGTGCTACCTCTTCTTCATCTTGATCTATTAGTTCGGTAATTGTGGCCACACAGACGTTGACAGGGGCTTCAAGCATAGGTGGCTCATGCAACGGATGGGAAGGAGGATAGTACTTTTTCATGCGACTGCCATTGAAGAAGCCTATTCCTTCCCCTTCGAGCGTCTCCAACTTGACATTGCCATTCTACTAATTGCACGTACCCGGAAAGGTGCCAGTCCTCGAAATTTCATTTTTTGTTTGTGACCTTTCACCGAGCATAGTATGACGAGGTCTCCCTGATCAAAGTTGCATTGGTTGACATGCTTGTCAAACCACATCTTTCGTCGTGCCTTCTCACAAATCAGAGCGTGGGTGGCTAAGAGTCGAGTCTTCGTGAGATGCTCTAACTCTACTAAGTGGTCGGTCCAAGCTTCTCTTCCCTCCCAACGTTCCTGAGCTGCTATCCTTAAGCTAGGAACAAAGAACTCTAAGGATAGAATGGCCTCCATTCCATAAGTCAGCCTAAAGGCCGTCTATCCTATAGCCGTCTTATGAGCTGTACGATGGGCCCACAAGGCCACCATCAATTTATTATCCCAGTTTCTTTATGATGTGGATACTATTTTTAGTAAGCACGTTGACTAGGATTTTATTCGTGGACTCTGCTTGGCCATTTGCTTGAGGGTAGTAGGGTGAGGACCTTCTATGAATGATTAGGAAGGTTGAGAGTAGGTGGGATATCACTTCATTGATGAAGTGTGTGCCCTGATCACTCACTAGTTCGATTGGACAACCAAACTATGAAAAGACCTGCTCCCATAGGAACTTCACAGTGGTTCTAGCATCGTTCTTTCTAGTGGCTCTTGCCTCCGCCCACTTCATGAGGTAATCAGTTGCCACAATGATGTAGCATGCCTGGGAGTACTGTGCCACAGGACTGATAGGTCCAATGAAGTCAATGCCCCATTTTTCGAAGGGCTATCGAGCTATTATAGGGGTCAACTTCATCTTATCCTTGCGCATGGGCACCTTAGTCCTCTGGCACTCATCGCAGTGTTTGACAAACCTAGCAACATCATGGAATAGGGTGGGCCACCATACTTGGGATTGTAACACCTTACGGGCGGTTTTATCCCCACTAAAGTGTCCTCCAACTATCCCGCCATGCGCCTCTCTCAATGCGTTGTGCATCTCGAGCTCGCACACACATCTACGCAACAAACTGTCTTGTCCCAACCTATAGAGTTGATCGACGATCAGTTGGTATGGCTGGATTTTTAAGATAAGTCTCCTTAGTCTGGCTTTCTCAATAGGTTTCTCAGGCAGAGTGTTCTCTAGCACTTGAACTACATCATTGGCCCAATATGGTGTCAAATCAGCCCTAAACAAGTCTCCTTCACTAGACAGGCCAAAGAGATGAGCATCCGGTAAGTCATCAGGTATGCCTTGTCCAGCAGCTTCTCCTGTGGGTATGCGGGACATGTGATCAGCCATGTAGTGCTGCTTTCCCTTATGTACAACCACAGAAAAATCAAACTCCAACAAGAGAAGTAACCATCTTGCTATGTGACCTGTAGCGCACGACTTGTTCACAAGATAAAGCAAGGCTTGATGGTTAACGAAAAAGACGAAGGGTGTGGCCAACAGATAATGCCTAAATTTCTTTACAGCAAACACCATGGCTAACCCTTCCCTTTCTGTAGTGGAATAGTTCATCTTTGTTTTGGTGAGCTGCCTGCTGGCAAAGCTCACGAGGTAGTCAAGGTTATGTTCACCAGGCTGGCATAGAATAGCTCCAATAGCAAACTTCGAGGCATCTATGTGTACATGGAATGTTATACTCCAGTCTGGGGCTCGTAAGATTGGTGTAGTGGTGAGAGCCTTCTTCAACTGTTCATATGCACGCTGGCATTCCTCAGTCCACTTGAATACGATCAATAGCTTGTACAATGGTCTAGCAATCATCACGTAATACAGTACAAAGCGTCAGTAGTATCTCGTATGGACTAAGAAACACTGAACGCCCTTGTAGTTAATGGGTGGTGGTAGGTCGACAATGACCCTGACTTTTGAGAAGTTAGTGGCAATGCCATTCCTTGACACTACGTGCCCTAGGATACATCCGTGCTTCACCCAAAAGTGGCACTTTAAGGGGTTCAACGAGAGGTTGTATAACTGACACCGTTCAAAGACAGCTCTCAACTTTTCTAAGTGTTCAGCCCAACTAGAGTGTATGCATAAGTCGTCTACAAACACCTCTAACTCGCATCTCAGCATATCCTTGAAGATGGTGCACATTAATCTTTGGAAGGTTACATGCACATTCATTAGCCTAAAGGGCATAACAATGTAGGCAAATACACCCCACTCCGTGGCGAAGGCAGTCTTGTGCCTGTCGTCAGGGTACACTTGCACTTGATTATAGCCAGAGAAGCCATCCAGGAAGCTGTAGGCTTCTTTGCCTGCCACCCTCTCCAGCATGTGCTCGGTATATGATAAGGGGTAGTTATCCCTCTTCGTAGCGGCATTAACTTTCTTGTAATTCACGCACACTCAAATTTTACCATTCTTTTTCATAACGATCACTATAGGCGATACCCAATCTGTGTGCTCAATCTCATATATAAATCCCGCCTTCATGAGCTTATCGATTTCTTCCTTCACTGCATGGGTGTGTTTGGGATTGATAGGGTAAGGTCGCTGCTTTGTTGGCACCGCATCTGGAACCATTGGGATATTATGGTTCACAACCCTAGGATCGACTCCTCTAAGTTCCTCCAAGGAACAGGCAAACACATCGACATACTCTCATAGGAGAGCAACAAGTCTAGCCTCCTCATCCTTGGTTAGGTCGTGAGTGATGAACGCAGGTTGAGGCTTCTTGCCTTCCCCTGCCAGGTCGACTTCCTTGACCTTGGCGGGTCCCTCAATTGGTTCACTGGCTTACCCTTGTCTCTTTGCTCCTAGCAAAATCACCACTCTATCACCCTTCTTAAACTTTGTGAAGCGTTTGGGGAGATCCTACGACTTCTTTTGCCTCTCTGCTTCTAAGTCTTTAGTTTGCTTCCTGGCCTCCTCCCTTAGCCGTCTACGCTTTAGGTGGACTGGCAAGTCCCCTTTGGTACGTCTGACCTTAGAGGGTTGGGGTATTTTGGGATTACTCTCTGTACCGACTTCAGACTCCCGAGTTAAACTCACATCCCTCGCTTGAGGAAGGAGTTTCGCCAGGGGATCGTAAACTCACACCCTTGCATGCTCATAATCCATTGATCCCATGTGCTCCAACCAAGACCTATCGCACTTCATCAGCATGACTCCTTTTTCATTTCAGCCTACCCTTTCCCTTCTAGGCCTAGAGTTTGCCTTGATCTGTTTGATTGCTCTCCCTTCAGTGTCATATTCAATTGTATCTAACTCTTCTTCACTCTCGTCCCCCACAGAGCGACAGTCCTCGTACCCTTCATCATCGGAATCTTGCCCCTCTGACTGCTCATCATCCCCGAGGTTTTCCTCTCCAATCTCCTCTTCATCAGTGACTAGAGCCCAATTGTATAACAGGTTAAGATCATGAATTTTGGTCCATTTCTACTTAGGCCTAGCCAAGAGATCACTTAGGGGTTTTAGATAGCAGCCATGTTGCCCTTCAGTTTATTGGTCAGGCACTCTATGATTTCCTAAAGCTCGAGCTTGTTGGTGGGGATATGGAACGAGACTGGTTTCCTTGGGTCACATGAGGTTCTTGCCATCATGTAGAGTGGCATGATGGGCTCCTTTGTTGGTATGCTTGGTGATTTAGCAGCTTGCCTATATAGCTCTTCTTCATGTGAGAATGGTAGGTCAACGGTTGCCAATACATGCATCCAATCCCGCTCATCCTCATGGAAAGGGATGTACTTGGTCAATGACCCATAGGGTTTGCTTGCTTGGGCATCACCTTTTAGCTTGGTTGAGATAGCATCGAGGTCGGCTGGGGTAGTCTTCCAGGTGTCCATCTCAACCTTCACCGCTTCTGTTCTATTCCCCAAGAAGATGAGATTGTTCCCCCAATCTTCAATAACTCGCGCGTTCCTCATCCAGGGTTGGCCTAGCAGTATGTCGTAGTCCACTCCTTCATGGCAATGAAGTTCACAGAAAATTGCACTCCTGCGTGCTTCACTGGCCAGTTCTTTAGGACCCTGAATGGTCTAACCTTCATTCCGTTGGCCAATGTAACATTGAACCTAGCCGCTTCCATAAGTGGGTTTCCCCAGGCCTGTAGGACTGCGTGGCTCAAGACACACTGACCCCAGCGCCTGTGTCTACGATTCCTTTTCATGTTGCATCCCCCAAGGCTAAGATAGGTAAGACTGCATGCATCTCTGTGCCTTCCTAGAAAGAGTTGACGTGTAGTGACCTTGGAGCCGAGTGTAGTGTTATGCTTGGAATCTGCGTGACTACGTCCTGCTCTCGCAAGTCAGCGGCAATATGCTCCCCTTTTCCCTCCACCTAGTGCCTTAATTCTTGCCATAAGGGAGGGT
The DNA here is from genome assembly GCF_053477565.2 of Lygodium microphyllum. NCBI lineage: Eukaryota > Viridiplantae > Streptophyta > Polypodiopsida > Schizaeales > Lygodiaceae > Lygodium > Lygodium microphyllum. The sequence continues at coordinate 108,605,494 of NC_141157.1, forward strand.
GTTGCCGAAGCAAATCTCCTAGGCTCACAGTTACTGGGGTGGTTACTAAAGTGGTGAGGAGGTTGTTGGGTGGTTGGCTTCCTCCTTGGTCAGCATTCTTTGGCCATATGTCTTGGTTAGCTTGTTGACAAGCTTCTTCTTGGTCTTGCCTCTGTGGCATCTCTCGTGGTGTGGGTGCGTTCCCTGATTGAGGTCGCGATGGTGAAATAGGTGTACTCACACTAGAGAGGTCTTCGATTCGGTCTTCTAGTATGGGTTCTACATCTTTAAGGTGTTCCTGGGCATCCTTGACCCACTCCTTAACTTTGGCTATAGCCTCGAGTTGCCATCTGGGGTGGGGATATTCTCCTACCTTGGCACTCCCTAGTTCTGCTGTCTTAGGAGCTGAGGTCTCTGCCTCTGCATTAGTGATCCCCTTTCCCGCCACTAAAGTTGTAGCTTCCTCAGTCTTAAGGCTAATCTTTGCATCTGTTCTCTTTCTCCTTCTCCTGTGTCTTTCCCAATGAGGCTGCATCCAGGTTACTTGGCCCATGTAACGAGATGCCTATTTGTTTTGTTTATGCTCGCGTCATGACATGCAGTGGGATGGGCATATAGTCTCCACACCGAATAGCCCCAAGGGTACGGAGGGCACGTTGGCAGAACTAGCTGATGGCTTCCATCTAGGACAGTCAGGAAATAGGTGTGTGATTCCACACTCGGTGCATCGAAGGTCAGCTTTGTCCTTGTTTTCCTATTTTCTTTTCGGGTAGCGTGATGAAATATGGTCTGGATGATCGCAAGTCGAGCATGAGATTGGATCTTGACTTGGTCCTCCAAAGCCTTGCCTCTTCCTCTTCCTAGCGCCATTACCGGTACTGGTCGATAGTCCATCATGATTGGATTGCCTTCCTCATCATAGGAGACGTATGGGTTCACATAGGTTTCCTCTTCACTAGGTTCTTCCACATAGTGAACAGGAGCGTCACTCAGTGGTTGGATTACATAGGGCCTTGGTGGTTTGGGTATGCCTGTTGGGTTCATCTCTAGCCTAGGAATGGCCGGTCTTGCATCATTTGGTACTGGAAGCGCCAGCTGGGCTCCCTTGCCAAAGAGGTTAGGTGGCCTGTTGCCTAAGTATGGAGGGTTGTATTGCTATGCATATGGAAATCTCCTTGGCAATCTGCAATGCAATGCGTCATGACCAAACCTACCGCAGCTCGAGCACGGCCTAGATCTAGGATCTTGACACTTGGTTGGGAGGTGGTTTCCACACAGTGTACACACTACACATGAGACCGCACAGGCTTCCTCATCTGTTCTTGCAATCGTGTAAGCTTCATTCTTACCTTAGTCATCTCCTGGCCTTGGTCAACACCTTTTCCCTTATCCCGTATGCTTGAGTTCTTTCTCTCTCCCAAAGCTGTTGTTCGCTCTGGAGATATTTGGCTTGTACTATCCCGGCTGGCGTTCCTCATGCTACGCTCCCTAAGCTGAACATCCATCCTTATTACCTCTTCAAAAGATCTAGCTAACATGTCTCTGTATCGAGCGGAGTTACTAGCCAAGGTCTTGTAGAGCTCCTCGCTTTGAATTCCATTTATAAACACGGTAGACACAGCCTTCTTGTTAGGTCGCTCGTTGGCAGGGATTCTCTTGAAGAGGCTACACATATGAGTGACGTAGTCTTTTACATCTTCCTTTTTCCTCTGACTGACATTCATCAACCGACGATGAGATTGTCAGAGTACCCTGCCTCAGAGAATCTCTTGATAAAATGGTCTTTAAGACGGGCAAAGTTCGTGTGCTCAGCTGCATCTAGACTAGTGTACCAAATTCTCCCCTTATCACCTAAACACAGCCCGAAAACTTAAGAGCGCTGTGCGAGGTTTGTGAGACCATTTTCTTTGTAAACTTGTTCGAATTGCTCCACAAAGCTATATTTGTCATTGCTAGGTTCATATTTGTCTGGCTGCTTTGCTACAACAGGGATCCTAGATTGCGCCTTTGCCCCTTGCGTGACCCCTAATCCCGAGAGTAATGCTGTGGCTAAGGCTGTTGCGCTTTGCTCAGCAGACGTGTTGTCCATGAGCCGCCTGGCTACAAGTTCACTCAATGATAAGTCAGCCTCTACTGCTTGCTCTCTCTCTGCATTTGGTCCTGCTTTAGCTGCACTAGCCAGGGCTAGCACACGCCGGGCCTTGTACATGTCTACATCTTGTTGGAGTTTCTTAGCCTTTTGTCTGTGGTTATAGGCAATTATGCTCTCTAGCGCCTTTCTGATTGCCTTTCTTTCCTCTTCTAGGTTTGCTACCACTTCCTCTACTGGCCTGCCTTGAACTACCGTCCTAGTCAACAAGTCATACTCATTGACTAACTCCTGCACTATGACTGGGAATTCTCCCAAGTCCAGTCGGTCCTCTCCTTGTCCGCCTCGTGATCTTGACATTGCTCCCACTTCCAGCTCCACAAGGTCGTCGATCAATTTGAGTAGCTCCTGCAGTGTCCGATCCTCTATGTTGTTGCCTTCCAGATCTTCGTGTCCTCTTAGGGTCCTACTGATGGGGCTCTCAGGTAGCCAACTATGTTTTGGGATCTTCTCCTAGTAGTGGGTTCCTTGATGTTATTATGTCTCCTGATGAGCTCCTTGTTATTGAAAGCAGTCGTCGATCTTATTCACAAGTTGTGCTTCGTGCTTTCTAGTGCTCAATGCAAAAAAAGACTTTTTCTTTTCTTGTAGTGCACCTTAGGTGATGAAATCAAAAATTGAGGTGCGGATGCACGAAATGCTCAATGCAAACTCCACTCTTCCCCTCACGTTCGTAGCCTGATGTGGCACTAAGCGCAGGTTCTGGATGATCTAAAGTTTTACTAAAAGTCCCTGCTGCATTCTCTATTCTGCTTTAGGGTTGGTTGGTTGGCTGGTTGCCGAACATCAAGTCAAATTCTAAATTTGGTATGCTCAGTGTCTAGCTGTTGGGGGTGAATCCTCGATTATCATGTTTGGCCTCTAGCTTAGCTAAATTGGGTTCCCTGGGGGATCAGAGATGTGACCAAGGTGGCCAGGACTGTGGGGCAGGTTTAAAAACCTTCTATTTAAAGTTCTGGTGAATTGGTCCTATTCTAGGAATCGGATGGGCTAGTCTGATCCTGGGAATCGGACGGGCTGATCCGAGTTTCACACTAGGAATGGTGGTCAAATTCTACTTTGGTCCGATTTCCCTAGTCGGACAGGGGAGGTCCGCCCGACTACTGCAATGGGTCGAGTGGTCCAAATCCGGGACTAGGACACGTGGTTCAATTCTGACACTGGGTCCAATTATAGCAGTTAGACGAAGTGGTCCGATTTTCAGAGTTGGATGGTCTGACTCCGGAAATCGAGCGGTCCTATTCTAGGACTCGGACGGCTTGGTCCGACGGTGTGAACGACGGCCTGCGGGTTGCACACGATGCCTCAAGGTCAACGCCTACTCCACGGAATAGTGCCGTGCCTTCCAAATAGGTGCAGAGCAATAGAGGGGACTGCCAGGCATACCTTGAAGTAATGCGGTGCTTGAATCGATTGGCGCTTCAACGATCTCCCCATAGCTCTCTCTTTCTCTCACTCTCTCCCTGGCTCTCAAGCTCACTCTCTTATCAGAAGGCATGATGTCAAATGTGGTCCTTCCTGGTTCCCTGGGCCTCTTATTGCCACATCCCAGCCTGCTGTAACCTCAGAAATTAATCCCCCACACTCTTCCAGCCAGAAATCTGAATCTTTGCCCCTATTTCCCTGTTTCTAGCAGCAGCAGAACCCTTCTTTTTTTCTTCTTTTTCCTATCCTAATCTTAACCTAATGCAACCAAAATCAAAACCAGAGATGGAGATGGATGATCCTACTCTAATATTCAACAACAAATCAAAATACTTACTTGCTCCAAGGGTTAAAACCTCCTAAATCTCCTAACTATCTCAATCACCGGTTTGGGTTGTAAACCCTACTTCTATGCTCGATTCGATGCGCCCGGTGTGCAAGGCTTGATTTTTTCGGTCTCGGCAATGGAACCAAAACGTAGGGGAGCTAAGGAGCTCTACCCCGAGACCTACGGACCGCTTATTGATCAAGCGTTTCAAGCCGAGCAGCCATGGCTACCTCTCACATAGCCGACGCACAATGCCTACCTTATGGGTGTAGTGAGCTTACCTTGATGCTCGATCAAGTTCCCTCCTCTCTCTTGCACTCCGGTAGCTCCACGATCCTTGTGGTAAGCTCAAGCAAGCTCAAGCCCTCTCCGTCAAGCTTCATCCTCGATAGCCGCGTGAGAGAAGAGAAGAGAAGAGATGAAGAGAAGATGAAGGGAGAAGATGGGGAGCTTCTTCTCCACGATCCCTCACTCTCACACACTCACTCCCTTACTCCCTCACACTCCCTCACTCCCTCACTCAAGCACAAGCAAGAAGGCAAGAAATAAGAGAGGAGGAAGAAGAAGCTTTGGCCACACACAAGAATGAGCTTCTCATTCACTTTTGAACTTTATATACATGCCCTACTTTTTGGGCGGTCATCCCCACTTTTTACATGGTCGGCCTAGGCCCTCTTTTCCTATTTCCCACCATTCTAACTTATCCCATTCCCACTAATGCATACAATTTGCACAGGGATGAGCCTGGCACTCTTTTTACAAGGATTCGGGAGTGCCTTCATATTTAATGGCATGCTTTTACTCTTTTCTTTTCTCGAGGTGACACTGAAGCCTTCTAGAAAGGCCATCATTCAAATTTTTGGGGTCGACCTCCATCTGGGGCACCTTTTCCTTCCTTTGATGTGCCTTTTCGGTTATCTCCTTTTTCCATTTTTCCCACACTTCTGCCCCATTTTTTGATCCTCTGTGCTGCGGTAAACAGATTGCAAGTTGACTGCCTTGGTTTCTATTGGTCAGATGGCAGAACATGGATTACATCTTGATTCACATTAGGACTTGAAAATGATTGTAAGTTAACTACAAAATGTAAGCGTGCTAGAGATTGTTTACACTTGATGTAGGTCTCTACCTAAAATGGATGCTGCCATGTTTGCACAAGGTTTAGGAGTTGTGAGACTGACATTGAAATTTACCATAAGCGGATTGACCACCTGAATATATATCGTTTGAAAAATATATAATCACAATAGATTGTGGATGGCTTAGCGAAGTTCAAAGTTGATGGGATGCATACAATATATGCAATATGCCAATTTGAAAAGTACTCAAGGTATGCATCTTCACATGAGAAGCATGTATGTAAGAAGCCACTTGAGATAATACATTCTAATGTGAGGGATAAATAATGCAACCATGAGTGGTTGCAATTATTATATCTCTTTCATTGATGGTCATACTAAAAAAATATAAGTCTATTTTATGTGTGAGAAAAGTGAGGTGTTCACTCACTTTAAAAGCTTTAAAGCTTTGATTGAGAAGAAGACATGGTTACATATTAAATGCCTAAGGTCAGATGGAGGGGGAGAGTACTTCTCTAATGCGTTTTCTGATTTCTTACAAAAAAATTAAATTCAGAGGTAACTTTTATGTAGGTACACTTTGAAGCAAAATTGAGTTACTCAGTGAAAGAATTAGATATGTTGTAGAGGTGGCTCGAGTATTGATGTCTAAAAGAAGCTTACCTCATTACTATTGGGCTGAAGCAGTTACTAATGTTGTATACATTATGAACGGGACACTTATGATTGGTGTATATGATATGATACCTAAGGAGAAGTATATAGGCAAAAAGACAAATCTGTCACACCTAAAAGTATTTAGATTCATTTCTTATGTATATATTCTTGATAAGTTACATAGTAAATTGGATCTCAAAGTAGAAAAAGTATATTTGTGAGATATTCTCTTGAGAAGAAGAGATACATATATTATAACCCTATTACATAGTAAATTGGATCTCAAAGTAGAAAAAGTATATTTGTGAGATATTCTCCTGAGAAGAAGAGATACATATATTATAACCCTATTACATGTGAGTTGAGAGTTAGCAGGAATGTTGTCTTTAATGAAATGAGTAGCTAGTATAATATACCTAGGATTGATGTGCATGAGAATGTGGTTGTGCAAAAAACAAGTCAATAGTGAGCCACATGAGCCTTTTAGTTATGAGTTTGTTGATAGACCTTGGAGTGGTAGATTACTCTCACAAGTCACTCCGCCAAGTATATCACAAGTGTTAAGGAAAGGTAATGAGAAGGTTGGGGACTCATCTATTACGACTGATGTATCATCGAGTTTCTCTCATGTTGATGTGCACTTAGATTGTTCTGAGAAAATCTTAGATAAAGATTTTGGCATTCTATCTATTAAGTTATCTACCTAGTGTGAGAAATGTACAAGAGGATGCTAATGCATATAGTAGTGATCTAGGTTCACCTAGGGTCAATAAGAGTAAGAAGGCCCATGCAATGATTAACATATGATAGCCATATAGGTCATCACTATGCATAAATGACTAAGACCATGTAGGATATAGAATCAACTAGTTTTGAGGATGAAGTGGGTAATGAGTGTTGGGATAATGCTATCGATGAAAAAATGGATGCACTTTGAGCGAATGATACATGGGATTTAGTGTCTTTACTAGAAGGCAAGAAAGCTATTGGCTACAAATGGCTTTACAAATTGAAGCATAAGTTTGCTACATTAGTTATGTACTATAATGTAAGGTTAGTTACAAAAGGGTGTGTGTAGACTTATGGTATTAATTATGAGAAGACCTTTGCTCCAATAGCTAAAATGACTACTTGAGTGTTGTCATAGTAGTGGGTGCATCAAAGGGTTGGATCATATATCAAATGGATATTAAAAATGCATTCTTGCATGGGGAGTTGCAAGAAGAAGTTTATGTTGAGCAGCCACTTAGTTATGTGGATAGCAATTATTGTGATGATGTATATAGGGTTCGGAAGGCCTTGTATGGCTTGAAGCAAGTACCCAAGACATGGCATGATAGAATTGCAGAATATCTTATTAGCATTGGATTTTGTAGAGCATAGGTTGATCACTCACTTTATGTATGTGCGGGTGATGTAGGTATTGTGGTCATCAATATATATGTAGATAACATGATTATTGTGGGTGATAGTGAGATAGAGATTGAACAAGTGAAGAGTCTTTTCAAGGATGAGTTTCAAATAAAGAATTTGGAAGAGTTGCACTAGTTTTTGGCATAAACATAATCAATAGTCTAGAGGGTATACGGTTGTCACAGAGGTAATATGTTTTGGATATGCTAAAAAAGTATGGTATGGACGATTATAAGCCAATCTCGGTACCTTTGGATATCAATACTAAGCTTAGTGCACATGAGGATGATGTGATTAAGGATGTCACTATGTATAAAAAGATACTAGATAGCCTTATTTGTTTTAGGATCACCAGGCGTATCTAAGCTACATAATTGGTTTGGAAAGTGAGTTCATGTAGCTTTCACGGAAGCCACATTTGCATGCAGTGTGGTGCACATTGCACTATGTTGATTATGCCTTATTCTATATAGTAGATGTACCTTTCCTTGGATGTATATGGCTACACACATGTATACTGGGCTAGTAGTATTTCAAATAGGAGGTCTACTAGTGGATTTACATTTTTCTTTGGGAGTGGTGCTATTACTTAGAGTAGACACTCTCTAGTACTAATAAGATAGAGTATAAGTATGTTGTAGTAGGCGCAACATGTGAGATAGCTTGGTCGTCATGCAAGCTACTTGATGATTTGGGGCTATAGGTGGACAAAAAGGTTATCACTCTACCTGATGATTTAGTATCATTCAGTTGGCCAAGAACCTAGTGTATCATGCATGGACCAAAAACATAGAGGTTCATTACCATTTCATTTGAGAGTGGGTTCTAGCAGGTGATATTGACTTGGTTTATATCAGTATATAAGATAAGGCTGCATATATTTTTACTAAGTCATTTGGAGGTGGGAAGCTCCACCACTTTAGGACTATGCTTGGAGTATATGAGCTCATGCTGAGCTCGAGGAAGAGTGTTGAGATATCAAGCTCCACATGAGCCAACAACCACTACACACCTTAGTGATATGGGTGGACTTTACTCATTGGTGTGCTAAATAATGGATACGAAGGGTATGCTAGTGATTCTACAATTGGACTACACCCATGTAGTTCACTCTTAGTTGTGGCACATTTATTGTGCCACCTCATCTATCCTTAGCAGGTTCACACAATGATTGTTTGCACATATGTTCTAATACTTTCATATTAGTATCTTATCATGTTATAGACTAAGTTGTTTTGTGGAGAAGAAGAAGAAGGAGGAGGAGAAGAAGAAGAAGAGAAATAAGTTTTTAGCCCTACTTCTCTATGTGCTCAAGTCTCCCTTGTGTGCATATGCTCTTGGTTGCTTCACCTCTCTCTCCTCTTCTCTATTTAGTCATGGGGAGAAGAGAGAGAAAGAAATTGCATAAGAGATAAAGAGAAAGAAAACAGTTTCATAGGAAAGGGAAATAAGTAGTTAAAGAAGAGCGTAATCAAAGGTACCACCACCATACTCGCAATCTAGGTTCTATCTTCCACCATATCCTAGTTGATTTGGTTGATATGGTTTTGATTGAAGGAAAGATATGAGTTATGGTTGGGCCTTTTTTGTTTCCATGTTGCAATGTATGCTAATTAAGGGGTTTGTTTGTGTAGTTGTACAATTGGCCACTAAGCCACCACAAAGAGCACTCGACCATAGGGGCCTCTCATCAATAAGCAAAACACAATATTATGCCCTCAACCTCATGACCAATTGACTCGAGTGCACAAGTGAAAAGCATTCAAGCATATAAAAATCCCTAATTGCCCATCATTGACCACCCCTAAATCTTCTTGTTGCTTAGCCATCAACTTGAGTAGTCCACACACACACACACACACACACACACACACACACACACACACACACACACACACACACACACACACACACACACACACACACACACACACACACACACACACACACACACACACACACACACACACACACACACACACACACACACACACACACACACACACACACACACACACACACACACACACACACACACACACACACACACACACAGAGTGCCATCCACCACTCTACTAGCCTTGGTGGCTATTGACATGGCTAGCAACCATTGCTTGTGCCCTACAAACCCCCAGGCATATCATTCGGATTACCACATCATAAACTTGATCACCACCATGACCACCATCCACTTTTAATTGGTTGCCGACCCACAAGCAACCAAGCATAACTCGCTCAGTTCCACACCACCTAACACACTTTGTTCATCACAAACCTTAGTAGTCATATGTTACCACTCCAACACACAAACTACTCGATAACTAAAAGATATTGGTTGAAATGTGGATCCAAGTTTAAAAACTACATGATTTTATGGAATGTTTTTATCAAGTTTAGTTACTCACAAGTTTTTGAAGCTAATCAAATTTGGCTAGAAACTTGCCCTGTAGCTTGAGACGTCTTGTTGATGAAGAGTTTCTTACAAAATATAAAACCAAAAAAACAAGTTACTTTCGTCAAAGTCTGAGATATGGTAGCTTTCACATTATTTCACAATTGTTTTTGGTTAAGGCTTAACTTATAATTTTGAAAAAGCATAGCAATAATATAAAAAAATAGATAAACACACTACCCAAGTAGCATGTTAAAGAATTGGCACATGCCTCTTTTTGTTATTTTATACTTATGAGGGAAGGTTTCATTATCACATCTTTCAAGAAGATATATACTTTTCTTTGCTTTTCTTTATAGCTCAATATGAGAAAAAGAAAAATAGTGTAGATTCTAACATAAGGAAGATTGTGACTTTGAAGATTGCAGCTATCTTTGCTAAGCCTGAAATGATGAGATAGAACTAAATGAGCAAACTACATTAATTCTAAGTACAACAATTATTAGTTTCACCTTTAAAATAATAATAAAAATTTAAATTAACTAACTAAATATAACTATGTATATAAAATAAGTATGTATGTAAAATTAACTAGGTAATTAAATGAAACTATATACCTAAAATACTATGTAACTACATACGTAAACTAATAGATTGAGTTTAAATTAACTAAATTAATTATTTTTATAGTAACTAATTAGATTAGTTTAGTTATAATTGTATTGCACACAATATCGATGCCTAGTAAACATATAAAGAGAATGTAATTGGGGTAGTGCACATGTGTATGTGCACTAGGATAGTGCAATAGTGCAAACTATCTTCTTAACATACCTTAACACTCTCTTGAATACATCCAAGTGTGACTTGCACGGCCTTTGCATGATTTGACTCTTCACTTCCACGGAATGGCTCAAGTTTGGTCTTGTTATGGTTAAGTAGATCAAGCTACTCACTATCTTCTTGAGCATGGTAATATCCTCAACATACTATCCATTATCAACCATGTTTATATTTTGGTCCAATGGCATATCAACTAGCATGTTGTCATCCCATACTTATCTGACATTTCAAATGAATATTGTGTTTGCACCAACCAATTTCCATGTGGTGTATCGATCACTTCAATGCCCAAAAAGTACCTCAATAATCCAAGGTCTTTGATATCAAACTCCTTGTGCAGACCATGCTTTACACATATTCAACACCATAGGCAGTGATAGGGCCAACAAGGTCATGGACTAACGCAGATGATTTTAGGTGCAAATTGGGATGGCCACACAATTCCTTGTGTGGCTGGTAGCTTTACAAGTAGCAAGGACAATCACATGGTTTCCTATGGTTGGTGGCTTCACAGATAACAAGGACAGATTCAATGGTCTCCTATAGGATGTCTTCATAGGTAGCAATGATGGCTTAGTAAGTGCTAATGGAGGAGGTGCATGAAGATGCCTTGATTTTTTTTTCCTTTTTTGGGAAGCTAGTGTTATTGCTTAAAAAAAAGAAATAAACTATTTTCCCTTTTCTTTTTAGAAAAGAAAAAGCCTCTATTCCTAGGGGGAAACAAAAAGAGTTGCAATTATCCTATGCTTGCAAAAGCCCTAGTCCCATACTTGAATGAACTATTTTTCCTTTTCTTTTTAGAAAAGGAAAAACCTCTATTCCTAGGCGAAAACAGAAAGAGTTGTGATTATCTTGTGCTTGTAAAATGTCAAGATTGTGGGAGAGAAGGAAGGAGTCTCGCTTGAAGCTTTCTTGCTTGCACAATGGGGGAAGACACACAAGGGTGGAGGCTGAAAACAGTTTTCCTCTTCTTAGTTGTGTAAGCCAAAAGAACACAAGTACAAAAAAATAGAAGAACCCTATGTATGGGTCTCAAACCAAACTCAACTAACTAAGGTGGCATACTAACTGAGCCACGAACTAGAGTAGATAAGGATAGCTATCATGTAGCTATTATTCATCGGCGGTGTACCAACCGCGTCTGCAACTGACAAGTCGGTGACATAAGTACTCAACGGTCACCCTGGCGTATCACGAGTGGAGCTCGATATCTCAACACTCCCCCTCGAGCTCAATCCCAATTCCTGCACACCAAGCAGGTCTCTGAACTTGCGCAGCTTCTCTGCACCCAATGCCTTCGTGAATATGTCAGCTACCTGATCCTCTGTGTTGACATAAACTAGATCAATAAGACCTAGTAAAACCCTCTCTCGCACATAGTGATAATGCACCTCAATGTGCTTTGTTCTAGCATGATAGACTGGGTTATTTGCCAAGTGTATACTACTCATGTCGTCACAATAAATGACAACTGGCCCATCTGTAGACTGATGCATATCATAAAGTAGCTTATGCAACCAAGCTACCTCACATGCAGCCATTGCTGCACCCCTGTACTCCGCCTCTGTGCTCGACAAGGCAACTGTAGGCTGTTTCTTGCTGCTCCAAGTGACTGCAACACTCCCGAAGGAGAACACATATCCACTGGTAGATCGTCTATCAGAAATGCTACCAGCCCAATCAGCATCAGTGTATCCATGCAACTGTATCTGAACCCCAGTCTCATAAAATAGTCCATACTGCAATGTGGACTTCACATACCTGAGTATGCGTCTAGCCGCATCCAAATGCGGTTTTCTTGGAGCCTGCATAAACTGACTTACCAATCCAACAACATAGCTCAAATCTGGCCTGGTAATAGTCATATAAATCAAACTTCCTACTATGCGTCTATACATAGTAGGGTCTTCTAGAAGCTCACCTGCATCTGTGCTCAGCTTCACATTCTGCTCCAAAGGAACTGAAATAGGCTTACAGCCTGTCATCCCATATTTGGACAGCATGTCCAATCCATACTGCCTCTGCAAGAGCTGTATCCCACTTGGTGATCTAATCACCTCAATGCCCAAGAAATAACGCAGCTCTCCCAAATCCTTCATCTCAAACTTCTGCTTTAATAGCATTTTCACATGAAGGATATCTTCATCACTGTCACCTGTCATAATCAAATCATCAATATAAATGACAAGTAGCATAATACATTTCTCTGTTTTTCTCACATAAAGTGAGAAATCTGCCTTGGAAATATGAAAGCCAATAGTGACAAGATACTGTCCTATCTTGTCAGACCATGCTCTAGGTGCCTGCTTCAAGCCATACAAGGCTTTCTTCAACCTGCAAACAAACTCAGGATGAACAGCATGCACATAACCTGGTGGCTGCTCCATATAGACCTCTTCTTGCAAATCACCATGCAAGAAGGCATTCTTTACATCCATCTGATGTAAAGACCATCCCTTTGATGCAGCCATAGCAATGACTGCTCTTACAGTTGCCATCCTTGCAACTGGACTGAATGTTTCTTCATAGTCAATGCCATATGTTTGTGCATACCCCTTGACTACTAATCTTGCCTTGTATCTGTTCACAGAACCATTTGCATTGTGCTTCACCTTATAAACCCACTTACAGCCAATTGCATTCTTACCTTTAGGCAAAGGTACTAACTCCCATGTAGCATTTGCTTCCAAGGCATCCATTTCTTCATCCATGGCTTTCTCCCATTTTTCTTTTCCCATGGCTTGCTCAAAAGATGTGGGTTCTGGTTCCTGTATCACTTTGACCATATATGCATAGTGAATGGCTGTAAATCCATCATATTTCAGCCTATCCACAGGATACCTAGCTCTCGTAGACCTGCGCAAAGTAGGTTCACTCCCAGGTGCTCTCAAAACATCCCTGGTCTTCCTTACTCCAGGTGTAACAATAGAAGGGATACCCAACTCATCATCAATGCTCTGTTCTGAGCCACTGGATTCACCATCCACATAAGAGTGACCTGCATTCACATCAAACATGGGCTGATCAACCTTCTCTTTTCCTTTTCGTGATACCTGCATACCACTATCTGCATTGCTTTGAGAAGATTCTCCTGATCTCAATCTGCCTGTCCATGGTGAAGAATGTGAACCATTGCTAGAGGACGCTCCAGGTCCACTAATATTTTGTGACTGCTGCTGTGAATTCTGTGCAGCATTACCATTTTGTGCATCTACATCATCAATCACATTTATTGGTTTATACCAGCTACTCATCTCATCAAAAACAACATCTCTGCTCACTGTAAACTTACGAGTAGAAGGGTTATAGCATCTATACCCTTTTTGCTGCAGAGAGTAACCAATAAAGATGCACTTCTCAGCTTTTGGATCCAACTTGGATCTCAGCTCATCTGGCACATGTACATAGGCAATGCAACAAAAAATTTTCAAATGAGAAATATCTGGTTTCCTACCAGTATACCTCTCCTCTGGAGTCATTCCATGTATTGCTGCAGTGGGAGTCCTGTTCATTATGTAGACTGCTGTAGCAACTGCTTCAGCCCAATAAAAATCTGGCAAGTCTTTTTCATTGAGCATGGCACGAGATACCTCTCCAATATGCCTGTTTTTCCTTTCTGCAATTCCATTTTGTTGTGGGGTATAACTGCATGAATATTGCTGCTTTATGCCATGCTCCTGCAAGAACTTTGCAAACTCATTTGAGAGGTACTCTCCCCCTCCATCTGACCTTAGGCATTTTATTTGCAGACCTGTTTCTTTTTCAGCCATAGCTTTAAGGGTTTTGAAATGCCCAAAAACTTCACTTTTCTTTTTCATAAAATACACCCAAACTTTTCTGCTATAGTCATCAATAAAAGTGACAAAATAATGACAGCCTCCAAGAGATGCAGCTTTAGTAGTCCACACATCAGAGTGGATTAATTCCAATGGCTTCTCACTCTCTTGAACATGTCTAGGAAATGGTTTCCTTGCCTGTTTTCCAAACTGACAGGCTTCACATACCTTATGCATTTCTGCAACCTTGAATTTTGGCAATCCTGCAACAATATTTTGGGCCTGCATTGATTTAAGTCGCTGTACATTAACATGACCAATGCGTTTATGCCAGATATCAATATCTGCAACTACACCGGTCCCATGTGCAAACATTGCTGCACTCAATTCAGACATGTCTGCATCCAATGTAAACATTCTGCCCTTCTTCTTTCCTTTTGCTATCAAGCGACCTTTATTTTTCATATCCTCAACAAAGCATCCATGAGGATTAAATCTGACCTGCAAGCCCTGCTCAACCATTTAACCAACAGAAACTAGATTCTTGGTGATATTCGGAACATGAAATACATCGGAGAGGTATTTCTTTTTCCCATCCTGCATAGACAAAGGTATTTTTCCAATCTGCACAATAGGATGTGCAGTATCATCACCAGTCTCCACAAATCCTGGTTTTTCCATTTTCCTTGCATCCTCCATCCATTCTGCATGACCTGTCATGTGGTTTGACGCACCTGAGTCAACATACCATACATCGTTTCTTTCTTCTGCACTTGTCACAGAATTGTTCATGTGCTGCACCATAAACAGATGCTCATTTCTGTCATCACCCTGTCTACTAGAAGATGCATAATTTCCTTGTTGCAGTTTTCCATTCATGATGTCATTCTGCTTTTTGTAGCAGTCTTTAGCCATATGACCCATTTTACCACAATAGTAGCATTCAACATTACTGTTTGCATTTTGGCCTCTTTGCCATCCACCACGACCTCTTTGGCTCCCCCTGCCTCTAGAGTTACCACGTCCTCCTCCATAGGACTGATTTTCTTGAGTTTGTTGCATATTCTGATTTCTACCACGGCCTCCAAATCGGCCTCCTCTACCTCTGCCTCTACCTCTTCCAGCATTTGAGTAGAAGACAGCTTCTTTTGAAGTTCCTCCTGAAGAAGATGCACCACCATTTCTCTGCTCCTCAGAAATTAGAAGAGCAATTAACTCCTCAAAGTCAGGAAATCTTTCACGAACGGAAATGGATGTTCGAAACTGTGCATAATCCTTTCCTAGACCATTCAAGGTCACGGAAACTAAATCATCATCTTCCACTGGCGACCCAATGGAAGCAAGTGCATCTGCAATCTTCTTCACCTTCATGTGGTAGTCATTGATGCTCATATTTTCTCTTTGCACATTGTGCAACTCTTGCTTGAGCTGCATTTTCCTGGCTTGCGTATTTGTGCTATACATCTTTGACAGAGTATCCCATGCCTCCTTTGGCGTACTTGCATCCTGAATATGCACAATCATAGAGTCTGAAATGCTGATAGATAGCCAGTATATAACTTTCCTGGCTCTCTCATGCCATGCTTTGAATGCCTGCATTTGCTGTTGATTGGGAACATCAGGAAGAACTGGTTCTTCTTCATTTCCTGCAACAAATTCCCAATATCCTTTTCCCATAAGGAAATTCGTCATTCTAAACTTCCATGCCTGGAAGTTGTTCTTGTCAAGCTTTTCAGTGACAATCTGTGAAAGAGAATCAGACGCCATTACAGAATACTGCAAGAAATTCTGTTACTGCAAAAAAACACAGCTTCACCCTCACAAGGGCAAATCTGCAAAACTGGCGAAAGTGGTATTTGACCACACAGTCACTTCGTAGTGACGATTTTGCATAAACAGGAACCAAGGATGATTCTGAAACTCCCAATGTCTGTGCGCACTAGCATACGATGCAATTTCTACAGTAACTTTTCACCGACCTGTAGAACAGTGGCTGCACAGCATAAAACTGAGCCTTTTCCTGAGTGCGTGCAGAAAACTTCCGTCTGCAATACAAGCCCCGAAATGGCCTCAAATAAAAAAAACAAGGTCGCCAAGGGCTAAAGCCCTCCCCCGCAGCATATACTGCCCTCTTGCTTCACCGCGAAGGGCGTCTCAACCTGAGACAATGCACTCCTGCAATTTCCGGCTGTGCTACCTGCAGAGATCTGCTCCCAAAACAGAAAATGAAAGCAACACTGCTCCTCTTACCAGACCACCGCGAGCTTGGCTTGCTTTCTTGAGCTCCTTACCACAAACAAGGCTCTGATACCATGTCAAGATTGTGGGAGAGAAGGAAGGAGTCTCGCTTGAAGCTTTCTTGCTTGCACAATGGGGGAAGACACACAAGGGTGGAGGCTGAAAACAGTTTTCCTCTTCTTAGTTGTGTAAGCCAAAAGAACACAAGTACAAAAAAATAGAAGAACCCTATGTATGGGTCTCAAACCAAACTCAACTAACTAAGGTGGCATACTAACTGAGCCACGAACTAGAGTAGATAAGGATAGCTATCATGTAGCTATTATTCATCGGCGGTGTACCAACCGCGTCTGCAACTGACAAGTCGGTGACATAAGTACTCAACGGTCACCCTGGCGTATCACGAGTGGAGCTCGATATCTCAACATAAAAGTCCTAGTCCCATACTTGAATGAACTCTGTCTCTCTTATACATTATTAAGAGGCAATTACAAACTTGCATGAATACCCACCTTTGTAAATATTCATGCTATTGTCAATATATTCATGATATCATTCATAGATAGTTGCTCCTTCTTATCCACTTGCCTTCCTTTTTGTGAAATGGTGATGGCTTTTTCCTCATGAATGTGCTATAGGTAAGAATAATCATGATAAAGCACTTCTTTCTTATTGTGTGACCTTCATGGAAATATATCTCAACACTGGCTCTTACTTCATGCAAAATCGAGGTGTTTTCCACAAATAAATAACGAAACCTAACTATTTACTAGTGATTCAGAGTCAATACATGCATAATACTCCTATTTTTCTTCATAGAGTAAGCAAGCAATTACGGGACGAATACATCTTTGGTCCTGGAAAATGGAACCAAAATGTTATGCTACATAAGCTCAACATTGGGACTAATGGACACACTCCTATTGTTTTAGGAGCTTCAACCTATGAAGTCCTTGGGCTGACTCTTGCCAAGTATGCACCCTTTCACTTATTGTCTCTTCTTGCTCCATATGCATGAGAGAAGGCATAGGAGAATGTCAGAGAGCTCCAAGAGAAATGGAAGGAGCTTGTCTTGGCATGGTCCCTCATCCTCCTCCCCCCCTTCGGGAAGTTACTATATGTATATCCTCTACATCACGTGCATTCAAAGACTATTTATAAATATCCTAATTTGTGAATTTTTCTTGAATAAAAATAACCCTTTTCTATTCAATCTATAAATAATCCCTTTATATTATATCATTCTATATGTAAAAAATATTATTTTAAAAATACATTATTTTGAACCCACATGATGCACACATATATTCATGAATAATTTACCCGAGCTCCCCCCCCTTCTAACACTCACTCTTTCACTCTCTCACTTTCTCAAGGTGCAAAAGCAAGAGCAAGGAATCAATAACACAAAATTTGCAAATACATCAATAGCTTGTTCTATTCTTTCTTATCCTTTAAATACTTGAAAATTAGGGTTAGGGTTTTTCCATCCCCCTTGGCCATCCTTCTCCTTTTCTGGTGTTACTAGCCAGTCATGGCTCTTTTTACATGTAACCTGATCTGTCTTGATGAAAAATAAACTTAAAACAAGGTTTGACTGTGATGCTAGTTGATAAAATACAATTTGCATAGGAGGGATTCCTACTCTTAA
This sequence comes from Lygodium microphyllum, assembly GCF_053477565.2. Classification (NCBI taxonomy): domain Eukaryota; kingdom Viridiplantae; phylum Streptophyta; class Polypodiopsida; order Schizaeales; family Lygodiaceae; genus Lygodium; species Lygodium microphyllum. Next base: position 108,623,424 of record NC_141157.1, read on the forward strand.
TCTAACTGCTCTTTACAATGATTCGTTTTCCAAAAATTATGGACCCTTTTCTCTCTTGCACATAATTTAGTAATATCAAAGAGAAAACTTTAAGGGATTTAAAGTGACGAGCATATAGATATAGCATAAATCCTTTAACCATTAGACCATATACTATGACATGTAATGACTAATAATTTTAACACATTAATTATTGCAATTTTATTTTATTTTTGAAAATTTTGCTACTTTTTTTGGTAGTCCTAGGTGGTAAACCCATTTTCCAACAAGTCAGGTTTACGTAGTAGGCTAGGTTTAGTTTTTTAGGTACATAATGTGCTAGATTTACTTTTTAGGCCATGTTTACTTTTGCAAAAGAGTGATCACAATTTTTTGCACACGATTAAATAAAATTACACAGGAGGGAGCCTTGCTCTCAATCCAACTACTCTTTACAATGATTCATTTTCCAAAATTTATGGATCCTTTTCTCTCTTGCAAATAATCTCCAAATAATACAGTTCACAAATATCAAAGAATCAACATTAATGGATGATTATATAAATGTAGCACAAATTCTTAAACCATTAGATCGTATACAATGACATATAATGACTAATACTTTTAACTTATTTATTATTACGATATTTTTTGAAAACTTTGCTACTTTTTTGGTAGTCTTAGGTGTGGTAAACCCATTTTCCAACAAGTTGGGTTTACATAGTAGGCTAGGTTTAGTTTTTTAGGTACACATTGGGCTAGGTTTACTTTTTAGATTGTGTTTACTATTGCAAAAAGAGCAATCATGATTTCTTGCACATGTACTCTTGGTGATTTCTCTAGATCCTTGAGGACCTTAAAGACCTCATGGAAATAGTCCCAAGGATTGTATGCCTTATGAATCTTAGAGAAAGTCCCAACACCAAAGCCATCACAAAGGGATTTGTCAAGGGTATTAATGATGGATGAATTTATAAAGAAATGGCTAGTAATTCAACATCTAACATTAATAGTTCCCTAGATGAAGCCATATGCATTGACAATTTGCATAGGGAAAGGAGTAGGGATAAGAGAGGAGCAATAAGCCATGATGTTGTGTCAAAGAGGAGTAGATTTGAGCACAATATGACATAGAATTTTCTAGTAGCCTTTAAATAGCACCAATTGGAGCTCTCCAAGCTTGTTGAAATCCTTAATCAATCATGATCTCATTGTCAACAAATGTAATGTATACATTGAGAAGAGGTGACCATTTGCCTTCCAGATACTCAAGACCTCCACGATTGTGCACACAATTTGGACAATTTGAACATGAAGCTACCTATTGCAAAGCTCCTAGGAGACTGCCTTACCCAACTCCCTATGTAAGCAATGGGTACCAACAATAAAACAAGAATCCCTACTATCCAAGGTCTCAATAATTGCCCTGCTAGCATGGGCACAAGCTAATTGCACAAAGGGATAAAATTAATCCCTGGCATATTGAGACATCTAGGCCTTAGTGTTACTCACCCTCCTAGTGATGCACCTATACATTATATAAAGGAATTAGTTGAGGAGGAGTATACCGGTCCCTACATCACGTTTGATGAAGAGGGCAATGCTATTCTTACAGAGTATCACCCTATTCTCATAATGATTATGGGATGTGTTCAAGGAAGAGGAACAATACCATCAAAGGAAACTATTGAGCTTTGGAACTATAGGGAGTTTGGATATGTGTCCACAAAGCATCCTTGGAAGTGAGAAGCTCTTAGAGGCAAAGGAGTAGACCTATGGTGCCATGAATGTGGCATTATAGAGATCCATTCCAATTTCCCCAAAAGAGTGGAAATAATCAATAATCAGGGCAACATATCAATTTGGAGGCAACATATCTGCATAATCAATATGTTGCCTCCAAATTGACATGTTGCCTCCAAATTGATAATATGAGGGCAACATATCAATTCCTATCAATGTTATCATGCAGATGCAATATAAAATGAGAAAAGTAAGCATACTTGGGCCATCCACTGCAATTGGATCCATCATAGGAAGAAAGGACTCAAGAGGAAAAAGCAAGTTGCAGCTAAGGTCACAATAAAAAGTGAGGGGCTCACTACATTGGTAATAAAGAATATGATATCTAGTGCTAAAAGCACAACCACGACATCTCACACAAAGAGGGCATGCTCAAAAAAGAAGAAGGAGAGTATCCTAATACTAAGCACTAGGCTGAAAGTGATTGAAAAAGTCAAAAAGTGGATGTAAGATGCTCAAGTGGAAGAATGAGGTCAAAGCCGTGTATGACATGAAGATAGTAGGGTTATCTACTATAGCACCCTTGTCCAATCCCATAGGCAAGCACATCTTTAGAAGTTTGGCTTCAAAATCAACTAAGAAAGGAATGAATCAAATCATGAAAAACTTGAAGCCAAGTCAGGATGGGGGACATAACTGTTTCCAGTAAAGTGAAGTGGATCTAGGTATCATTGGTGCACTAGCATCTATCAATGTGACTATGCCACCAGGAATGTTGCTAAAAAGTAGGCCTAATATCTGGAAAGCCTTCAAACTCTAGGTAGAGGGGAGGTCAGAACAACCCACCAAACTACCACTTCACTTACTACAAGGGAATGCTTCAATTGAGGTTGCACCCATTCCATCTCTAAGGGCACTAGGAGACAATATGTTTTGGAAAGTGGTTGAGTGATATGATGTCCTCCTAGTAGAAGGTCTAGGTGACTCTATGCATAGAGGTATAATTGATATAGGGGGCATGTTACCCTAATCTTCAATCAATTATGCATTTTGCATCCACTACGGGTGGCTAAGTTGTAGTAGATAGGACTCCATCCTCTTCATGACCATAAAGTTCATTGAGAAGTTAATCCCAACAACCTTCATAGGCTACTTGTTCAATACACCCAGTGGTTGGACCTTGAATCCATCAACCATTATGCAATTGAAGTGCACATTTTTCATTGGCAGACTTTCCCATGCTTTTAGAACTAATTGGTTCTCTCTCTCTCTCTCTCTCTCTCCCCTCTTTAACACTCCTCTATCTCTACCCTCCATCCCTTTGTTTCACTTCACATAGCTTGTGTAAGGCCTATATGCACTACTGGGGATAGCCATGATCATTTAGATCTAGTTAAATATGACAATTGAAGCAAAGAGAAGAATCAATCCAAGTAAAGATATTTCCTAATTATCAATTCCCTTCATTTAGCATGACAAGTGTCTTCACATTGGCAATATATGAAGCTCTTGCCCATTGTGGGAAGCTTTATTAAACAAACATTGCAGTCAAAGGGATGCTTCCAAACAAAATCAATATTGGTGGACTTTATTTTCCATAATGTGTCTACATCTGACATTTGTGGGGAAAACATGAAACACATCTTACTTTCAACATTTGTTAGTGACACAAGGAAGATTGTGGATAATGGCATCTATATTCATGTGAGAAAAGATGAGAAACAAGGCTGATCCATCTACTGTGGTTTCCAAGCTTCTCTAGAAACTTAAATGGTCCATTGCATGGTTTTTTCCCTCCAGTGTTGATTCATGCAATGACATTTTGAACTAGTGTTCCATTGATGCACTCTACATATTTCCATTGCATTCTCGCAATTTGGCTGGATAGTTCGAACCCATTTCACTTCACCATCTTTACTTTTTTGAATTTGACTTTGAATCTTCATGCAAACATGGCTCATAAGCTCTTTTGAAATTTGTAATATTCATTATATTAATAATGAGAAAGTGATCATATATCAATGCAAGACATGCTTGCATTTGACTATTTGGGTAAGACTATTTTAAAGTTGTTGCAATAGTGCTTCGAAAACAAGTGCAATAGTGTTTCATAATGCAACCTTTAATTTGATAAAATTTGTACAATAATATAGCCTTGAATTTTGAATTTGTCTTTCATTTTTGAAGGTTTTGTTTACAATTTGTGATCCAATGTTCCAATGCGAAATCAATGTATTTTGTTTTCAATTGTTTCATGTTGGTTGATATTCTACAAAACTTTATAGTACACAAATTAATAATATATATTTTTTCTTAACATCTTTACCAAAAAATGATTATAAAAAAATGGCTCACTAGAGAATAATTACTATAAAATAAGTTAAAAATAGGCATCATAACATGTGCATAATATATGGTCTAATGGTTGAAAGTTTAACTCATATTCATGAGATTATGAGTTCAAACCAATAAACTTTTCTCTTTGTTATTTTCTTAAGTTTTTATTTCTCTCTAAAATTTTAAATATTTAAACCATAACTTTTACAAGTTTACCTTTTTGTCTTGAGCCTCTCTTGCAAGCTTTCAAAACCCCTTTGCTAAGTTTAAACTTTTTGTCTCAAACCCCTCTCTTGCAAAATTTTTTGGTCTTTCTTGTTAACAAAATCTTAAAATTTTTTAATACTTTAGTTTTTTTGTAGAATCCTAAACTTCCTCTATAAATTTAACATTTTTTAATCCTAAACTCCTTAGAAATTTAGGGAGAAATACAAAAGCTTAGGAAAATATTGTTGTTCTATACAAGCTCAACATTGGGACTAATGGACACACTCCTATTGTTTCAGAAGCTTTGGCCTATGAAGTCTTTATGCTAGCTCTCACCTAGCCACTTGCATGGTAAGTGAACTCAATGATTGCCTTGTAGTGAGCTTGCTATCACATGACAATTACAAACTCCACAATATTAGTGCACACCCCTTTGCTTCTCATCTCTTCTTGCTCCACATGCATGAGAGAAGGTATCATAGAAGGTCAAAGAACTCCAAGAGAAATGGAAAGGGCTTAAATTGCCATGGTCCCTCGCTCCCCCTTTCTATCTCTCTCTCACTCACTCTCTCAAGGTGCAAAAGCAAGAGTAAGGAAGCAAGAATACAAAGTGTGCACACACATGAATATCTTATTCTATTCTTTCTCATCCTTTAAATACTTGATAGTTGGGGTTTGGATTTCCCCATCATCCTTGGGCATTGTAGCTTTGTGGTCTTTCTATCTAGTCATGGCTCTTTTTACATGTAATTAGGCCTTCATCTTGATGAAAAATAGAGTTAACATAAGTCGTGATTGTGATACTAATTGATTAAATACAACTTGTAAGGGAGGGAGCTCATTGTAAGGGAGGGAGCTCGAATCTCCACCCAATTGATATTTATAATGATTCATCTTCAAAAATTATGGACCCTTTTCTCTCTTTTGGATAATGTTGTTAACATTATGCTCCCCTCTTAGATGAGTTCCATTCCCATGGAACTTATAGCAAGGGTAACTTGGTGTTGTTGGCGAGAGGTGCTAGGATGTCTGGTTAGGAGTTCTTGTTGGGGTAAAGGCGTCTCCGCCGTGCCGCCCCGTGTATTACTACACTGACAATACCCGCCACTGCACACTGCAGGTGGTGGGCGCCCGTCACGTCACTTTATTCTTTACATTCATTTTTTAGTGACTAGTAAATAAAGGAAGGCCTGGTCACACATTGTGACTGTTGGAGTCCCCATTTCTTGTCTCTCTCTTTCTTGCTCTTGCTCTCCCGCCATAGCTCGTGTGCAAGCTTCGATCCTTCTCACCTTTCAACTGGTATCAGAGCTTGGCTTCCTCTTGCTCGAGCTTGATTCGGTGCTTCTCTACCTTCGCATCGACTCCCTTCACGCATTGGATCTCCATCCCGGTAGCCATATCTGATCTCCCCGAGCTCCCGTCACTCCCCGGCTTCCCGAGCACCTTCCCGGCCTATTGAGGCACCTTCAAGGCATTGATACTGAGGTATTTGATCATTCTTTCAGGGTTTTATTTCAATCTATAGGTTGCAAATAGCAAGGGCAGCCATGGCTTCAAACCCTTGAAGCTTATTCTCCTCATATTGTGCCTTACACCTATCAAGGCTCAAAGAGGCTTGTCATAGGCCTTTGATAGGCCCTTCTTGAGCCCCCCATTACCCCCTTTTCAGCCCATGTGGAGCAGCAACAAGTTCAGCACCAACAGGGCAGATTGCACCATTTTTTTCTAGGCTGTTAGCACTCGTCTACTTCAACTCTACACTTGGCCATTGCTTCTTGCTCTCTACCTTGATCAAGAGGGCTATAGACTTCATGTTTGATGTCATTCAAGCTTTGGGCATTGGTCTTGATCATTCGGGGCTGATTTCTTCAGATTTGGGACTGTCATAAACTGTCATAATAGGCTGAAAACAGGGCAGCACCATTGGCATTAGCATTTGTTGCTTATACTCCATTCCGGTTGTGCTATTTGATGCCTCGTATGTGGTCTACATGATGCCTACTGCCTTGGGAATGTATGCACATGATTATGCCATGATTTTGGCCTGAAATATTGGCTGAAATTTCTTAGTTTTGACAGTCAAACTTGGCTGTAATAACAGTGGGCTGAAGGTACTTTGGATGCTTTGTCACTTACCTATTGGTATCGGATGTATGCTTTGGGATTTGCCATCATGTATCTGATATTTGGGGACGACTTTGAGCTCATGTTTGAATCTATGGAATGTATTTGAGCTACGCATAAGCTCCATCTTGGTTGGTATTCACTGGCATTTGGACCGACTTGGCATGCTCTTGGACCGCTTATGCCTCATGTCTATGCTTGACAGTTAGGCTTCATACATTACATGCTTTGGTTCGTGATATATGCTGCTTGGTTCATCTATGCTTTACCGACATTGGGAGCTTTGCCTTGGATGTATTTGAGCATTTTCGACTCAGTTTGATCATTTACTTGGTTGCGTCCATCAGTTGCTTCATGTATGTCATGCTCTTGGGAAGCGTATGACGCATTGACTTGGTCACTTGTCACTGGTACTTTGTGTTGGGTTGCTTGAGCCCTTAACTCGATTGTACGCCTTTTGTGCTAGTGGGAGCATCTTGCATGCTTACTTGACCTTGAGCAGGGATTACATGCTATTAGAGCAGTCTATGTCATTGAGCAGTTATGGATGTATTGAGACTTTGGGATTATACTCCGACAATTGGATGTTGCATTGAGTATATGTCTTGGTTCACAGGATACTTATGAGCTGAGTCTCAATTTTGGATCCGCTTTCTTTTGAGCAGATACCTATTTGTGTCAGGTTTTGGCAATTGGTTCTATATTTTGCCTAGATTGTCTGGGGTGTGCCTCTTACTGGCAGATGCTATTTGACATCTCTCGGTGTTATGCTCATGTATTTTCACTGTCATTTGGCTTTGCTTTGTCCTCTTTATGCCGGCTTTGGACCTAGCATTGTTTAGTTGACATTAGATCCAGTTTTGGGACAGTTTGCTCTCATTATTGCAATTCTGAAATTTATTACAGCAAGCATTTATTGGTGGAATGAGCAGTATTTTTTATGCTGAAATATCCTGATTTGGTGTACCGCACCTAGTACTAAGTGGGCAGCATCTTTTGGCACACTTTTCTCGCCATTTGGAGCTCATTTCAGTGGATTTTGGGCATTTTCTGCAGTAAAACAGCCAACAGTTTTACATTGTCTGTGCATTTCTAGCCTGCATTATGGCATCCTCTTCGACTGATAATACCATATTTAACATCACAAAGTTGGATGGTACCAACTACTCTTATTGGAAGAGTCAAATTTGGCAGGTCTTGGTGCAGAAATCTCAGATTAAGCCACTTCAGTTGAGTGGGGAGCAGCCTGAAACTATGGACAATGACGACTGGCTTGAACTTGATGAGCTATGCAAGTCCACGATTGTATTGTCTCTCACTGAACAGGTACATTGTAATGTATTTGAGAAAGCACAGAGTGCATGGGATCTATGGAATAAGATCAAGAATCTTTATGATAAGAAAAGTTCGGTGAGTCAGATGTACTGGTTGAAGCAGCTTATGGATTTGCGCATGAAGGATAATGCGACTATGTCTGCTCACTTGAGCCAGTTCCATGCTATACTGAAGAACCTGACTTCGCAGGATATCACCTTTGGAGAGGAAGTAACTCCTCTTTTCTTGCTTGGGACTCTGAATGAGTCATGGGATGTATTCCGCACTGCCCTATGTGCCTCTAGTGCTACTCTGAAACTGAATGATGTTGAGAGTGCTCTTCTGCAGGAAGAGGTTAATCGCAAAAACTTGGATGCCTCTCGTGTTTCACATGCTTTGACAGTTAGAGGCAGGAATGACAGGAATGATCGTGGTAATAACCGTGGCCGTGACTCGCAGAAGGGTCGGTCTAAATCTCGTGGAAAGTCGCGTAGTAAGTCGCGTGGGCGCAACGCTAATGTCACTTGTCATCATTGTGAGAAAAAGGGCCATATCAGACCACAGTGTCATGAGTTGCGCAATGAGAAGCGCAAGAATAAGGGCAAAGAGAAAGTGCAGGAGAAGTCCTCTGATCACAGCATAGTACCTGCGAAGTCCAGCGTCAAGATTGAAGAAATTAATGTCATGCAGACCGAGGATTCCGATGGTAGTGATGAGTTCATACTTGTAGCTAGTTCTTCTGATGCTTCACACTTGACTGAGACACCTAGTATGTATGCATAGTGCTGGTTATTGGATTCAGGTACGTCCTTCCATGTGACGCCTTACCGTGAGTGGTTTCACTCTTACCATACTGTATCTGGATCAGTCAGACTTGGAGATGACAGGTCTCTTGATATTGTGGGCTGTGGAGATATTTAGTTGCAGTTTTCCACTGGCAGTTCCTTTTTGCTCAGGGATGTACTTCATGTACCTGCGCTTACGCGCAGTCTTATGTCTGCAGGACAGTTGGATGATGCAGGGTTTCATGTCTGTTTTGGGGATTCTGCCTGGAAGATTACCAAAGGCAGACTTGTGCTTGCTAGAGGCGCCAAGGCTGGCAACCTCTATCCTCTTGTTGTATCTGGGTCTTCTATAGACCATGTTCTATCCCACATGTATCACTTTGGCATGCCCGTTTGGGGCATATGTTTTTGAAGGGAATGAAAATGTTATCTGGTTTGCAGTATCTTTCGCCTTTGGACTATGCACGTTTTGACTCGTGTGATCATTGTCTTTATGGTAAGCAGAATAGGTCTACGCATAAGAAATCGGGTAGGCCGTGCATGAGTGAGCCCTTGGCTTTGGTGCATTCAGATGTTTGTGGGCCCATGCCGTGTATGTCTATGGGTGGCGTGAAGCACTTTGTTACCTTCATTGATGATTTTTCTAGGAAAGTGTGGGCTTATCCCATAAAGCAAAAGTCCGATGTCTTGGCAGTCTTTCAGCGTTGGCTTGCTCTTGTTGAGAACCAGACTCGGTATAGGCTGAAATGCCTTAGGACTGACAATGGGGGAGAATATGTCTCACGTGCTTTTGAGCAGTTTTGTGATGACAGGGGTATTAAGCGTCAGTTGACTGCCCCTTATACCCCCGCCTAGAATGGTTTGGCTGAGCGCATGAATATGACTATTCAGGAGCATGCCTACTCTATGCTTAGCCATGCAGGCCTACCACAGAGCTTTTGGGCTGAGGCAGTTAGTACGGCAATGCATGTCATAAACCGATCGCCTTCTAGTGGATTGGATTTCCAGGTTGCAGAGGAAGTTTGGGCTGGTAAGCCACCCTCTTATGTGCATCTCCGTGTCTTTGGATGTGAGGCATTCTGCCATGTGCCCAAGGACAAGAGGAGTAAGTTGGATCCAAAGAGCATTAAATGCATCTTTGTTGGTTATGGTGATTCATGAGAGATGGGCTATCGCTATGGGATCCGCAGGCGCGAAAAATAGTACGCAGCCATGATGTAGTCTTCCATGAAGACAAGATGCACAGGCAGCCTGAGAAAGTGGTTGAGATTCGCAGAGTGATCTTTCAGGAGGAGCCTAGAGCTCTTGCACAGCCAGTTGGACAGCCTACAGCTGCAGCAGATGCTCATGGTCAGGGTGTTGGATAGGCAGCTGGGCAGGCAGCAGAGCCTGCAGTGAGACGGTCTGTTAGAGACAGACGTCCACCTGATAGATTTTAGCCCTCTATGCATTATATTTTGGTTACAGATGCAGGAGAGCCTTTCACTTATGATGAGGCTATGCGCAGGGGTGACAGTCACTCCTGGGAGAGGGCTATGTAGTCTCAGATCAACTCCTTGCATAAGAATGAGACTTGGGATTTGGTTGCCTTGCCTAAGGGCAAGAAGGCTTTGCCATGCAAGTGGGTGTACAAGCTGAAAAGTACCCCTGGATACCCCAAGCCGGCATACAAGGCTAGATTGGTAGCAAAGGGTTTTAAGCAGGAGCATGGTGTAGACTTTGATGAGGTCTTTTCTCCTGTGGTTAAAATGACCACCCTGCGCTTGGTCTTGGCTTTGGTTGCTCAGCTTGACTTAGATCTATATCAGATGGATATCAAGACGGCTTTCTTACATGGAGACTTGCATGATGAGATCTATATGGAGCAGCCTAAGGGCTTTGCAGAACCTGGCAGGGAGCACCTAGTGTGCAAGTTGAAGAAAAGTCTTTATGGCTTGAAGCAGGCACCTAGGGAATGGTATCATAATTTTGATGCCTTTATGCAGTCACATGGCTACAGCAGGAGTGCTATGGATCCGTGTCTTTACACAAAGAAAGCCCGTGATGGTTCATTGCTTATTTTGGTACTCTATGTGGATGATATACTGATAGCAGGGAAAGCTCATGATGAGCTAGATGCTCTTAAATCTCAGTTGAAGAAGAGCTTTGAGATGAAGGATTTGGGACATGCCTCTCACATACTTGGTATGCGCATTAGACGCGACATGCATCAGGGACTCCTCTACTTGTCACAGAGGGAGTATATTCATAAAGCCCTTCAGCGCTTCCGCATGCAGGATGTAAAGCCTATTGGCTGTCCATTGCCTTCTTATGTGAAGGTATCACAGGCCGATTGTCCGCAGACAGATGAGTAGAGGGCCGAGATGGCCCAGATCCCTTATGCTTTAGCCGTGGGTAGTTTGATGTATGCCATGATAGCCACTCGTCCAAATATTGCCTTTGCAGTTGGTGTTGTGGCACGCTATATGGCTACACCTGGTAGGAAACATTGGGATGCCGTGAAGGGTACCATGAGGTACCTGAAGGGCACAACAGATATGTGTATTTGCTATGGCAGCCAGGATACAGGGGTCGTGGGGTACACTGACTCCGATTATGCAGGACATGTAGATAGTAGGAAGTCCACTTCTGGCTATGTATTCACCTATGCTGGAGGTACTGTCTCTTGGATGTCCAGGGTTCAGAAGTGTACGGCTTTATCTACCACTAAGGCCGAGTATGTTTGAGAGCGGAATTTAGGTGACGGGAAGTGCTTAAAAATAGCTAAAAATCATGGATATCAAGGGAAAAATATTCAATGTCAAAGGCGGTGGCTCGATCTAGGACGATTTTAAGCATAAGCAGTCGACGGGCGTCCAAGTGACACCTCCGGATTTTTAGTAATTTTTCTGTCAGTTAGGATAGGATGTGGGAGCTGCAAGCCTGTCCGGGATGCCGAGGCGGACGCCCAGAAATTTACAGTACGTCAATCGGAGCTCGTACGCGAAAGTTGGCCCGAAACCGGCCGGGGTGCCCAAAAAGGGGGCCAAATTTGAAATTTGAAGGAGTGTGATTAGTGGGGGGTGCCCTTTGGCCCCTCCACCCCCCTAAATTTTTCGTGGGGGGGAAGTAGTGCCGTGAAGACAGCCGTGCGGAAAAAACGCGCCCCCCCCTCCCCCACAATCATGATGTTGGCTGTCAAGTAAGGCATGAATCCGAAGGCAGAGGGCTTCAACAATCGATCTACGCTCCGCATCGCTTCAATCCGCGCAGAGAATGGTGGCCTGTAGAGGGAGAGAGAAAATCAGTCTTTCTCTCTCCTCCCTCTCTCTCTTCTAAGGGGGAATTCATGTGGAGAGAAGAAGGAAGAAGAAAGAATGATGGAGGCTTGTCCGGCATGGATTGGATTGCTCCACGGGCTGGAAATGGTGATTGGTGATTGTGCTGGACATGAAGTGCTGCTGATTTCCAAATTTGCAGCCATGGACATGAAACCCGAAACACGCAAATGAGAGGTAATTTAAAATTTTCAAAGGAAATTTGAGCTTTTATGGCTTTTGATGGATGAAATGTTGTTCATGTGGGATAAAAACTGTTCATATTGCTGTTTTCTATGAGTTCTTGCTATTCATAATCAAAAAATCAGAAAAATATGCATCTTGTGGTTCAAAATAATATGCTAAAACACGTAAAACATGAAAAAACAAGGGAAAATGAGAGTTTTTGGCATAAAAATGGGGAAGTAAATAGGAACATCAACTAAACTTTCATTTTTCTGCAAGAAGGAACTAAGGGCCACAGCCCATAACCTGTTTTGAATTTTCAATAATTAAATAATACAGGAAAATAAGGGAAAATACAAGAAAATGGTGGGAAAATCCTAAAAAATAGGGAAAAAATACATTTTGGGTTTCGAAAAATAAGGATAAATAAGAGCAATGTTTGTGAATGTTTGTGGGGACTGAAGCATGAGGATTTGCCTTAGTTCAACCCCACCTTCTTGTTCTAGTGTGTCTTGTTCCGGTTTTTTCACATAAAATGATGTCAAAATACCCTATAAACCTATCCAACGATGCAATATTTAAATGGGGAAGGGTAGAGAAGTTGAAATATGTCTAAATGCCGTGTGAGATGATGGGAAAGTTGTTGATTTCTATGCATAGCATTTTAGGATGGATGATAATTAAAATTAAGAGCTTAGTAGCACGAGGATCACCTCGGTGCTAAGCCCATGCAACGAAGCACGAACGGTAGTTCGAAACCATTAAAAGAATGTTTTTGCACTTGTGTACGATACTGTTTTGCTAAATGATTGAGCACTAGGCATCCACCAAATGCATAGACCATGAAAAGAATTTAAAAGTATCAGTGATCAGCTCCTGGACATGCATTGCAATTGGTTTATTGGAACCTGACCTATGATGAGAGGCAGTGAGGTACCCATGCTGTAGGTAGACGCGGGTCCCAAAGGGGAAAGCAAGTGAGTAAGGACAATGGTACATTCCTGGACACGCTTATTTGGTACCTTGAGCGACTTTTATGCGAAATGTTTAAATGTTGAGTGACGCATCGAGGGGCCAATCCCCAAGGTGTAGGAGAGTCGCAGAGGGTTGACGGCATTCAGCTGTAGGAGGAACCCCCATGTGCATGTGATTCGAGCCTTTTGGCTATGTGAAAGGGACTCCCTCTGAGGAGTAATATTGGGTTAGGATCAGTTGGACTACAACGTATTACAAACGCAATGTTTAGGAAGGCAGAGATTTTGATAGACGCTCCTGGCCGCAAGGCCGAGGGGTTGTCTTGTGCGTAGTGACGAGGCCCGGCCAGTGCATGAGCCAGTGCCGGCCCGTTTTTAGGTCCATAAGTGGTGCGTCTATCGGGAGCCGCTTAAAAGTGGCGGTTCTCGAATCTTGGTTGTTTAGGGACCAACTAGCAGTTTATGCCAAAGGATAGTGAGATTGGTCCGTTATTTATTGATAAGCATCGTCTAGCAGAAATCCAAAAGCAAGAAAGAGACGAAAGAGCTAGGCGACGTGCTGAAATTTTTAGGAGATATTCCCCTAGGCGTAGCGGTGCTGAACCCTTATGAGGGAGTGGATCTAGTGGTCTTGGGGCCACAAGCAATAAGTTAGGAGAAGGTGGAAGCTCTAGTGCTCCCCTTCCTTCTATAAGCCAGTCCACGTCAAGTACGAGAGGTGTAACCCCACCGTCCCCTATTCCTAGTGCAAATCCAATCCGCGTCATGGCGCAGCCTTTTGCAATTCCAGCAGGAACGACGGATTTGCCGGCTCTAGGTTACCCGCTACCCATTTTTAATGGGCTAGTTGAGGAAGATGCGGAACTCCACATTAGGGAGTTTCAAAAGCTGATGTTTAACTGTCGCATTCAAGAGGAAGGACATTTAATGATGTTCTTCAATATGACTCTCAAAGGAAGAGCCGCTATATGGTATCATGGTTTAGAAGCCGGAACCATATTGAACATTGATGCATTTTATGGAGCTTTTCGAAGGGAGTTTGCCCCTGAAAGGGGTGGGCAATATTGGTTGCGTGTACTCAACGTGACCCGCCAAGAACCACACGAGGATATTCGTGCTTATGCGAATAAGATAAAAGAGGTTTTCCGTAAGTTGGACACCTCTATTCCTATCCCCGCAACTGCCCAATTGCAATATTTCCTACATGGTTTGGACTTTAATATCCAATTGCAGTTGAGTAGTGTCCCCTTGGGGGATATAGATACTGCCATTACACGAGCACAAGAGGTGGAATCCCGACTACAAGCAGCCTATGCCTCTCAAGGCAATTCGAATATGGGTTTAGTATTGGGAAATAATGTGGCAATGGCCAATGGCAGTAGTGGCCAAGGGATAGCGATGGCTAACCCTAATGGGAGAGGAAACATGATGCAGAATGTCCCTTTATTACCAGCTCCCCCTAGCATGTCGATGCCTACGGGCAGTCAAATGATTCCAAATGGTGGAGGCCAGGCGGTCAATTCTAACACGATGCCTGTGGCTCAACAACCAGTGCCTAATCGAATTGTTAGGCCGATGGAACGACATGGTAATGACCAGGGCTATGAGTCGAGTTCTTCCAATGTTCTTGGCGAGGTTAAGGACATGATGAAGCATTATACCGACATGATTACGGAGCAGTATCGGCAAATAGCCGTTGATGTCAACTTCCTTAAAAAACAACAAAATTTGATAGGAAGTAGATACCCAGAGGAGGGTGCACCGTCGAGGTTTAGTTGCAAATGGTGTGGTGGGCAGCACTATCCAAGAAATTTCCCAAATGTTAAGTGCGACATTTGTGGAAAATCTGGCCATTTAGCAGCTACTTGCTGGAGTAAGATCAGTTCCCTCCAGCGAGGAAGTCGGCAACCAGGGCCTGTTAATCATCGTGCCCAAGGAAATGACTCCCAGCGAGAGGACGGGCCTAAACAAATACTTCAACGACCAAAGACTACAGTAGAGGAGCTACCAAGTGGTAGTGGGGTTAGTTTGATTGAGGCTGTACGCGTTAATGATGCTGAAACCTCTAATCTGTGAGCTGTCCTTACAAGAGGTCAAAAGGGTAGAGAGGCCGACAAGGATAAGCCTATCGATGGAAACCCTAAACAAGGTGACAAAGGAACGCAAGTTTTGGACCCTTCCATGGAAGGGGGACCTTTGAAGCCCGTAGAAAGTAAAGGCGATAAGGAACCACCAAAGAAGAAGGTGAAAGTTAAAAAGGAGGCAATAAAGCTGGTTCAGCGACCTAAAGAGCGGATGGTTTGGCGTGAAAAGCGAGCTCTATCAAGCTATCATGAATTCGATTTGGCGAGCTCTCTTTGCGAAGTCAAGCCGGATGTGAATTTTTTACAGCTTATTAAGCTTTCCCCAGGAGTACGTAAGGAATTTAGAAAGATCCTACGTACCGGGTATATCGTAGAACCTTTGGGTATTGCGCGAGTTGGTGATGACTGGTTCGAGCATGTTGAGGAGCATTGCCCAAGGGTTGCAGCCTATGTCGATGGGATATTAGTAGATTATGCCATTGTCGACACGGGATCATCTGTTAACATTATGAGTTCTGAACTGATGGAAAGGTTGGGTCTTGCGATTCAGAAAGATACCTCCACAATTCTCAGAATGGCAGATGATAGTTTGAGACAGCCAGAAGGCTGCATTACTAAGGTCCATGTCACTGTTGCAAATGTAGAATGCTTGTTGGACTTTAGGGTGATTCGGTTTGTAGGCCGGCCAAGTTACCAAGTATTACTCGGACGACCTTGGATCTTGCAAGCGGATTGCCAAGTAGATATACCTGCCGGTCGACTGATATTCGGCAGAGGTGCCCAGCGTGTGGTAGTTGATGCTTATCTTGAGTCCCCGCAGACTGAGAGAGCTCCTCTATCTTCTACAGAATTGGAGACACTAGAAGATTTATCTGCCAGTGAGACATCATCGAGTGATGAGTCCAAAGAGGGATCCACCATGGAAGACATCTATCAAATCACTTTGAATGAGCCGATAGAGGCCCAAGATCGTATAAGAGATGCAGATGTTATCGAGCTAGACCTTGGTATGCCTGATGATTCGCGGCCAATCAAATTAGGTTCTATGCTCAGCTTAGTAGAAAGGGAGGACTATGTGGCCTTGATCCAGGAATTCCGTGATATCTTTGCCTGGAGTTATGATGAGTTGAGAGGCATCCCTCCTAGTCTTGCTGTGCATACAATTCCGTTGAAAGAGGGCAGTCGTCTTGTACGGCAGAAAGTAAGGCGTATGCCTTTCGAACTGAGGGACGGCCTGTTTGAAGAGTTACAGAAGCTTCGAAAAGCGGTTTGATTTTTCCTGTGCAACACACGGAATGGTGTTCGCCAGTTGTGATTAGAAAGAAGAAGAATAATCAAATCCGATTATGTGTAGACTTTAGTGTTGAGATGACAAGCTCAACACATGTGGACATGGATGATGGACCGCCTGGTTAGATGGGTCCACACGTCTACACTTAACACGTCGGTGGTCATTATGACTCTCACATGGCCACTGACTCATTACTTATTATATTCAGGTTGTTACACCTATTTACAGCTGGCATAGTTATAGCGCCAGTCGACTAGTGTAGTCGGTTATGCATTGTTTGACTTAGTAGGCCACTTTCCTTTTATGTTGTATCTTATCTATACTTTGTGTACATTGTAAAGAGTGTGGAAGAAGAAGAAGAAATCAGCAAGAAAACGTTTTTGGCCTCCATCTCTCTTCTTGTCTCTTGAGTGAGCTTCTCCTTGTGCATTCTGTGTGTGTTCGGCACAGCATCTTGAGCAACCCCCTCCACCACGCGATTCTTGACATGGTATCAGAGCCACACCACTGAGAGAGGCTGATTTCGAAGGTTGAAGCAAAGGAGAAGAAGCAAGGTTCGAGCAAGCAAGCTACAGGTAAGAATCTCTCCCATTCTTCCACTCCTTCTCTTGGATAGTGCCTGTGGAGGCACCGGAAGCAGGGCAGAGCAAAAATCTCAGATTGCAGTGAGATTTGGTGTGCGCGAAGAGCACTGTGTATTCTGCAGACTAACCCTTTAGGACTTTCCCGCAGTTATTTTGGGCATTTGAGGCCGTTTCAGGGCCCGTTTTAGAGCCGCAAGTTGCGGACATCAATTTCAGGGTACGCTGTGACTTTAGCTGTATCGACCGACAGTAGGTGCGCAGGTTTCAGATTTCAAATCTGTAATATTAAAGGTGTTTACCAGTGAGTAAACACGAGGTTTATCTGCAAACAGGTTGCAGATTGCATGTATTGTTGAGCAGACAGTGAAAAAGGCTATCTAGTGTATTGCTGTGCACTACAGATCGAGGATTGCAGAAGATTTGCTTGCTGTTTAGTATTATTCTTGTGATAATGGCAGAGAATAGTGGAAGCCCCATCATTGAGAAGCTCGACAAGAACAACTACCCTTCATGGAAGTTCCGTGTCACGAACTTTCTTATTGGAAAAGGCCTCTACGAGTTCGTTTCAGGTGAAGAAAAGGAGCCAGAGGTGAGTGATCCTCCAACTGCAGAAGAGATAAAGGCACGGAAGGAATGGAATGCAAAGGATAAAAAGGTTATGTATTGGTTGTCTGCAGTAATTGACAATAATATGCTGGGACACATTAGAAATGCAGAGAATGCATATGCAGCTTGGACCATACTTGAAAGTATGTCTTCTGTAAATACAAAGGCACGGAAGATTCAACTCAAGCAAGAGTTGAATACATTAAAGAAAGGGAAGATGTCTATAAATGAGTATGCACTGAAGGTAAGAAGCATTGCGGATGCATTGGCAGCGATTGATGCAATGCCCGATGATGATGATTTGGTGTCGTCTACCTTGGGTGGACTTAACAATAAAAAGGCTTGGAAGTCTTTTGTAACTTCCGTATATGTCAGAAAGCCATTTCCAGATGTCGATGAGTTGGTCTCCCTTATGATCACTGAAGAGATCAACATGCAGAGTGAGACATCTGAAAGAAGCGGTGAACAGGTCCAAGCTTTCTACTCCAGTTCAGGAAGGGGACGTGGCAGGTTCTCTTCAAGAGGCCGTGGTACAGGACGTGGTAGTGACAACCAGCAAAACAGATTGAATCAGCAATTTGGCGATATGCAGGTTTCAGGAGGTCGTGGTAACTTTAGAGGCAGGGGGAGCTTTAGAGGAAGAGGTGGATGGCAGAACAGAGGTTCTAACAACTCTGGTATTGTGTGCCACTACTGTGGCAAAACAGGTCATATTGCAGCCCAATGTTATGCCAAGAAAGACGATATTCGGAATGGTAAGTTGCAGCAAGGAAACTATGCATCGTCTTCACGACAGAATGAAGACAAAAATGAACGTCTGTTTGTTATGCAGCATATGCTGAATGCTGTTACAGGAAAGGGAACACATGAAGATGTTTGGTATGTTAATTCAGGTGCATCCAATCATATGACCAGCCATGCAGAATGGTTTGGAGAGATGCAGGATTTGCAGAATGCAGGTTATGTGCAGACGGGTGATGACTCATGCCACCCAATTTCACACATTGGAAAAGTTCCCTTGTCCTTGCATGATGGTAAGACAAAGAGTCTTTCAGATGTATTACATGTGCCATCTATTACAAAGAATTTGGTGTCAGTCGGTCAAATGGTAGAGCAAGGGCTGCAAGTCAGATTTAATGCAAAGGGCTGCTTTGTAGAAGATTTCAATGACAAGTGCAGGTTGGTAGCAAAGGGAAGTAGAGTTGGACGTATGTTCACTCTAGATGCTGGAATTCCTACTATGGATGCTGCTATGTATGCCAAAGGAAAAGGTGTTGTTGCAAACATTGAAATTTGGCACAAACGCATTGGACATGCAAATGTACAAAGGCTGAAACTAATGCAGTCCAAAGGGTTGGTTACAGGTTTGCCTACATTTAGAGTTACAGAATTTCAAAAGGTATGTGAAGCATGTCAGTTTGGTAAGCAGTCAAGGCAACCTTTTTCACATGATAGAGATGTAAGCAGAAATATTCTTGATGTTGTACATACAGACATTTGGGGGCCAACACAAAATGTATCTCTTGGAGGCAGTTCATACTTTGTCACATTCATTGATGATTGTTCTAGAAAGCTATGGGTATATTTTATGAAGGAAAAGAGTGAAGTGTTTGAGCACTTTAGAACTTTCAAGGCTGTAGTTGAAAGAGAAACATGCTTGAAAGTAAAGTGCCTGAGGTCAGATGGAGGGGGAGAGTACCTCTCAAATGAGTTCAGTGATTTTCTGAAGACTCATGGGATAAAGAGACAGTTCACATGCAGGTATACCCCACAGCAAAATGGGGTTGCAGAAAGGAAAAACAGGCATATTGCAGAAGTTGCACGCCCCTTGATGGCTGAAAAGAATATGCCTAAGCATTTTTGGTCTGAGGCTGTTCATACTGCTGTTTATATTATGAACAGAACTCCCACAGCTGCAGTTCATGGTATGACCCCCGAAGAATGTTTTACAGGTAAGAAGCCTGATGTTTCACACTTGAAAGTATTTGGTTGCATTGCGTATGTTCATGTGCCAGATGAGTTGCGGAAGAAACTGGATCCAAAGGCTGAAAAGTGTATCTTTATTAGATACTCTTTAGAGCAGAAAGGGTATCGCTGTTACAACCCTGTCACATGTAAGTTCAGAGTGAGCAAGGATGTCATCTTTGATGAAATGAGCAGTTGGTATGCATCTAGTGGTGATGCATTGGATGTTGATGATGATCATGACACTCATGTGCAGGCTGAAAGGCAAGAATCACGGACTCTTAGTGGACCAGATACATCATCTGGTAGTCCTTGGTCTGGGAGACTAAGGAGTACCTCTACATCTTCAGGTGTATCTAGTAGCACTACAGGTAAAGACAAAGGAAAGAATAAAGTGTCAGAAGGCATTGATGCAGTTCTTGATGGAGACTCCAGTGGCTCAGAGAGCTTAGATGATGAGCTTGGCATTCCTTCAGTGAGGACTCCAGGTGTGCAGAGAGCACGTGCTGATACAAAGACTCCATTGAGTGATCCAGTGGTACGCAGGTCTAGCAGGGTGAGATACCCTGTTAAAAGATTTGGTTTTGAAGGTTATGCGGCTCACCATTATGCTTATATGGTGAAACTAGTTGAGGATGTTGAGCCTACATGTTTTGAGGAGGCTGTTGGTCATGCTCATTGGGATGCAGCAATGGATGAGGAGATGGCTGCATTAGAGGCTAATAAGACTTGGGATCTAGTATCATTGCCAAAGGGAAATAAAGCTATTGGATGTAAGTGGGTTTATAAGATTAAGCACAATGCAGATGGTTCTATTAGCAGGTACAAAGCTAGGCTGGTTGCAAAAGGCTATGCCCAGACATATGGTATAGATTATGATGAAACCTTCAGTCCAGTTGCTAGGATGGCAACTGTCAGATATGTGATTGCTTTGGCAGCAACCAAAGGTTGGAGGTTGCAGCAAATGGATGTAAAGAATGCCTTCTTGCATGGTGATTTGCAGGAAGAAGTGTATATGGATCAGCCAACAGGTTATGAAGATTTAGAGCATCCCACGTATGTGTACAGATTGAAGGCTCAAGCAAGCACCTAGAGCATGGTCTGACAAGATTAGAGAGTATCTTGTCAATATTGGTTTTTATGTTTCTGATGCTGATCACTCACTTTATGTGAGAAAAGGAGATGCAGGTTTGGTCATCATAGTCATCTATGTGGATGACTTGATTATTACAGGTGATAGTGATAGTGGGATTGCTGAAGTCAAGGGTTGTTTGAAGATGAAGTTTGAGATGAAAGATCTAGGTGAGTTAAGGTACTTCCTTGGCATTGAGGTGGTCAGATGTGATGATGGTATATGGCTATCCCAAAGACAGTATGGCTTGGATATGTTTTCCAAGTATGGTATGACAGCATGCAAACCACTTTCAGCCCCGTTGGAGCAGAATGTAAAGCTGAGTGCTGATGTTGGGGATGAGATAGAAGACCCTACTATGTTCAGGAGGATAGTGGGGAGTTTGATTTACATGACTATTACAAGGCCAGACTTGAGCTACGCTGTTGGTCTTGTGAGTCAATTTATGCAAGCACCTAGAAAACCACACTTGGATGCAGTGAGACGCATATTGAGATATGTCAAGTCCACATTACATTATGGACTTTTCTATGAGGCAGGTACAGACGTACATGTGTTTGGATACACAGATGCAGATTGGGCTGGTAGTATGTCGGATAGAAGATCTACCAGTGGATACATGTTCTCTCTTGGTAGTGCAGCAGTTGCATGGAGCAGCAAAAAGCAATCTACAGCTGCTTTGTCCAGTACAGAGGCTGAGTATAGAGGTGCTGATGTTGCAGCATGTGAGGTAGTATGGCTGGAAAAGCTATTGGCTGATTTGGATGTCCAGGTGGAAGGTCCAGTTGTCATTTATTGTGACAACATGAGTAGTATACAGTTGGCTAGGAACCCTGTGTTCCATGCCAGGACAAAACATATTGAGGTACACTACCACTTTGTGAGAGAGAAGGTACTAGCAGGTGAGATTGACTTGGTGTATGTCAGCACACAGGATCAAATAGCTGACATCTTCACGAAGGCATTGGATACAGAGAAGCTTCAAAAGTTTCGAAGCTTACTTGGAGTTGCAGAGATGCAGTTGAGCTTGAGGGGGAGTGTTGAGATGACAAGCTCAACACATGTGGACATGGATGATGGACCGCCTGGTTAGATGGGTCCACACGTCTACACTTAACACGTCGGTGGTCATTATGACTCTCACATGGCCACTGACTCATTACTTATTATATTCAGGTTGTTACACCTATTTACAGCTGGTATAGTTATAGCGCCAGTCGACTAGTGTAGTCGGTTATGCATTGTTTGACTTAGTAGGCCACTTTCCTTTTATGTTGTATCTTATCTATACTTTGTGTACATTGTAAAGAGTGTGGAAGAAGAAGAAGAAATCAGCAAGAAAACGTTTTTGGCCTCCATCTCTCTTCTTGTCTCTTGAGTGAGCTTCTCCTTGTGCATTCTGTGTGTGTTCGGCACAGCATCTTGAGCAACCCCCTCCACCACGCGATTCTTGACATTTAGGGAGCTGAATAAGCAGACAGTTAAGGACTACTACCCGTTTTCGTTTATTGACCAGATTTTGGATCAATTAGCGGGTAGGGAGATATATTCGTTTATGGATTGCTTTGCAGGATACAACCAAATGGCAATTGCAGAAGAGGATAAGTTGAAAACAACTTTTATCACTGTATTTGGTACTTTTGCGTACCATGTGATGGCCTTTGGTTTATGCAATGCACCTGGTTCGTGGCAACGAACAGCAGATAAGACATTCGGTGACATATCCCCTGAAGAGTTGAAGGTGTTTATTGATGACTTGGGGGCCGCCACCGTGAGAGAAAGGCAGTTGATCATTTTAAGAAAATGCTTTAAGCGCTGTAGACAATTTTGCATTGCCCTAAACCCACGGAAGTGTGTTTTTGAAGTACCTTATGGACTGTTGTTGGGTCATGTGGTCAGTTCGGTGGGAATTGCGACAGAACCCGAGAAGGTCAAAGTTATAGTTGCCATGGGTCCACCACGCACTCCGAAGGAAGTTCATAGCTTTCTGTCTTCGGTTGGTTATTACCGTAGATTCATCAACGCCTTAGCAGAAAGAACGTTGCCGCTTACAAATTTATTGTCCTTTAGCTGTTCGTTTGTATGGGGTGACCCTTGTAAGGTAGCATTCGAGGATGTGAAACAAGAGCTAGCAAGAGCGCCCGTTTTAAAAGCACCCAAAAGAGGTGAGGTATTCTATATATTCTCAGCAGCCACTATGTATAGTATCAGCTGCTGTTTAGCCCAAATTTGGGAAGAGAAGTGGTACCACCCGATTGCTTTTGCTAGTCGGAAGCTAGGGGTATCCGAAATCAATTATACTTACATGGAGAAATTGTGTCTAGCGATGGTCTTTGGGACCAAGAAATTCAGGAATTACATTCTCTATGAGAAAGTCGTGCTTTATACGAAGGCGGAGGGACTTCGACTATTGATGAATAAGCTACAGCCGCCTGATCGTCTAGCAAAGTGGTTGATCACTTTGCAGGAATTTGATTATGAAATCAGGAGTAAGCCACCAAGGTTGCAAGGCATTGTGGAATGTCTAGTGGACTTTGGGGAGTCGAAAGAATCTGTGGCTGAAGGTAGTGACATGGAGTTGTTATTTAAAATAGATACGGCATCTATTCCCTCCTGGTACGCTGCAATAACACATTATTTATCAACGGGAGAGGCGGGATCCGAATTATCTAAGGCTGAGAAAAGGAAAATTAAGCAGCAAGCGTTAAAATTTGCCTTGATCGCAGGTACATTATATCGGCAAGGGGTTGATGATATTTATCATCGATGTGTGATGCCTGACGAGGTGCCATTCATTTTGGAAGAGTGCCATGATTCTGCTTGCGGTGGCCATTTTGCTGGACGGCTCACATCACAAAAGGCTTTAAGAGCAGGTTATTGGTGGCCTGCCATCTTCCAGGATGCGTTTGCGTATGTTAAGCGATGCGATATTTGCCAACGACATGATAGTCGAGAGAATAGGAAACGACCACTCACCCCTATTATGGCGATACTTCCATTTGAGAAGTAGGGAATAGACTTTGTGGGTCCTATTACTCCGTCGTCGACTACGCAAAAGAGGTACATCATTGTCGCAACTGACTACTTCACAAAGTGGTCAGAAGCACGTGCAACAAGGAAAGATGATGCTAAAGAAACTGCTAGTTTCCTTCTAGAGTAGATAATATGCCGGTTTGGTCCGCCAAAAGAATTAGTGTCGGACCGCGGAACCCATTTCCTGAATAAGGTGATCAAAGGTTTGACAGAGCTGTGGCAAATCAAGCATAACAAGACAATCCCATATAATCCGCAAGCCAATGGGCAAGTTGAAAGCACCAACAAGCAGCTTGTGGGCATCCTGTCCAAAATTGTGTCGGAAAAGAAACGGGATTGGGATAACAAGTTATACATGGCAGTGTGGGCCTACAATACGACTTTCAAACGAGCCACTGGCCATACCCCGTTCAAGTTAGTATATGGGGAGGAGTGTGTCTTGCCTTTAGAGATTGAGCTACCGACTATTTGGTTTGCCATCAATCATTCTTTGAGTGATGAAGATGCACTTTTTGAGCGCTTGACGACACTGGCACATTTAGATGAGCTTAAGTTGCAGAGCTTATTGCACCAAGAAGTGGCGAAGCGCCGAATGAAGCAGCTACATGACCTCAAAGCCAAGAAATACACCTTCAAGAAAGGACAGCTTGTTCTGTATTATGACGCACGACGTGAATTATTTCCAGGAAAGTTAGAGCCCAAATGGGATGGGCCCTATAGGATCGTTAGAATAGGAAAGAATAAATCCACAGTCTTGTTAGCTGACCTTGAGGGGATAGAATTTAAAAATAAGGTTAATCTTAATAAGATTAAACCTTATTATTTCTAACTGCACTAATGCTATGACTGCCTTGCAGGTCTAGGCGAGATCGATCAAACATCTGCAAGGAAATCGTGATAGAGGTTGATGGGTCATCTGATCCCTTATTTAGAACACCCATATTTAGAACAAAGGTATCATCAGGGAAAGCTCATTTGGTGGAGCAAAGGATATAAGGTGACTGAGCAAGAAGGCGGGATATTTATTTGGGAGATCAAGGTCTTCTGCCATCACTGCCTACAGATTTTGACGAGCATCCCTGTTGAATTCAATGACGATGGAGGGATGGAACCTACAGTCCACCCGTTGAATATGCTGAATTTCGATTACCATAATTACGAGTAGAGTTCAGGATGGCAGGATATGTAAACCCTTTATGGACGTACACCTTGTACTTTGATGGGGCGTCCAGGGGTCCATGCAAAAAAGGAAGTGTAGGAGTTGTCATCCGAGACCCCCGACGACGCATTGTCATGAAGTTAGTTGCTTATCTCGAGGCGAATTTTACCAATAATATGGCAGAATACAAAGCCCTGATTATGGGTTTGAATATTGCGAAGAAGGGTGGTATTCGCCAGTTGTTGGTGAAAGGGGACTCTCAGTTGGTTTTAAATCAACTTAATGGGACATACATGGTACGGAATCCCATCCTTTGTATGTACCATCATACTGCCATAGCCCTGCTAGACGAATTCGATAGAGTGTCTTTTCAGCTGATTCCACGGAATTGGAATTAGTTTTCCGATTCTTTGGCTAATCTTGCATATGAAGAGGACCTCTTCTTTAATTGTGGCCCTTGTCCCGATATATCTATTGATGGTGAGACAGGACTTGGTCGTTTGTGGGGTATGCTTTCCGAACATGTCCTCTTTGGCAGACGATGGTTGATTTGGGTGATGCAGAGGGTAAGCGAGACTCATCTGCCTTTTTCTTGGACCCATAGTCTGATTAGATGACATGTGATGCGAACACCTCTTGCGATATACGCAGGAGGGATAGGTCATAATTTAATGCACCTAGTTTAGGGCTACGTGCCTTTGTTCCCCTGGGAATAGTATGCTTTGATGTCTATCATGGTTGTTTCCAGGTGGATGTTCTGCATAGTATTGTTTGATTTCATTAGGCCAAGAGGGCTGATTCAGTTTTGTAGCAAAGTCATGTCTGATTTTATTAGGCCAAGAGGGCCATTTCCATATCTAGTGCAGGTGCGTTTTATCGGGTTTTTGTTTTAAGTGTTGTGTTGGACATGTTTCGTGTTCGTGAATGTTAGTGGAGCCTGGAGGAGCCTTTGCTGCGATGGAAGCTTCGTGTGGCCAATCCAGGTGATATTTCTCCTTTACGAGTACTTTTCTTTCATGTTATATGTGTCTTTGTACTTGTCAAGGGGATACATTTTTGTTGGGGACCGGCAACCAAGGCATGAAGTCCCAGGTTGAGGCTAAGTATGTTTGAGGGAGGTCGGAGTAGTCATTGCCTCCTGCAAAGACATTGTTAGACATCGAAAGACCTGTGTTAGCAGGAAGTCCTAGTGGCCCTGTTTTGCTAGCCTGCTAGAGGCAGCCGTTCTAGGAGTTCTTGTTAGTAGTGAGGCAGTTAGAGAAGCCTGCGATAAGATCATAATGATGATGCCCAGAAACTCTATACATCCTAAAAGATGAATATAAATACGAAGGTGTGTAAAAAGGGGTTCTAACCCCTATCCCAAGAAAAAGAAAAGCAATGAAAATATATAAGCAGTTGATCATTGCCTTGCGAAGGCCTGGTAGGTTCCTAGGGACAAGTCAGACCCATGGCCGATACCTTGTCTTCCTAGGGGTGGCTTCTTGCTGGCGAAAATGGCCAAACAAGGAAGGTTGGAGCGAAAATAAAAGTGAGCGTTAGAAAAGGATTAAGTGTCGCCTTGCGAGGGCTTGGTAGGTTCTTGGGTGCTGAGATAGGTCCTGAGGCCGATGCCCTGTTCTCCTTGGGTCACTACGCTCAGCTCCCTCCTTTTTACATACCCAAGTATGTTGATAAAATAAACAACCCTAAAAGAAGACATGTACTAAAAGAAAACACTCTTTGATCAGGCTATAGGAGACCTCGCCTTGTAGGAGCTCCTAGTTGTGTTGTTTTTAGTTGGTAAGTAGTGCAGACTACCATTTAGGGCTACCTCTTTGATAGTTTTTTTTTTAGTTTGGCCGTGTTGGAGCAGCTGGTTCGTGACTCCCTTCGGATCTTCTATTAGATGATGCTAGGCCTACTCCTTGTGGATGTCATGCCTTG
The DNA here is from genome assembly GCF_053477565.2 of Lygodium microphyllum. Classification (NCBI taxonomy): domain Eukaryota; kingdom Viridiplantae; phylum Streptophyta; class Polypodiopsida; order Schizaeales; family Lygodiaceae; genus Lygodium; species Lygodium microphyllum. Next base: position 108,650,152 of record NC_141157.1, read on the forward strand.
GTTCTGTCCAGGGATAGGGGAAGCATTGTGCTGAGTTTGATTATATATTTGTTTTGTATCAGTTTGATGCTTCTTTGGTTGTTTATGTGCAGATATGTTCGTGGATTCGACGGGCTGAGTCGCCCTATCCCGTGGTCGCCAATGAGAGCGGAATTTAGGTGACGGGAAGTGCTTAAAAATAGCTAAAAATCATGGATATCAAGGGAAAAATATTCAATGTCAAAGGCGGCGGCTCGATCTAGGACGATTTTAAGCATAAGCAGTCGACGGGCACCCAAGTGACACCTCCAGATTTTTAGTAATTTTTTTGTCAGTTAGGATAGGATGTGGGAGCTGCAGGCCTGTCTGGGATGCCGAGGCGGATGCCCAGAAATTTACAGCACGTCAATCGGAGCTCGTACGCGGAAGTTGGCCCGAAACCGGCCGGGGTGCCCAAAAAGGGAGCCAAATTTGAAATTTGAAGGGGTGTGATTAGTGGGGGGTGCCCTTTGGCCCCTCCACCCCCCTAAATTTTTCGTGGGGGGGAAGGTAGTGCCGTGAAGACAGCCACGCCTCCCCCCCCCCCCCCAATCATGATGTTGGTTGTCAAGTAAGGCATGAATCCGAAGGCAGAGGGCTTCAACAATCGATCTACGCTCCGCATCGCTTCAATCCGTGCAGAGAATGGTGGCCTGTAGAGGGAGAGAGAAAATCAATCTTTCTCTCTCCTCCCTCTCTCTCTTCTAAGGGGGAATTCATGTGGGGAGAAGAAGGAAGAAGAAATAATGATGGAGGCTTGTCCGGCATGGATCGGATTGCTCCACGGGCTAGAAATGGTGATTGGTGATTGTGCTGGACATGAAGTACTGCTGATTTCCAAATTTGCAGCCATGGACATGAAACCTGAAACATGCAAATGAGCGGTAATTTAAAATTTTCAAAGGAAATTTGAGCTTTTACGGCTTTTGATGGATGAAATGTTGTTCATGTGGGATAAAAACTGTTCATATTGCTGTTTTCTATGAGTTCTTGCTGGTCATAATCAAAAAATCAGAAAAATATGCATCTTGTGGTTCAAAATAATCACGTAAAACATGAAAAAACAAGGGAAAATGAGGGTTTTTGGCATAAAAATGGGGAAGTAAATAGGAACATCAACTAAACTTTCATTTTTCTGCAAGAAGGAACTAAGGGCCACAGCCTAGAACCTATTTTGAATTTTTAGGAATTAAATAATACAGGAAAATAAGGGAAAATACAAGAAAATGGTGGAAAAAACCCTAAAAAATAGGGGAAAAATACATTTTGGGTTCCGAAAAATAAGGATAAATAAGAGCAATGTTTGTGAATGTTTGTGGGGACTGAAGCATGAGGATTTGCCTCAGTTCAACCCCACCTTCTTGTTCTAGTGTGTCTTGTTCCGGTTTTTTCACATAAAATGATGTCAAAATACCCTATAAACCTATCCAACGATGCAATATTTAAACGGGGAAGGGTAGAGAAGTTGAAATATGTCTAAATGCCGTGTGAGATGATGGGAAAGTTGCTGATTTCTATGCATAGCATTTTAGGATGGATGATAATTAAAATTAAGAGCTTAGTAGCACGAGAATCACCTCGGTGCTAAGCCCATGCAACGAAGCACGAACGGTAGTTGGAAACCATTAAAAGAATGTTTTTGCACTTGTGTACGATACTGTTTTGCTAAATGATTGAGCACTAGGCATCCACCAAATGCATAGACCATGAAAAGAATTTAAAAGTATCAGTGATCAGCTCCTGGACATGCATTGCAATTGGTTTATTGGAACCTGACCTACGATGAGAGGCAGTGAGGTACCCATGCTGTAGGTAGACGCGGGTCCCAAAGGGGAAAGCAAGTGAGTAAGGACAATGGTACATTCCTGGACACACTTATTTGGTACCTTGAGCGATTTTTGTGCGAAATGTCTAAATGTTGAGCGACGCATCGAGGGGCCAATCCCCAAGGTGTAGAAGAGTCGCAAAGGGTTGACGGCATTCAGCTATAGGAGGAACCCCCATGTGCATGTGATTCGAGCCTTTTGGCTATGTGAAAGGGACTCCCTCTGAGGAGTAATATTGGGTTAGGATCAGTTGGACTACAACGTATTACAAACGCAATGTTTAGGAAGGCAGAGATTTTGATAGACGCTCCTGGCCGCGAGGCCGAGGGGTGGTCTTGTGCGTAGTGACGAGCCCCGGCTAGTGCATGAGCCAGTGCCGGCCCGTTTTTAGGTCCATCAATGTTGCAGCCACTGAGGCTTGCAAGGAGGCCATATGGCTGGGCCGTCTAGTTGCTGACCTTGGGATTGATGCTATACCTACACTGCATTCGGATTCTATGAGTGCCATTCAGTTGGCTAAGAATCCGGTCTTCCATGCAAAGACAAAACACATTGAGGTGAGGTATCACTTCATACGTGGTGTCGTGGAGGACAAGTCTGTTGACCTTGTCAAGATCTCCACTGACGAGAATCTTGCAGATCTGCTCATGAAAAGTCTCACTACTGAGCGCTTTGCCTTCCTCAGGAGATTGATGGGCGTTGGATGAGATGTTGCCTTTCCTCATCCCTTGTACCTATGTACAGTTGTACTGCCTTTTTCTTTTCTTTCTCTCTCACTGGGGCAGATTCACCTTTAAGTGGGAGGTTGTTGGGGTAAAGGCGTCTCTGCCGTGCTGCCCCGTGTATTACTACACTGACAGTACCCGCCACTGCACACTGCAGGTGGCGGGCGCCCGTCACGTCACTTTATTCTTTACATTCATTTTTTAGTGACTAGTAAATAAAGGAAGGCCCGGTCACACATTGTGATTGTTGGAGTTCCCAAGGCGTCTCCGTCATGCCGCCCCGTGTATTACTACACTGACAGTACCCGCCACTGCACATTGGAGGTGGCGGGTGCCTGTCACGTCACTTTATTCTTTACATTCATTTTTTAGTGACTAGTAAATAAAGGAAGGCCCGGTCACACATTGTGACTGTTGGAGTTCCCATTTCTTGTCTCTCTCTTTCTTGCTCTTGCTCTCCCGCCATAGCTCGTGTGCAAGCTTCGATCCTTCTCATCTTTTAGTTCTAGTAGAGGAGGGATGGTGTATTGATGGAGTTCATGCTTGCCATGTTGTTTAAAGAGGGTAAAGGGATGGTTGCCGATACTCAAAGGATCTTGATTGTTATGGACCACTAATGTTGATGAGTCTTGGAGAGATCATGTGTACCTTCTATGTTGTTTGTGCTCTCCATATGGGGTATGTTTACCTTACCTACGTAGTGGTTGATGCATGTGCATGTGCAACTAGAAGTTGATCAAATTCTAAGTAAATTTGAAGTGTTTTCGTACACTTGAGAATCTAGTTGGTGAGAGATTGTGGTCTGGTGCTATTCTCACGGTGGTAGGCCATCCAAGGAAGCTGGGATGTTGTGCCATTGATGTGCCTTGAGGTTGTTGTTGTGCTAGGTGTAGTGAATGTGTATGTACTTTTCTATTTTTCCATTTTTCTTATCTTTTCTATTAAAAAAATAAATATAATATATGACAAGGTACAAGAGAGGAAATAATTCACTCAGAAAGTGGCTTGAGTATGCATTGAAGGCAACCTTTGTTAAGAAGACATTCCTTCATATGCTTATGCAACTACAATAATACCTTTGAGTAAAAAGGATGTGTGTAAATGGAAAACCTACTATCATCCATATCCTCTAGTAATTAGGATACAAAAGGTCAATAGTAGTAGATGCAAAGATGAAGGTGGACCATCGCCACTTGATCAATTCCAACGTTGATATAAAAAAAGAGTGGCGATAGTTGCAAGTGGTGACAAAGAAAGAATTAGGCAATTAGTAAATTCTCTTACAAAATGAACAAAGGAAGGGACTAGGTCAAAGGGCTAAAATAAGTAGGTCTTGTTGGCGTATGGTACCGTGATGTTAGAGATCTTTGGAAAGCTACACCTACCATGATTTCTTTTCTTAATACTCCTAACCATGCCTCCTTGGGTAGGGATAGAAGAGTGGGTTTGTATGCTCTTCCTTTTGGGAGTATATGAAGGCTTCCTAGGCCCTCTTATTGCCTTCTAGAATGAGGCAATGCAAATTTGGTAGACATGGCCACACTTCTCTACGCTTCAGTTTCAAGTATCTTTTCCTGCTTCATTGGAATTTTCATGACCCTTGATAGGCTTTGATATGTAATTGGTCTAATCACTTCATAGCAATATTCTCATCTATTCATATGAGTTGTCACACTATGTGCAATAGAAGTGGCTTTCTGAACTTGCTCTTCTCATTGACTTTGAAATCAAACTTCACAAAAAAAGGGATGATCTCTTGCTTTTCCTAGTATTTCTGCACAATTTTCTCTAGTTTCTCTTCTTCTTCTTATGGTAGGAGGTCAAGGGGAATAGGACACTCTATTACTTTCTGCTTAAAGTTTGGATCATGGCTGTATAAGTCACTTTTTGCTCTAGATCTTCCTCTTATTTTGTTTAGAGCTCTTCTAACTCCCCTATGTCAAATTATGGTAGCTCTAGCATATCCATCAGGGGTGTCATGACTATGGATGCCTCTAATATGATGAAGAGGTTGGTTGGGGTGTGTCAAGTTGTATTAGACCTATTGCTTTGAGTTCATGATCCTCATAGTCTTTCTCTCGCAATTTTCGGATCATTTGCTCCTTGATTGGCACTTTCGTCACATGTCAAATTGATCCATGGATCTTTTCCATACTTTCCAAGGTGTTCAATATCAACCCTAGTCATACCTTAAGTTCATCCGAATCCTTAGTTTGAGGCATGGGGCTGATATTGTAGCTTTCTTGAACACTTGTTGCTACTTAATCATGACAAATTTGTAGACGTTCAATTGGATTCTATGCTAACTTTCACTATATAAGGCTACTCCTAGGTCATTGTAGAGCTTCATCAAGGTTTTCTCGTAGAATCTCTGTGTTTTTTTTTCTACCATGCTTACAACCCTTGTTAAGCTAGTGGGGATATGGTCTTATGCAGATTTGCATATGAAGCATTCCATTAGCCTTGTTTTTGCTAATGCTCCAGATTCTCTCTTTCATGTAGACTTGTTTTTGCCTTTTCTTGGGCCATTTCAAGTGCAGCAAATGTGGGATGGTGACTGGTTTTTGCTAGTTTTTTCTTGACTTGGGTTCTTCTAGCTTGTGGTCTTTGAGAGCTAAGTCTTGCTCCTTGAGTTTATCTGAAGCTCATTCATGGCATTGTCATGCTCCTTAATTTGATCCCAAAGCTTCTTAGGTGCTGAGTCATGCTACTTTAATTGAGTTTAGAGCTCTTACATTTTTTTTTCTTGAAGATCATTGAGCATCGTGCCATGCTCCTTCAATTGATCTTTGAGATTCTTGAGAATTGAGTCATTCTTCTTTAGTTGATTCTGGAGCTCTTACACCTACTTCTCTTATAGTCCCTTAAGTGACTTATCGCATTTCTTTAGTTGATCTTGGTGCTCATCAACCTATTTTTCTGACTCCACTAGGAAGTTTATATATTCATATTTTATCTTTTCTAACCTTCCTTGGAGCTCTTGATTGGGCTTGAGTACATTTGCATTGTCTTCTTTGAGCTCTTTGCATAGCTACTCTAAGACTCCTACTCATCTTGATGCACTTTTCCCCTTGGAAGATCCTTGTATATTTTTTGACATACCTGTCAAGCAAGGGCTCTCTTGTAGATTAGTGATGGTGACTTTAGGCATGAGCTTAGCTCATTGGTGGTTTCTATTTGGGCCATTAGCTCATTGATGGTTGTTGAATTGATAATTGGTTCCTTTACCACCTTCTCCTTCCCCTTACTAGAGCCACTCACTTCTTTTTGAGCTATGCGATTTGCTATTTGTTGAGTGATAGTTTGGTCCTTGCTGCACATGAATTCCTCCATGGATGCTCTAATCGCCCTCTCATATTCCTCCTATGACTACTTCATTTTGGCCTCTAATTTTCTCCATTCCTTCTTTGACATCTTCTTAGAGACATGTAATATCAATCTCTCTTCTTTAGAGTTTCCCTCATCAGAGTCCCCAAAGGACGAGCTGAGTTCTTCCTCCTCTCTAATTCTTCTTCCTTTTGCTTGGATTATCATTGGGACTAGGGTTTCTATTCTCTTCTCTTTGCCTCTTTCTCTTTCTATAGTATTTGCAAATGAATCCTTGGATGGTACAAGTGGATCTGTGTGTTGCAATGGTAGTATTTCATGGAGGGGCACCTCTATAATTACATCAATGATTTGAGTGAGTGTGCTATCATAGTTGATGATGCTATACTTGGCCTTCCTAGGATTAAGCTTTACTTCAGGGTCTTTTGGAATAACTTGTTATACCTTGTTCAAGGATTCATTAACATACTTCATCCATAGGGCCTTTACATCTTGCTTAGTCAGGTTTTCTATCAAGATATCCTCTAGGAGCCATTTATGAATTTTGGTTGGGCTAATGGAGGTTTTATTATAGGTAAAGAGATGATGAAATAGCTATGTTGTCACCCTCAATTCTTCTTCTGGTATTGCTTCTTAGGAGAGCTCCTTAATTAGCCACTACCTTTATTGAGAGGGAAGCAATGGTGGGATTTGAGGTAGAAGCGATGGAGTGAAAGAGGATTCAGAGAGAGAAGAACACATGTGACTTATGTGGGTATAAAACAAATGATACTATTATTCTTCATTATCTTCACTTATCTATAATTGTGTAGTGTGTACATATTGTGTACATATACAAGGGGTGCACACTCAGCTATTGGCCATTGGCTTTTATCCCAACAACCTCCCACTTAAAGGTCAATGTGCATGTATGGGAGTATAAGAAGAAATTGAAGCTACTATCCAATGCCCATTAGCACTCTATATTGTCCAATGTGATTAGAAGGTAAACTCTATCCAATGCTCATTAGCACTCTATATTGTCCAAAGTGATTAGAAGGTAAACTCTTCATGAGAAGATATTGTCAAGATTGTGGGAGAGAAGGAAGGAGTCTCACTTGAAGCTTTCTTGCTTGCACAATGGGGGAATACACACAAGGGTGGAGGCTGAAAACAGTTTTTCTCTTCTTAGTTGTGTAAGCCAAAAAGAACTCACATACAAAGAAATAGAAGAACCCTATATATGGGTCTCAAACCAAACTCAACTAACTAAGGTGGCATACTAACTGAGCCACGAACTAGAGTAGATAAGGATAGCTATCATGTAGCTATTATTCATGGGCGGTGTACCAACCGCGTCTGCAACTGACAAGTCGGTGACAACGGTCACCCTGGCGTATCACGAGTGGAGCTCGATATCTCAACAGATATATAGGGTTGTCATCTATATAGATCTTGATAAGATCAATGCGCTTGTCCTCAAGAACCTCCCTAACGAAGTGATACTTCATCTCAATGTGATTTGTCATTGAATGAAAGGGAGGGTTCCATGTCAATTGAATGGCACTCTTACTATCATAGTACAATGTAAGTATCTCTCCTACAATACCCAAGTCATTGATTGAGAGATCCAAGAGATTGCACCACACCTGTGAAAGTAAAGACAAAACCTCAGTAGACCTCCTAAATTCTACAATCCCTACAAGATCAACATCTACATATCCAAGAACAAATACATCCTTCCTTCCAAAGCATATGCACATAGAGTTAGTGCCATTCAAGTATCTCATGATACTCTTTAACACCTCCCAATGCTTCTTACCAGGATTTTCCATATACCTGCTAACTAATCCCACTATATAAGTAATATTTGGATGTGTAGCAACCATGGCATATGTTAACAAGCTACCAACTATGGATGCCTAAGGAACCTTGCTAGTTACATCTTTTGCTCATCTAACATGGGGCTATCCTCTTGACTGCGTTTCAAATATGGAGGAAATGGAACATTGATAGCCTTCCCTTTCTCCTAATTGAAACACTCCAATACCTTTTCAATGTATTCCTTTTGAGACAAATAGAGTATTCTTTCTGTCTCGATCTCACATAATGTGCATATTAAGAATGTGACCAACATTCCCCAAATCTTTCATGTCAAAGGTCTCATGAAACCTTTTATTTAAAGCATCCACATTCATAATTGACTTCCTAGCAATCAACATGTCATCCACATAAAGAATGAAGATCACATGGCCACCATTCCTAGCCTCCCTAGTATATAGGCAATAATCTGTCTCACTTGTAGTGTATCCTTGAGACTACATAAGGCATCAGACTTATGGTAACATTCCATGGAAGCTTGTTTTGAACCATATAAGATCTTATATAGCTTATATACTAATTGCTTCTTTCTTTCCATAACAAAACCCTTAGGCTGCTACGTGTATACATCCTCATACAAGTCTGCATGCAAGAAAGTAGTTTTTGTGTCCATTTAAATCGATTCCATATCCTCTCTAACAACCAAAGAAAAGTTGTATGAAGGGTGGTTATCTTGACTATTGGTGAAAAGATCTCATCAAATTCAATCCCCTTCTATTGCTTCAATCTTTTGTCCACTAATCTTGCCTTGTATTTAGGCAATGCATCATATGGAGATACCTTCAACTTATAGACCCACTTGCATAGCAAAGCAAGTTCTAACTCCCAAGTAGCACATGATAAGAAGGCTTGTCACATTCCATGACCATGACATAGTCTAGAGATAGTAATGTATCTATCTAGTGGCCTAGAAACCCTCATAGAACTACATAAAGTAGTATTTATTGGTTGTCCAAGCTCTGCATCATGTGGAATAGGTTATATAATTTGTTCATGTGTTGAATGTCTATCCTCCTAAAATAATACTTTATGATCTTAACTAGTTTGATAGGTTGCTTACGCATCTTATTCTCATTAAAAATGACATCATAGTTATGTACCACCTTCTTTGATTCAATATCCCACAAGCCATAGTCCATTTCACATGATTCTCCATAGCCAAGAAATGCATTTCTTAGACTTAGGATCAAGCTTACTCCACTTGTACTTAGGTATACGCATAAATGCCTCACAACCAAAAACATGCAACTAGTTATAAATACGACTCTTGCCAAACCATATCTCCTTTGGTATCCTCCCATCCAATAGATTAATAGGAGACATGTTGATCAAATGCATTAATATCTTTATAAGTTTAGGCCAAAATCCATTAGTGAGACCCGCATTAGAGAGCATAATATAGATTTATTCTTGGACAGTCTTGTCCATCTTCTCAACCATACTATTTTGAGTAGGATTCTTAGAAGCTCTAAATTCTCTCTTGATATCATAGCTTGCACAAAAGTTAATAAAGGCATGCGAGGTGTACAATCTATCATTATCAATCCTCAAGCACTTAAGCTTCTTACTTGACTAATTCTCTCCAAATGCCAATAACATTTGAAATGCATCTATGTTAACCCTAAGACAAACAAGGTGGAAAATCTGAAAAATCTAAAGCAAAAGATAAGGTCAAGGCAAAAGTGAAACGGGAGACGAAGGTGTACCAAGAGAAATATGGAGACACAAAAAGTGCAGAAAAGTCCTGAATCAAGGAGAAATGCGCACAAGAAAAAGCGCAAGTCAATACTATTGTAAAAGAGCGCAAGGTGCACCCCGATTTAGCTTATGAGTGCCATGCAATTTGTAAAGGTAGACGGGCAGTAGAAAGGAAGCTAGGAGGATAGGAGGACAATGGGAAAAAGGGGCCTAGGCTGGCTGGCCATGTAAAAAAGGGATGACTGCCCAAGGGAAAGAGGGCATGCATATAAAGTTCAAAAAGTGAATGAGAAGCTCATTCTTGTGTGTGGCCAAAAGTGGCTCTCTTCTTCTTCTTCTTCTTCTTGCTTGCTTGAGTTTGTGCTTGAGAGAGGGAGTGTGAGAGAGTGAGTGTGTGAGGGTGAGGTACCATGGAGGAGAAGCTCTCCATCTTTTTCTCTCTTCTTCTCCTCTTCTCTTCTCTTGTCTTGCTCAAGATAATGGATCTTGGAGTGTGGAGCTTGAGGATGGAGTTCGCTTGAAGCTTGCACTTGGATTGTGGAGCTATCGGAGTGCTTGGGAGAGGAGGTAACTCGATTGGGCATGGATGTAAGCTCACTACACTCGTAGAGATGGATGGCACGTTGGCTAAGTGAGAGGTAGCCATTAGTGCTCGGTGTGGAATGCCTGAAGCAATAAGTGGTCTGTGGGTCTTGGCAGTTGATCGCCTCTACTTTTTGGTTCATTGCCGGGACAAACGATTCAAGCCTTGAATGCTTGCATGCTTCGAATCGAGTATTAAAGTAGGGTTTTCCTCGAACTGGTGCTTGAGGTAGATAGGTAGGAAGTGAGGCAGTTTGAAGAGGTATTTGATCCCCTTAGCGAGTAGGTTTTTGGGTTTTTTGGATTTTGAAAAGTAGGTTGGAGTAGTGTAGGTATTTTCTTTATGATTGTTGCTTGCATTTAGGTAGGATAGGATCAAAAAATTTGAGCACACAGTAGGGATTTTGCTGCTGTATATAACAGGTGGAAATAGGAAAAAGAAGGGCAAAAAACGAAATTGTGGGTTAAATGCTGGTAAGAGGAGCAAGGCTAAGGTGAATGCAGACCTGGGCAGGGAAATAAGAGGCCACGAGGGACAAGGGAGACCTCATTTTGCATTTGAGAGATTAAGGAGAGCTTGAGAGAGAGAGAGAGAGAGAGACCTGCTTAGCAGAAGAGATTGGAGCACTCAATTTCGGAGCTATTCCTTTGATCCAAGTATGTAAAACCCTTCCTTGAGTGGCATATATATGATTTGGAGAGCCTTGCATGCAACTGTGGACCAAGCTTGAAGAAATGAACCCAAAATCGTTGTGTGTACCCCGTCACTTCCACTATGTTCCTGGTCTGACTCCCAGAATCGGGTAGTCAAACCATCCGACTGTGAGAGTCAGACCATACCTTTTGGGTCGATCAGACCAACTGTCCGAAGAATCAGAAACCTGTTTGTCCAGTTTGACGTGCACAACAATAGGATCGCCCTATACAACCAACTCCAATCGGACACACAACCGTTGATCAGACAACCTTCTGTCCAATCGGACAACCTTCTATCCAATCGAAAAATCTTCTCCAAGTGGACCGCCTGTCCAATCGGACACCCCATTTTTCCATCGGATGCCGATCGGACCCAGTAGAAATTGGACCAAGTTGTTGGATCGGACCACCTTTAGTAGTCGAGGGCCTAGTCTAGTCAGACTGTCTAACTCTGGAAGAAGCTAGACCACCTAGACTATGTCTAATTCTGGGAATTGAACCAAGTGGGACACAGTCCCGAACACTCCTAGAGACCCAACTCGGCTTGCTGAAGCCAGGAACTAGAGGAAGCTGCAATTGAATAGTCTAGAAGTGGCCTTAGTAGCCTAGCCAAGGGATCGACTTGACTTAGAGCAAGAGATCAACCTTTAGTGGTAACCCAGTCTTGATAGAGCAAAGAAGGAGCAACATAGACCCTAGGAGTGACCAGAGACTGCGTTTAGAGCCATACTAGGTCGTAGACAAGCCAAGGGGGTAGCCATACCTATAAGATTGTTTTGTTTTGTTTTGTTTGAGCACTCCACAGTGATTTCTTTTACATATGTGTACCAGAAAGATGGAAAGCCTGAATTTGCACCCTGCACAATAGAGAACCCAACACTAAGTGTACACAAGTTGAGGACTGTTTTCAATAACAAGGAACACACATAAACGTAATAACTCGGACTGTCTTCGAGTAGCGGCCCATATAGCTTTGTAGAGCAGTTCGAGCAAGTTTGCGAGGCCAACGGTCTCACAGACCTTGCACAATGCTCCCAAGCGTTTGGGCTCTGCTTAGGCGATAAAAGTAGGATGTGGTACACTAGCTTAGACATAGTGGAGAGAGCCAACTTTGCTCGACTAAAAGATCTCTTCATTAAGAGGTTCTTGAAGGTGGGATACTTTAACAACTGTTGAGATGGCAAGCTCAACACATGTGGACATGGATGATGGACCGCCTGGTTAGATGGGTCCACACGTCTACACTTAGCACGTCGGTGGTCATTATGCATCTCACATGGCCACTGACTCATTACTTATTATATTCAGGTTGTTACACCTATTTACAGCTGGCATAGTTATAGCGCCAGTCGACTAGTGTAGTCGGTTATGCATTGTTTGACTTAGTAGGCCACTTTCCTTTTATGTTGTATCTTATCTATACTTTGTGTACATTGTAAAGAGTGTGGAAGAAGAAGAAGAAATCAGCAAGAAAACGTTTTGGCCTCCATCTCTCTTCTTGTCTCTTGAGTGAGCTTCTCCTTGTGCATTCTGTGTGTGTTCGGCGCAGCATCTTGAGCAACCCCCTCCACCACGCGATTCTTGACATGGTATCAGAGCCACGCCATTGAGAGAGGCTGATTTCGAAGGTTGAAGTGAAGGAGAAGAAGCAAGGTTCGAGCAAGCAAGCTACGGGTAAGAATCTCTCCCATTCTTCCACTCCTTCTCTTGGATAGTGCCTGTGGAGGCACCGGAAGCAGGGCAGAGCAAAAATCTCAGATTGCAGTGAGATTTGGTGTGCGCAAAGAGCGCTGTATATTCTGCAGATAAGCCCTTTAGGGCTTACCCGCAGAGATTTTGGGCATTTGAGGCCGTTTCAGGGCCCGTTTTAGAGCCGCAAGGTTGCGGACAGCAGTTTCGGGGTACACTGTGACTTCGACTGTATTGACCGAACGTGGGTGCGCAGGTTACAGATTTCAGATCTGTAAGTTCAAAGGTGTTTATTAGTGAGTAAACACAAGGTTTATCTGCAAACTGGTTGCAGATTGCATGTATTGTTGAGCAGACAGTAAAAAAGGCTGTCTGGTGTATTGCTGTGCACTACAGGTCAAGGGTTGCAGAAGATTTGCTTGCTGTTTGGTATTAGTTTTGTGATAATGGCAGAGAACAGTGGAAGCCCCATCATTGAGAAGCTCGACAAGAACAACTACCCATCATGGAAGTTTCGTGTCACGAACTTCCTTATTGGAAAAGGCCTCTACGAGTTCGTTTCAGGTGAAGAAAAGGAGCCGGAGGTGAGTGATCCTCCAACTGCAGAAGAGACAAAGGCACGAAAGGAATGGAATGCAAAAGACAAGAAGGTCATGTATTGGTTGTCTGCAGTAATTGACAATAACATGCTGGGACACATTAGAAATGCAGAGAATGCATATGCAGCTTGGACCATACTTGAAAGTATGTTTTCTGTAAATACAAAGGCACGAAAGATTCAACTCAAGCAAGAGTTGAATACATTGAAGAAAGGGAAGATGTCTATCAATGAGTATGCACTGAAAGTAAGAAGCATTGCAGATGCATTGGCAGCGATTGATGCAATGCCCGATGATGATGATTTGGTGTCGTCTACCTTGGGTGGACTTAACAATGAAAAGGCTTGGAAGTCTTTTGTAACTTCCGTATATGTCAGAAAGCCATTTCCAGATTTCGATGAATTGGTCTCCCTTATGATCACTGAAGAGATCAACATGCAGAGTGAGACATCTGAAAGAAGTGGTGAACAGGTCCAAGCTTTCTACTCCAGTTCTGGAAGGGGACGTGGCAGGTTCTCTTCAAGAGGCCGTGGTACAGGACGTGGTAGTGACAACCAGCAAAATAGATTGAATCAGCAATTTGGCGATATGCAGGTTTCAGGAGGCCGTGGTAACTTTAGAGGCAGGGGGAGCTTTAGAGGAAGAGGTGGATGGCAAAACAGAGGTTCTAACAACTCTGGTATTGTGTGCCACTACTGTGGCAAAACAGGTCATATTGCAGCCCAATGTTATGCTAAGAGAGATGATATCCGTAGTGGTAAGTTGCAGCAAGGAAACTATGCATCATCTTCACGACAGAATGAAGACAAAAATGAACGTTTGTTCGTTATGCAGCATATGTTGAATGCTGTTACAGGAAAGGAAACACATGAAGATGTTTGGTATGTTGATTCAGGTGCATCCAATCATATGACCAGCCATGCAGAATGGTTTGGAGAGATGCAGGATTTGCAGAATGCAGGTTATGTGCAGACGGGTGATGACTCATGCCACCCAATTTCACACATTGGAAAAGTTCCCTTGTCCTTGCATGATGGTAAGACAAAGAGTCTTTCAGATGTATTACATGTACCATCTATTACAAAGAACTTGGTGTCAGTCGGTCAAATGGTAGAGCAAGGGCTGCAAGTCAGATTTAATGCAAAGGGCTGCTTTGTAGAAGACTTCAATGACAAGTGCAGGTTGGTAGCAAAGGGAAGTAGAGTTGGACGTATGTTCACTCTAGATGCTGGAATTCCTACTATGAATGCGGCTATGTATGCCAAAGGAAAAGGTGTTGTTGCAGACATTGAAATTTGGCACAAACGCATTGGACATGCAAATGTACAAAGGCTGAAATTAATGCAGTCTAAAGGGTTTGGTTACAGGTTTGCCTACATTTAAAGTTGCAGAATTTCAGAAGGTATGTGAAGCATGTCAGTTTGGTAAGCAGGCAAGACAACCCTTTTCACATGACAGAGATGTAAGCAGAAATATCCTTGATGTTGTGCATACAGACATTTGGGGGCCTACACAAAATGTATCTCTTGGAGGCAGTTCATACTTTGTCACATTCATTGATGATTGTTCTAGAAAGCTGTGGGTATATTTTATGAAGGAAAAGAGTGAAGCATTTGAGCACTTTAGAACTTTCAAGGCTGCAGTTGAAAGAGAAACAGGCTTGAAAGTAAAGTGCCTGAGGTCAGATGGAGGGGGAGAGTACCTCTCAAATGAGTTCAGTGATTTTCTGAGGTCTCATGGGATAAAGAGACAGTTCACATGCAGGTATACCCCACAGCAAAATGGGGTTGCAGAAAGGAAAAACAGGCATATTGCAGAAGTTGCACGCGCCTTGATGGCTGAAAAGAATATGCCTAAGCATTTTTGGTCTGAGGCTGTTCATACTGCTGTTTATATTATGAACAGAACTCCCACAGCTGCAGTTCATGGTATGACCCCCGAAGAATGTTTTATAGGTAAGAAGCCTGATGTTTCACACTTGAAAGTATTTGGTTGCATTGCGTATGTTCATGTGCCAGATGAGTTGCGGAAGAAACTGGATCCAAAGGCTGAAAAGTGTATCTTTATTGGATACTCTTTAGAGCAAAAAGGGTATCGCTGTTACAACCCTATCACATGTAAGTTCAGAGTGAGCAGGGATGCCATCTTTGATGAAATGAGCAGTTGGTATGCATCTAGTGGTGATGCATTGGATGTTGATGATGATCATGACACTCATGTGCAGGCTGAAAGGCAAGAATCACGGACTCTTAGTGGACCAGAGACATCATCTGGTAGTCCTTGGTCTGGGAGACTAAGGAGTACCTCTACATCTTCGAGTGCATCTAGTAGCACTACAGGTAAAGACAAAGGAAAGAATAAAGTGTCAGAAGGCATTGATGCAGTTCTTGATGGAGACTCCAGTGGCTCAGAGAGCTTGGATGATGAGCTTGGCATTCCTTCAGTGAGGACTCCAGGTGTGCAGAGAGCACGTGTTAATGCAAAGACTCCATTGAGTGATCCAGTGGTACGCAGGTCTAGCAGGGTGAGATACCCTGTTAAAAGATTTGGTTTTGAGGGTTATGCAGCTCACCATTATGCTTATATGGTGAAACTAGTTGAGGATGTTGAGCCCACATGTTTTGAGGAGGCTATTGGTCATGCTCATTGGGATGCAGCAATGGATGAGGAGATGGCTGCATTAGAGGCCAATAAGACTTGGGATCTAGTATCATTGCCAAAGGGAAAGAAAGCTATTGGATGTAAGTGGGTTTATAAGATTAAGCACAATGCAGATGGTTCTATTAGCAGGTACAAAGCTAGGCTGGTTGCAAAAGGCTATGCCCAAACATATGGCATAGATTATGATGAAACCTTCAGTCCAGTTGCTAGGATGGCAACTGTCAGATGTGTGATTGCTTTGGCAGCAGCCAAAGGTTGGAGGTTGGAGCAAATGGATGTAAAGAATGCCTTCTTGCATGGTAATTTGCAGGAAGAAGTGTATATGGATCAGCCAGCAGGTTATGAAGATTTAGAGAATCCCACGTATGTGTGCAGGTTGAAGAAGGCACTCTATGGGCTCAAGCAAGCACCAAGAGCATGGTCTGACAAGATCAGAGAGTATCTTGTCAATATTGGCTTTTATGTTTCTGATGCTGATCACTCACTTTATGTGAGAAAGGGAGATGCAGGTTTGGTCATCATAGTCATCTATGTGGATGACTTGATTATTACAGGTGATAGTGATAGTGGGATTGCTGAAGTCAAGGGCTATTTGAAGATGAAGTTTGAGATGAAGGATTTAGGTGAGCTAAGGTACTTCCTTGGCATTGAGGTGATCAGATGTGATGATGGTATATGGCTGTCCCAAAGACAGTATGGCTTGGATATGTTGTCCAAGTATGGTATGACTGCATGCAAACCACTTTCAGTCCCGTTGGAGCAGAATGTAAAGTTGAGTGCTGATGTTGGGGATGAGATAGAAGACCCTACTATGTTCAGGAGGATAGTGGGGAGTTTGATCTACATGACCATTACAAGGCCAGACTTGAGCTATGCTGTTGGTCTCGTGAGTCAGTTTATGCAAGTACCTAGAAAGCCACATTTGGATGCAGTGAGACGCATATTGAGATATGTGAAGTCCACATTACATTATGGGCTTTTCTATGAGGCAGGTACAGACGTACAGGTGTTTGGATACACAGATGCAGATTGGGCTGGTAGTATGTCTGATAGACGATCTACCAGCGGATACATGTTCTCTCTTGGTAGTGCAGCAGTTGCTTGGAGCAGCAAAAAGCAATCTACAGTTGCTTTGTCGAGTACAGAGGCTGAGTATAGAGGTGCTGCTGTTGCAGCATGTGAGGTAGTATGGCTGCAAAAGTTACTGGCTGATTTGGATGTGCAGGTGGAAGGTCCAGTTGTCATTTATTGTGACAACATGAGCAGTATACAGTTGGCTAGGAACCCTGTGTTCCATGCCAGGACAAAACATATTGAGGTACACTACCACTTTGTGAGAGAGAAGGTACTAGCAGGTGAGATTGACTTGGTGTATGTCAGCACACAGGATCAGATAGCTGATATCTTCACGAAGGCATTGGGTACAGAGAAGCTTCAAAAGTTTCGAAGCTTACTTGGAGTTGCAGAGATGCAGTTGAGCTTGAGGGGGAGTGTTGAGATGGCAAGCTCAACACATGTGGACATGGATGATGGACCGCCTGGTTAGATGGGTCCACACGTCTACACTTAGCACGTCGGTGGTCATTATGCATCTCACATGGCCACTGACTCATTACTTATTATATTCAGGTTGTTACACCTATTTACAGCTGGCATAGTTATAGCGCCAGTCGACTAGTGTAGTCGGTTATGCATTGTTTGACTTAGTAGGCCACTTTCCTTTTATGTTGTATCTTATCTATACTTTGTGTACATTGTAAAGAGTGTGGAAGAAGAAGAAGAAATCAGCAAGAAAACGTTTTGGCCTCCATCTCTCTTCTTGTCTCTTGAGTGAGCTTCTCCTTGTGCATTCTGTGTGTGTTCGGCGCAGCATCTTGAGCAACCCCCTCCACCACGCGATTCTTGACAACAACCTCATAGTCCAACTGATGAATGTCAGTCAAAAGGACAAGGAGGACATAAGAGACTATGTCACTCATGTGCGCAGCCTCTTCAAGAGAATCCCTACGAATGAGCAACCCAATGAAAGAGCGGTCTCCATTGTGTTCATAAATGGAATCCGTAGCGAGGAGTTGTACAAGGCTTTAGTGAGTAACTCTAGTGCTAGGGTCTTTGATGAAGCAATTAGGGTGGATGACCAACTGAGAGAGAGAAGCTCTCAAAGTTCGAACCGCAACAATTCTAGTCAGAGGACCTCAGAGAGGACTGCAACTTGTAGTGAGGGATCAACCCCTAGTATGCATGATAGGGGGAAGAATGTAGATCAGGGCTAGGAGCTCGCCGAGGTGAGAATTAATCTAGAACGACTACATGAATTGGTGAGGAGACCAGCGTGATTGCATGTCCAATGCGTGCATTGCGGTGGCAACCAACTCCCAGCCAAGTGCCAAGATCCTAGATCTAGGCCTTGCGTGAATTGTGGAAGATTTGGGCACGATGCCATGCATTGTAGGTTGCCCCCAGGAGATTCCCCTATGTCAAGTAGTACACGCCATGACACCTGGGGAACATGCCACCAAATTTCTTTGGAAGAGGAGCCCAGCTGGCACTTCTGGCACCAAATGATGTAAAGCTTGTCATCCCTAAGATGGAGATCAACCCAACAGGCATACCCGACAACCAGGACCCTACAGGTTCCGTCCACCGAGAGATGCTCCAGTCCATTACATGGAGGAGCTTGATGAAGACAAAGCCTATGTAAACCCTTATGTCTCGTATGACAAAGAGGGTAATCCAGTCTCGATGGAGTATCGACCAATGTCGGTGATGGTGTTAGGTAGAGGTAGGGAAAGAGGATTCACAGGATTGACCCAAGATCCAAATATCATCACGATGTCGAGAAAGAGAACAAGTGAATGAGGAAAAGGCCGACCTCAGATGTGTCGAGTGCGGCATCACTCACCTCTTTGCTGATTGCCTTAGACAGAAGCTACCCCCTAACCCGACAAACACGCCCTTGGTACCCTTGGGGTTGTTTGGGGTTGAGACATTTGACAGCGAGAACACACCCATCCCTCTGCATGTCATGACCAGAGCACAAACGAAACAGGTAGGTATATCACTGCCAGGGCCGAGCAATGTAGATGCAACCTCAATAGAAAAAAAGAGCCAAGGAAGGAGGAAAAAGAAGGATGAAAAGGTCCCTCTTAAGACTGAGTGTGCGACAATACTCATGACTGGTATGAACGTCATGGATGCAGAGGTAGAAACTACTGCTCCAAGGACGGCAGAGGAAAGAGAGTGCAAAGGTAGGGGAGTATCCCCACCCTAAGTGCCAACTCGAGGAAATAGCCAAGGTTAAGGAGTGGGTCAAAGAAGCCCACGCGCACCTCAAGGATGCTGAGCCTATCTTAGAGGACGAGATCAAGGATCCCTCCAATATATGCATGCCAATCTCACTTGCACACCCAAGGTCGAGAGACGCATCCATGCCATAGGCAGTGCCACCTAGGCCAAGTCTAGATGCCACATGAGCCAACTGGTCAGTCAAAACCAATGGCCAAGGAGCACAAACCTAGGAGAGAGACAAAAAACAAGCAACCTCCTTGCAACCTTAGTGGCCACCCCTGTGACCCTGAGTTTAGGAGACCTACTCAAACAACACCCTAGGCTATGGTAGAAATTGAAACATTGGGTAGAAGAACCGGTGGGCATGCTACCATTGACTTGCAGGATCACGATGCAGTCATGCAAATACCCAGCTTGACACTGCACTCAGTGCCAAAGTCACTACACGTTAATGTTGAGATATCGAGCTCCACTTGTGATATGCTAGGGTGACCGTTGTGCATTTATGTCACCGACGTGTCAGTTGTGTAGATGCGGTTGGTACACCGCCCATGAATAATAGCTACATGACAACTATCCTTATCTACTCTAGTTTGTGGCTTAGTTAGTATGCCACCTTAGTTAGTTGAGTTTGGTTTGAGACCCATATATAGAGTTCTTCTATTTCTTTCTACTAGAGTTCTTTTTGGCTTACACAACTAAGAAGATAAAAACTGTTTTCAGCCTCCACCTCTGTGTGTATTCCCCCATTGTGCAAGCAAGAAAGCTACAAGTGAGACTCCTTCCTTCTCTCCCACAATCTTGATATGGTATCAAAGCCTTGTTCGTGGTAAGGAGCTCAAGAAAGCAAGCCAAGTTCACGGTGATCTGGTTAAGAGGACCAGTGTTGCTTTCATTCTTCTGTTTTGGGAGCAAGTATCTGCAGGTAGCACAGCCGGAAAGTGCAAGAGTGCATTGTCTTAGGTTGAGACGCTCTTCGCGGTGAAGCAAGAGGGCAGTATATGTTGCAGGAACGGGCTTTAGCCCTTGGTGACCCTATTTTTTTTGATTTGAGGCCATTTCGGGGCCTGTTTTGGAGGCGGAAGTTTTCTGTACGCACTCAGGAAAAGGCCCAGTTTTATGCTGTGCAACCACTGTTTTACAAGTTAGTGAAAAGTTACTATAGAAATTGCATCGTATGCCTGTGCGCAGAGATGTTGGGAGTTACAGAATCATCCTTGTTACCTGTTGATGCAAAATCGTCACTAGGAAGTGACTGTGTGGTCAAATACCACTTTCGTCAGTTTTGCAGATTTGCCCTTGTGAGGCTGAAGCTGTGTTCTTTGCAGTGACAGAATTTTTTGCAGTGTTCTGTAATGGCGTCTGATTCTCTTTCACAGATTGTCACTTAAAAGCTTGACAAGAACAACTTCCAAGCATGGAAGTTTAGAATGACAAATTTTCTTATGGGAAAAGGATATTGGGAATTTGTTGCAGGAAATGAAGAAGAACCAGTTCTTCCTGATGTTTCCAATCAACAGCAAATGCAGGCATTTAAAGCATGGAATGAGAGAGCCAAGAAAGTTATGTACTGGCTGTCTATTAGCATTTCAGACTCTATGATTGTGCATATTCAAGATGCAAGTACGCCAAAGGAGGCATGGGATACTTTGTCAAAAATGTATAGCACAAATACACAAGCCAGGAAAATGCAGCTCAAGCAAGAGTTGCATAATGTGCAAAGAGAAAATATGAGCATCAATGACTACCACATGAAGGTGAAGAAGATTGCAGATGCACTTGCTTCCATTGGGTCGCCAGTGGAAGATGATGATTTAGTTTCCGTGACCTTGAATGGTCTAGGAAAGGATTATGCACAGTTCCGAACATCGATTTCCATCCGTGAAAGATTTCCTAATTTTGAGGAGTTGATTGCTCTTCTAATTTCTGAGGAGTAGAGAAATGGTGGTGCATCTTCTTCAGGAGGAACTTCAAAAGAAGCTGTCTTCTACTCAAATGCTGGAAGAGGTAGAGGCAGAGGTAGAGGAGGCTGATCTGGAGGCCGTGGTAGAAATCAAAATATGCAGCAAACTCAAGAAAAACAATCCTATGGAGGAGGACGTAGTAACTCTAGAGGCAGGGGGAGCCCAAGAGGTCGTGGTGGATGGCAAAGAGGCCAAAATGCAAACAGCAATGTTGAATGCTACTACTGTGGTAAAATGGGTCATATGGCTAAAGACTGCTATAAAAAGTAGAATGACATCATGAATGGAAAATTGCAACAAGGGAATTATGCATCTTCTAGTAGATAGGGTGATGACAGAAATGAGCATTTGTTTATGGTGCATCACATGAACAATTCTGTGACAAGTGTAGAAGAAAGCAACGATGTATGGTATGTTGACTCAGGTGCATCGAACCACATGGCAGGTCATGCAGAATGGATGGAGGATGCAAGAAAAATGGAAAAACCAGGATTTGTGGAGACTAGTGATGATATTGCACATCCTATTGTGCAGATTGGAAAAATTCCTTTGTCTATGCAGGATAGGAAAAAGAAATACCTGTCCGATGTATTTCATGTTTCGAATATCACCAAGAATCTGGTTTCTTTTGGTCAAATGGTTGAGCAGGGCTTGCAGGTCAGATTTAATCCTCATGGATGCTTTGTTGAGGATATGAAAAATAAAGGTCGCTTGATATAGCAAAAGGAAAGAAGAAGGGCAGAATGTTTACATTGGATGCAGACATGTTTGAATTGAGTACATCAATATTTGCACATGGGACCGGTGTAGTTGCATATATTGATATCTGGCATAAACGCATTGGTCATGTTAATGTACAGCGACTTAAATCAATGTAGGCCCAAAATATTGTTGCAAGATTGCCTAAATTCAAGGTTGTAGAAATGCATAAGTTATGTGAAGCCTGTCAGTTTGGAAAACAGGCAAGGAAACCATTTCCTAGACATGTTCAAGAGAGTAAGAAGCCATTGGAATTAATCCACTCTGATGTGTGGACTACTAAAGCTGCATCTCTTGGAGGCTGTCATTATTTGTCACTTTTATTGATGACTATAGCAGAAAAGTTTGGGTGTATTTTATGAAAAAGAAAAGTGAAGTTTTTGGGCATTTCAAAACTCTTAAAGCTATGGTTGAAAAAGAAACAGGCCTGCAAATAAAATGCCTAAGGTCAGATGGAGGGGGAGAGTACCTCTCAAATGAGTTTGCAAGGTTCCTGTAAGAGCATGGCATAAAGCAGCAATATTCATGCAGTCATACCCCACAGCAAAATGGAATTGCAGAAAGGAAAAACATGCATATTGGAGAGGTATCTCATGCCATGCTCAACGAGAAAGACTTGCCAGATTTTTAATGGGCTGAAGCAGTTGCTACAGCAGTCTACATAATGAACAGGACTCCCACTGCAGCAATACATGGGATGACTCCAGAGGAGAGGTATACTGGTAGGAAACCAGATATTTCTCATTTGAAAATTTTTGGTTGGATTGCCTATGTTCATGTGCCAGATGAGTTGAGATCCAAGTTGGATCCAAAAGCTGAGAAGTGCATCTTTATTGGTTACTCTCTACAGCAGAAAGGGTATAGATGCTATAACCCTTCTACTCGTAAGTTTACAGTGAGCAGAGATGTTGTTTTTGATGAGATGAGTAGCTGGTATAAACCAGTAAATGTGATTGATGAGGTAGATGCACAAAATGGTAATGCTGCACAGAATTCACAGCAGCAGTCACAAAATATTAGTGGACCTGGAGCGTCCTCTAGCAGTGGTTCACATTCTTCGCCATGGACAGGCATATTGAGATCAGGAGAATCTTCTCAAAGCAATGCAGATAGTGGTATGCAGGTTTCACGAAAAGGAAAAGAGAAGGTAGATCAGCCCATGTTTGATGTGAATGCAGGTCACTCTTATGTGGAGGGTGAATCTAGTGGCTCAGAACAGAGCATTGATGATGAGTTGGGTATTCCTTCTATTGTTACACCTGGAGTAAGAAAGACCAGGGATGTTTTGAGAGCACCTGGGAGTGAACCTACTTTGCGCAGGTCTACCAGAGCTAGGTATCCTGTGGATAGGCTGAAATATGATGGATTTACAGCCATTCACTATGCATATATGGTTAAAGTGATACAGGAACCAGACCCCACTTCTTTTGAGCAAGCCATGGAAAAAGAAAAATGGGAGAAAGCCATGGACGAAAAAATGGATGCCTTGGAAGCAAATGCTACATGGGAATTGATACCTTTGCCTAAAGGTAAGAATGCAATTGGTTGTAAGTGGGTTTATAAGGTGAAGCACAATGCAGATGGTTCTGTGAACAGATACAAGGCAAGATTAGTAGTCAAGGGGTATGCACAAACATATGGCATTGACTATGAAGAAACATTCAGTCTGGTTGCAAGGATGGCAACCGTAAGAGTAGTCATTGCTATGGCTGCATCAAAGGAATGGTCTTTACATCAGATGGATGTAAAGAATACCTTCTTGCATGGTGATTTGCAAGAAGAGGTCGATATGGAGCAGCCACTAGGTTATGTGTATGCTGTTCATCCTAAGTTTGTTTGCAGGTTGAAGAAAGCCTTGTATGGCTTGAAGCAAGCACCTAGAGCATGGTCTGACAAGATAGGACAGTATCTTGTCACTATTGGCTTTTAGATTTCCAAGGCAGATTTCTCACTTTATGTGAGAAAAATAGAGAAATGTATTATGCTACTTGTCATTTATGTTGATGATTTGATTATGACAGGTGACAATGATGAAGATATCCTTCATGTGAAAATGCTATTGAAGCAGAAGTTTGAGATGAAGGATTTGGGAGAGCTGTGTTATTTCTTGGGCATTGAGGTGATTAGATCACCAAGTGGGATATGGCTCTTGCAGAGGCAGTATGGATTGGACATGTTGTCCAAATATGGGATGACAGGCTGTAAGCCTATTTCAGTTCCTTTGGAGCAGAATGTGAAGCTTAGCACAGATGCATGTGAGCTTCTGGAAGACCCTACTATGTATAGACGCATAGTAGGAAGTTTGATTTATATGACTATTACTAGGCTAGATTTGAGCTATGCTGTTGGATTGGTAAGTCAGTTTATGCAGGCTCCAAGGAAACCACATTTGGATGCGGCTAGACGCATACTCAGATATGTGAAGTCCACATTGCAGTATGGACTATTTTATGAGACTGGGGTTCAGATATAGTTGCATGGATACACCGATGCTGATTGGGCTGGTAGTATTTCTAATAGACGATCTACTAGTGGATATGTGTTCTCTTTTGGGAGTGCTGCAGTCACTTGGAGCAGCAAGAAACAGCCTACAGTTGCCTTGTCGAGCACCGAGGCTGAGTACAGGGGCGTAGCAATGGTTGCATGTGAGGTAGCTTGGTTGCATAAGCTACTTTATGATATGCATCATCCTACAAATGGGCCAGTTGCCATTTATTGTGACAACATGAGTAGTATACACTTGGCAAATAACCCAGTCTATCATGCTAGAACAAAGCACATTGAGGTGCATTATCACTATGTGCGGGAGAGGGTTTTACTAGGTCTTATTGATCTAGTTTATGTCAGCACAGACAATCAGGTAGCTGACATATTCACGAAGGCATTGGGTGTAGAGAAGCTGCGCAAGTTCAGAGACCTGCTTGGTGTGCAGGAATTGGGATTGAGCTCAAGGGGGAGTGTTGAGATATCGAGCTCCACTCGTGATATGCCAGGGTGACTGTTGTGCATTTATGTCACCGACGTGTTAGTTGTTTGCAGATGCGGTTGATACACCGCCCATGAATAATAGCTACATGATAGCTATCCTTATCTACTCTAGTTCGTGGCTCAGTTAGTATGCCACCTTAGTTAGTTGAGTTTGGTTTGAGACCCATATATAGAGTTCTTCTATTTCTTTGTACTAGAGTTCTTTTTGTCTTACACAACTAAGAAGAGAAAAACTGTTTTTAGCCTCCACCTTTGTGTATATTCCCCCATTGTGCAAGCAAGAAAGCTACAAGTGAGACTCCTTCCTTCTCTCCCACAATCTTGACAATTAATGACTTTTGGGAAGGCGCTGAGACACACACAATTTTTCCTATCCTAGCCCTAGGAGATGCAGTATGGAAGGAAATTGTAAATACCGGGGCGGGAGTGAGTGTGTTGAGCCATACTGTGCTCTAGGCTTGGGAAAACCCGCCTGTCAAAATTGCTAGGTTCAACGTCACTCTAGCTAGGGGATGAAAGTAAGGCCATTTAGAGACTTAAAGAATTGGCCATTGAAGATTGTGGGTGTCCAGTCTTTTGTGAACTTCATTGTCATGAAGGGAGTGGACTACGACATTCTGCTAGGATGACCCTGGATGAGGAACACTCGAGTCATTGAAGACTGGGGCAACGGTCTAATGTTCCTAAGGAATTGGATGGAAGTGGTAAAGATTGAGATGGACACTTGGAAGATGACCCTTGTTGACCTGGATGCCATCTCTGCCATGCTTAGGGGTGATGCACCAATGAGGAAGTCTCACGGACCTCTAACCAAATACATCCCTTGTCTTGAGGATGACCGAGATTGGATGCACGTCCTAGCAACCATCGATCTCCCATTCTCAGACGAGGAGGAGGCATACAAACAAGCTACAAAAATAGCAAGTGCCTCAAGGAGGGAGCCCACAACGCCACTCTATGATGGCCAAGAGCTCAAGCAGCCGAGTTATCCCTTCCCGTGTTCCTAGCAACAAGCTAGAACTGCATAAGCCTTGTAACGTGCCCACTTCTCAATTTGCGGGACACGTCTTAGCAGTCCATCGAGAGATATATCTAGAAGATGCTGCCCGACACTCCCAAGGAATGACACGGGGTTTGCCAACTAGGGTCTCTCGAGTCTGCCCCGCAACGGAACTTATCCAGCCCTTCCCACTAGGATCGACCTGAAGTCTGACTTTTCCTAACGTTTCTCGTTAACATTTCCTTTGAGGAAAGCTCTTGGCTAACCGAGACCACCCTTCCGTAGGATAGACCCATTGGTCACATCCACCACGCTTCCCTCGGGGGTTGTTTTAGCTATCTAATTACCTACCACATTATGTTTGACACATAAAAGCAGCTTCCTTAATTAACTCGTTAATCACAATTTCCTTTATGTAATTTAGGGCACTGACACGAAAGCAAGATCAAACAAGATCAAACACTTCCTTAACTTATCTTCAGATTAATGTTTGTCTCCCGCCCATACAGGACAATTAAGTGTTCCTTTCTGCCTCCGCAGAAAAATCCTTCCGTCTTTCGACAACAAAACCCAAAGGTTTATCCTACCAAGATTCCGCCTTGTAACTAGTATCAAGGCCTCGAGATCCCATCTCGAGTCATGTAGAATGCTTGTGTAGGGCCCGGAGGCATTGGGATTTATGGCCAGAGCCCCCACTGGCACCCAAGCATCCTCCTACGCCAAGTATTTTCCACGGAGAGACCTCTCGCGGCAGGTTCGGTCCACATTCTTGGCACGGATTCATAACCCCCTTGGTTAGGGTTTGGCGATTCGCGGGGGGTAGCTAGCGCCATCCTTCCTTAATTATCCTTTTAGGAAATCAACCATAGTTGAAGCAACCAGCTTAAAAACAATTACTAAGGAAAACATCCCTTTGGTTTCCATGGCAATCAGTCATCTCAGACCCAGCCATGCAATCATCAATCACATCCCACTTGGGTTAACATCCAAAACCACATTAACAAACAGTGGAATGCACAACTTATTGCTTCAAGGCATGGAAATCCCATTGCATGCACAACCAGAATTTAACTTGGATGTATCAAAACACTTTTACAACATTTTCAAACAACCAAGCATAACTTGGGTCAACAATTCATCTTTAACAAGATCAACCTTCATTAAAAATATTTCAATAGTTCCAAGGACACGCTTAGCATGAATCAACTACCCTAAAGTTTTCTCTCCCCCTTGGGCTAGGGCTTATACCCCGTTGACCCCATATTATGACTACCTTAGGTTTCCCTATACTATAGTCAAATAGTTCCCGAATAGTCCCGTCGTCCTAAACTTGGTAGGTCAATTTGCTTTCTTAGCAATTCACAACTCCCCTAAATCTATAGGTCTAATGGATTGTAACTTGGACTCAATCTAAGGTCCCTTTGTCTTGCGCGGCCCTCGACGGTTGTGACTTACTTGACAATCTGTCTAGTTTATTGAGTTTCACAACCATAGAGCCTTTGATGGACAACCCTTTATTGGAAAAGAAACGACTAAGTCCTTGGAGTTGGGTTCTTAGGTTTTCAAGGTATGGCAATAAATCCTCCTTGTTGGTCATTAGTTGGACATCAACTTTAAGTAAATGCAACTTCTTCTAACCTTCTATCTTTGAGTGTGATACTTTGCAGGATTTTTACTCTTTATCTTTTTCTTTCCTTCTGCCTAAGCTATGAATGCAATAAACATTCGTACGCAGTGTATGTTAATCAAAGGCCTATTTAACTCTCACTGAAATATAAATTAAGATTACCTTATATCTTCCTAATACAATTGTGATACCTTCCTTTTCTGTCATTGCAACCCCTAGTGCACCCTTATCTTTCCATTCCCAATGTATGCAATGTAACTTGAATATCCTCCTTGCTAAAATAGACAAACAAAAGGCCTAGTTTGATACCTACCTGTTAAGCAATGATCCTTCAAGAAAGGTGACCTCCTATTGCTATATTTGATCAAAGGCCATAAATAAAAACTTGAACTCCAAGGCCTTGGCTTCTATCACGTTCTACCATTTGTAGATATGGGAGCTCTTACAGAGCGAGCCTTCGAGTCTATTACACACTTAAGTAAACACGACCCTTCGTCTTTGGCTTGTCTCTCTCTTCATCTTCTTCTCTTCTCCCTCCTCTTCTCCCTCTTCTCCTTCTCTTCTCCTTTCCCTCTTCTACGTCTTTTCCTCCTCTTCTCCTTCTTCTCTTCTTCTTCTTCTTCTCCCTTCTCTCTCTCCTTCTCTTCTTCTCTCCCTCTCCTCTTCCTCTTCTTCCTCTTCTCCTTCTCTCTCTCTTCCTCTCTTCTCTCCCCCTCTCCTTCTTCTTCTCTCCTTCTCCTTCTCCATCTCTTCCTCCTCTTCTCTCTCTCCCTCCTTCTTCCTCTTCTTCTTCTCTTCTTCTTCTCTCTCTCTCTCTCTCTCTCTCTCTCTCTCTCTCTCTCTCTCTCTCTCTCTCTCTCTCTCTCTCTCTCTCCTTCTCCTTCTCTCCCTCTTCTTCTCTTCTTCTCTCCTCTCTTCCTCACCTTCTTCTTCTCTCCTTCTCCTTCTCTCCCTCTCCCTCTCTTCTTCTCTTCTCTCTCCCTCTCCTTCTTCTTGTCTCCCTCTCCTTGTCTCCCTCTTCCTCCTCTTCTCTCTCTTCTAATGGGACTTGCGACGACTGGCGATCAGGGGGGTGGCTTTATTCGGAAGGCCCAGGAGGGGGGACCTGCAGCGACCGGCAATGGAGGAGTCAGGTGGGGGTGGCTTAAGACGGAAGGCCTAGGGGGGACCTGCGCAGTTGCTGCCGACCGGAGGGGGGTAGGAAGTTATCACCGGAGCCTCAGGGGTGCTTACTACCGCAGGTAGGAGGAGGTGGTGACATAGGAAGGGGGGGCAGTCTCCATGTCATCAAGGGAGGAGGGGAGGTTTATAAGGTGGAGGAGGGGAGGTGGTAAGGCGGTGCCTCCTGCCACCTGGGAGGCTGCATGCCCCCCTTTCCTCATTACTCCTACTCTCTCTCTCTCTCCCCGCCATGCACACGGCAAGGGTAGAGAGAGGCAGATTTTTTAAAAAAATTTCAAAAAATTTTAATAATATAAGGGGGGGTTCTCATGAGGGAGGGCACGGGGGCACGGGGATGTTACATCCTCTCCCCCTTAGAGGAATCGAGATGTCCTCATCTCGAGAGAAACTGGGGGAGACAAGCACTAATGGGGCTTCTGACCTCTAGGTTAAGACCCACCATGCATCCGCTATGCAACTCTGATCATGCAACACTCAATCCTTCAATATTTTGGCTTTGATACCAACTATAACGTGCCCGCTCCCCAATTTTCAGGACACATCTTAGCAGTCCATCGAGAGGTATATCTAGAAGACACCGCCAGGCACTCCCAAGGAATGACATGGGGTTTGCCAACTAGGGTCTCTCGAGTTTGCCCCGCAATGGAACTTATCCGGCCGTTCCCACTAGGATTGACCTGAAGTCCAACTTTTCCTAACGTTTCTTGCTAACATTTCCTTTGAGGAAAGCTCTCGGCTAAGCGAGACCACCCTTCCGTAGGATAGACCCATTGGTCACATCCACCACGCTTCCCTCGGGGGTTGTTTTAGTTATCTAATTACCTACCACATTATGTTTGACACATAAAAGCAGCTTCCTTAATTAACTCATTAATCACACTTTCCTTTATGTAATTTAGGGCACTGACATGAAAGCAAGATCAAATACTTAACTTTTCTTCAAATTAATGTTTGTCTCCCGCCCATACAGGACAATTAAGTGTTCCTTTCTGCCTCCGTAGAAAAATCCTTCCGTCTTCTGGCAACAAAACCCAAAGGTTTATCCTACCAAGATTCCGCCTTGTAACTAGTATCAAGGCCTCGAGATCCCATCTCGAGTCATGTAGAATGCTTGTGTAGGGCCCGGAGGCATTGGGATTTATGGCCAGAGCCCCCACTGGCACCCAAGCATCCTCCTACGCCAAGTATTTTCCATGGAGAGACCTCTCGCGGCAGGTTCGGTCCACATTCTCGACGCGAATTCATAACCCCCTTGGTTAGGGTTTGGCGGTTCGCGGGGGGTAGCTAGCGCCATCCTTCCTTAATTATCCCCTTAGGAAATCAACCACAGCTGAAGCAACCAGCTCAAAAACAATTACTAGGGAAAACATCCCTTTGGTTTCCATGGCAATCAGTCATCTCAGACCCAGCCATGCAATCATCAATCACACCCCACTTGGGTTAACATCCAAAACCACATTAAGAAACAGTGGAACGCACAACCTCTTACTTCAAGGCATGGCAATCCCATTGCATGCACAACCAAAATTTAACTTGGATGTATCAAAACACTTTTACAACCTTTTCAAACAACCAAGCATAACTTGGGTGAACAATCCATCTTTAACAAGATCAACCTTCATTAAAACTATTTCAATAGTTCCAAGGAACACGCTTAGCATGAATAAACTACCCTAAAGTTTGCTCTTCCCCTTGGGTTAGGGCTTGTACCCCATTGACCCCATATTATGACTACCTTAGGTTTCCCTATACTATAGTCAAATAGTTCTCGGACAGTCCTGTCATCCTAAACTTGGTAGGTCAATTTGCTTTCTTGGCAATTCACAACTACCCTAAATCCATAGGTCTAATGGAATGTAACTTGGACTCAATCTAAGGTCCCTTTTCTTGCGCGGCCCTCGACGATTGCGACTTACTTGACAATCTGTCTAGTTTATTGAGTTTCACAACCATAGAGCCTTTGATGGACAACCCTTTGTTGGAAAAGAAACAACTAAGTCCTTGGAGTTGGGTTCTTAGGTTTTCAAGGTATGGAAATAAACCCTCCTTGTTGACATCAACTTTAAGTAAATGCAACTTCTTCTAACCTTCTATCTTTGAGTGTGATACTTTGGAGGATTTTTACTCTTTATCTTTTTCTTTCCTTCTGCCTAAGCTATGAATGCAATAAACATTCGTATGCAGTGTATGTTAATCAAAGGCCTATTTAACTATCAATGAAATATAAATTAAGATTACCTTATATCTTCCTAATACAATTGTGATACCTTCCTTTTCTGTCATTGCAACCCCTAGTGCACCCTTATCTTTCCATTCCCAATGTATGCAATGTAACTTGAATATCCTCCTTGCTAAAATAGACAAACAAAAGGCCTAGTTTGATACCTACCTGTTAAGCAATGATCCTTAAAGAAAGGTGACCTCCTATTGCTATATTTGATCAAAGGCCATGAATAAAAACTTGAACTCCAAGGCCTTGGCTCCTATAACGTTCTACCATTTGCAGATATGGGAGCTCTTACAGAGCGAGCCTTCGAGTTCGTTACACACTTTAGTAAACACGACCCTTCATCTTTGGCTTGTCCCCCTCTTCCTCTTCTTCTCTTCTCCCTCCTCTTCTCCTTCTCTTCTTTTTTTCCCTATTCTACCTCTTTTCCTCCTCTTCTCCTTCTTCTCTTCTTCTTCTTCTTCTTCTTCTTCTTCTTCTTCTTCTTCTTCTCCCTTCTCTCTCTCCTTCTCTCCCTCTCCTCTTCCTCTTCTGCCTCTTCTCCTTATCTCCCTCTTTCTCTCTTCTCTCTCCCTCTTCTTCTTCTTCTCTCCTTCTCCTTCTCTCCCTCTCCCTCCTCTTCTCTCTCTCCCTCCTTCTTCCTCTTCTTCTTCTCTTCTTCTCTCTCTCCTTCTCCTTCTCTTCTTCTCCTTCTCTCCCTCTTCTTCTCTTCTTCTCTTCTCTCTCCCTCACCTTCTTTTTCTCTCCTTCTCCTTCTCTCCCTCTTCCTCTCTTCTTCTCTTCTCTCTACCTCTCCTTCTTCTTCTCTCCCTCTTCCTCCTCTTCTCTCTCTTCTCACGGGGCCCGCGGCGACTGGCGATCAGGGGGTGGCTTTATTCGAAAGGCCCACGATGGGGGACCCGCAGCGATTGGCGATGGAGGAGTCAGGTGGGGGTGGCTTAAGACGGAAGGCCCAGGGGGGGGACCCGCGCAGTTTGCTGCCGACCGGAGGGGGGGAGGAAGTTATCACCGGATCCTCAGGGTTGTTGTTGCTGCCCTAGGTGGGAGGAGGTGGCGATGTAGGGAAGGGGGGGGTAGTCTCCGTGTCGTCGAGGGAGGAGGGGAGGTTTATAAGGTGGAGGGGGGAGAGGTGGTAAGGCGGTGCCTCCCGCCACCTGGGAGGCACCACCACTTGGGAGGTTGCATGCCCCGCTTTCCTCATTACTCCTACTCTCTCTCTCTCTCCCCGCCATGCACACGACAGGGGGAGAGAGAGGGAGAGTTTTTAAAAATATTTCAAAAAATTTTAATTATCTAAGGGGCGGTTCTCATGGGGGAGGGCACGGGGGCACGGGGATGTTACAAGCCCCCTATGTTGGAAACCCCTATCAATGTCCGAGTAGCCACTGTCACCGAGCTAGAAGATGAGGATGAAGAGGTGGTAGCACCAAGATACCTATGTATCATGGTCTCCGCTTGACACATGCATGCTTTTGATGTATTGATTGACAAGGGAGTTGACTTCAATGTCTTGACCTACACTCATTAGACCCTCATTGGTCAGCCACACAGCTATATCCCATCAACACTAAACTCAGCCCATTCGGGGGCAAGCCATATGCACTCCTAGAACCTACCAGTCATCTTCTACGTGCTGCCAAATACGAAGGATGCAGGTCAGGAAACACTATTAGGATGCACTTTCAAGAAGTAAGCACACTGCAATGTGGACTACGATATGCAGTAGATTCACTTTCTATTAGCAGCATTCGAATCGTGATAGCTTCCAGCAAGGGCAGCAAGGCTCCACCAAAGCCTGCTATGCCGCAGATAGAGTGTTGAGAGTGGAAAAAGACTGAATTTTTGATAGATTTTTGTTGTTTTTGAGGACTGAATGATTGATTTTTGATGGATTTAGAGTGATGTATGGTTGTTAATGGAAGTATTTGAGAGTGTTTTGGATGATACTGATTATGTTTTGGAAGTTCATGATGATTCTTAATGGAGATATGAAGCTCAGTGATGTTCTGTTGAGGTTCTGATTGGTTTTGTATACCTTCTATATAGCTTCTGTTTTGTTTTGATTGTCTTCTGTATGAAGCATAGATTGATGATTGATGAAGATTGAGATCTTTTGAAAGCTTAATGAATAGTTTTTGATAGTTTGGAATGGTTTGAGTATGAGTTATGAGGTTCTGATAACCTTCTATAGACCCCTCTGTAGAGCCTCTATCTCTCTGCTGTGTCTCTGTACTGTAGCTATACTGTAACTGTTCTGTAGACCTTCTGTAAGTGGTTTGTAGAATGTATGTGTAACTTTGGGAAAGTTTTCTAACCTTTGGAAAGGATGAATCTAAGTTCAAAATAGCTAAAAAAAGTGGAAGAAGTAGCTGTTGCAGAGACTAAGTGAGAGTGACAGTAGTGAGCTGTGAAAAGACACTGTAGTGGCTCTAGTGACTCTTCATATCAGACATACCTCCTGGGAGGTGCATCCATGACCTAAAAAGGATTATTGAGGGTTATTATGAGAGAATTGTAGTGAGGATATGATGTACTATTGATGGAGAGAGAGAGAGAGAGAGAGAGAGAGAGAGAGAGAGAGAGAGAGATCCAGAGATAGTCAATTCTATCAAAACAGTGTAACTATATGTGAGAGATTGAGAGAGAGAACTATGAAGACATCCAAACCTAACATTCTGGCAGTTGCTGATGCTGTCTCCCAGCCTGTCGAAAGAGATTCAAAAGCATCTTGACAAGAAGGCGTGGACTAAGGTGTAAACGCCCCGAACAACGTAGTATGCTTAACAATTATGATATTCGCTTGTTTTCGAGATTTAATATAAAAGAGAATGAACACTTAAAGCTGAAAATGAAAATTACTCACAAAATTACAGCCATGAAAATGTAAAAGTAATGGAGACAAGATTGAGGGTTGAAGATGGGCAACCCCCCCCCCCCCCGAAGGAATGCATTTCTGCTCAACCCAAGTCCCTTAGGGAAGAGCTCAGTTACAATCAACCTGAGAGTGAGAAGAAGTAATTCTCACTCTCACAAGATCATGCAAAGATGTACAAACACACATGCATTATCTATTATGCAATGATAAGAACTGATTTCTTTATAGTATGAGAGAAGAAAAAGGGGAATTCAGCCTTTCTCCATCGTTGATCAGCAGTACATGGATAGAGATTGCTTCTTGTAGCTAAAATGGAAGAAAGAGCTCAAGAAGGAGGTGCTGTAATGAATTTACAGGCTTGCTGTCTTGTAAAACAACAGTGATAGAAGAGGGAATATGGAGGAATTTGATAATGGAGAAGTGGGGGATGGATGGGGCCAGTTTCTGGCTATCTGTGGGTGCTGTACATGAGTTTACAGCAAAGAAAAATGATGATCAATGAAGAAAAACGAGCTCTTATTTATAGGAGAGGGGAGAGCTAGTACAAAAGGGGAAAGTGGAGTAGCACAAGACAAGTGTCCAGCCACATGTCATGAGATGTGACAAGTGGTGGGACACTTGGAAACTTGTGTGACAAGTGTCTTGACACTTGTCTCTTCTCTATGGCCTTCCTTTTTGGTTTGAATACTGTCAAGAATAGAAACAACCAAATTTAGTAAGCACAGTCAGAGTACAGAACTTACTATTTTTAGAATGACATCCCTATTTTTTAGGACTAGCATTTTTAGGCTAATTCGAGGCTCCTAAAATTTAGGGACCTCCTAAAATTTAGGGATCTCCTAGAATTTAGGGACCCCCCCAATATGGGTATCATATGAAAGCTTTTTCCGTGTACCTCGCAAAAATGGTATCCGAATCTTCATGTGACTTTCCTATGCAAAGAAATGTGCATTTCAAGCTTTCAACCCACACATGCACATTATACAAGCATTTCATGATCATGCCATCTTATTGATTGTAACTGTCTGTTCTGGTGGATCTAGCCCACACTTCAAGGCATCAATCCTTTCTATGTGCGAGTCTAACCCTGATATGCATGAGTTCTAGTCACAGGCGCCCAATCGGGTCATATAGGTGGATGTGTGAACTATCTTTTCTCTAACCCACCATGTGGGTCCACCATAACCTGTGACCACTCATCAGTGGCCAACTCCAATGCACTTTTCTTTATATCTAATTAGTGCAAAGGAAATAAATTTAATAAATCATTATATAGATAAATTAATGAAAAAGGATACAAATTCTGTTTCTATAGAGTTGTGACAGCCCTCTGGCTTTTATTCAGCTGTCCTCAGCTGAAAATCTTCTTGATATTGTTGTAGAATATTTGGGTAATCCTTCATGAATTTTTCATCTACCCACTGTGCATCTGTGGTGGGTAGATTCTTGAATTTTAGCAAGAATTTTCGTGTCACAAGGCCACTTCTCGTGGTTCGATCCTTGAGAAACAAAATCTTTTCAAGTTCCAAGAGTTGCTCTGTTTCTTCAACTTCTGGTCCTATGTAAGGTTTTAGCAAACTTACATGAAAAGCATTGTGTGTTTTCCAATGAGTAGGAAGCTCAAGTCGATAAGAAACTTCATTTATTTTCTCAATCACTTTGAAGGGTCCAAAGTATCTACTGGAGAGCTTTGGAAAAGATGAATTTTGACGAGAACCTTGTTTGAGCGTGCTTTTATCAAACTTTAGCAAGACATATTGACCTTTTTCAAAAGCCAAAGGTCTTCTTCATTTATCTGCTTGCTTCTTTTGTCGCTCTTGGGCAACTTTGATAGTGGCTCGAACTTGATCCACTGCGGTTTTTAAATCTGAAGCAAACTTATCAGCAGCAAAAATCTTATCTTTAGTGCGAATAATTGGAGGGGGAATCACTTTACCCTGTACTATTTCATTTGGAGCTTTCCCTGTGGATGAGTGCACTGTATTGTTGTAAGCAAACTCCAATAATGGAAGATATTTCTCCCATTGTGACTTATGTTCACTAACATAAGCTTTCAACATATCCAAAAGAGTGAGATTCATCACCTCTGTTTGGCCGTCAGTTTGAGGATGAAAAGCTGAGGAGAACTTTAAAGTGGTTCCCAAATTCTCAAATAAAGCACGCCAAAAGTTACTTGTGAATTTGGAGTCTCTATCTGAAATGATCTCAAAAGGCATACCATGTAATCGGAAGATATGTTGAATGAAAAGTCTTGCAGCTTGTGCAGATTTCAATGTTTTATGACATGGAATAAAATGTGATTGTTTGCTGAATCTATCAATTATGACCCAAATCATATCATGACCTTGAGGTGTTCTTGGAATACCTGAGATGAAATCTATTGTGATAGATTCCCATGGATCTTTGGGCACTGGAAGAGGTTGCAACAATCCTGGAATCTTCTGCCTATCATATTTGGATTTTTGGCATACCAGACAAGCCTCGATGAAGTTATGTGTCTCTTTTCGTAATGTTGGCCAATAAAAGTAGCGCTCAATTGCACTTAGAGTGGCTGCCCTCCCTCTATGCCCTGCATAAGGGGGTTCATGACTTTCTTTAAGCACCTTTTGTCGAACAGGAAGAGTGACACAAAGGCGATTGTTCATGAGAAGGTAACCGTCTTTGATGGAATAATCTGGATGAGAACCTCCTTGCTGTAAATTTGACCAAACTGCTGCAAAATCAGTATCTTCCTCATAAGTATTCTTCATCGTGTAAAAATCTTCATGATGAGCCACTGTAATAGTTGCAATGCGAGGCACTCTAGAAAGTGCATCAGCAACTACATTTTGTTTCCCTGGAGTGTACATAATTTGAAAATGAAACATAGACAAGAAATTTTCCCATCTTGCATGTTTCTCCTGCAAATGCTTTTGAGTCTTGAAATACTTCAAGCTTTGATGATCGGTTTTAATAAGGAATTCATTGCCTAAAAGATAATGTTTCCATATCTTTAAAGCATGAACCACTGCTAAGAGCTCCTTTTCATAAATGTCATACCTTTTCTCCACATCATTTAGATGGCGGCTTTCAAAGGCTACGGCATGGCCTTCTTGATTTAGCACTGCACCAATACAATCACCGCAAGCATCTGCTTCCACCACAAATGGTTTTACCAGATCTTGAATGATAAGAACAGGTCCAGAAGTAAGAGCTGTTTTCAGCCTTGTGAAGGCTGCCTTCTCTTTTTCCTTCCATTGGAAAGAGATCTTCTTCTTTGTAAGGTCATGAAGTGGAGAAGCCATATGCGCAAAATGCTTGATGAAGCGGCGATAATAAGAACATAAGCCAAGAAACGATCGCACCTCATGTACATCACGAAGATGAGGCCATTCTTGGATTATCCTGATCTTTTCAGGATCCATCTGAATCCCTTCAGAAGAGATGACATGCCCAAGGTAATTTATTTTATGCATGAAAAATTCACTCTTTTTACCATTTACCAAGAGTTGATTTTGTTGTAGTAATTGTAGAACAATTTCCAAGTGTTGATGATGATCCTCTTCATTCTTGCTAAAGACAAGAATATCATCAAAGAAAGTACCGACATATTGTCGATGCTCTCTAAAGATGCGCTCCATCATTCGATTAAAGGTGGCTGGTGCATTGGTTAATCCGAAAGGAACCACCAAGAATTCATAAAGACCATATGAAGTGCGGAAAGCAGTTTTGTGTACATCTTGTGGTATTACCCTAATTTGATGATAACCACTCTTTAGATCAATGCGGCTGAAAACCTTTGAGCCTCCTAGACGATCCAAAATGTCGTCAATTCTGGGAATAGGAAACCGATTCTTCACAGTGATTTTGTTGAGGGCTCGATAATCAATGCACATCCTGAATGTGCCATCTTTCTTTTGAACGAGAAGAACCGGTGAACAAAATGGTGAGCTACTTGGCCTAATTAGCCCACGGTTGAGTAGGTCTTCGACTTGCTTTCTGATTTCTTCTTGTTGAGGACAGCTCACATGGTATGGTGCTATATTAGGAGGAGAACTACCCGAATAATATCAATATGATGGTCTTCTGGCCTTTCTGGGGGAAGCTGATAAGGAAGATCTTCCGAAAAATAATCTTTATACTTTTCCAAGAGCTGATGTTGCTCTTGGTTTTCAGCATTCATATTATCTTTTACATCAGTGACATAAAGCAGACAACATTGAACACAATCCTTAATTGCTCTAGAGACTTGCATATGGCTTACCATAGGTATGGTGTCTCCAGAAACTCCAGCTTGGATCTCGTACTTCTTGCCTTTGTTGGTGAGTTCTACCTTCTTTTTCTGAGAGAAGATGGTTGAATCTACTCTATGATTCCAGGGCATGCCAAGAATCACATCGCAACCATCAAGGTCTCCGATACAGAAGGTATCTTCGTCACTATAGCCTTGAATTTGAAACTTGAGCTTGCCAATGTAGGGTATCACAGTCTTCACTGTGTCACCTTCATCAACATTTAAAGCTTGGCGAGGAGTGTCCATCTCTTCATTCTTTAATCCAAGCTCTTTAGCTAATTGCAAGGAAATAATATTTTCATTCGCCCCAAGATCTATCAAGAATAGTGCTTGCTTACCTTGCAACTGTCCCCAAGCTTTTAATAATTTGCCCGTCTCTGGAGTGTGAGTTGTGTTTGCAACTACATCACTGATAGCATTGATTTTCACTGGCGACTTAGGCTTGTTGTCAGAAACCTTGCTTTGTCCCTTGTTTGGACATTGCTTCGCTATGTGGCCTGTTTGTCCACATTTAAAGCACTTCCCTTCTTTCATGAAGCATTGCTTTTCTTCTTCGGAAAATTGCTTTGCTTGTGGGTATAGATTGGAGCGAAATTGAGGAGCATTAGGAGGTGCATAGGGCTTCATCTTCTTTTGATTTGATGGTGGCTGCTTTTGCCACTGTTTTTGTCCTTCATTTGGGGTTGAATACTCCTCATCATCAGCTACTCTCTTCTTATCATTCTTTTGGAATGATTTGTTGCCATTGTGCTCCATTTTCCATGTCTCAGCATGGTCAATGAGTTCCCTGAGACTAGAACAATGATAATAATTAAGAGCAGTACGAAGTTTAAAATGCAAACCTCCTTGAAACTTCCTAAGCTTTTCCGAACTGCTGATCTTCTTGAAATGTTGGACCTTCAAAAGTAGCTCCCAAAATCTCTTGGTATAGTCACCAAGTGACTCATTTTTCCTTTGCCAAAGCCGATCCCATTCCATTTTTACATCTCTTTTGAAATGAACAGGAAGAAATTGGCTTTGTATCAGGCGAACAAAGGACCGCCATGATTTTGGGGCAGCATGATCATATTCCAACCCCGTCCACCAAGTATGGGCTAAGTCGGTTAAATGTAAAGCTGCAAACTTAATCTTTTCTTTTTCTTTATACTTGTCACGACCATACAAAATTTGAAATTGACGAATAAACTTTAGAAGAAGATCAGGATTTCGGGAACCATCATACATACTGAACTTGATCTTCTTTTCAAGTTGAGATAGTGACTTAGTCTTCTTCTTCTTCTTATGCCTTCGTCCATGCTCGGATCTTGAGGTTGAAGATGATGAAGTGCTTGATGGGGATAAAGATGGAGACGAGGGTGAAGAATGTCGACGCCTTTGACGATGATGAGGTCTTCCACGAGAAGGGTGAGACTCTTCATTACTAGAAGAGGATCCATCAGAATAGGCGCCAGATGACTTTGAAGAAGAGGATGAGCTTCGACGCAATCTCTTTCTTTGTCTTGAAGTAGAATGTGACTGCCTCTTAGAAGTAGTTGGACTTCTTGATCGGCTCCTTTCATTGGTATAGCTTTGTCTCCTTGAAGTAGATGGGCTTCTTTCCTTGAATTCTTTGGGATTCTCAACTTTTTCTAGTTTGAGAAGTTGCTCACGAATTTGCCGATTCTCCTCTCTAAGACTTTGAATGGCTTGAAGGATAGCACTCAATTTGATCCATTGAGACTAAAGAAAAAAAAAATGCTCAAGCACTCAATGCAAGGGCTGAAAACAAACAAACTTATAGTTGTAAGCACTACCAGTGTTGGGGGTGAGGACCAAGCCAAAGCTCTGATACCACTGTAAACGCCCCGAACAACGTAGTATGCTTAACAATTAT
Source organism: Lygodium microphyllum (assembly GCF_053477565.2). Lineage (NCBI taxonomy): Eukaryota > Viridiplantae > Streptophyta > Polypodiopsida > Schizaeales > Lygodiaceae > Lygodium > Lygodium microphyllum. The sequence continues at coordinate 108,689,889 of NC_141157.1, forward strand.
GATATTCGCTTATTTTCGAGATTTAATATAAAAGAGAATGAACACTTAAAGTTGAAAATGAAAATTACTCACAAAATTACAGCCATGAAAATGTAAAAGTAATGGAGACAAGATTGAGGGTTGAAGATGGGCAACCCCCCCCCCCCCCCCCCCCCGCCCCCCCCCCCCCGAAGGAATGCATTTCTGCTCAACCCAAGTCCCTTAGGGAAGAGCTCAATTACAATCAACCTGAGAGTGAGAAGAAGTAATTCTCACTCTCACAAGATCATGCAAAGATGTACAAACACACATGCATTATCTATTATGCAATGATAAGAACTGATTTCTTTATAGTATGAGAGAAGAAAAAGGGGAATTCAGCCTTTCTCCATCGTTGATCAGCAGTACATGGATAGAGCTTGCTTCTTGTAGCTAAAATGGAAGAAAGAGCTCAAGAAGGAGGTGCTGTAATGAATTTACAAGCTTGCTGTCTTGTAAAACAACAGTGATAGAAGAGGGAATATGGAGGAATTTGATAATGGAGAAGTGGGGGATGGATGGGGCCAGTTTCTGGCTATCTGTGGGTGCTGTACATGAGTTTACAACAAAGAAAAATGATGATCAATGAAGAAAAACGAGCTCTTATTTATAGGAGAGGGGAGAGCTAGTACAAAAGGGGAAAGTGGTACTAGTAGCACAAGACAAGTGTCCAGCCACATGTCATGAGATGTGACAAGTGGTGGGACACTTGGAAACTTGTGTGACAAGTGTCTTGACACTTGTCTCTTCTCTATGGCCTTCCTTTTTGGTTTGAATACTGTCAAGAATAGAAACAACCAAATTTAGTAAGCACAGTCAGAGTACAGAACTTACTATTTTTAGAATGACATCCCTATTTTTTAGGACTAGCATTTTTAGGCTAATTCGAGGCTCCTAAAATTTAGGGACCTCCTAAAATTTAGGGATCTCCTAGAATTTAGGGACCCCCCCAATATGGGTATCATATGAAAGCTTTTTCCATGCACCTTGCAAAAATGGTATCCGAATCTTCATGTGACTTTCCTATGCAAAGAAATGTGCATTTCAAGCTTTCAGCCCACACATGCACATTATACAAGCATTTCATGATCATGCCATCTTATTGATTGTAACTGTCTGTTCTAGTGGATCTAGCCCACACTTCAAGGCATCAATCCTTTCTGTGTGCGAGTCTAACCCTGATATGCGTGAGTTCTAGTCACAGGCACCCAATCGGGTCATATAGGTGGAAGTGTTAACTATCTTTTCTCTAACCCACCGTGTGGGTCCACCATAACCTGTGACCACTCATCAGTGGCCAGCTCCAATGCACTTTTCTTTATATCTAATTAGTGCAAAGGAAATAAATTTAATAAATCATTATATAGATAAATTAATGAAAAAGGATACAAATTCTGTTTCTATAGAGTTGTGACATAAGGATCGCTCCTTCAACAGTGATCAAGACCAAGAAGGCCGCAGATCCTGTAAAGGAAGTAGATGTGGTTAATGCCTTCCTAGATCCTGGAACCCCAGAGATTAGTGTATGGATAGAAGGATGCTTTATTTCAGATGTATTGATTGATGGAGGCTCATTAGTAAAAATAATGATAGATGCCACAATGAAGGACTTAGGGTTGCAAGGAATTCAACCTACACAGTGGCTTATCAGATTGGCAGACCAAAGCAGAGTCAAACCGTTGGGCATTCTCCCATACGTAAAAACAACCCTTGCAAGAAGAGATTATTGGCTAACATATTTGGTGGCTAAACCAAATTCTTATGGGACCTCATACCCTCTGCTATTGGAAAGACCTTGGCTTTTTGAAGCAAGAGCCAGGACGGATTGGTTCAAAGGAACCCTAACCCTAGGCAAAGGACCCAACAAATCGGTGTTAAAGCTGTATGGATCGCAAAAAGGCAATGGATCCACATCCATTGAAGTCATAACTAACTCCTCTAACGAGATAACCGATAGTACATCAGGAGATGAAGAGGCTGTTAAGCAAATCTTTCCTAAGAAAATAGAGGCACAGTCCCTAACTGTGGGCACTGTAAGCCAACTGCCATGGGATGTAAAATCCTTGTCCATGGGTGAATACCTCCTGCCTTAACTAGAGTTAACTTCGGAAATCACCTCTGACAGTGAAATAGAAGCTTGGATGTACTGTTCTCCCTATTACATGACAGTCACAGAGACAGAGCAGAGACAGTATAGTTATAGAGCAGAGACAATACTACAGAGGCAGAGCAGATACAGAGCGGCTACAGAGCAGAGACAGAGTGGATACAGAGACAGTAACAGACACAAAGCTAGAGGCAGAGGCAGAGGCAGAAGGAGAGTCAGAAATGGTGACAGAAGCAGAAGCAAATACAAAGGCAGAAGATCTGTTCTTCTCCTACAGAGCCTCTATAGAAGTAGAGACAGAGCCTCCAGAGAAAGAGGATGAAAATGATGAGGAAGAAAATGAAGCAGGTTATGAAAGTACAGATGAAGAATTTCCTCTGATAGAGGATGATCTTGTTGATGTCCCTACAGAGACCTCAGAGGCCGAATATCTCAGGGTACTGGATGGACTGACTATGCTTCTATTTGGGTTGGTCAATGGACCACAAAGTATGCAGAATCTGTATAAGCAATGGACTAAAGACATAAAAATTAAGTTCATCAGTGGCTCATGTCACCCTGACTATTCAGTCCAAAGAAAAGATGATGATGATGCCCCCTGCCCAACAGAAGCTCGAGCTGTCAGAGTCTCGGCCTCTAGCAGGTCCATGCTATGTGACATTCTTGGATGCATCCTCTTAAGATGAATCCCCAAGTCCAGAAGCAATCACCACTCATACAGAAGCAAACAAAGCTCTGATCCCCTTCCAGCAACCTAAATAGGCGAATGAGTCATCTATACAGAAGGAGGACACTGGTTCTAGTAGAACATCAGATGAGGATACTACTCTCTTGAAAGAGTCAGACCTCTATCCAGAAGCAATCCGTGGGACATTTATCCACAAAGTGGAAGGTGAAAGACAAGTAGCATTCCTGGATGCTGACGGTACTGAACGTCACTTGAAAGTGGGTCTCAATCTTCCAGAAGGAGAACTAGTGGTCGTGCGAGACCTACTAAAGGAGAACTTAGATGTGTTTGCTTGGTCCTACAAAGACCTGAAGGGGATTGATCCCACACTATGCCAACATCACATTGACCTAGAGCCCAATGCCAAACCTGTAAGGCAAAGACAAAGACAGATGAATCCTAATTATTCTGCTCTTGTGAAGGCCGAATTATTGAAACTTCTTGAAGCATAGTTCATCTATCATGTGGCTAACAATGAATGGGTTTCGCCCACTGTGGTAGTACCCAAGAAGAACAGAAAACTCCAAATATGTGTCGACTTTCAAAAGATCAATTCGAAGACGAAGAAGGATAATTTCCCTATCCCTTTTACAGACCAACTGTTGGACACAGTGGCAAGCCATGAGCTTTATTCCCTCTTGGATGGATTCAGCAGATATAACCAAGTCCAAATCGCAGAAGAGGACCAATCCAAAACAACCTTCACCCACAGAATGGGGGACCTATGCCTATAGAGTGATGCCATTTGGGCCTTGTAATGCTCGTGCCACCTTCCAATGAGTAATGATGGCTGCCTTCCAGAATCATCTGCATGATTTCATTGAGGTGTATGTTGACGACTTCTGTGTCTATAGTTTGATCCGTGAGCACTGGGGACACCTAGAGCAATGTTTTGACAGATGCCGAGAGTATGGGATTTCTCTCAACCCCGACAAATGTGTCTTTGGCGTCTCCTCAGGAGTTCTGTTGGGCCATATTGTCTTTGCACAAGGGATTGCAACAAACCCGACAAAGATTGGAAAAATTGCCGCCTTAACAGCACCAACTAACCTCAAGCAATTAAGAGGATTTCTTGGCCATGTGGGCTACTACAGAAGATTTATTGCACATTTTGCGACCAAGGCAGCCCCTCTGCATAAGCTTCTAAGGAAAGAAGTTGATTTCCTTTGGACGGATTACTGTGAAGAAGCCTTTAATACCCTAAAACAGTGCCTTATCCAAGCACCTATTTTACAGCCTCCTGATTGGACAAAGGAGTTCCATGTGCACACAGATGCATCAGTTGAAGGGCTAGGTGCTGTCCTATGTCAAAAGGGCCCCTCTAAATTAGATCAACCAATATATTATGCAAGCCGAAAGGTCACTGATAGGGAACAAAACTATACAGTGAAAGAATGGTGTTTGCACTGGAAAAGTTTCGACACTATCTACTATCAACGCATTTCAAGTTCCATGTGGATCATGAAGCCTTGTCCTTCTTGATGAACAAAGCAGATGTTAAAGGACGATTGATGAGATGGTTGCTCCTATTCCAAGAGTTTGACTTTGAAGTAGTCACTAAGCCTGGCCATTTCCACGTCCTAGCCGATCATCTATCACGGATCCCTCAACCAGAAGAAGAGGAACAGGATGATCCAGACCTTCCTGATGCTTCTTTGTTTCTAGTTGAAACAGTTACTCCCTAGTATGCAGACATAGCCAACCTTCTAGCAACTCAATAGTATTCTCCTGGCATCTCAAGCCGTGAGAGGAAGAAGCTTTGTTAGAATCAGCCCCCTACACTTTGCTAGGCTGTGCCCTGTACAAGAAAGGTAAAGATGAAGTGCTACGAAGATGTGTTGTAGGGGATGAAATCGGCATAGTATTGAAAGCATGCCATGACGAACCATGTGGTGGATGCTTCGCAGGAGAAGCGACAGCCAGGAAGGCTCTGTTAGCAGGATACTGTTAGCCGACCCTCCACAAGAATACATATGATTACTGTAAGAGATGTGATGCTTGTCAGCGAATGGGGAAACCCACCAAAACAAGTGCCATGCCATTGCAACCCATTCTTCCCCTAAAGCCGTTCGAGAAGTGGGGGATTGATTTTGTGGGTCCCATTGATCCACCTACCAAACGGAAGCAGAACAAATACATCTTAGTATGTACAGATTATGTCACAAAATGGTGTGAAGCTAAAGCCCTGAAGCGGGACGATGGTAATAGTGTAGCCTTGTTCGTTTCCTGGCAAGCTTCAACAATGGTGGATGGGCTGTACAAGGTACTGGTCGTCAATCCTAACGGTTTTGTTCAGGTGCAGACTATTGATGCCTCTGATGATCCTTTTCTCATCAATGGCTATCGCCTGAAAAAGTATTTCCCTCCTTGGGGATCTTAACAATCACAAAAGACCTATCCTTTCCCTTTTGGGTGGTGCACTATCCTTCTTGTTATGCTTCTGATAGCCCTTATGATTCTCCTCATGAGGCGGTCTCGTTCTGCTAACCCCTCGTAGAAACATCCCAATCCGACATTGTTCTCTTCTCGTTTGATCCAACAATGGTGGCAAGGTTGGTCCTGACATATGGTATTTCTACCATTCTCTTTCTTAATGAAAAAAAAAGAAAAAAAAACAAGAAAGAAAAGAAAAGAAAAGGAAAAATAAAAACAAAACAAACAAAAACAACAAAACTATTATGGGAGAAAAGGAAGAAATTCCCTGTCATAACAGGCCTCGTTCCAAGAAAAGGTGGAAACACCCTTGGGCGGGACGCTGACTGTGGAAAAGGTGGTAACACCCCGCAGTTCAAGATAGCTGAGTCACCAGCCGAATCTCTTCAGCAAGTAATTTGAAGACACCTCCCTTGGTGCGCTGTCTTGGCAATATCAGTCCGTCTGCCCTTCTTAACAGACGACTCTTCTTACAAGTCATTGAATTACGAGATTTGTAGGCTGCCTCCATGGGTACGCCTTATCCTCAAGATCCTGACGAGAACAACAACCGACATAATCTTCATCACCAACACCTGGAGTGATGTGAGCTTTCATCCTAACAGGATGGGGACGTGAGTAAGTGCTACCCTCTGTATCTATCAGAGAGTGAGACAGTGGGTGGGGTGAGTGAACAGTCTTTCCCTTCAAATCGAATGAGAGGTGAGATGTGTGAACAGAGTGTTCCACGCACGGGATAGGCCTCTCTATGCACAAAGCACGATTTGTTCATGTGCACTGCACTATAAGGCTCCCTGGCCTTCCTTCTTGCACTGTATGCTGGCACATGGTGGGATGCACAGTTGCACCATCAAATGCGCACAAGGCATACAACCTCTGCACAAGCAACCATGAGGATTACATCAACGGGTTTCAGGAAAGAGCTGCCCTCTGTATCTATCAACAGAGCGTGAGACAGAGGGTAGGCTGAGTGTGACTGGTGTTTCTTCAATCCATTATTGAGAGGTGAGGATTGAGGGACGTTACGACCCTTGGAGTCAATTACGTTCCTGTTTCCCTATGCACCTATGGGCTGGGTTTCTGCCATCAGCACATGACACATCACTTTGCTCCATACACTGCACCACAAGGCTCCCTGGCCTTTTTCCTTGCACCTATGCCAGACAGGTTGGACGCACTGTTGCACCATCAATTGTGCACCCTGGCATACTCCCTCTACATCATTCCTTTGTCGATTCCCAAACCGGGTGTGAGCTCTGGGATTTCATCCTTATTTCCTCGAGTGATATTCATAATGGGTTAGAAAAATAAGGATATCACTCGAGGAAATAAGGATGAAATCCCATAGCTCACACCCGGTTTGGGAATCGACAAAGGAATGATGTAGAGGGAGTATGCCAGGGTGCACAATTGATGGTGCAACAGTGCATCCATAATGGGGTGTCCATTTTTTCTAACCCCAATTCGAGCTCACACCCGGTTTGGGAATCGACAAAGGAAATAGATGCATCTGGTGTCGTTGAGTGCGATATTCATAATGGGGTGTCCATTTTTAGGCCCATTTTTGGGGTTTTTCCCATGTAAACGCATCCTATCTCTCTCCAAACCGTGTTTTATCATGATAGGGTTGTCGAACACATTGTTTTGCACACTTTTTCTTCTTTCCAATACTTCATTCCGATGCGCAGATTTTTCGATAATAATACCTGTATACATTTTCGGGTTTATTTTTTTGCGTTTTTCCCATGTGACCACCCTCATTTTGTCCAGGAACCCGTGTTGCATGTTTCCAATATTTTTCCCTCGTCTCTCGGCCCATTTTTCTGTTTTATAGATTTTTGATCCGACACACGGTTTGGATTTTATTAATTTTTTTTATTTTTCTCGTTAACCGTGTTTCTCGCCTTGCGCGTGAACGCGTCTGTTTCTGGTTTTATGCGCCTTGGAACGCCCTAGTGGCGTTTGTGGTTCGCGCATCGCCATCCCTGCCCCGTCTGATCCTGCCGCTGCAAATTTTTTTTACTCTCGCCCCGCGCATGCGCGCGGGACGAGGGCACGCTCATTTTTCCTAACCCTAATAAACATCAACCCATTTTTTAAAAAAACAAGAAGAAGAAGAAAAAAAAAGACAAGAAAAAAAAAACTACACAATCCTACCAATTTCAAAGATAAATAAACAAACAAACACCCCAATACCTATCAAAGTTATAAATAAATTATTTTTTTTTCAAAAAAAAAGCCACACACAACCAACCCAACCAAATAAATAAATGAAAAAAAAAAACATAACTAGTAAACAAACACACCCACACACACAAAACTAACTAAATAAATAAGTAATTAAACCCAAAAATAATAATAATAACCGATAAAAAAGCAACCCACCCTACCATACGATATTAAAACAACAACAACAACATAACCCTAAATAAATAAATAAATAAATACAACATAAAACATTAAAAAAAACAAAATACACACACACACACACACAAAAACACCAGAGTCACAAACCCATAATACACAGACACAGGACAGACAAATAAAAGAACAATCAATAATTAACCCAAAAAAACAAAAACAAAAACCAACAAACACAAAAAACAACAAACCAAAAGAAAAAAGAAAACAAAAAAAAAAACATGATCGGTCTTACCTGCGTGTCGTTTCGCCCTTTCCTCCTTGTTTTCCTCCTGCCATGTCACGTCCTGTTCGTCGTCAACCTCACCCTGGGGCCCTCTTGTCGCAGCCACCCTCCTCAGCGCAGCACAACCCGCCTCCTTCCTTCCATTCCACCTCCGATGCACTCCCCGCAGCTGTAGCCGCCTCAACACCGACAGCCTCGACAGCACCATGTCGTAGACCACGTGCCTTCTCTGCGCATCCACAATCCTATCCATGTCGTCCTAGTAGATCCTCCTTTGTCTCTCCCTCGTCTGACGGAGCCTTTCTCGCCAGCCTCTTGCCGCCTGTCGACCCGCTGGCACTCCCTATTTCATCACCTCCTCCTTCTTCTTCCCTGCCCTCCTCAGCGCCAATACCCCCCGCTGCCCCCGCCAACGTCGCTTGTTGTTCGCCTACCTCTCCTCTTCCCCGCCTCTCCCTCCTCCTCCTCCTCCTCCTCCCCCACCACCTCCACCTACTCCTCCTCCCACCCTCTAACCACCTCCAGGTTAGTAACTAACCTAGGTTCAGTTAACACTAACCTAATTGTGGTTAATCACTAACCTAGCTTTAGTTAATCCTAACTTAAGTTAAAACTTAATCTAACTAGGGTTAGGTTTCTTAACCTAACTAGGGTTAGGTCACTTAACCTAACTAGGGTTAGGATTCCACTAACCCACCTAGGGTTAGGTCACACCTAACCTAACTAGGGTTAGGTTAACCCTAACCTAAATGTAGTCAGTCAACTAACCTACCTCAGGTTAGTCCCCCCCACTGACTAACCCTAGGTTAGTTAGTCTCACCTAGGTTAGTTAATACTTGCCTAGACTAACTAACTTGACCTAACTGACCCCAGACTAACCTAATTGACCTACCTAACCTAGACTAACTCAGACTAACCTAATCAACCCTGACTAACCTAACTACACCAGCCCTGACTTACCTGACTTATCCAGACTAACTTCACTTAGTTGACTTAACTTGACCCTACTTACCTAACTAACCTGATTTACATAATTTAATTGATTTAGTTAATTTAAAAAATTCAATTGAATTCAAAAAATTTAATGGAAAATTTCTAAAAATTTTCCCATATTTTTGCCATTTTTTTGAATATTGGTCAAGTGGAAATTTAAATAAAAAAAATTACAAAAAATTAAACATTTGAAAAGTCATTCAAAAGTACCTTAAAAATGCATAAAATTCATTTAAAATTAGTAAAACATACAGAATAAATTCAAAAAAATTCTAGAAAATTCCACCCATCCCCCTTGACCTTTTTCCACTAATTTCTCACTTCACAATATTTTCATACAAGGCACCAATATTCTTTAAAAAATAAATTAAACATAAAAATAAAAAACTTATTTTCATAACATAAATTGTGGATATTTTCTAAATGGCTGAAATTTTATTTTTTTCTTTCATCACATATCCATCTGCTATATATCTTGATTTAATTATTCTTCCTTTTGAGAAAAACAAACAAACAATCACAAACACATTATTAAAAAACAAAAAAGAAAACAACACATAAAACAAACAAACAAAAACACATCATAAAATAAATTAATCAAACCACATTATCAAATCAAAACAAACACACCTAAAATACCAAATAAATAAAATATAAAATATATAATAATAATAATAATAATAAATCGACAAATCCACTAAGGTGTTTTCTTTGTTGTTCAGTCAGTGGTCTTTGATTTTGTTTGACTGGATTCATTGCTTTTGGGGGACTCTTTCGTGCGCCTTCCGGTCATTGCATACACACCCCTATCAGGTATTTATTTTGTGAGCTTTATTTATATTCATTACCTCCTTAATCACAATTAATTGTTAAAATGAACTATTTATTTCCCCACATTTTCCACGCGCATTCACGCTAAATACATACTTTAATAATTTTAAAAATCAACCAGTCATTCACTTTGCACATGCTACGTGCGCTTAAGAGGCACCTTAATTGTAATAAAAATAAACCAGTCGTCACGAAAGAGCACGCGTTGGCAAAAAAGTGCTCCACATCACTATTAATTTTTAATTAAGGAATTTGCATTTAGAGACCCAGTATGGGAATTGTCGTTCGGGTTGCATAAATGCACTGTTTCACCTTAATAATTTGTAATTAAAATTTTAAGAAGGAACCGTCGTTTTTTTATTAAGGTTTATAACCTAATAAAATGTCACCCATTGTTAATAATTTCTTAAAATGACCCCTTCATTAAAATAATTTCCCCCTCACTGCACTTTTTTTCCCTTTTTAATAAACACGCTTCGTGGGATGGGCGCATAATAGTCTTTTAGTTGACACTAATGGTCAAGGTTATGGTCCGGTCTTGAGGTACATTTTTATGGTAGTCTGATTTGTCTATATGTTACGATTACGGGAACGGTGTGTAGTTTTTTCTTTCTTGCATGATACAGGGATTTGGGTGCTTGAATGTTGCATCGTATGAAGCTTTCGGTCGCATCTGTGTAGAGGTCATGCCGGATTTTTTCTAGGTTGTATATTGTCTGGGGTGGTAAATGGGTTAGTTACGTCTATGTATGTATGAGTGTTCTTCTTTTTGGATTGATTTCTTTTTGATAGCCCTTTGGTTGTTTTACAGGCATTCTTTGTGACTGTCTGTATTGTGGTGTGTGTGTGTTTTCCATTTGAATGGCACCTCACGCTCCTCCCCCTATCCAGTATGTCCCACTGGTTAGTAGGGATTACTCTTCCCTACTCACTTTTGAGCCACTCATGAAGGCAGGACTCATGACTTTTGTGGCTGCCTCATTCCCCTTGGTTCCAGAAGATCCATCCATGTGTGATGAGTTCCTTGCCTCATACAGCAAGAAGTCGGGACCGGTCCATGGTATTTCCATGACATTGACACTCCGAGAGTTAGGGAAGGCTTTGTCTCTTCCCTACAAAGGAGAGCCCTTTGTTACAGCTCGCTAGCTATTCTCTAACGATGAGATTTTGAAGCTGTTACAAAAATAGACCAAGGAAATTCTAGATGCCAAGAAAGTGATCAACACCTCAGGAGTCTCCTTTTCCATGATCACTGATCCTGTGTGGAAGATGGTCTGCCAGTTCCTCCAAGACAGGTTTATGCCTACCAAAACACCATCCCATTACTTGTCCAAGGAGCTCTTTACAGCTTCCAGGATGGTGTTAAAAGGGAGTAGCTATTGATTGGAGCACTTACCTACTCACAAAGATGGATCAACATTTCGTCAAAGTAACCAGGGGCAATGTCACAAATGTCACCTATGGATCTTACATGTCTGCTTTCTTGACCTACTCACGTTTAAAGAATGGTGTGCCTCCACCTCCTCCATCTGATCCAGTACCTCCCCCTCCACCTTCCGAAGAGTCAGAACCCATTGATATAGAGGATCTAGATTCTCCTCCTCCACTGGTCATTCAGCGCAAACGCTTGAAAAGCGGGTGGCAGATAAGGCTCCTTCAGTTACAATTCCTGCTACATCTGGCAATGACCTCCCTGCTTATCTCACATGTAACAACCTGTTCAGAGCACATAGAGAAGGTTCTTGGACATATTAGTCCCTTCACTGAACAGTCTAGTATCAAGAGATGCCATTCCATTCCTATGTAAAGACATCCAGAGTTCAAGTGAACTGTCAGTGACAGCATGTGTTCAACAGCTGTATGCTTCCTTTTACGAAGAACTAATGTAGTCCAAAGACCAGTTGCATAAGGCAACATCCGAGTTAGCCTTTGCTAAAGACACACTAGCGGATCTGTTTAAGCAGATGGAGCAACAAACCCAAATGATTGAGACCCAAAGAGAAGAGATATCTTCTTTGAAGATTCAGTTAACAGAAGCTCAATCAGAGGTCACTAGAATTTCATAGGAGAAGGAGAGGATGTCTAAAGAAGTGCAAGAGTTTCAAACTCTTTTAGATGTAAAACTCTCAGCCTTACAGACTGCTACTAACACAGTGGAATTAGAAGCTTCCCAAATTAAGCAGTTGTAAGACCAACTGGCACAGTCACGGTCTGTTTCTCCAAGCCCTAATGTTCCACTGATTCCTTCTCTCTCTCGGCAGGACTTGGCAATTCTCCAGAGACATGCTACCTTGTGTCCTTTATTCCAAGATAAAGTGGAAAGATTGCAGTCCAGGATGGAATCGCTATGGTCTACATTTGAGCATTTCCAGGAATATATTCCTCTGGACCATTCTTTCTTTGTTCACTATCAATTGCAAAAGTTGGCCTTTTACATGAAGCTTTCAACGATGGATCTTCCTCTTCCAGAGGATGGTTGGAGTGGGGCTTGGTCTCCCAAGTTACTGACAAAAGTGGTCCATATGGTGTTTGAAGATTCTATCATGATAGATACCATATTTCTATCATATATGTATCTACGGAAAGATCTGTTGATTCCAGATGAAGTAGATATGGCCTGGTATGTGGGAGACGTGGTTTTACAAGGTGTTTTGTGTTGCGGATAGATGACATGTTCCAGAGTTACTCTCAAAAGTGGCTACTTGCCCTGATAATTCCTAGTACTCCATGATTGATTCTGTGGTCCTGAATCAACGATAGAACACAGCTTCTATCTATGTACAGAGCACTAACCAACTGAGGGTGGATCTCTTAGCTCACCTTTTAAAAAATAATCCATTTGATTTAACCTTTTTTTATGCCCATCAGAGAAGATCTACCTTAGGTCCCTCTGTTCCTAGCCTACTGTATTACCAACAAATGGCTCACCGTTATGATACCTATCTTTCCCTCTATCAAACCAATTCCACAGTAATCTTACCTCTTCTTTTCCAACCTCAATCTTTTTCTCAAATTCCAATATTTACATATTACTTTTTTATCGAAGATAGAGTATTTTCCCCTTCTCCACCATGCCCTTCTCCATCCATCCATGTACCTTCTACCTTTCCTATTTATCAATTAATACCCTTCCTAACTGATTCCCTAAAATTTTCAGCCACTCCTTCTTTAACCTATTCCTCCTTTTATGATTTTGCCTACCCATCTCTTCATCCACTTTTACTTATTCCACTTCCCTCTCCTGCCACTTCTATCTCTCAACCCCCTCAGTTGGTTAGTGAATTTGAAGGGTTTGATCAGCATATTACCAGAAGAAGAGGATGGAGCTCGACTGATTCTCTTACAGGACCTCAGATAAACTGGCCAATAATTCCAGGAGATTGGACAACTGCTAGTCAAGCATACCAGAACTACCTTCATTTTGCTCACCAATATTCACAATCTCTAGATCCTTCAGTGAGATTGACAACTCATTTTGCTTGGTATTTAGCATACATGCATAGGCATTTCCATAATGATAAAAAGGCCATTCCAAAACTTTGTATGAATGTCAATGTTAACATTGATTCCCACCAGTTGGATGTCCCTTACTTTCATGCCCTATGTCTCCCTAGCAGATACCTTGTCTTGTTAGAAAGGATGTGCTGCTTGCAGTTCTTTCAAAATCCTCCAAAGACATTTATAGATGAATTCTTCTCCATGGATCATTTTTGAAACCACCAAGCTTTCAAACAGGATCATCTTCATTGATGCCTTTGCAATGTATTTTGGATGATCCTTAATGATATATATCTCTTTTTGGAGGTTTCATTCAGATGGTTGTATTAGTGTTTGTGTGTGTGTTGTATTAATTGAATGTGATGAGTTTGTGCTAATTGAGAATAATCTATTCGAGAGCTCTTTTCAAAAGATTGATGGTGGAAGAAAAGCCTATGGTGGCAAGTTGAAGAGAACCTCTTATATCCTTTACAAATTTGTTATGTTTTTTAAAAATGATTGATCAGAAGAATTAATGAATAATGGAAGTTTTCATTTAGTTATTTTTTCTATCAGATACAGGTGATAAGTTGGGGTCGTGGTTTAAAGAGATTATTGAAGATATGATGAAAGATAAAATTGAGCTCTTTAGTGAACTTATATTCTTCTTTTCCTTAGGTCGCAAGGACGCTTCCTTTCTAAGTGTGGGGATATGTTGAGAGTGGAAAAAGACTAATTTTTTGACTGATTTTTGTTGTTTTTTAGGACTGAATGATTGATTTTTGATGGATTTAGAGTGATGTATGGTTGTTAATGGAAGTGTTTGAGAGTGTTTTGGATGATATTGATTATGTTTTGGAAGTTCATGATGATTCTCAGTGGAGATATGAAGCTCTGTGATGTTCTGATTGGTTTTGTATACCTTCTGTATAGCTTCTGTTTTGTTTTGATTGTCTTCTGTATGAAGCATGGATTGATGATTGATGAAGATTGAGATCTTTTGAAAGCTTATTGAAGAGTTTTTGATAGTTTGGAATGGTTTGAGTATGAGTTATGAGGTTCTGATAACCTTCTGTAGACCCTCTGTAGAGCCTCTGTCTCTGTACTGTAGTTGTACTGTAACTGTTTTGTAGACCTTCTGTAAGTGTTTTGTAGAATGTATGTGTGACTTTGGGAAAGTTTTCTAACCTTTGGAAAGGATGAATATAAGTTCAAAAGAGCTAAAACAAGTGGAAGAAGTAGTTGCTCTGCTGCAGACTGAAGAGAAGACTAAGTGACAGTGACAGTGACAGTAGTGAGCTGTGAAAAGACATTGTAGTGGCTCTGGTGATTCTTCATATCAGACATACCTCTTGGGAGGTTCATCCACGACCTAAAAAGGATTATTGAGGGTTATTATGAGAGCATTTTAGTGAGGATATGATGTACTATTGATGGAGAGAGAGAGAGAGAGAGAGAGAGAGAGAGAGAGAGAGAGAGAGAGAGAGAGAGAGAGAGAGAGCCAATTCTATCAAAACAGTGTAACTGTATGTGAGAGATTGAGAGAGAGAACTATAAACACATTGAAGAAGGATAATATGTGATTGATTTCCATTCAAAGATGGTGTATTCTTCTATGTTCCTTGTTCTATTGAAGAATTTTATGAAGATGTTGAAGATTATGGTTGATTTTATCAAATCCGTGGGAGATATCTACTATGATGCTGCATGAAGATTTGTTGTTTTCTTTGTTTTGATGATCAAAAGAATGAAATAAAAGCATGTTGATGTTACAAGATAGATTTTCTTGCAAGAGAATTTCCTTTTTCTCTTGGGGCTCCATAGAGCCACCTGGGACCAAGCCAAAAGGGGGGGTCGTGAGTTATCACAACCCACCCAGACCACAAAACCACCGCCATAACTAAGGCCATTCCCAAGGCCGTAGAGCCCACACTTGAATGGGTGCCAAGGCACCAAAATGGCCCACGCATAGTAAGCAAACACGGCCCCATAGGGCCAACAGCTATTATTCAAAACCTAAGTGACCGATCCGATGCTATCAACATAGACGCACAATCAAGCCACGATGGATTCCCAAAGATCTGTTGCAAGCGCAAGGATAGTATCAAGGAAACACCTGGATATGGGTGCCCAAGACGAGAGATCCTAGAAGCATAGCCCAACCACAACTATCGACTGTCACCCCATCCCTAGGAAGCCCCACTCCTGCTAAGACAAGGAACACCCAGGAAACCCCGAGCTGCAAGACCCACAAAACTCATAACAGTCGCAATAAAAAAATTCTAGCCAATATATTGACCAAAATAGCAGCTCAATATCCCAAAATCATCCAAGTCCAAATAACTTGGCACCCCAATGACTGCGCAAGAGGGAAGCAATGCCTCGTCCATGCCACCGAAGCCACCCTTAGTACCCCAAAGCAGCACTGGACACATGGATTTGACTACAGAGCTACCCTTAGACACACCATGGTCAAGTCTGTTGCCATTAGAACTATCACCGTCTAGCCCAATTCCACCCCAACTACTAGTAGGTCTAGGCCTTCCTACGAGCAACATTCATTTCTATCGGTCACCAAGGACCTTGCTAAAAATATGGGTGATGACTTGGTGACTTGCATCAAGCTCTTGGATAACACATTCAACACATTCACTAGGAGCTAGAAAGACTTGACCTCGACTTGTTTGATGAACCCCTTGCCTGTGAGGTTCGTTCCTTGCCTTGCACTTGGGAAGAATATGAGTTTATGACGGTAACCTTCCTCAACGTCTCAAAGGAGTTGATTGATAGTGGTGAAATCTCAAAAGAGCATGCATTCCTCAAATGACTAATAACCTCATACCGCAAGCCCCAAAGGCCTGCATCACCCATTGAGTTGGTGGAACTCACTTGGCTCGGTTGTTGAGATGGCAAGCTCAACATGTGCGGACATTGATAATGGACCGCCTGGCTAGATGGGTCCGCACGTCTACACTTAGCACATTGGTGGTCATTATGATACTCATGTGGTCACTGACTTATCAATTATTATATTTAGTTTGTTACACCTACCTACAGCAGCTAGCAAAGACATAGCGCCAGTCGATTAGTGTAGTCGGTTATGCACTGTGTGACTTAGTATGCCACTTTCCTTTATGTTGTATCTTATCTATACTTTGTGTAAATTGTATAGTGTGTGGAAGAAGAAGAAGAAACCAGCAAGAAAACGTTTTGGCCTCCATCTCTCTTCTTGTGTTCTTGAGTGAGCTTCCTCTTGTATATACAGTGTGTGTTTGGCGCAACAGCTCAAGCAAATCCCCCCACCACGCGATTCTTGACATGGTATGAGAGCCGCGCCATTGAGAGAGGCTAATTTTGAAGGCTGAAGTGAAGGAGAAGAAGCAAGGTTCGAGCAAGCAAGAAACGGGTAAGAAGCTCTCCCATTCTTCCACACTCTCTCTTGGATAGTGCATGTGGAGGCACCTGAAGCAGGGTCGAGTAAAATTCTCAGATTGCTGTGAGATTTGGTGTGGGAGCTGATCACATTATATTTTGCAGTCAAGCCCTTTAGGGCTTATTCCGCAGTTTTTTTGGGCATCTGAGGCCGTTTTAGGCCCCATTTTAGAGCCCCAAGGTTGCGGGCAATAGTTTCAGGATACACTGTGATTTTGGCTGTATTGACCGAAAGTGGATGCATAGGTTATAGATTGCGAATCTGTAATTTTTGAGGTGTTTGCAAGAAGCAAACATAAGGTTTATCTGCAAACAAGTTGCAGATTACATGTACTATTGAGCAATTAATGAAAAGCGTTGCTTGCTGTATTGCTGTGCACATATTGTGAAAGATTACATAAGACTAGCTTGCTGTGTTATATCCTTGTTTGTGATAATGGTAGAGAACAGTGGAAATCCCATTATTGAGAAGCTCGACAAGAACAACTACCCTTCATGGAAGTTTCGTGTGATGAACTTCCTCATTGGAAAGGGCCTTTATGAATTTCTTTCAGATGAAGAAAATGAGCTAGAGCTGGGTATCCCTCCGACTGCAGATGAATTAAAAGCATGGAAAGAATGGAATGTGAAAGACAAAAAGGTGATATACTGGTTATTTGCAGTCATTGATAATACGATGTTGGGACATATCAGGAATGCAGAAACTTCACATGCAGCTTGGATAATTTTTGAGAGCATGTTTTCAGTAAATACAAAGGCACGAAAGATTCAACTCAAGCAAGAGTTGAATACCTTGAAGAAAGGGAAAATGTCTGTCAATGAGTATGTGTTGAAGGTGAGGAGCATTGCAGATGCTTTAGCAATGATTGATGCAATGCCAGATGATGATGATTTGGTTTCATCCACTCTGAGTGGCCTTAATAATGAGAAGGCATGGAAATCATTTGTTACTTCGGTATATGTACGGAAGCCATTTTCAGATTTTGATGAGCTGATCTCTCTCATGATTACTAAAGAGATCAATATGCAGGGTGATTCATCTGAAAGAAATGGTTAATAGGTCCAAGCATTTTACTTGAGTTTAGGAAGGGGACATGGTAGATCCTCTTTGAGAGGCCGTGGTATGGGATGTGTTGGTGATAACCAGCAAAACAGGTTCAATCAATAGTTTGGTGAAATGCAGGTTTTTGGAGGCAGAGGAAACTTTAGAGGCAGGGGGAGCTTTAGAGGAAGAGGTGGATGGCAAAATAGAGGCTCTGGAAATTCTGCTATTATTTGCCATTATTGTGGCAAAATAGGCCATATTGCAGGCCATTGCTATGCAAAGAATGATGATATTCGCAATGGTAAATTGTAGCAAGGAAACTATGCATCATCTTCACGACAGAATGAAGACAAAAATGAGAGTCTGTTTATTATGAAGTATAGGATGAATGCAGTTATAGGAAAGGGGACACATGATGATGTATGGTATGTCGATTTAGGTGCATCTAATCATATGACCAGTCATGTTGAATGGTTTGGAGAGATGCGGGACTTACAAAACCGAGGTTATGTGCAGACGCATGATGATTCATGGCACCCAATTTCACACATTGGAAAGGTTCCCTTGTCCTTGTATGATGGCCAGACAAAGAGTCTGACATATGTATTACATGTGCCATCAATTACAAAGAATCTAGTATTTGTTGGCCAAATGGTAGAGCAGGGGTTGCAGGTCCAATTCAATGCAAAAGGCTGCTTTGTAGAAGACTTTAATGATAATTGCATGTAACGTGTCCACCTGTCGACTTGTAGGACACGTCTTAGTAGCCCATCGGGAAGAGAGTCCAGAAAGCGCCGCCCAGCACTCCCAGGGAATGTCACGGGGTTTGCGATCTAGGTCTTCCCGAGTCTGCCACAAAGCAGAAGCATTCCGGCCGTTCCCACTTAGGATCGACCTGAATCAGGGTTCCCCTAATGGTCAAGTTCCTCAGAGGTAACTAGCGTCGCTACTTTATGCAGAAACGTCAAGGTCGAAGTAGATTTATACTGCACTTGGTTCAAGGAGAATGGGAAATGAGAGGGATGTGAAGCTTGACCTCTCTACCCATAAGGCATAGTCTCATTCTGTTCCCCTAAAACAACATAAATCGAGACTCTAGCTTCCTAGATTCTAGGTCATCGTTACAATACTGTCAATTCCTTTAAGAAAAGTTCCCGGACAACCGGGACCACCCTTGCATAGGACGGGCCCATGGTCACATCCACCGCACTTTCCTTAGGTTGCTTTAGTTATCTAATTATCTACCATATTTAGTTTGACAAGCAAAAACAACTTCCTTAATTAGCCAATTAATCATTGGTTCCTTCACGTAACTTAAGCATTGACATAGAAAAACAATGCCAAGAAAGTTCCTTTTCAACAATTGATCTTATTTATCAGTCTTTGGAATACATCATATAATCCAGCCCGAAGGCAATTTCCAGCAATCCTCAGGGATCGCTATTCCAAGTTTTCGCCCTTCGTAGACTAGTATGTGGGCCTCGAGATCCCATCTCGAGTCACGTCGGCCTCTTGTGCAGGACTCCAAGGCAAGGGATTTACGGCCAGAGCCCCCTAGCACTCAAGCGTCCTCCTGCTACAAGTAGCACCCACGGAGAGATCTCTCGCGACGGGTTTGGTCCACATACCTGGCGCGGCTAATAACTCCCTTGGATAGGGTCAGGCAGACAGTCAGGGGTAACTGATGCTGCCTCTCCCTCCAGGCCTTTAACCTGAAGTATTAATTATTTTTCCAGCATTAATTCCTTGAGCAAAGAACTACAAACAGTGCTCCTAAGTGTACAAACACAAGCATTCCAGTGGTCGTTTGTACGGCCAACTGCTAAGGTGCGAATCCTTCTCTCCGAATGCATCCAACATTCGATCCTGGATCCATTGCGACTTGGCAAGATCCCAAGGGTTTCGTAAGCTGTGTTGCTAGTTACCCTCTTTCCTTGGGTTAGGGTTTATACCCTGTTAACCCAAATTAACAAACATCTTAGGTTTTCTTATATTAAGGTCAATAAATCCTGGACAACCTCGTTGCCCTAACTTAGGATTGACTTGAATCAAGGTTCCCCTAATGGTCAAGTTCCTCGGAGGTAACTAGTGTCGAATCCCATGCGAGCTATTTTATGCAGAAACATCAGGGTCGAAGCGGATTTATACTGCACTTGGTTCAAGGAGAATGGGAAATGAGAGGGATACGAAGCTTGAACTCTCTGCCCATAAGGCATAGTCCCATTTCATTCACCTAAAACAGCATAAATCGGGACTCTAGCTTCCTAGATTCTAGGTCATCATTACAATACTGTCAATTTCTTTGAGAAAAGTTCCCGGCCAACCGGGACCACCCTTTCGTAGGATGGACCCTTGGTCACATCCACCGCACTTTCCTCAGGTTGCTTTAGTTATCTAATTATCTACCACATTTAGTTTGACAAGCAAAAACAACTTCCTTAATTAGCCAATTAATCATCGGTTCCTTTACGTAACTTAAGCACTGACATAGAAAAACAATGCCAAGCAAGTTCCTTTTCAACAATTGATCTTATTTATCAGTCTTTGGAATACATCATATAATCTAGCCCGAAGGCAATTTCCAGCAATCCTCAGGGATCTCTATTCCAAGTTTTCGCCCCCCGTAGACTAGTATGCGGGCCTCGAGATCCCATCTCAAGTCACGTCGGCCTCTTGCGCAAGACCCAGAGGCAAGGGATTTATGGCCAGAGCCCCCTGGCACTCAAGCACCCTCCTGCTCCAAGTAGCACCCACGGAGAGATCTCTCGCGGCGGGTTTGGTCCACGTACTTGGTGCGACTAACAACCCCCTTGGATAGGGTCAGGCAGACAGTCGGGGGTAACTGATGCTGCGTCTCACTCTAAGCCTTCAACCTGAAGCATTAATTATTTTTTTAGCATTAATTCCTTGAGCAAAGAACTACAAATAGTGCTCCTAAGTGTACAAACACAAGCATTCCAGTGGTCGTTTGTATGGCCAACTGCTAAGGTGCGAATCCTTCTCTCCAAATGCATCCAACATTCGATCCTGGATCCATTGCGACTTGGCAAGATCCCAAGGGTTTCGTAAGGTGTGTTACTAGTTACCCTCTTTCCTTGGGTTAGGGTTTATACCCTGTTAACCCAAATTAACAAACACCTTAGGTTTCCTTATATTAAGGTCAATAAATCCTGGACACCCTCATTGCCCTAACTTGATTGGTCAATTGCTTGCTAGGAAATTCCTAATTTCCCTAACTTGGCAAATCAACCCAAGGGAAGGTGATGTAGTAGGATGACTACTCATCCTCAAGATAATTTGACTTGTACTTAGGACTTGCCAACCTCGTTCTAAGGAGTGGCAATACCATTTTGTGATCTAGTCACAAAACCATGCGACGTTGCAACTTGTTGCACGAGACAAGTGTCGCACCTAACTTATGGGATTATTCCTCCCATCACATGGTATTCCTTGGTCAAGAACACCTTCAGTCAAGATGTAGGGTTTGGGAGTCCTCTTCATCCAACCCAACCCTAACCCTACTAGACCAACAACGTTTGGCCGTAGGGTTTCTAAATTCAAACGGAAGTCTAGTATTTGGTCAATTTGATCCTTAGGGTAAGAACCCTAGATCGTTCTTACATGGGTGTTTAACTAACCCTAACATTCCGTGAATGTGGGTAGGACCTTTGAGGTCAGAAATATTAAGTCGGTTTCTCGAGTGCGATACTAGGCAGAATTTTATCGCGGCTTAGCTCTACCTAGCACATTGAGGTGATCATCATTTGAGTTACACCATTACAAGCGATTTACCTAATGGATCTAATTGTCTTGCGACAAGAGGTGATCTTTCCTTAGAGATGCAAATACTTTTCCTAAAAGATGTAAATAATTGCAAGATATAACATTCCATGCAAATGAGATTCATAGACTTTTTCCTTCTATGCAACTATAAGTTTTACAATGGTCGTTACTTTTCCTTGCCTAACTATAATGATTGACAATTTAGTGCTAACTCGTATAAACCCTACGTTGACGCAACGAAATCAAAGCTTTAATATTTTCGATGAAGATGCATTCATAATTTGACAAGAGATCTCCATGCATGAGAATCCTTTAGCACTTAACCCGACTTAAAATGCAAGCATCCTCGCATGCAACTGGCAAAGTTCATAGTTTCCTTTCCATGCATTCTGATTCTTTGGACAACATTCAATGGGCGTCTAAGATTATTCTCTATACGAATCACGTCCATGAATTTAAATCATAAGTGCAACATGAGACATAAGCTCTATCCTTCTTAGCACGATATCATCTTCTAAGTTATGCATTATACGTTCAAGAAGGTTGCAACTACCCTTGACGACGAGAGACCGAGCAATTTCAATTAATCGGCATGCACTAAACTTTGTGAAATGAATGAATAAATGCATTTAAATTTTCCTAAAACCATCATGCTTAAGGCACCCCTTGCGAGAATACAATTTGAACCTGGGCATGAGGACTCGTAGCATTGTCTACGCGTGAACTTGGGTTGGAGGCTCCCACGTGTGCGTCTCGCGTCTTTAGCTTTGGAGCCATCAATGACATAGATCCTTGACTCCGCAAACTTGTCCTTGCCTTTATCCGATCTCCAAACTCCCTCTAGGCTTTGGCAAATCAGCCCCAAAAACTGCCTACTCCCCCTCGTGCAGAAATTGCCTTTACAAGACGTGGTTTAAAAAAACCAGGGAAACACGGGGAAACAAGGCTTATGGGAGCCTTATTTGGAAGCTTCTATTTAGAAGCTTCTATGCTTCTTGTTGAAGACAGAATGACGTGGGGGGTGGAAATGATTGGGAAGGAGGAAGATGACGATGTCGACGAGGATGGAGATGAGGATGGAGATGAGGATGATGATTATTATGATGGTGGCGATGATGGCGTAGCCTAGCGATAGCAATATGGAGGCGTGGAGGCAGCAGTGCGTCCTCCTCAGGCGGTAGCAATCACGTCTCTCTCTCCTCCTTCTCTTTTTTTCTTCCCAAGCTTCAGGTGGGAGGTCTTATAGGTAGGGGGGGATAGCCACCCACATGGCTTACTTGCATGTCTCCTCCCCCCATGCCTCTCCAACACATAACTCCTCTTACCCTCATACTTCCTCTCCCCGCCATGGATCAGCTGAGGGGAGAGGATTAATAGTAAAAAAAATTTGCAAAAATTTGTCCATTATCCATTTGCCTTTTCCCGCGAAGGGTGTTCCCGCGTAGGCTTGCGGGTTTTTATCCACGGACTCTTGTGCGCAATGTGGGCTGGAATTTGATGATGCACACAGAGGGAGCACTTAGCCACCAACATTATTTCGTTGCAGGAGATTACTTTGCACTACTTTTGCGTGAGATGTGCGGGATCTAGGACTAATAATATTTCATGGCGAAAATATTATAGTGCAGGTTGGTCACAAAAGGAAGTAGAGTTGGCCGAATGTTTACTTTAGATGCTGGAATTCCTGCAATGGATGCTGCTATGTATGCTAAATAAAAAGGAGTAGTTGCAGATATTGAAATATGGCATAAACGTATTGGACATGCAAATGTGCAAAGGCTGAAATTAATGCAGTCCAGAGGATTGGTTACATGGTTTCCTTCTTTTAGAGTTGCAGAATTGCATAAAGTCTGTGAAGCATGCCAGTTTGGTAAGCAGGCAAGACAACCCTTCTCGCATGATAGAGAAGTGAGCAGAAATATACTTGATGTAGTATATACAGATGTTTGGGGGCCTACACAGAATGTATCTCTTGGTGGCAGCAAATACTTTGTCATATTTATTGATGACTGTTTAAGGAAGCTATGGGTATACTTCATGAAGGAAAAGAGTGATGTGTTTGAGCACTTTAAATTTTTTAAGGCAGCTATTGAAACAGAAACATGCTTAAAAGTGAAGTGCTTGAGATTAGATGGAGGGGGAGAGTACCTCTCTAATGAGTTCAGTGGTTCCTTGAGGACTCATGGGATAAAGAGGCAATTTACTTGCAGTTATACCCCACAGCAAAATGGCGTTGTAGAAAGAAGAAACATGCATATTGCAGAAGTTGCATGGGCACTAATGGCTGAAAAGAATATGCCCAAGGATTTTTGGTCTGAGGTTGTCCATACTGCTGTCTACATTATGAACGGAACTCCCATAGCTGCAGTTCATGGGATGACTCCTGAAGAATGCTTTACTGGCAAGAAGCCTGATGTATCGCACTTGAAGGTATTTGGTTGTGTTGCATACGTTCATGTGCCAGATGAGCTACAGAAGAAGCTTAATCCAAAGGCTAAAAAATGTATTTTTATTGGGTACTCTTTAGAGCAGAAAGGATATCACTATTGTAACCCTATCACAGGTGAGTTCAAAGTGAGCAGGGATGTTATTTTTGATGAGATGGGTAGCTGGTATACACCTACTGGTGATGTTTTGGATGATGATAATGATCAGGATAGCTATATACAGAAAGATAAATAAGAATCACGGAGTCTTAGTAGACCAGAAACATCATCTGGTACTACACCTACAGTGAGCCCTTGGTCTGGGAGACTAAGGAGTAGCCCCACATCTTCAGGTGGATCTATAAGTGTTGTAGGAAAGGACAAAGGAAATAAGAAAGTGCTGGATTGTAATGATGTATCTACCAGTCATTTGGGATTTGCTGGAGATTCTAGTGGTTCGGAGAGCTTGGATGATGAGCTTGGCATTCCTTCAGTCAGGACACCAGGTATACAAAGTGTTCATAGTAATGTAAAGGCTCCATTGAGTGATCCAGTGGTACGCAGATCTAGAAGGGTCATATACCCTGTTAAAAGATTTGATTTTGAAGGTTATGCAACTCACCATTATGCTTATATGGTGAAACTAGTTGAGGATCTTGAGCCCACTTGTTTTGAGGATGTTGTTGGTCATTCTCATTGGGATGCAGCAATGGATGAGGAGATGGTTGCATTAGAAGCAAATAAGACTTGGGATTTGGTATCCTTACCTAAGGGTAAGAAAGCTATTGGCTGTAAGTGGATTTACAAAGTCAAGCATAATGCAGACGGTTCAGTTAGCATGTATAAGACTAGGCTAGTTGCAAAAGGCTATGCTCAAACATATGGCATAGATTATGACGAGACATTCAGTCCAATTGCTAGGATGGCTACTTTTAGGTGTTTGATTGCCTTGGCAGCAGCCAAAGGTTGGAGTTTGCAACAAATGGATGTTAAGAATGCCTTCTTGCATGGTGAATTACAAGAAGAAGTGTATATCGAGCAGCCAGCAGGTTATGAGGATTTAGGGCATCCCACATATGTGTGCAGGTTAAAGAAGGCGCTCTATGGGCTGAAGCAAACACCTAAATCATGGTCTGAAAAGATTGGAGAGTATCTTATCAATATTGGATTTTGTATTTCTGATGCTGATCACTCACTTTATGTGAGAAAGGGAGATGTAGGTTTGGTCATCATAGTCATCTATGTGGATGACTTGATTATTACATGTGATGGTGATAATGGGATTGCTAAAGTTCAGGACTTCTTGAAGAAGAAATTTGAGATGAAAGATTTGGGTGAGCTGAGATACTTTCTTGGTATTGAGGTGATAAGATGTGATGATGGTATTATGGCTGTTCCAAAGGCAGTATGGCTTGGATATGTTATCCAAGTATGGTATGACAGCATGTAAGCCTCTTTCAGTACCATTGGAGCAAAATGTGAAGTTAAGTGTTGATGTTGGGGATGAGATAGAAGACCCTACTATGTTTAGGAGGATAGTAGGGAGTTTGATTTACATGACTATCGCAAGGCCAGACTTGAGCTATGCTATTGGCATTGTCAGTCAGTTTATGCAGATGCCTAGAAAGTCTCATTTGGATGCAGTTAGATGTATATTGAGGTATGTGAAGTCCACCTTACATTATGGACTTTTTTATGAGGCAGGTAAGGACGTACATGTCTTTGGATACACAGATGTAGATTGGACTGATAGCATGTCAGATAGAAGATCTACAAGTGGATTCATGTTTTCCCTTGGTAGTGCAACAGTTACATGGAGCAGTAAAAATCAAGCTACAATTGCTTTATCAAGTACAGAGGCTGAGTATAGAGGTGTTGCTATGGCAGCATGTGAGGTGGTATGGCTGCAAAAGTTATTAGGTGATTTGGACGTGCAAGAAGATGGTCCAGTTGTCATTCATTGTGACAACATGAGCAGCATACAGCTAGCTAGGAATCCAGTGTTCCATTCTAGGACAAAACACATTGAGGTGTACTATCACTTTGTGAGAGAGAAGGTACTTGTGCAGGAGAGATTGACTTGGTATATGTCAGCACACAGGATCAGATAGCTGACATTTTCACAAAGGGTGTGTTAAATAATTTTTATATGGAATCACTCTTGACCCCAAGGGGGAGAGCGAGTATGCAGTGGAAGGTTATCGTGACTAGTCATGCAATGCTTGGAAAAGGACACCCTTGCTTTTGTTGATTGATTGAATAACGTTCTAAATGCTTTTGAATTAAACTAATTGTTGGGATGTGATCTAGATGATTATTCCAAGTGCTTGTGTTTGATGGTAAATACATGGTAGGGGTCATTAATGACAAGTTGCCATAGAAAATAAAGGAATGTTTTCTTGAAAGATGACATTAGGCTAATTTCCTTGATTGTGCATGTTTCCTAATTGGATTAATTAAGGAAGGATATTTTGCATGGGTGGATCACCCCAAGGTCACACCGCGTTTCAACTCGAGAGGGCACTGCTCGATTCATAGGCCGAAGGTCGAGTGGTGAAAAGGCCAACCACAGGCCTCACTCCTAGGTCGCTTGGGGTCAGTGGAGCTCTAGACACCCCTTGCCGAGTCCGAAACGGAGCTATAGACTGCCATGAGCCTAACATATGGGGCATTGGAAGATCCTATTCTAGATAAAGGATAGAAATCATGGTGCCATTGATTTGGACCGGGACTTCTATTGGACAAAAGGGATACATAATTCTCCTGTATGAGCAGGAGACAAAGATTAAGGTAAAGATAGGTTAAGAAATTTGTTTGAACAGATTTATCAAAGGATTGATTGCTCTCTTTTTGTGTCTGTGTTATAAGTTACGCAAACGAACCATGTTCCTTAAAAGGCGTAATTATTGAAGCTGATTTTAAATATCGTACATAAATGTGGTAGAAGCTAGTTAGAAAACTAAAGCTATCAAGGGAAGCGGGTGGATGGAATCCTCGACGTGTACGGCAAGGTGGTCTAGAGAATTGGGAGGCTTCTCACAAGGATTTATCATCGTTTGACTTTAGGTATTGTTAAGTTAGAACTCGATTCATGCCGTTTTAGGGGACCAAAATTGGACTATGCCCTATGGGCAAAGAGGTTGAGCGATGCATTCCTCTCGTTTCCCATTCTCTTTGAACCAAGTGCGGTACTTATCTGCTTCGGATTGGGTATCTCTGTATAAAGTAGGATGTCAAAAATCCGACGCTAGAATGCTGTCAGGAGACCTTGGCCCCCTAGGAACCCAAATTTTAGGTTGATCCTAGTGGGTTTGTCTGCGAAAGTTCCGTTGCGAGGTGGACTCAGGAAACCCTAGGCGAAAACCCCCGGAACATTCCATGGGAATGCCGGGCGGTGACACTTAGACTCATTTCTCGATGGATAGCTAAAGCGTGCTTGGATAGGGGCACGTTACACATGCGTATATACGTTGCGGTACTTTGATATTAGCCTTTTATCATGTTGTAGACTTAGTTCTTTTGTATGGAAAAGAAGAAGATTTCATCCCTATCTCTTGGTGTGTTGCTCAAGTCTCCATTGCTTCTATATGTGTGGTCTTGGTTTCTTCACCTCTCTCCCCTCTTATATGTTTTCAAGGGAGAAGAGTATTATCAAGTTATAAGTCTCTCTTTTGAGGAATCCTTATGCAAGTAATTGGGCAAAATCTTGATAGAAAAATGGAACCCCAAGAGGAACGCCAAGGAAAAGGGGATTCTACTACAAGAAAATCTATCTTGTAACATCAACAAGCTTTTATTTCATTCTTTTAATGGCCAAAACAATAGCAATTCTTCACGCAGCATCATAGTAGATATCTCCCACGGATTTAATAGAATCAACCATAATCTTCAACATCTTCATAGAATCCATCAATAGAACAAGGAACATAAAAGAATACACCATTTTTGAATGGAAATCAATCACATAGTATTCATCTTCAATGTTTTCATAGTTTTCTCTCTCAATCTCTCATAAATAGACAAATTGTTTTGATAGATTTGACTATCTCTCGCATATGATCTCTCACACACTCTCAATAATACATCATATCCTCACTACAATACTCAATAATGGCACTTAATAATCCCTCTTAGGTCGTGGATGCACCTCGGTATGGGAGGTATGAAAGGGTACCAAAGCCACTACAGTGACTCTTTGTAACTCACTACTGTCACTGTCACTTCAGTCTTCTCTTCAATCTTCAGCAGCTGCTTCTTCCATTTGTTTTAGCTCTTTTGAACTTAGATTCATCCTTTCCAAAAGTTAGAAAACTTTTCCAAAGTCACACATACATTCTACAGAACACTTACAGAAGATCTACAGAACATAACAGAATAGGAACAGAGCAGAGACAGAACAACAGAGACAGAACAGAGACAGAGGCTCTACATAAGGTTTACAGAGGGTTACAGAAGGTATCAGAGAACAACAGATCCTCATAACTCATACTAAAACCATTCCAAACTATCAAAAAATATTCAATAAACTTTTAAAAAGCCTCAACCTTCATCAATCATCAATCCATGCTTCATAAAGAAGAAAATCAGAACAAAACAGAAGTTATACATAAGGTATCAGAACCTCAACAGAACCTATCAAAATATCACAGAGCCTCATATTTTTACTAAGAATCATCATGAACTTCCAAAACATAATCAATATCATCCAAAACACTCTCAAACACTTCCATTAACAACTAAACATCACTCTAAATCCATAAAAAATCAACCATTCAGACCTCAAAAACAACAAAAATCAGTTAAAAGTTTAGTCTTTTTCCACTCTCAACATATATTCCCACACTTGGAAAGGAAGTGTCCTCGCAACCTAAGGAAAAGAAGAATGTAAGTTCAATAAATATCTCAATTCGATCTTCTGTAGTATCTTCAACAATCACTCCACCACGACCCCAACTTATTACCTGTATCTAGAAAAGAATACTACTAAAGGAAAACATTGTTATTCATTAACACATCTGATAAATAATAAAAATTCATAATAAATTTGTAAAGAATAGAAGAGGTTCTTTATCTTTGCGTCATAGGCTTTCCATCCACCATCACCATCAATAGTTGAAAAAAAACCTCTCGAACAAATTATTCAACCAGCACGAACTCATCACATACAAATTATTATATCACAAACACAAACACAACCATTTGAATGGCACCTCCAAAAAATATCACATTAAGAAGTATAGAAGTTCAAGGGTATCAGTGAAGATGATCCCTCTTGAAGGCTTGATGATTACGAAAGCGATCCAGGGATAAAGACTCATCTTCAAAAGATTTTGGAGGATTTTGAAAGAATTGAAGGCAGCACATCCGTTCTAGCAAAACAAGGTATTTGCTAGGTAGACAAAGGGCATGAAAATATAGGACATCCAAATGTTGGGAATCAATGTTCACATTGAAATTCATACAAATCTTTGGAATGGCCTTTTGATCATTATGGGAATGCCTATGCATATATGCTAGGTATCGAGCAAAATGGGCTGTCAATCTCACTAAAGGATCTAGAGATTGTGAATATTATTGAGAAAAATGGAGGTAATTTTGGTATGCCTGACTAGCAGTTGTCCAATCCCTTGGAATTAATGGCCAATTAATCTGTGGTCACGTGAGAGAATCAGTTGAGCTCCATCCTCTTCTTCTCGGAATCTGCTGATCAAATCCTTTGTGCCCACTAACCAACTGAGGGGGTTGAGAAATAAAAGTGACAGGAGATGGAAGAGGAATAAGTAAATTTAAAGAGGATGAAGAGATGGGTAGGCAAAATCATAAAATGAGGAATAAGCTAAAGAAGGAGTGGTTGAAAATTTAAGTGAATCAGTTAGGAAAGGTGTCAATTGATAAGCAGGAAAAGTAGAAGGTATATGGATAGATGGGGAAGGACATGGCGGAGAAGGGGAAAAGACTCGATCTTCAATGAAAGAACAATAGGTAAAGATTGGAATTTGAGAAAAACCCTGAGGTTGGAAAAGGAGAGGTAAGATAGCTACTAAGTTGGATTGATAAAGGAAAAAATAAGCATCATAGCGATGGGCCATTTGTTGATAATACAATAAGCTTGGAACAGAGGGACCTCACACAGATCATCGATGGTAGGCATCAAAGAAGGATGAATCAAATGGATGGTTCTTGGAAAGATAAGCCAGGAGATCCACCCTTAGTTGGTTAGTACTCTGCACATGAGTAGAAGCTGTATGCTGACGTTGGTTCAGGACTACAGAATCAATCATTTAATGTCATAAAGTGTCAGGGCAAGTAGCCACTTTAGAAGAATAGCACTAGAACATATAATCTATCCTCAAATCCAAATGGTTGACATATAAAACAGCTTGTAAGACCACATCTCCCACATACCAAGCTAGATCTACATCATCTGAAATTAACAGATCACCTCGTAGATACATATAAGACAGCAACATGGTATCCGTTGTCACAGAATCTTCAAAGACCATACGAACAACTTCTGTTAGTAAATCAGAAGACCAAGCCCCACTCCAACCATCCTCTGGAAAAGGGAGATCCATCATTGAAAGCTTAATATAGAAGGCCAACTTCTGTAGCTGATAGTGGACAAAAAAGGAATGGTTAGGAGGAACATACTCTTGAAATTGCTCAAATGTAGACCATAATAAATCCATCATGGACTGCAATCTTTCCACTTTATCTTGAAACAAAGGACATAATGTGGACTATCTCTGGAGAATTGCCAAGTCCGTTGAGATATAGAAGGAATCATGGGGACACTGGGGCTTGGAGGAATGGACTGTGACTGCACCAGTTGGTCCTTCAACTGTTTAATTTGGAAAGCTTGGGATTCCACTGTATTGTGAGCAGTCTGCAAAGCTGACAGTTTCGTATTCAAAAGAGTCTTAAACTCTTAAGCTTCTTTGGACATTTTCTCTTTCTCTTTTGAAACTCTAGTGACCTCTGACTGAGCCTCTGCTAACTGAGTTTTCAAATAAGATATTTCTTCTCTCCGGGTCTCAATCATTTGTGTCTGGTGCTCCATCTGCTTAAACAGATTGGAAAGAGTGTCTTTGGCAGAGGCTAACTCTGTGGTCGCCTTATGCATCTGGTCTTTGGATGGCATCAATTCTTCATAGAAAGTAGCATATAAGTGTTGAACACAAGCTGTCATTGAGAGTTCAATAGAACTCTGGATGTCGCTACAAAGTAAAGGAATGGCATCCCTTGACACTAAACTGTTCAGCGAAGGAATTGATATTTCCAAAGAACCCTCTCGATATGCCTTGAATAAGTTGTTGCATGTGAGGTAGGCAGGGAGGTCACTTCCATAGGTGGAAAGAACTGACACTGAAGAAATGATTGGTGGAATTTTCTCTGCGACACGCTTCAAGCGCTTCTGCTGAATGACCAATCGAGGAGGGAAATCAATATCCTCTATGTCAATGGGTTCTGAATCTTTTAAAGGTGGAAGGTGAGGGACTGGATCAGATGGGGGAGGAGGTAACACACCCTTCTTAAGGCCTGAATATGTCAAGAAAGCATATAAATATGAACCATAGGTTACATTGGTAACATTTCCTCGAGTCACTTTGACAAAATACTGGTCCATCTTCGTAAGAAGGTAAGTACTCCAATCAATGGCAACCCCTTTTAAAACCATCCTGAAAGCTGTAAAGAGCTCCTTGGACAAATAGTGAGATGGTGTTTTGGTAGGCATGAAACTTTCCTGGAGAAATTGGCAAACTAGCTTCCAGAGAGGATTAGTGATCATTGAGAAAGACACTCCTGAAGTGTTAATCACCTTCTTGGCATCGAGGACCTCTTTAGTCTGGTTCTGCAACAGCTTGAGAATCTCATCATTTGAGAATAACTGTCTGGCTGTAACGAAGGGTTCTTCTTTGTAAGAAAGAGACAAAGCCTTCCCTAACCCTCTAGGTGTTAGGACCATGGAAATACCACGCACCAAGCTCGATTTCTTACTGTATGATGCAAGAAACTCATTACAAAGAGCTGGATCGTTTGGAATTAGAGGGAGTGAAGCAGCCACAAAAGATGCAAGGCTAGCTTTCGCAATAGGCTCAAAAGTCAGTAGGGAATAATAATCCCTACTGATCAATGGGACATACTGAACAAGAGGAGGAGCTTGAGGCGCCATTCGGATGGAATACACACACACACCACAAACACAGACTATCATAATGAATTTCTACAAAATAATAAAATAGCTATAAAAAAGAAATCAATCAAAATAAGCACACACAAGTGCGCATAGCTAACCGACTAACCACCCCAAACAACCCACATCCTAGAAAAAATTTGGCATGACCCCTACATATATGTGACCAAAAGCTTCATGCTATGCAATAAGCAGGCACCCAAGACCCCGTATCAGGCAAAAAAGAAACAACATACCACACCGTAATCATATCATACAATAAAACCATAATACCTCAATAACCTAATCAAGACATAACTAGAACTTTAATAAACAATGTCAGCTTAAAGGACTGTACGTGCCCATCCCACAAAGCGTATTTATTAAAAAGGGAAAAAAGTGTAGTGAGGGGAATGATTTTAGTGAAGGGTTTATTTTAATAAATTATTAACAATGGTTGAAATTTTATTAGGTTGTAAACCTTAATAAGAAAATGGCGGTTCATTTTTAAATTGTTAGTTACAATTTATTAATGTGAAACGGTGCTTTTAACGAATCCCAGTCTTCGATGCCTAGACTCAAGTCTCTAAATGCATATTCATTGATGAAAAATTTAATATGTCTGAAGCGCTCTTCTTTTTTAGTACGTGCATTTTTGTGACAACTGGTTTATTTTTATTTAAAATTAATGTGCCTTTGAAGCGCACGTAGCGCATGCAAAGTGAACGGCAGGTTGATTTTAATTTATTAGAAAAATGTGTGTTTAGCACGAGCGTGCGTGGAAAAGTGGGTAAATAAAGTTCATTTTAACAATTAACCGTAATTAAGGGATGACCAAAGATAAATAAAGCACGAAATATAGATACCTGGTAGGGGTGTGTATGCAAGAGACGAGGGCGCACGGAGTAGTCCCAAATGTAAGGAATCCAACAAAAAAGAAAAAACCACTGACTGGAAAAAATAAAACACCTTATTATTTAAAAAAAAAAATAAATATCAAGGCAATGCTAGTGGGATCACATTTGGTTTAGTTAATGTTGATTAGTGTTTGGGTGATATTATTATTATTAATATTAATTGTAATTTAGGTATTTTTTTATTTTTGTTCAGTTTTTTGTTTATTTGTATTTTTTTAATGTTTGATTTATTAGGGTATCAATCAAACCTAAGTGAGAATGAAACCATCACGGTTCAACAATGGATCTATATTTTGTTTTATTTATTATTATTATTATTATTATTGGTAATCTTGCAGCCTATTTTTGGCATTTAAAATAAATTTTCTATGAATTTAGATTAAAAGTTTATCATTTGGGTTCGAAAATAATAGGATGATTATGTGTTAAGGCTTTTTCAGCTTATAAAATATTCCAAAAGGAATCAAATGCTTTGATGGATTTTTTTGTGATTTTTTTGAATTTAATTCGGATTTTTAAGGATTTTTAATGAGCATTTCTCAATTTTTAGTGAATTTTAAATATTGTTAATTTTTTTGCAATTAATTATCTGTATTATAATTAGCAAGATAAATAAAAAATTTCAATAATTTCAATAATTTAGTGATGAAAATTTCAATAATTTTTTATTTTTTTAATTAAAATTTTATGAATTTTTTAATGTTTTAAGTGTTTTTAGGTATTTTTAGCAGGTTTGTGGAAAATCAAAGGAGATACCCGGGTTGCATGTGAACAGCTACATGTGCTTGGGGACGGCACACACCACCTCACGGAGAAGACCAAATGCGCGTCCTCACGCGTGAACACCTGCGGGCAACTCACATACGTACACACACACCTCGAGGCCCACGCGAACACATGCACAAAAGGGACCACCGGGCAAAAAAGGGGGTCGCGTGTGGGGGGTTTTGGTGTGGTTGGGGGAAGTCGGTTTTCTGGTGTTGTTGAGGGGTTTGGGTGTGGGACTGCGGGTGGAGGTGGTGGTGGGAGCGGGGGCTAGGAGGGGGGGGTAATGAGGTAGGGGTGGGAAGGGGGGTGTGTTTTATTTTTGGTTTTTTGAAATCCATTAAAAAAAAGGTGAGTGCACGCGCGGGAGTAATAATAATAATAATAATAATAATAAGTTGCATTGGTAGGAGCAAGCATGGCAGGGACAGCAACATGCGAGGCACAGAGGCCACGGGGGCTTCCCGAGGCGCTTAAAACCAAAAACAGGCGCGTTCACGCGCGACACAAGAGACACAGCCACACGTCAAGAGAAAAAAAAATCAATAAAACCCAAACCATACACCAGATCGAAAGACCGTAAAAAGGAAAAATGTGTTGGGAGAAAAGGGGAAGATGATAGAAAACTGTGACACGGGTGTCGGGGCAAAATTAGGGTGTTCACATGGAAAAAACACGAAAAACAGTTCCAAAAATACATATGGGGATTAATATAGAAAAATCCGCTCGTTGGAACATAGGGCGAAAAGAAGGAAAAATGTGCCAAATAACGTGCTTGACAAACTTATCATGTCAACACACGGTTTTGACTGAGCAAGCATGCATTCACATGGAAAAAACCCAAGAAACGGACCCGAAAATGGGCTCAAAGATGAATACAGAAAGAACCAAGCAATGAAATGAAGTGCAATAAAAAGAGAAAATATCCGCAGGAAGGGGATGCACAAGGCTGTCATGTCAAAACTCACTTCCGATGGAGCTAGGAGGGGTTCACATGCGAAAAACACAAAAAATGGAACCGAAAATATATTGAAAAATTAATAACAAAAAATACAATGATCGAAATAGGGTGGAGAAAAAAAGGAAAAATGTGGGGAAAGGCTGGTGGAACACAGCAGTCAAATGAAACTGGAATTCCGGTGAAAATAAGGCATGTTCACATGGAAAAATGTTAAAAATATGTACGAAAATGGCCCGAAAACGTGCAAAAATTAATATCGAATGAATTGCGCATTGGAAGGATAGGGAGAAAAAAGGAAAATGTCAAGAGGAAGATGGAGGACAGGGTTGTCATATCAGATTGTTGCGGGGAACCAATAAAGGTGCGTTCACATGGAAAATCGTCCAATGTACAAGAAATGCTTCAAAAATTAAGAACTCAAGAACTGTCAGCCAAAACACGGGTTGGTAAAAATGAAAAATGGTCAGGTCAAAGGAACGAACATGGTTGTAAGGGGGATGGGGTTCTCGGTGAACGTAGGATGCGTTCACATGAAAAAACATTACAACAAGGGATAAAGGGAAAAAGAGAAGGAACAACCCCAAGGGGGGGTTGAACATGGATGAGTGGGTGGGGAAGGGACCCCATCAAGGTAAAATCAGGTCATGGCATACATGCAGGATTAAAGTAAGGCATATGCAGGGGGTATGCATCATAGATGCGCAAGGACTCGTCCCCACACTTAAAACCTTAACGGACAGGGTTAGATGCAGCAACATAGCCTAGGACTCATCAACCGACTCTACTCTAGAGTCCCCATACTTAAAACATAACATACACTTGCAATCATAAGGATAGGGTTAGAAAGACTTGGCCCATTTTGCATATGGTTGAAGGAACCGTCACTGCTACAGAAGGGTTGGAGTTGGCTGCAGGAGGTACCACGGCTCGCTCCAACATTCAGCCAGCATAGCAAGGACCATGCAGCAACACCCAGGGAGGTAGCTAGTTGATGAAGCCCATCGGGATAGGTTTCGTTGACGAAGGTGCATATGGGATAGGTAAGCCTGCATGTCCTTAGCCCTGAAGCTCCATACAAAGAGGCTGTTTAGTGAGTGTGATTGCTGAATCTCAACACTCCCCCTCTCCTTCTCTCCTCTCTCCCTATCTCTCTCTCTCTTCTTCTTCTTCTTCTTCTTCTTCTTCTTCTCCTCTCTCTCTCTCCCTCTTCTTCTTATTCTTCTCTTCTTCTTCTCCTCCCCCTCTCCTTCTTTCCTCTCTCCCTATCTCTCTCACTCTCTCTCACTCACACACACACACACACACACACACACACACACTCTCTCTCTCTCTCTCTCTCTCTCTCTCTCTCTCTCTCTCTCTCTCTCTCTCTCTCTCTCTCTTCGCAGAGACAAGTTGAGGCCTCCTCCAAGGCCTTCTTTTCTTCCCAATAGCCCTCCCTTTTTAAGGTGTTTGGGGGGTTTATATAGGGGAGAGGAGGGTTATTATGAGCAAGGAGGGGCATAGGGAAGGAGCGATGGAGGCCCTCTCCTTACCCTTCACTTGGGCGAGCCAAAACGGCTAACCTTCTCTGCATGGCAGCAAGGGGGGGGGGGGGGACTGAGAAAGCCAGGGGTAGGCCACGTGGCCTCCCCCCTCCATCATCATCATCTCCATTGTCGTCAGCTTCGCCTTTGTCATCAATGCCTACTTCCTCCCTCGCTCATGATTATCAACGTCTCCTTCCTCCTCCTCGTCTTGACACCCGTCAATTGTCTACCACATCAACTCTTCGTTCCCCCCCTTGCCACTTGTCAGTGACGGTAGGGGGGAAGTAATAAATTTTTTTACATTAATTTAATTATTATAGCGGGTAGTTCCAATGCAAAAGGGGGACGGGGATATTATATCCTCTCCCCCTTAGAGAACTCAAGATGTCCTCATCTCGGGAGAACTAGGGAAGACAAGCATTAATGGGGCTTAGGGTATGTGGATAAAGACCCACCAGGCAGTTAAGTATACTTGGGTGATGACATTGCTGGGATGGGTGACCTAGGAAGATTTTCCTACAAGCTAGTGGGAGCTTCTCACGCGCAGCCAATGGTGCCAACAAATCCTTCGTAGCCCATTGCCAAGTATGCCAAGGCCAAGATGCCAAGGTCTATGCCTTGGTCACCACCTTAGTCGTCGCCTCTTGGAGTGACGTGGCCCAACGACGAGATATGCGGTGCTTGCCAATATATTCATTAAATTGGTATCCTCGCACTACAAAAATGGAGCCTCTCCTTAACGTCATCAATGACATCGTCAAAAATGCTAAAAGAAAGTGTTCCCTCTTTATCATTGATGATGTCATCAAAAACACTAAAAAGCAAACGTCCTCCTTTTACCCCTCCCCCCTGGTTACTATATAAAAAGGGGTAGAGCATCACGTCAGAAACACACAGACACAACAACGACCCATGCAAAAGTCTCTATGCTAGTTGACACGATGAAGCTCTATTGCAACCAGTCAAACCTCTCTCTCTCTCTCTCCACACCTATGTGGGAGCACTACTTGAATCCATCAGCTTCTTCCATGGCTCCCAAGAGATGTCAAGATGCTAAGTGAGATCACGCTCAGAGAGCTCCCCAATGTGAGGAAGTGGCCGCTTGCTGAGGGAAATCAGTACGATACTGAAGTGCAAGTGGAAGTTAACCTCGAATCCATTCAACCAGAAGGACTGGTTAATCCACAACAAACTGTGGTTGCGGCCATAAACCATAATCACGATGTATGGTCGAATGAAGATAATTAGGTTAGTACATAAGAAAAGGATCACAATTAGTTAGAACTTACTTAAACTTATAAAATCATGTTAGTATTATCAATTGCTTTTTAGGAAGGAACATGGAAACTGACAATGAGGATAGATTCTATGGATCGCATACAAGTGTGCTAAAACTATTTTATGGTTATGACTGCTTTTGGATTTGTGAATGATGAATTATGGTTCTTATGATTTCGGGCTTACACAGCTAGACGAGTTGTGGATTGTGGTGGTTCGGGACATTGGGGTCACCAACCCAATGCTCCCTAACACTCTACATAGTGTGGAAAAACTCACCTATGGGTGGGGGTCCTATGCTCCTAAGGGAGATAGGTGTTTTTGGTTTTTGATCACTCGAGTAGCTGAGAGGGCAAAGGTTCGAGTGGTATGTGCCCCTGTTATGTAGGACAGCTTTGGAGGCTTAGGGAAGCTTAGAGGGACTCTGAGAGCTAAAAAATTCCCTGTTGACCATGGATGGAGTGCGATCACATATAGCCCAATCTTGAGGGATTGGAAGGTCCTATCCTAGGCTCAACTGTGTCTTTCTACCACTCTGTGGAGTGATGATTCTAGAGGTTATTATTGTTGAGATGACAAGCTCAACACATGCGGACATTAATGATGGACCGCCTGGTTAGATGGGTACGCACGTCTACACTTAGCACATCGGTGGTCATTATGACTCTCACACGGCCACTGACTCATTACTTATTATATTCAGTTTGTTACACCTATTTACAGCTGGCATAGTTATAGCGCCAGTTGACTAGTGTAGTCGGTTATGCATTGTTTGACTTAGTAGGCCACTTTCCTTTGTGTTGTATCTTATCTATACTTTGTGTACATTGAAAAGTGTGTGGAAGAAGAAGAAGAACCTAGCAAGAAAACGTTTTGGCCTCCATCTCTCTTCTTGTCTCTTGTGTGAGCGTCTCCTTGTGCATTTTGTGTGTGTTCGGCGCAGCATCTTGAGTAAGTCACCCCACCACGTGATTTGTGATAGTTATAAAATAAAATATCTGATTTTACAAATTGTTTGCTATGTGCTAAAGATTGAGTTTAACGAACCTAGTTTAATAGAGTTATAAAAGGAAGTGGATTTTATATGTCCAAACAGTGTGGTAGTATGCTTTGCTAATTAGAAAACTAAGCAAACCCCATCGAAGAAAGTGGGAGGCTTTGATCCTGACGATCATATGCCTATGGCTGGGTGGACCCGATAAGTCGAGTAACTTTCTTGGGTAACTTTCCAAAACTAGATAGAGCTGATTAAATCGTGACCCTCCCAATGTCGGTAGGATTAGTTTTACCAGGTTTAACACTGGTTTAGGGGGACTAAAGCTAAGATTTTACCTTATGGGTAGGGGGATTGAGTTACACTCTCCCCCGTCTCTCACTCTCCTTGAACCAAGTGCGGTGTTAACCTCACTCCTACCTTTGATTGATTTCTACGTGGCCTTTGTTAAGTGGGCATTAGATTGTTGTGAGGGGTGACTTGTCCACACTTCCCCTTTAAAGTAGAACTGAGATTCCCATGTTCAAGAAAGTCCAAGGTTTCCCATGGGGAGACGAGATGGTGATGTGCATGGATATGAATTTCAGTCGACTACTAAGAGGACTCCTCCACGTCTATTGGAGAAGGCATCTCACATGTGGTATCAGAGCCTAGGTTTCAAAAGAACCTAGATTTCAAATGAGCTTTTAGTGTAAGGTTAAGTAGTCAACCTATAAAAGGAATTAATAAAATAATCACACTTGTTTGAAGAAAATTGTTGTTAACTATCTTGCACTAACACTAACATACACATTGTGCTCATCAGGAACGTAGCGATGAGGAAGCTACATGTTTGCGGGATATTTTTCCCATCATGTATCAAGTAGCCTTAGGGTTGAATAATTTCTCATATTGTGAGGCTATATTTGAGATAATGGAAATGATATTTATTCCTTCAATTATTTTGCAACCTCATCCTAATTTATGGTACATGAGAGATTTCTAGCCAAGGAAAAGGTCACATATGGAGATATATTATGGGTGTAACATCCTTCTTCATTACAAACTATGGAGGGTTTGATGGGCTGAACAACTAAGGATAGTTAAGATATATATTTTGTTCAATGGCTTTGCTAAACGGTTACTAAACATTGGGGATGAGCCTGTATCTGAAACCTTGTGGGTATATCGAAAAGTGTTACAAATAGTACCACCCGAGAGAGTTGTTGTAGTACCAAGAATGCCTTATTTTGGTACGGGATGTTTTGGTTATCCCCAAGAGCCACCACATTATGTTGTTTGCCATGTACATGAGAATCCACCAATGAGAATATAGACCCTGCTACTTTTTATGAGGAAAGGATCCATGAGATGATGTATTAGTAGATCATAGTATGTTCAAATACATCTTTATAAGTACTTTTCATAGATATAAAGTCTCGTTATTATTTTTGAAGAGTGTGAATTATGAGCTTATGATGATAGTTGAACCGCTTTGACAAGTTAATGATGAAGTATGCTTTATGTGAGTGATTTTTGAGATCATGTCCCAATCATGTACTCCACTACTTTCTAATCAAACATATTGGAATCAAGAGAAAGCCTAATGGCTATCTTAGACAAGACTCGTCTATGGAGTTGTATAAGCTTACGAAGGGGCTACAACTGGAGCCCAAAATCTAGGGACGGGGCGAACCTTACCTGTACTATGTGCGAAGATGTGAAAGTCCATCTCAAGTTGTTGAAATGGCTTGAAGAACTAAAGCTAGTTCAATGGTTCTTATTGGAAGGACATAGGGTTAATGATACTGTGACAATTAATGGGGAGACAATGACCCTAAATCGTCAGGGTATGACCAATATACAAAGGTTATTTCTCCCGATAGGATTGCCCTTATCGGGAGTACAAAGTCAAAAAATTATGAACTTCTAAAATTGTCAAGATTGTGGGAGAGAAGGAAGGAGTCTCACTTGTAGCTTTCTTGCTTGCACAATGGGGGAATACACACAAAGGTGGAGGTTGAAAAACAATTTTCCTCTTCTTAGTTGTGTAAGCCAAAAAGAACTCTAGTACATAGAAATAGAAGAACCCTATATATGGGTCTCAAACCAAACTCAACTAACTAAGGTGGCATACTAACTGAGCCACGAACTAGAGTAGATAAGGATAGCTGTCATCTAGCTATTATTCATGGGCGGTGTACCAACCGCATCTGCAAACTGACAAGTCGGTGACATAAATGCACAACGATCACCCTGGCATGTCACGAGTGGAGCTCGATATCTCAACACTCCCCCTCGAGCTCAATCCCAATTCCTGCACACCAAGTAGGTCTCTGAACTTGCGCAGCTTCTCTGTGCCCAATGCCTTCGTGAATATGTCAGCTACCTAATCCTCTGTGCTAACATAAACTAGATCAATAAGACCTAGTAAAACCCTCTCCCGCACATAATGATAATGCACCTCAATGTGCTTTATTCTAGCATGATAGACTGGGTTATTTGCCAAGTGTATACTACTCATGTTGTCACAATAAATGACAACTGGCCCATCTGTAGGCTGATGCATATCATAAAGTAGCTTATGCAACCAAGCTACCTCACATGCAGCCATTGTTGCGCCCCTGTACTCAGCCTCTGTGCTCGACAAGGCAACTGTAGGTTGTTTCTTGCTACTCCAAGTGACTGCAGCACTCCCAAAAGAGAATAGATATCCACTGGTAGATTGTCTATCAGAAATACTACCAGCCCAATGAGCATCAGTGTATCCATACAACTGTATCTGAACCCCAGTCTCATAAAGTAGTCCATACTGCAATGTGGACTTCACATACCTGATTATGGGTCTAGCCGCATCCAAATGTAGTTTCCTTGGAGCCTGCCCTCATATTTCTACTAAGAATCATCATGAACTTCCAAAACATAATCAATATCATCCAAAACACTCTCAAAAACTTCCGTTAACAACTAAACATCACTCTAAATCCATAAAAAATCAACCATTCAGACCTCAAAAACAACAAAAATCAATCAAAAATTCAATCTTTTTCCACTTTCAACAAAAAAGGAGAAGGTAGTTTTGGAAGAGGAAAGAGAAAGTGAAAGAGGTTCCACTACCTGACCCAACTCTCATGCTCAATCTATAGAGCCAAATGGAAAGCCAAACAAGACAATTGCAATAGTTGCAAGCACAACTAGCATAGCTAGTCAAAGCTAGTCCTACGATCAAGATCATCACTGCAACATATTAGGAAAAGTAGCAACAAGCCCAAGAGTACTTAAAACCAACCTAGGCAACAAGGCATAGGGGTGGTGTAGAAACACTGGAAAAAATGTGTGAAGAGCTCAAGTAGAGCAAGGTACTAGAACTTAAAGAGAAGCAAGAGACCCAAGGAAAATTGGAGGAGACTCAAGAGAACTACAAGACTCTCATCATTTAGATGGAGAAACAAATGTTGGAATTTAAAAAGTAGTTGTAAGAAAATGAGAATGCCTTGTAGGAAAAAATAGAAGAGCTCACTAACAAAGAGGCTCTATTAAGGGAAAATTTCCAGAAACACCTACAAGAGAAGGAGAAATCCTTGTAAGAACAAGTTCAGAACTTTTAAAAAAAAATACAGCCTTGCTATAGAAGCAATTGTAGGAAAAACAGGTTATCCTACAAATGCAAACCATAAAGATTTAGGAAATAGAATGACATTGAAGACAAACTTGGTAGAAATAGACAAGATGAGCAACCAAATGGCTTGCTCCAAGTTTATCTCTCTCAGGAGAAGGAAAACCCATAGCTTAGGGAAAGAGAGTGCAAGCATCACTTGTAGTCAATGGAGTAACCAAATGAAGAAACTCCTGAGTGGAAGGAAGCCTATAATGCCATGGTAGAGGAGCTAAAGAGGATGCAAACACAAAAGGTTGTGGATTTTTCCCTTTCACCAGAGTTTCTAGTGGAAGAAAAGTAAGTAAACCCTAAGGAGGTGGTAGAAAAATTTCAAACACAAGAAGAGTCCACTAGTGCAATGGTCTTTGATTTTAAATTGGATGAAGGAAACAAATTTAGAAAACCCTTGCCTCCCAGAAAATGCGAGTACTCATTCAAATGGCAAAAATCATAGAAGAGAAGTAGGCATGGGTGTATAACAAGCGAGATACATAAGAACTAGGGGTTAGACACCTAGTCATAGTAATCGGGGTATATAAGGTGTAAGAGTCCCAATTTAGGGAAACTAGTGATTATCAAGAACTTACTCTTTAGCTTCCATGGATTCCTCTTTCTCTCTCCCCTCTTTTGTGTCTTTCTCTCTGCTCTTCTAGTCTTTCTTTCTCCTCTTCTTTCTATCTTTCTCTCTCTTCAACTCATTCTCCTCTCTCCTCTCAATTTCATTCATTACAAGTGGTACCAGAGCATCAGCCTTTTGTCCTTTTCTTCTTTCCTCTTTCTCCCTTTTCAAATCCCAAATCCTCGTTACTCATGTTAGAGGTATAGGTATAGGTATAGGTATAGGTATAATAGGAAGGACCATAATTAGTCTCAGCTTTTTGGAGCAAGTAGGAGCTATGGCTGGAAACTCAGATATATCTAGAGGTAAAATGGCTAACTTAGCAAGTTGTCACTTCTCTTCATGCAAATTTTAGGGGTTCCAAGGAAAGTTGGAGATTTAGGAGTTTAGAGGAGGGAAAAATCACAATTACTTTTTGCTATAGACTTCTCTCTCTCACCCAACAAGCTTTTCCCTCAAGCTCCCATGGTGTACTGCCCCCGAATCCCTTCCTCCTGCTGTAACCAACCTTTAGTCCTCCCAACGTCTAGCTACTCCACAAGCTTCCTGGAGTGATTCTCCACCTAGCAAGCACTCTCGTGGCCACTACAATCCACATGGACAACAAGCAATAGCCCGCAAAATGTGGTGCATTCTGCACTGAGCTGCGTGCTGCCTACTCCTTAGTCCCTGCTCCTTTCCTGCTGCTAGTCCTAATGCAAGGGTCCATGGGGCATACAACCCCCCCCCCCCCCCCCTTTTTGATAAATTTGATCTCCTCCTGTCCCACCTCTTACTAGCCTCCTTAATGAAGCACCCTGTTGTACACTGTTGGAGGACATCCATTAAAGTTTAGTTGAAGCTCTTAATTCAGCCCACAACCTTTGTAAACTCAGCCTCAAGAGATGCTCCATCCCTTTTGCATCTTTAAATAAGATTGAAGACATGGAGCTCAACATGCATGGGATTCTTTTGGGCAGCCATGAAGATTCTGTTTGAAGGTTTCCACTTTGAGACTCAAGCTCAAGAGCAAACATGGGAGTCCCATCATCAATGGAAGCATTCAAATGCTTGAAGTCTTCATCCATTGGAGTGCTCCAACCCATTAGGGCTTGCTTGATGGAGCAATTGGAATCATGACTATCTTTCCCAAACACTGAAGAGGTATGCCTCTTAATCTCTCATCTTAATCCACTTGCTAAGATTAATCCTTTTGTTGGAGAGATTAAAGGTTGCATAGTATTTACTAGTTCAATCCCTCATTGTATGCATGTGTCCACTAAAAATCAATATCCCATTTTCCTCCTAATACATCATAACTAATCCTAGATCAATTGTATTTGTTGACACTAACCCCCCTCTTTATCTTGTGTGGATTAACCTCAAGTGAGTTATAGACCTTTGTAAACGGGTAAGTAGTAGCCAGTGAGTCACTAAACTACCGAGGTAATCCCCATCCAAGCTCTTGTCCATCCTTGCATCTCACGAAATGACCCAATGTTTCCTTTCCAATGCATCTCATGCTGATTACTTAATAGAAATGCATGTCATGTATACTCCGACTAAGGAAAAAGGCTAATGCTAGGTGAGGTGATAAGAAAAAAGAGAGATAACCCTCCTTTACCACTTAAGACCTTGAAGGGGTGCACAACCTAGAACGGGGGAAACTTTTCCAACCTCTCAATGATCCAGAGCCCAATAATTGTATGCAAGTGCAGGTACTCTCCTATGATCACCACCTCTCCCAATGAAATGATCCCCCTTGGACACCCTTTTAGTGTTGATGGTACCTATGTATGACACTTGAAGTGTATGCAGAAGAGATGTATGGTAGTAAGCTTCACTTATGCAATGATGACATAGCATATGGATACGAAAATGTGCTTGGGATGATGATCATTAGTATGCTCAAGATGTTATTTATGATGTTTCTCAAGCCCCTCAATATATGAGCCATTCATATAGTCATTTTGCATTAAGGGACAATCAATGTTTTTAGTCACAGTCAACTAGGACAATCATAAATATTTAATTATAGAAAATTTTGTATTAGACCTTGGAGTAAACCCTTTATCTCCTCTCAAAGAGGGCTTTGTCCCCTCCAGTTTAAATAAAGAATCTCCCCAACTAGAGCTAAGCTCTGAAATTTATTGCCATTTTTGTGCATTAAGGTCATCG
Source organism: Lygodium microphyllum (assembly GCF_053477565.2). Lineage (NCBI taxonomy): Eukaryota > Viridiplantae > Streptophyta > Polypodiopsida > Schizaeales > Lygodiaceae > Lygodium > Lygodium microphyllum. The sequence goes on from NC_141157.1 coordinate 108,734,838, forward strand.
TGGATAAGGTGCAAACCACTCCAGACAAACACAAAAATCCCATTGCAGCAATTCTAACCATTTTTTATCACAAAGATTAATATCTCATCTCAAAAAGGGCTTTTTCCCCTCTGATATAAATCAAAAATCTCACCAATCAGAGTTTTCCACCAAAAGTTACATCCCATTTATTGACAGCATGGGTTTTGTGGATTGCCTCAAGATGTCTTGCCAAAAAGGCAAAAGTATGGCCCATGAAAAACTCCAGAGGGAGATTAGAGACTCCAAGATCTCCATGAATGATGAGCTCGGCACAAGATTACCATGACCATATGCATGAGGAAATGCCCAATAGGGATCCCTACATCCTGCTCAACCACACCTTATGTCAGCATGAGCTTCATCACATGGAAAGGCATAATGGCATGGTCACCAAACACCACCAAATGATGTCCAAGTTTGATGAAGCAATTGAGAAAATGGCCCTCTCAAACTCTAGAACTCAACAAACCTTGGAGCAGCTCACCATTCTTGTTATTCAGCTAGTTATAGCTTCATCCCAAGAGAAGGCAAATGAATCTAAGCGCAAATCTAGATGCCTGCCACCACCACTAGAGCCATTGCATGGCCCATAGGGTATTCTTGGATCTAAAGGTATTCTTCCTTCTACCTATGAGGTTGGTGAACCCTCTCATGTTCATGATGAGCCCTTGTTGAGCTCTCCCATCAGCCATGTAGCCACCCCCCACCACTGAGGCCCTCTCCTACCATTGGTAGAAGCTCCCCCACTCTTCCTTGGAGCTCTAGTGGAACCTATATTAATCAGCCCCATCATGGACAGTATGGTATTAATGGCTAGCATGGCAATAATGGGCAGCATGGCTATAATGGGAAACATGGGATAAATGCACCACATGGTATGTATGTGCAACAAGGTTTGTATGGACATCATGGGAAATATGGATAGCTAGGGTTTTATGGGCAACAAGGCCCTCATGATCTACATGACAAGATTCTCCTCACTAAGTACAATGGGCAATCTCCCTCACCATTAGAATTGGAGGAATGATTGTCCAAGTTAGAATCCTACTTCAATATCTACCCCCGCACTCATGATCAGAAAATTATCTTTGCCTCTCTCCACTCGAAAGGATTTTCCCATACATGATGGCACTATATCAATCAAGAGAATCATGAGTTCATTGATTGGGAAGACTTTAAAATGCATATGGTTCAAGTATTTGCATCCCTTGTGGACAAAAAGCAGTTGGCAAAACGATGGTACACTCTTGACCAATGTAATCTCACTATGCGTGAGTACACAAATCAATTTATGAAATTGGCCATGTATGTGGAGAGCATTAGTGATGATGCCAAATTGCATAAGTATATCTATTGGTTGGTTGCAACTGAGCCTATCAGTAGATGTAATGGCCCAAAAACCTACCACACTATTTGAAGCAATTGAATTAACTGAAAGATATGCAAGGAAGTACCGTAAGAATGAAAATTTCCAGTAAGGTTATGGACAGCCTTGTACTTGTTCGAGATCAACCCCATATGGAGTGGGTTTTGAGGAAATTCTATGCTTAATAGTAGCCCCAAAATACCCACTTACCCCACTTTCCATGCTAAAAGGAAATAGGGCACTTTTGGGACGACATTTGGCTCTAATGCTGAGAGTAAGTATGCTAAAAATAAACAGTCCACTACATCACTTCCCATGGCTCCAGTGGCCAATGGTTCATTTCACTGAATGTTCAGAAGGAACGGAAGGAAAAGGGCCTATGTTTTAAATGTGGGGATAAGTACACTACCGACCATGTCTCCAAGTGCCCTTATAAGATAGCCAAGCTCAAGGTTCATAGCATGCATGTCATGGAAGATTGGCACAATGATGAGGATGACTTACCTGTTGAGCATGTGGAGGATGTGGATCACGATCAATTCTATGACCCAAAGGATGGGTTCCCTTTTGACCTGGGTGGTTGTCCATCTTAGGCACTTGATGTGCATCCCACCTAACTACCACCTCCCTTTGCTCCATCTCCTTGGATGCTTGGATGGGTTCTTAGAGCCCCAGTACCTTGCGCATTCAAGGTAGTATTCATGGGAAGTATGTCTTCATCCTTGTGGATAGTGGTAGCACCCATAGTTTTGTCAATAAATCAACCATTGATCAGTTGAAATGCACCCCTATGGAATTGTAACACCCCCTCAAAGTCCAAGTGGCAAATGGAGAGGAAGAAATCAGTACACATGTATGTCCTAAATTCCTCTATGCTTGGCTAAAAATTATGTGGCATTGGTTAACCTAATTGCCTTAGATATGGGCCCCATTGATGTTGTATTGGAATGTGATTGGCTGAAAAATTTGGAAAATTTTGTTATATTGACTTCTCTCAATTCTACATGGAGTTTATAATGCATGGATAGCTCATCTGCTTAGAAAGAATTCAAGATAATGTTGATTTTCAGCTCATTACAACAAAGCAACTCAAACGGGAGTTTAAGAAATGCTCATAGATCTTTGTCTTGCAATTGAATAAGGAAAATTCAGGTCAACCCTCTAAAGTATCTAAGGATTTAGTCTTACAGGCCCTACTTGAGGAGTATAGTGATTTATTTCATATGCCCTACAACCCTTTCCCCCTAAGAGGCAAGTGGACCACCCACTTGATTTATAGCCCCATTCCAAGCCAATAAACAAGCCACCTTACAGAATCTCCAAGTATGACCATGAAGAGGTTGCAAAGCAAGTCAAGGAGCTTCTAGAGATGGGTTTCATTGAACATGAGTCCTTTCCCTTATGCATCCCCTAACCTATTTGTTAAGAAGAAATATAGCTCTTTCTACATGTGCATCGACTACAAAGACTTGAACAAAATTACAGTGAAGAATTGCTACCCCATCCCATGAATTGATGACTTTCTAGATGAGTTAAAAGGGGAATTTTTTTTCACTAAGATTGATTCACACTCTGGCTATCATTGGATCCTTATTGAGGGAGGGAGATAAGATCAAAATGGCATTCAAGACAGATCATGGACTTTCTCATTTTCTAGTGATGCCTTTTGGGTTGACTAACGCCCCCGCTATATTTTAGAGCCTCATGAATATAATTCTTCAACCCTTCCTCTTCAAGTTTGTGTTCATTTTCTTTGACGACATCCTCATTTATAGCAAGTCACAAGAGGAGCACTTGTCATATATCAGAAGGGTGTTTGATATATTAAGAGAGCATTGACTCTTTTTACTAAGAAGAGAAAATGTATCTTCATGCAGACATCTGTGGAGTACTTGGGACACATTGCGAGTAAAAATGACATACAAGATGACCTAAGAAGGTGCAATGTGTTAAGGACTAGCCCACCCTATCCAACACCACTTCATAACATGGTTTTCTTGGTCTCTCTTCATTTTATAGATGCTTCATTAAGCACTATGCCACTATTGCAGCACCTTTGACTGATTGATTAAAAATAGAATCATTCTTTCCACTACTGATCATAGTTTCAAACAATTGAAGGAAATTCTTACTCTTCTGCCCCCATCCTCATCTACCATGATTTCTCCAGAATGTTTACCATTCACTGTGATGTTAGTGGCAGGGGTATTGGTGCAATATTGCTGCAAGAGCATGGTGTGCTTGCATTTGAGAGTTGCAAGCTTGATGATAAGGAGATGTAGATGAATGTGTATGACCATGAAATGTTGGCCATCCTTCATCCTATATATCAAGAAATGGCACCACTATTTGTATGGTAGCCGCTTTCAAGCAAAAAGTGACAATCGAGTCTACTTTGACTCCTAAGCAAAGGAGATGAGTGGTAACATTGCAAAACTATGACTTTGACATTTCTCACACTCGGGGCAAAGATAATATAGTGGCTAATTCACTCTCTCAAATGTGGGCATGCAAAGTATCCTCTATTTCAGAGTTGCATAGTGATTGGATTAAAGATCTTCATGAAGCTTATTTGTTGAAGGATAACTTCAGCCACATCTTCCAGAAATCACACCATGGGGTCATGACTAAAAACTCCCAATATCAGCTCAAACATGGCCTTATTTGGTCCCATGGCAAGATTTTCATCCCACAGTTCTCCCTTCACATAGACAATCATGGAAGAGATGCATTCTTGTTCCACTATTGGCTACTTGGGTGTTTTCAAAACATATGACAAGATTTCCAAAATATTTCATTAGAAATTTTTATGGAGAGATGTCAAGGATTTTGTGACCAAATGTGTCCCATGCCAACAGAACAAGGCCAGCACACTTAGGCCTGCTAGCCTCTTGCAGCCCCTCCCTATTCCTGAAGGGAAATGAACTCATATCATAATGGATTTCATCACAAGCCTCCATGTGACCAAGAAATGTTGGAACAATATATATGTGGTAGTTGATCACCTCACCAAAGCTACCCACTTTATCCCCAATAAGACACAATACACTGCCTCTTAGGTGGTCACTTAGTTTATGAAATGTGTCTTCAAGTTACATGGTTTACCACAAGTTGTCATAGTACATGATCAAGATGCTAAGTTTATGAGAAAATTTTGGCAAACAATTTTCACATTTATGGAAACCAAGCTTGCTCCATCCATTGTAACCACCCCCAGACTAATGGCAAGAGTGAAAGAGTAAACAAATGGCTTGAGACATACTTGTGACACTTTTGCCATGATGTACAATAGAGTTGGGATACATGGCTCCACTTGGTTGAGTTTTCCTATAATAACTCCCCCCCACTCTAGCATTGGGGTTTCCCCTTTTGAGGCATTATATGCGTATAAGGTTCCCCTCCCTATAGTCTTATTCAATTATAAGATCAACCCTCAAAGTCAAGTCAAGTTGGATCGCATGTAGACCCTACTTCAACAATGCAAAGTGAATCTTCAAAAGGCACAAACTCACATGAAACCTATGCTGATGAGAAAACAAGGCATTTGGAATTCCAAGAAGGGGAAATGGCCCTCTTGAAAGTGCTTAAGTCCCATTACTCCACTCTCAAAGAGGGCAGCAATAACAAGCTAGCCCACCATTTCTATGGCCCCTATCGGATCCTGTGAAGAGAGTTGGAGACTTGGCCTACTGATTAGAGCTTCCCCCTATCACCAAGATCCACAATGTGTTTCATGTCAACTAATTGAAACCCTTCATTGGCACCTCAGTGGACTATGTGGAAGATCTTCCCCCCCATAAATGAAGAAGGTATCATTCAGTATATCCCTAAGGCAATCATTGGGCAACAAGATAAGCACTTAAGATCTCAATCCATCAAGGAGTACCTCATCAAATGGCAAGGCCTACCCCTAGAGGAAGCCTCCTGGCACCCAACCACTATTGTCAATGAATTTTCTCACCTCCAAGATGCCCAACATAGACTGAAGACTAGCCAATTACGACCCTGTTTGACCACACCTTGCTTGCAAACTGCACACTATTTTAGAATAGTTTTGTACTTGTCCAAATCTAAGGAATATGCCATCTACTTGGGCTGAAAGTACTCATCGTAATCTTTGTTTTGACATGCGGCATGCCCCATTTGGAGCAGCCGATCAAAAGTTATGACAATTTTACCTTGGTAGGCATGTCATGGACAACATGTTATCCCTAGTCTTTACCCAGCCATTTTCATTGTAATGGGGCTTAAAGTAGTACTCTGCACCCCACTCCCTAAGCCCACCTATCATTTCCCTCCAATTTTCTTCATTTTTTAGGGCAAAAAACCTTCAAGGTGGGGATGGATTGTAGCGAGAGGGATACATAGGAACTAGGGGTGAGACACCAAGTCACCATGACTAGGGTATATACAGTGTAAGAGTCCCAGTTTAGGGAAACTAGTGATTATCAAAAACTTACTCTACACCTTCATCTTCAGCTTCCATGGCTTCCTCCTCTCTTCCTCCTTTTCTGTCTTTCTCTCTACTCTTCAAGTCTTTCTTTCTCCTCTTCTTTCTCTCTTTCTCTCTCTTCGGCTCATTCTCCTCTCTCCTCTCTGTTTCATTCATTAGAGGGTGCTAGACATTGAGGTCTTCAAGAGATCCTATCAAGCCATAGGTGCCAAAAGCATATACCTCACCATGAAACCTTCAGAAGCGTGGCCAAGATAGCTAGAGTGGCCACCTCTTGGAAGATGACAAGGTAGTGTGGCAAGCCTTTGTTTACTCTAGTGTTTGTGCAAAGATAGACCCACTCCATTGCCCCTATCCTCATCTTGCCACAACAAGGAATACAAGGAAGGAAACCATGGTAGATACCAATTTTCAAAGATTCCAAATGCTAGTGAGAAGAAAAGACTCTACCTATTCCACCAATTCAACATCATTCCATCCTTTGTTAGTTTTGTGAGGCAATTTAGAAACTCCCCAAATGTATCATTCATAACCACATGCAATTACCTTTGCCTCCTCATCACATTGCTTCAACAACCCACCACACCATATGAGGGGAGGCTATCGCTACTATTCTTTGATATAAATGTAGGTATAGATCGAATGGTGATGATGTGCTCACACTTCATTGTAGTCCTCCTTACTATGTGAAGCCTTTTCAAGATATGCACTCAAGGCAGTTCCTCACAGTAGTGGAAATGCCTATCGAATTCATTCACAAAAAACAGGAAGAGAAAAGAAAAGGAAAGAAAAAGAGAGCAGCACAATGGCCCACTCATTGCGCACACTTGCACACTGCAGGTGGTGGGTGCACATCAATGTCACTTCATTATTTATTCTTTCAATGACATTTGGATAAGGGAAGGCAGGTCACACATTGTGACTATTGGAGTTCCCACATCTTGTGTGTCTCTCTCTTGCTCTTGCTCCTTCCACTATAGCTCTCGCTTCTGCTCACATGCTTCCACTTTGGACTCACTCCCTTCATAGTGCACTATCTTAGTGTATTAATGCACATTTTAGCATAGTCCCCTAGTGCACATCTACATGAGAACTCCACCTTTAGGCCCAATGTGCATTTACCCTCACATACCCATTAGCGCACATAGGTACGACACAACAACTACAATAGATCTTTTTAGCCACAATAATTTGTTGAATATGCATCTTTTCTTCGTGTTCAAACAACTTCCTATTTATGTCATCTTCTGCAAGATCTTCCTGTTTACTCTCATTCTATCATTGGGAGGGTACAGATTCCTTTTGCTCCTTGAATTGTTCCAGAATTCTGACCACATCTATATAAAAAATAGGTACAATTGATTCATTAACTTTAAGGAAAGCATCTTCTTCATCATCTCATCAACTTCCTTCACCATTTTAATACCCTGTGCATACAAAGGCTCTGTCTTCTCTAGGCAAAGTTGCACTAGATACCATATTCATGTGCACTTTCTTCTTTCCCTTCCTGATTGTAATTACAGTAACTCCCCAATCCTGTTTGACCTTTGCATGTTTGAACCAAGGCCTTCCCAACAGAAGTGGATATGGGTTGTCTCCTTCATCCATTTTTAACACTAAAAAATTCACTGGGAATGTGAGTCCTAAAATAGTAATCTATTGATTTTGGAGAATTCCTAAAGGCTCAATCCTCCTTTGATCTACCATCTTCGGTTGAAAAGGAGCTTCTTCTAACTCAGGCAACTTCAATTTGGCATACAGGAATTCAGGTAGAATATTTACACCTAGACCTCCATCCAGCAATGCCCCCTCTATTTCTTGTTCCTGAAAATTAATAGTGATTTTGGGTACTGTGTAGTCCACATCTTCAGCCTCAATCTAACAGGCTTCAGGTTCATCCACCTATTCTTCCTCCTCATCAGATTTCTGAGTACATGTATTTTGAACTCAGGGACCAAAATTAAAATCTGATCCATTGTAATAGTGGTATTCCTCAAGACTTTAGTTGCCAACTGAGCCTCCCTTGTTTCCTGCTACTGAATTTCCTCCTGAATACTTAACTGTATATCATGTATTTGGTGCTGCAATTTTTGTTTACCATAGTCAGCTTTCTAACTCTTCTGAATTTCCTTCAAACATCCCTGTGTTTGACGTGTCTTTGATTCTCCCAATACTGAGGGTGTTTCATCTCCTTATGGGATATAACAGGATCAACCACATACTTTCCACCTGATCTTGTAATAACCAGAACTAATGTTGATTTTTCAGGAATCTCCTCCACATGTATGCAATTTGAACAATCACACTGGACATGCAACACATTTGAGATAGTTCCCTTGTTGTTTCTGTAACAAAAGGCTCATTAACTTCCCTTAGCTTCCTCCACAATGACTACATTAGCCTGTGGTGGCCTATTTTGTTGTGCCTGTGCAAGTGGTCTCTGATTGTTATGTTTGATAATAGGAATGCCTCTCTCCTCTCTATGTTTACACCACAATGAGCAATTAGGACCCTGCCTGTGATTCATTCCTCCACAGTATGTGCATGGGTTATCATTCAGATTTCCATTTCCTTGAGGATTAGGTGGTCCCCAGTTATTTCTCCCCTGAAATCTTCGAGGTGAACCTTCCATTGCTCTATTTATGTCTGGTTCTACTACATTTGTAGTTGGTGCATTTGCCCTTGGCACTTGCTATATTGGGTTTTCCCTATTGTTAGGATTATACCAACAAGTAGCATCCGTGTGCCCATGCTTTTGGCATGTATTACAATATGGTTTGTCCTTCTTCTGAGATATTGAAATTCCCATACTCTTCAGAGTTGCAATAATTTGTTTATTCAGGTTCTGAGACTTACTCTTTGTCTTTTCCTTTCCATTTTCATCCTTCTTTCCCCTAGCTTTACATCTATGCTTCTCTTTCCTTTTCTTCTTCCTACTTTTGGATTTCCTTTCCTCATCTTCTAAATCATCAAAATCTGAATCTGAACTGTCATCTTCTAAATCTGAACCTGAGTCACACTCTAAATTAGAGTTTGAATCCGAATCTATATCTGAATCTGAATCACTATTATACTTCTTCTTCTTCTATTTGATGGTTCCCAACCTTTTCTCTACTCTTCTGGTAGCTGCTACCAACTGATCAAATCCTCTTGCACCTCCAAGAATATCTATAATGGCTACTGCAGTTCTCAGGGATTCCCTCAACCCATTACAGAAATATTCCCCCGATATCTCATTGGTTGGTCTTTCATTGGGTGCAAGTCTTCCATTCAAATCTAAAAACTATTGTGCATAATCCTCCATAAGGAGCCTCTTTTGTTTCATTTTTTAAAGATTCTTTAGAATATCAATGGGTGTTTTCCACCTTCTAAATCTTGCCAGAAATGCTGTTTGTAATGCTTATGTATCAACAAAATGGGCTGCACCATACTATATAAACCAGTTCATAGCCTTACCCTCCAATGTGGCAACAAATTGCTGCCTTTTCACATCATCTCCATACAACACTCCTAGTCCACTTGCTTCCCATTTTGTGTTGAATTGAGCTATATGGACATCAAGGTCTTCCTTTTTGGACTCACCCTTGAAGTTTGCAAATTTGACTTTGAGATTTGCTGGATTAGGGGGTTGAGCCATTGATCCTAGCTGTTGTATTGTTGCAACATTTTTTCTTGTTGTTTTTTTAGGCAATGGCTGAAACCTTATTTTTATCCTTGCTTGTCTCTGAATTTGAGATCATGCTAATAGTCCCACAAATTTGTTTCTATTTCTTTCCTCCTCACCTAGTGTAATCTGTATTCGCTGATCAGTAACAAGATCTCCTGTTGCATGACTAGGACCTACTTCTTCAGTCTATACTTCTTGATCATTCAAATACTCTAAATCCAGGATATCCACCTGGTTGCCACTACTAGACCTCTATTGTACCTTCTTTCTCTGTTTCTCTTCTTGTTCTAATTTTTCCTGCAGCTTGGTATAATAGGCTCCAAAACCTTCACCCATGTATTTTTCAGCAGATGTACACCATACACATGTTCCGTCATCAGATTATTCTATTGTTGAGACCTAGGTGCACAATGTTCATAGTGATGACTTGCACAACCATGCTGATTTTTCTGTCTTCCCCTGACCAATTTAGGTATATAACTCAGCCCATAAGGTTGATAAATTTGTGAAAGATCCTGAATATGCCAAATTTGTCTAAACACACTACCTATATTCTTCAAACCAAAAGGAGCAACCTATTTTGTCTGTTCTTTTCACACTACTTCCATGATCTTTCCAATAATTTCCAAAGGTAAATTAGGAAACTGTGTGTTCAGAAACACTTGACTATATGCCTCAAACTCTTACTCTTCTGTTGTCCAATTCTGAAACTCCTGTAACAGAGCATGTGCAAAGGATTCACATTCCTCTTCTTCAGTAGTCCAATACTGAAATTCCTCAAGCCAAGAATCCATTTCTGACTATATCCTTTAACTCATGAATCTTATGTACCTATTCTATTCTAAACCATTACGCCTGATGCCCAAAGACTAATCTGCAGGATCGCCAAGTGTTAGGGGTCAAAAAGCCTCCCCTAAATTATCCCAAAACAGACATCTCTCTGATATAAAACAGATTCAAATTGCGACTACTATTGACATTCTGTCTTTGTCAAAACATACCATTGAACATCACTTTGACATACAGACCATCTTTTTGCCAAAAGAATTCATTTCACAATTCAGATACACTTTATGTTGGAAGGGAGGGAGAGAGACAGAGTGGAGCAAAAGATGAGCCTCAACTCATTGTTGTTGTTCTTCTATTATTCTTCCATCATACTAACTGAAAGAGACTTATACACATAGGTATGACTAACCAAGACTAACTGTGGTTAAGTCACTGACTACACCGACTTATTGAATGTCACAAACATGTACAACTATATCCAGCTAATCTCGATGTCACACGCATAAAGATAGATTGACTGAAGAGTAACGGGAGCTTGATATTCTAACACTCCCCCTCAAGCTCAAACCATCTGCTAAACTCCAAGTAGCTGTCTGAAATATATGAACTTTTCTTTACCAATAAACTTGGTAAATATATCTGCTACTTGGTCTTCAATCTTCACATGAATCAAGTCAATTTGTCTTGTAAGAACCATTTCTTTGATAAAATGGTAGTGAACCTCAATATGTTTGGACCTAGCATGGTAGACAAGATTGCTAGCCAACATAACACTGCTGAGGTTATCACAATGCAATCTCACTCTGCTTTCCAACTATATTCCCAAGTCTTTCAGTAGTTTCATCAACCAAACTGCTTTGTAAGCCATTAAGGCAGCTCCTCTATACTCAGCTTCTATACTAGACAATGCAACATCAGGATGTTTCTTACTCTGCCAATTGATCATACTGCTGCCCAATCCAAATGCATAACCACTAGTTGACCTCCTATCATAGGCACAACCAGCCCAATTAGCATCAGTAAACTCTATCAAGTCGAGAGATTTTGCATATGCATAAAATAGCCCATAATCTGGTAGTACCCTTTACATATCTCATGATCCTCCTGATTGCATCTAAATGTGGTTTGCGAGGCTTTTGAATGAACTGACTAATCATCCCCACTGCATAACATAAGTCAGGATGATGGGTAATAGTCAAGTATATCAAGCTACCCACCATCTGTCGATACATGGTCACATTCTCTTCGTCATTCTCAACATCAATCTGTAGCTTGACATTCTGATCAAGAGGTGTCTCCATAGGCTTGCATTCATCCATACCATACTTCTGTAACATGTCATGAGCATACTACTTCTGTAGCAACCATATACCTTGAGGCGTAGAGACTACCTCAATCCCAAGAAAATACTTTAGTCACTCTTTGACTCTAAATTTAGCCTCTAAACCTGATTTAATTTCAACAATGCCTTCTTCATCATCTCCAGTGATGATAAGATCATCTACATAAACCACTAGAATCACATATCCATGATTTGTCTTCTTCGTGAACACACTGTGATCTGCATTGCCCAATCTAAATCCATGTTGCTGTAAATAACTGTTGATCCGAGCATTCCATGCTCTAGGTGCCTATTTCAGTCTATATAAAGCCTTTTTCAGTTTACATACATGTGTAGGAAAGTCCGGGTGAGCATAGCCTTCAGGCTGCTCCATATATACTTCCTTAACCAAATCACTATTCAAGAAAGCATTCTTGACGTCCATTTGCCATAATTTTCAGCCTTTGCATGCTGCCAAAGCAATGACAGTTTTGATTGTTACCATTTTAGCCACTGGATTGAAAGTCTCCTCATAGTCAAGGCCATACTATTGTGCATACCCTTTTGCAACCAGCCTGGCCTTATAACATTCTAACGAACTATCTGACTTGCACTTAACCATGTACACCCATTTGCAGCCAATGTGGGGACTTTTCCTTTAGGCAACTCAACCAATTCCCATGTCTCATTTTCAACCAAGGCTGCATACTCCTCATCCATGACAACACACCAGTTATCATCTGTAGCTGCATCATCAAACTTTGCAAATTCTGTCTAACTTGAAACACTAGCCATATATCAACTGGTTTTCTGACTCTCTCATATCATACCTGTGGCTCACTCTTAGCTTGCCTCTCATGAGGGGGTACATAACGACTGCCTTGCTCTAGGCGTCATAGTAGACAGAATGCCCAACTCACTATCCAAACTATCACTATTGGATGACTTTTAACCTACTTTATGTGTACCTGTCACATCCTCAAACATTATTTTCCCTTATCTGATCTCCCCCTCAATGACATTTCCATGTCAATGGACATAGGAGTATGACTCCACAAGCATCCTGACCAAGGACTTACTGTAGGTGACCCATCCCTTGTAGGACCACTCATAGATGTACTCACTGTAGGTGTATTTTCAGCATTACTAGTGATGGTTGATCCATCAGTAATAGCCAGTGCAACAAGATTATCATACCACGGTGCCAGCTCATAAAAAATAACATCTCTGCAAATCGATGTCTCATGTGTAGACGGTACATAACACTTGTAGGCTTTCCGATCTTGTGCATAACAAAGGAACACACTCTTGACAAATTTAGGATTCAATTTCTTCCTCTTTTCATCAGGAACATGCACATATGCAATGCTACCAAATACCTTCAAGTGTGAAATGTTAGGCTTATGACCATACAACCTCTCATATGGAGTTACATCATGAATCCCTGTTGTAGAGGTTCTATTCAGCACATAGATAGCAATCACTACTGCTTCAGCCCAATAACCATTTGGCAAGCTCTTCTCATTCAGCATAGCTCTTGCCAATTCCATTAGTACCCTATTTTTCCTTTCAGCTACACCATTTTGTTGCGGTGTATAGCTACAAGTTAATTGTCTTCTAATCCCATGTTTAGCAAGGTACCTATCAAAGTAATTAGAAACATATTCTCCACCTCCATCTAATCTAAGATATGAAATTTTACAGCTCAACTGATTTTCAGCATGCTTCTTGAAGTCCTTGAATGCATCAAACACATCATCCTTATGTTTCGCTATATAAAGCCAAGTATACGCTAAAATCATCAATGAAGGATACATAGTAATGAGCACCACACCAAATGAAGCATTATGAGATGGACCCATACATCTGAATGTACCAATTGCAAGGGTCGTGAGGAATTCCGTACATGTCTCATAAATGAAAACCGTTTTTGCTTTCCAAACTGACATGCATCACATACATGTCCAAAGTCACAATACTTAAACTTAGGCAGTCCAAGCACAATCTCCTTCTGCTACATAGATTTTAGATTTTGTACATTCACATGGCCAATCCGCTTATGCCATATCTCAACATCTCGTATAGCACCATCATCATGTGCAAACATAGCTGCTTTCAATTCTAGAATTGACGCATCAAGAGTAAACATTCTACCATCTCTTCGGCCTCTAGCAATCAATTTGCAGCCATTACCATATTCTTCAACAAAGCATCCATCTCTATTAAAGCTCGCCTGCAGATTCTGTTCTGCCATCTGTCCAAGTGACAAAATACTCTTGGTTATTGTAGGTACATGTAGTACATCATGCATGCTCTTTTTCTTGCCATCAAGCATCAACAACGAAACAATTCATGTGTGCTAAATGTCATGTCGGGTGTCATCCCCACTACACACATAACCATGTGAACTTGCAACCATCTCATCAAACCATTCTCCATGGGGTGTCATATGATTTGAATCCCTTGAATCAATGTACCATCTCTCATCTCTGTTCTACCTATATGCATTCTTAAACACATGTTGCATGGCAAACCTGTCACCCTGGTCATCAGGAACTCCGCTAGATGAAGCATAATTTCCATGATGTCTACCCTTAGCTTTCATGTTAGCCTGCTTCTTATGAAAATCTTTGGCTATATGCCCGTATCTATCGCAATAATGGCAGTCCTTGTCTCTGTTTGACTGATCATTCGATTGCCATGAACCAGATCCACCACCTTTACCATGGGGTGATCTCCCCCTTCCTCTAAAGCCACCAGATCCACATTGGCCCTATGTATTTGTGCCATGCCAGGCATTCTGCCGATGCTGTCCATAAGTGTTTCCAGTGTCTCATCGACCTTGAAAAAAGCCACGGCCTCTACCACCTCTACCACACTGGCTAGAGTAAAGAACAGTGTCTCTGCTTTGAGACGTACTAAAACCTATATTCAGCCCAAGCTTAAATTCCTCATGCATCAGCAAAGCAATCAACTCATCCCAATCAGGGGATTCAGCTCCCACACAAATAGATGTATCAAATGCTTTATATTCTTTGCCAAGTCCATTCAATGTCACTGCAATCATATCATCCTCAAACACTGAAGATCCAATGGTGGCAAGTTGATCCGCTATGTTCTTGATCTTTGTAGTGTAGGCTTGAATGCTTTTGCCATTCCTAGACATGTTGTTGAACTGTTGCTTTAGTTGGATCTTTCTTGCATGTGTTACATTTCCATAATTCTTCATGAGTATGTCCCATGCATCCTTTGGAGAACTGCATCCAGTAATCTATATAACAATAGCATCTAATATACATAAGAAAAACCAATGTAACACCTTGCATACTCTCTCAGTCCATAGCTTATGAGCCCTTTTCTGATCATTTGTTGGACTCCTTTCATGCATTTCAGGTTCAGCCTCATCACATGTACATAAGTCCCAATAACCTCTTCCAACCAAAAAATTCTTCATATGGAACTTCCATAAAGCAAACTTTTTGTTGTCCAGCTTTTCTCCCACAATTTGAGTGATATTGTCATTGCCTTGAGCATTTGCCATAGTTGTAGCTTAGGTATTCAGTGATGTATACAGCCTGTAAGTATCTGAGTCCTTTTCCTATAGTTCAGGATAGTTTTTTACTATTCAGGACATTTTCCTACAAATTCAAGATAGTTTTTCTAACAACCTGCTTGCTATAAACTACATTTCAACAATGAAAAAACATAGTCAGCTAAACATAAACCAAGCTCAAATCAGTTCAAAACATTCTATGGTAGTAGCAAAACATCCCCGCAACAAAGTATGTCCATACAAGTATCAATGTTTGTATTGTATGCAAGTAGCAGTACCAAATACAGCCAGCCCATTGCTATAACCAGCAGTATTTTCTCTATTAAAATAAGAATATTCAGATCTCAAAACAGCCCCAAAACATCACATTCAGTTGCCACTCTATGCAAGAGTTGATACATGTCCAACGGTCAGAATATATTGCATGTATGTCAAGTAAAGATGATATGTATCCTTCCTGCAAACAATAACCAGTCAATACCCTGGTATAACCAACAAAAAATCAGTTTAAAATTTGGACTTTCAGCACTCACAATATCCCAAAAAGCATCTACCACTCAAGTGGTATGATCCAAGCATTTATTACTAGCAAATAAGCATCACAGATACTTCAACCCTGTAGGTATATTGTTTCCAAATTCAGGATAGCAACCATTTCACTATTTTCAGCCTGCAAATAAGCTCCAAAAGTGAGTATTTAACACTCCAATATCATGCTTAAATGCATGATAATAAGGGCATATACATTGTTAGGATGAAAGCCACCAGTGCCTTGGAATCACCTGCTGTTTACTACAATAAATAGCCAGTTTGCACAGGTCTATGCTGAATATCTCAAAATTTGTGAGAAATTTGAAAAAACTTTTTTCTGCAAAGTTGTAGACCACTTCGAAATGGTCAGGAATCGCGGGCCATTTCTCCAAAACCATTTTTGTAGCAAGATATAGCTTCTGCAAAAAAACAGGATGTAGGCACAGTCTCCTTTGATGACGTTGTCTTTAGATCTGATGTCTTGATGTCAAATGGCCACTTCCAAACCTTCATGCTTCAGGCATTCAAGCTCTGATACCATGTTGGAAGAGAGGGAGAGAGACAAAGTGGAGTGGAAGATGAGCCTCAACTCATTGTTGTTCTTCTTCCATTATTCTTCCATCATACTAATTGAAACAAACTTACACACATAGGTATGACTAACCAAGACTAACTATGGTTAAGTCATTGACTACACTGACTTATTGAATGTCATACATGTGTACAACTATATCTAGCTAATGCCGGTCACACATATAAAGATAGATTGATTGAAGAGTAACAGGAGCTTGATATTCTAACACTTTAAACCAAGACAGTAAACATTTTCAACATCTTCTGCTTATTAGAAACAACAATTACAGACTTCCCTATTCTCCTGACTTGAACATTGATTTTGAATCATTCCTTCCATCACCAGGCTCATTTCTGATCACACAGACTCCATTTTATAATTCAGATTGTCGATTACTCAAAACAGATAACAGTTTTGAATACACAGAAAAACAGAGGTAGAGAAATCTGTTCTGTTCTCTTGACACGAGCAGACATAGTCAGAAATCCCACGACTCCTCCTTCTAACTTTCCAAAAAAACTCGTAGTCTACTCATGACTTTTCACATTTGATCAGTTGTAAAGGTTTAAAATACCTTTACAAAACCAAATAAAGAACTCTTAAGTTATTCCTTAATGATGCCTTTAACACCACCGCAACAGCCAAAATTTTGCATTTCCATCTTCCTTAGTCTCTAAAATTATCAGATCTTCGGGTTCCGCATCCGTCAGCTTCAAATTCTTGCCTAAAATTTACACTAATCCACTCTATATCGGCACTTCACATGGCTTTAAAAATTGCTCTCATTGGCAACCATAGGATAAGGCGACTCAGTTTGTCAAATCCCACGAACTGATCTACACAAACAACAACCAAAGAAAGCATCAAGTTGCCACAAAAAAATACTCAACAAGGCACAAGAACAGCTCTCACCCTACCCCTTGATAGAATCAAGACATGAAAATCCACAAGGGATAGGCCCAACATTATTTGACAAAAATCCAGAGAGAGTCTCTAACCAACTGCTCTAACACGGACTGCTAGCTAAAAAGCCTATCAAAGAGGTCATCCTAATAGTGGTTTGAACTACCTACCTTACTTAGGACAACTAGACTAGGACCTCCTACTAGGCGAGGACTCCTATAATCTGTTCATCATTTTTTTATTGTAGCACATTTCCTTTCAAGATTTCCATACTCAGGCATATAAATGTTCCAATTCAAAGAGGCAGATAGATGACAGACAGAGTGAAGCAACTAGCTTCCTCTCTCACACTCTATTATTCATACCACACTCAATAGTGAAAGATACAACCTACGGTCATAAGACCATTCACACCAAAGGCACCGACTTATTTAATGTATCTAACTACTATGGCTAGACTAGCTGTGTCCAGCTCATGTCGGTCAACACACACTAAATGAGCTTGATATTCTAACACTCCCCCTCAAGCTCAAGACAGCATATGTACTCCAAGTAGCTGTCTAAAACCACAGAACTTATCTTTACCCAGAGACTTGGTAAAGATATCTGCTACCTGCTCATCAGTCCTCACATGCATAAGATCAACCTTTCCTGCAAGGACCATCTCACGAATAAAGTGGTAGTGTACCTCTATGTGTTTTGTCCTAGCATGGTAAACTGGATTCATGGCCAGGAGTACACTACTCAGATTATCACATAACAGTTTCACTGGAGCATCAACCTGAATATCCAAGTCAGCCATAAGCTTGAGCAGCCAAGCAATCTCACATGCTGCCAATGCAGCCCCCCTGTACTCTGCCTTAGTACTAGATAAAGCAACCGTAGGCTGCTTCTTGCTGCTCCAACTGATCATGCCGCTACCAAAGCCAAAGACATAGCCACTCGTAGATCGTCTGTCAGTTGAGCATCCTGCCCAATCTGCATCTATGTATCCAATCAGTATCAAGGGCTTATCTCTGACATAGAATAGCCCATAGTCTATAGTGGACTTAACATACCTCATGATGCATCTAACTACATCCAAGTGCGGCTTTCTCGGCTTCTGCATAAACTGGCTTATCAGCCCTACTGCATAGCTCAAGTCAGGCCTAGTGATGGTCAAGTAAATCAGACTGCCGACCATCTGCCTGTACATAGTCACATCTTCTACTTCAGCCCCAGTGTTCATGTCTAGCTTTACATTCTGGTCCAGAGGTGTATCCAGTGGTTTGCATTTAGCCATGCCATACTTCTTAAGCATTTCCATGGCATAGTGCTTCTGCATCAGCCATAAGCCATTTTCAGCCGGTACGACCTCAATACCCAAGAAATACTTCAGATCTCCCAGATCTTTCATGTCAAATTCAGATTTCAGCATCTTCATAGCATGCTGAATTCCCATGTCATCATCTCCAGTGATTATCAGGTCATCAACATATATGACCATCACTACCAAGCCATTGTCAATCTTCTTTGTAAACAGGCTGTGATCAGCCCTGCCAACAACAAATCCAAGACTCTGCAAGTAACTGCTGATCCTAGCATGCCAGGCTCTCAGAGCCTGGTTCAGCCCATACAGTGCCTTTTTCAGCCTGCACACATAATGTTGAAAATCAGGGTGCTCATACCCTTCTGGCTAAACCATGTATATATCCTCTGCTAAATCACCATTGAGGAATGCATTCTTAACATCCATCTGCTGCAATTTCCAGCCTTTTTCAGCAGCCAAGGCAATAACAGTTCGTATGGTTGCCATTTTTGCAACCGGGCTGAATGTTTCATCATAATCCAAGCCATACTGTTGAGCATATCCTTTAGCGACTAGCCTTGCTTTGTACCTTTCCACACTGCCATCAGACTTACATTTGATTTTATAAACCCATTTGCAGCCAATAGGCTTTTTCCCTTCAGGCAGTGGTACCAAATCCCAAGTCTGATTTTTAGCCAAGGCTTTCATCTCTTCGTCCATAGCCATGCACCAATTTTCATCCTTTGCTGCTTTAGCATAAGTACCTGGTTCTTTGATCTCCATCACTTTTGTCATGTATGCATAATGCTTTGCAGAATAACCAGAGTATGTCAACCTGTCAACAGGGTATCTGACCCTCTGCGATCGTCTAGGCTGTGGTGCACTACTCGATTCACCTCTCTCATGAGGCGAAATGTACCTGTTCTGCCTCGTGCCAGGCATATAGACAGTTGGAATACCAAGTTCGCTGTCTAAAGTATCACTAGACTCATAGCCCGAAGTCATTCTGCCAGGTGTCATCATACCATCCTCAATAACTTTCTCTTTTCCTTTGCTGTCCAAGACATCATGGCTCCCCCTCACTGACATACCCATGTCAGTGGACGGTGAGCTCCTCAATCTCCCTGTCCATGGGGATACTGTGTGACTGATAGGTCCTGTCATAGCAGTGCTATGCTGCATATCAACTGTAGAGACATGAGTGGAAGGCAGATCGGATGGCACTACAACTGGTGAGACATACCAAGAGCCCAGCTCATCAAAGATGACATCCCTGCTTACCAAAGTCTCCTTGGTAGAGGGATCATAACATTTGTATACCTTCTTCTCCTGCGAGTATCCAATGAACACACTCTTATGCAGTTTGGGATCCAGCTTTTTCCTTTTCTCATCTGGAATGTGCACATAAGCGAGACAGCCAAAGACCTTCATGTGTCTTACATCCGGCTTATAGCCATAGAGCCTCTCAAACGCTGTCATGTCATGAATGCCTGCAGTGGGAATCCTGTTCAGAATATATGCGGCTATCACAACAGCCTCTGCCCAATAGTAAAGCGGCATATGCTTCTCATTCATCATGGCCCTAGCAGCTTCCATTAGAACCCTGTTCTTCTTTTCAGCTACTCCGTTTTGCTGCGGAGTGTAGCTGCAGGTTAGCTGCCTACGAATGCCATTTTCAGCCAAAAAATCAGCAAATTCATTGGAGACATACTCCCCACCGCTATCAGATCTCAAGCAAGAGATGTAACACTCAAATTCCTTCTCAACCTGTGCCTTAAATTTCTGAAAAACAGCAAAGACCTCATCTTTTGTTTTCAATATGTAAAGCCAGGTATATCGACTGTAGTCATCAATGAAAGATACATAGTATCTGGAACCCCCCATAGATGCATTATGAGCTGGTCCCCAAACATCAGAGTGCACTAACTACAGTGGTCGTGTACTCTGCCTTACATGCCTGACAAACGGCAATCGTGACTGCTTACCAAACTGGCAAGCCTCGCATACATGACTAATATCTGAATATTGGAATCTAGGTAACCCTGTTACTAGCTGCTTCTTCTGCATGGTCTGCAGCCTCTGCAAATTGACATGCCCCACTCTCTTGTTCCAAATCTCTAAGTCCCTGATAGTGCCAGAACCCTGAGCAAACATAGCGGAATTCAGCTCTGGCAGTGTAGCATCAAGAGTGAACATTCTTCCATTTCTGTGGCCTTTCGCGATCAACTTGCATCCATTGCCAAACTCTTCAATAAAGCAGCCATGCTTATTGAAGCGAACCTGCAAGTTCTGCTCTGTCATTTGGCCCATAGACAATAGGTTCTTCGTAATCGAAGGAACATGCAAAACATCATGAAGATTCTTCTTCGTGCTATCATGTACAACCAGAGGCACTTTTCCTTTATGCTCAATGCTATGTTGCATGTCATCACCTATGCATACATAGCCATGCTTTTCAGCCACCATATCCGTGAACCAATCACCATGAGGGGTCATGTGATTCGACGCCCCCGAGTCAATGTAGCACACTACATCATCAGATGAATTTTTAGCAGCCTTATCTTTGACATATTCCATGGCAAACAGTCTATCACCAGAGTCATCTGCCTGACTGGACGTAGCATAATGTCCATGTTGCTTGCCCTTCTGATTTCCCTGCTTCTTCCAGCAATCCTTTGCAATATGCCCATACTTTTTGCAGTAGTGACAATCCTTGTCCTTATTTGGATTGTCTGACAGACGCTGCTACTGCCATGAGCCTCTGCCACGGGAGTTCGATCTCCCCCTGCCTCAAAAGTTGCCACTACCTCTTGCATTTGATGACTGCTGATTGCTATTACTATAGGATGCATTCTGCTGGCCTCCTCTGCCAGATCCATAGCCTCTACCATGGCTACCACGACCACACTGATTCGAATAAAAAACTGCATCCTTATTCTTTGAGTTGCTTGACCCTGTAGCTAAGCCAAGCTTTACCTCTTCATGAATCAATAATGCAACCAGCTCATTAAAATCAGGCATCTCAGCCCGCACAGATACTGAAGTGTCAAAAGACTTGTACTCCGGATCCAAGCCATTTAAGGTCACTGCAACCATATCCTCATCTTCTACCTGTGAGCCAACAGATGCGAGCTGATCTGCTAAGGTTTTAATCTCCGTGACATAGTCCTGTATGGATCTGTTCTTCCTCTCTATGTTGTTGAATTTTTGCTTCAGTTGTATCTTCCTGGCACTCGTAGTTGTGCCATAGTACCTAACCAATATGTTCCATGCATCTGCTGGGGATTTACAGTTCATGATCTGCATCACCATAGCATCCGAGATACATAATGACAACCAATGTAACACTCTGCGAGCTCTTTCCGTCCAGGCTCGATGCGCTCGTCTTTGATCAGCGGTAGGATTCCTATCTGGAACTTCAGGTTCAGCCTCAATACCTGTCACTAATTCCCAGTATCCTTTACCTATCAGAAAGTTCTCCATGCGGAACTTCCATATTGCATAATTGTTACTATCAAGCTTTTCTCCCACAATCTGGGTTACATTATCAGTTTTATCAGCATTTGCCATGTTGCAGACCTTGCCTGACTACCTGCAAACCAAGATCTCCTTAATGGTTCAACTTCAGCCCAGAACTGTTTATGACAGTTTTCTACAATTAATTGCAGAAAAAAAACCAGTAAATTTCAGTCAAATATCAGCCCAAACAAAGTCACAATCGGTTGATCCAACTCATAAAGACAACTGCCAATACATATGCCTGATGTTCGGTTCAGATTTAACTCCTGCAGATCCACTGCCAGGGTCCAAAAACATGCAGTCCAAAGCTGTAAACTGCAATTACAGCAGCCTTTCCAAAGTCAAACTCCACCTGGATACACGTAATGCATATTCCAAAACTGCTTAGTTGATTGCTGGTACATATGCCACTTCAGACATAAGCATAGAGACATAGAACAGTGCATAACCAGCACATACAAGTGTCAACAAATTCAATTGCAGGTTACAATCAACCAAAGTTCAGCATATCAAGTTCCAATCAGCCCCAAATTGTCTCCCGATCATGTCATACATTTACTTCGTAATGGCAAGGTCAATACATGAGCATCTAGGTATACATAGACAACCTGTTTTCACTGACCAAAGCATAAAACCTCAAGAACCATTTGTACTTGACCAAGACAATATGTTTGCATTCACTTCAGCTCCAGACTTCAGTTTTCAATGATGCTCATTGAATGTTTCAAGCCTCCATACATCCAGCATGTATGTGACAGCTCTCATAGGTGATAGAGCTCTAGAAATGACCTGTATTGCATCAGTAGTATCTAATGCTTGTCACTGACAGTACATGACAGTTTTCAGCAGTGAACAGTTCTCAGATCTGAATATTTTACTGAGAAAATTTAGCTCAAGTACTTCACATCAAGTACATATGACTTCTTGACTTGTGTTGTCTACAATGCAATCTTCTCAGCCTATTAGGGAGCTTCAAGTACTCTTCAGGATCAAAACAGTGATGTAAATCACTGTATTCAGCAGTGTACTCTTAGTTTTAGACCTGTATACCTACATAACAGTCCATGCCTCTCATCACCCAAGCTTCCATTGACATATCAGACCTTCAAGGTCACACGCAGGGTCAGCATACACTGCTTAGAGCATGTACAAGATGCTTGATGCCTCATTTAGTAGCTGTAGGACATGGATATGAACTAGGCGCAACAGCGCAGACTGGTAGGATGGGCAGCACAGCTCACGATTCTATTAACCAGGGCAATGAAGCACTCTAAGGTGCTCAATACATCCCTCTCAAGGCTACAAACAAGCCTTTGACACTGCCATTGATCATTAAGCATACCACTATACACTTCATACCTTCCATTGTCCAATGGCTTCAGCCTGTTTGAAGAAGAATAACCTTTTCTCTGACTTCAGCTCCTGCAAGTCCAATGCCACACTCCCAGGCACCCAGTCTTTTTCTATTCATGGCTCTGATACCATGTTCCAATTCAAAGAGGCAGATAGATGACAGACAGAGTGAAGCAACTAGCTTCCTCTCTCACACTCTATTATTCATACCACACTCAATAGTGAAAGATACAACCTACGGTCATAAGACCATTCACACCAAAGGCACCGACTTATTTAATGTATCTAACTACTATGGCTAGACTAGCTGTGTCCAGCTCATGTCGGTCAACACACACTAAATGAGCTTGATATTCTAACAATAAAAAGGAGGGAGCTAAGCATAGAGTGACCCAAGGAGAATAGGGCATTGGCCTCAGGTCATGATTCGGTACCCATGATTCAGTACCCAAGAACCTACCAAGCTCTTGCGAGGTGACACTTAATCCCTTTTTAGCGCTCACTTTTTTTTTCTCTCCAACCTTCCTTTCTTTTCTTTTCAGCTAGTTGCTACCCCTAGGAAGATAAGGCAAACTCATCCCCAAGAACCTACCAGACCCTCCGCAAGGCGATAATCAACTGCTTATAGGAATTTTTTTCCTTTTCTTTTTTTTAATTGAGGGGTTAGAACCCCTTTTTACACACCTCCGTAAATTTTATCTTTAGACATATTCAACACTTGCTCTTTCTTTGCTATTTTGGTAGGCTTCTCTAACTGCCTCACACTAGTAGGGATTCCTAGGACAGAAGCTGCCTACAAGTAGGAAGAACAAGGTCACAAGGATTGCCCTCGATCATAGATCTTTAATGCCGAACAATGTCCTAACAGGAGGTAGACAACTACTCAAATCTCCCCCAGATATACCCAACCAAACCCTAGGACTTCATGCCTTGACTATTTGTTGGTCCCCACAAATGAAAAGAAAATAACCCCCACATACATATATAACGTTATCAGCTTAAGGGGAAAACTCAAAAAGGTAACGACACCACCTGGAATGGCGATAAGAAGCTCATGTGCAACAAAGGCTTCCCCTGAGCACTTCATCCAACCTATGTGATGCAACCACTAAAACAAAAAACCACTAAACATACCTGCACGAAATAGACGTATGGCTCTAAAGAGATAAAACATTTCACAACCAATAGAACAGCCCTCTTGGCCTAACATAAATCATTTTGTTCTAACCAAATATGGTCTACTTGGCATGTAAATTGTATCTTGTCAAACTAACCAAGCTAAACCAAAGTCACAAGTCCAAGCCTTCCTACTGATATAACCTCAATATGGGCTATTCCTCTTTGTGTGCTATTAGCTGAACGAATGATCTCCTTGGACTCAAATGTCTTACCTTTTAAATGGATTGGTTGTTCCAAATTTCCAAAGGCCTCTCCTATAGAGATATGGATTTTTGCTCATTTAACCCTTTCCTATTTGGATTTTTGAATGGGTCATTGTTACTACCCAAATTAGGTAGGGATTCAATCCTAGGCCCATCACAACAATGTATCCTAGAGTGGTGCACATTGCTAGATGTATTATTATGGCCTTTGGTTTCATCCACTTGGAAATTAACCATGGTATATCCACCTGGAACTCTTTCCTTGTGATCTAACACACTAGCCACACTTTTACAAATTTTGGGCCTCCAAACCCATCTCTTTCTAATCTTTGCATGGCTTGATTGGCTGCCACCACTCCTTCTATTTTGATATTCTTTCATGATGACCGATCCATCTCAACTCACTTGCTACCTATCACTTCCCTTGAAGCAGATCCTCCTACTAGATTCAACTCTAGGTGGATCTTCACCATTGTAAATCCCAAGTTCTCTATTTTCCTAATTCTCAATGGCTGAGACAGCCTCCACATGGTAGCATATATCAGCTATGTTGTGGGGTGTCATCTCATTGATATGATTTTGTTTCAAACTTAGACCAGTGATGGGCTGCTTAACCACTCTACTTCCCCTATTAGGTCTACAACCATTTCCATCTAGCTCATGGCTTTGGAACATGGGATTGGCTACACTAGGATGTTAGGGTTCGTGGGCCTCAAGGTTTGTATAGTTAATTTTAGGATTCTCCCTAGTATACCTATCATTTGCACCTCCAGCATGACTAAAATTCAGTAAATGTTGCCAATTCTTATGGATTTCAAGAGTGCGGGGAAAGATCCAATAGCTCTCCCAACATCTCTGAATACATCTCATAATCTTTTGCTTGAACCTTTGTCTCCTTTAGTGACTGAGGGTTTCTCATCCTAACTTGAAACTACGTATTTATTTCGAAGCCGCTGACAAAGAGCTCACCAAGCACATCTTCAAGCAGTTCATTGACTTTCCTTGGCCAAAGCTTCAGAATGTCATCAAATGCTCTCGTGTACTCTTTGATGGAGGCATACAACTCTTATCGAGTCTGCATAAGCTATCCCAAGACCTAAGTCATGGGAACCTTCTTTTCATACTCAACTAAAAATCTATCACATAACTCCTCGAAGGATTTGATTGACCGTCTTGGGAGGCTCCAATACCGTTTTCTTGCCTCTCCCTTTAGGGTACTCAAGAACACAAGTATTTGCTTTAGGTCGTCAAATCCACTTGCAAGGCAACTTAGGCAATATTCTTTCAAGTGTACCATCGGATCCTCATCCAACATCGCATGAAACACTAGGAGATCCCTATAAGGAGAAGGTCATTTAATTCTCTTCTTTGGGATCAACACTGGGTCATCAAGGTCTTCATATTCATCTTGACCTAGTTCCAACATCTCAGGGCTCCTAATCTCTTCCGTTTCCACCTTTATCGGTGTAGGAAGGGTACTTGCTCCATGCACTTCCCTTTTTGCCAACTCACAGAGTGGTCTAGGGAGTCCTATGACTTTTAACATATCATTCTGATCCTTTCTCAAAGGATCTTCCATACCTTGCCCATTCAAAGGCCATTTCACAATGGATTTATGCAATAGCTTTTTCCTTCATTAAAACAAATATATCAACATTATTTAAAGCTTGCAGGTTGGGTCTTTTGAGCAATGGCTTCCCCTTAACAACTAAGGCTTCCAATTCCCTTGTGAGGTCTAATATTTCAGCATGGTGACCCACCACATGGGATATTTCAACCACAAGAAAGGTCCATTGTATATCATTACTATCCCATGGTGTTAAAGCTTTGGCATGATCGTTGGTCGATGCCAGGACTGCCATGGGTTCCAACGTGCTTGCTGCATATCCTCTAGGTTGATGAATGGTCATGCACAATGTTTCTTGAATAGAGACCATACCAAGGCGTGAACGAACCTCGGCCCATGCCATCATGCTAGAGGATGGACTAGCCACTAAATGTGTACTTTCCACATTACATAAAACATTTCTCGTAAAGGATTCAATCTCTACATAATTAACTAGGTCTATTAGGAGATTTTGAATAGGGCAAGCCTACTATTTGAAACCCTAGACAAACCCCATTTTAGTGCATTCCTAATAGATACTTTAGTGCATTCCTAATGGACAAGGTTATTAATTTTAAGTCCCTTTCTAACCAAAGTCTGGAAGCCGCCACTTATTATTAGTGGCTCTCAAAAAATGCACCACTTATCGAGGAACGGGCCCGACATTAACTCTAAGCACTAGCTAGGCCTCTCTATACTTAAGAAACCACACCCCCTTAGCCTCCTAGGCCAGGAGCGTCTAAGGGACGCACTTCCCTAACTACTATCGTGAATCTCACGTTTGTTTTAAATTATAGTCCAAGGATTAAGCCCCACACTCCTCAAAGGGAGTCCCTACACATAGATTGGCATAAAATACCTCATAACACAAACAGAAGGAGGCACCCCTTCAATTGAATGTTGTGGCCTCATTGTAGCTCTCCTACACCAGGGGGATTGGCCCCTCAATGCGCCACTAACACAAATAACACAACGTAACAACCTCCACTCTTATTTGAAATGATCCAGGAGATAAGATATTTCCTCACTTAACAGTTTCCTAAGGGACCCAAATGCCTAAACCTACAACTTAGGTGTCTCACAACTCAGCGTGGGTGCAACAACCATGTGATATGCGCAATGAAACTCTGAATGCCATAGTGTCAAACAATTTATGATTCATAAATCAGCATTGTGGAGTGCAACAAACATTTCTTTCCATGATTTCAACCTATACGTCGTGCTTTGTTGCTAAGGGTCAACCTCGAGTATCCTCGTGCTGCTTAAACCCTTTAAACTAAATTTATAAACATCCTATATGGTATGCACAAAAAAATAGATCAAAATTTCAAATGTATTAGCAACTAATTAGCATCAAAACCCCTCTACCATTTAGGTTATTCATCGTTGATAGATTTAAAGAGCGGTTTTTCTATGTGTTTTTCTTATAAAAAGCTGTAAAAATGGACTTTAACATGAAGACACAATTGAACTAAGGCTTATCCCTCATGCTACAGCCATGCCATACATTCATGGGCATAAATCATATTTTTCTTTAATTTTCTAGTGCAAAAATCTATTTTTTTTCATTTTTCCACTATTTTTCTTCATTTATTTAAATAAATTTTTGATATTTTTGATTTATGGGTTGAGACTGATCACAATTATTGAACATTTATTTTATATTCATTTCTACTCCATATGAATTCCAAAATCACAACCAAATCCCCAAATTTTATCATTTTCATGAAAACCGCATAGTTGCGGGTTTTGCATGTTTGGATTTAAATTATTAAACGACTAAAATTTCTACTTTTCTTCAATATTTTTGATAAATTTTAGTATTTTCAATTAAAGGAATCCATTTACAGACAATTTCATCAAACATCAATAAAATGAGTGCTTACACATAGAAACCTGGTCTTGGAGGTGCATATTTAATGGTTGGGAGGCCGCTGATGCTCTCTCCAACTCTAATCTAGGATCTCCTCCACTCCAATACCATTATTCCATCAGCATCTCACATCCAACTCCTTACCTTGCTTCCATAGATTTATGCGTGTGAACAGCCCTGAAGAGGAGTTGCAACCAGGTGCATTGTCTCAAGTTCTATATTGTTGTGCTAAAGAATCCAACAACACAAAAGCATGTGACCATCATGTAACCATTTCAATTAGGAAGAAGGGGCAAAATCAATCATAGCTCCACACACACACACACACACACACACACACAAAGGAACTTTTATTCATTTCCTACATAGGAAATTTCATAATATGTAGGAAAATCTCCAAAATTTCCCATATATCTACCTCTGTATTTCCCATGTATAACTAACTTCCCTACAATCAATAGTGGGGAATAGTGAAACGTTCCAGCATTCTAGCAAAAGGTGTTGCCGATGTATAACTAGGGAATTACATTCCCTACAATTGATTGTAGGGAATTGCATTCCCTACAATTGATAGTAGGGAATAGTGAAAGGTTCCAACATTCTTTAGAATTCCCTATATAAGAGAATATAAGGATGTGATTCCCTACTTCCAATAGTAGGGAATTATAAGGCCACTAGAGAATTCCTTTGTGCTCTCCAAAATTCCCTATATAAACAAATGTAAAATGACATTCCTCAACTACCTTCATATTTAACTTATGCTTTTCCTTCAAGTCTTGGTCAAAGCTTTTAGGGGTAAGAGTGGTTCTGCCCCACTAAGGCACAGAAACCTTTCAACATCAAATGTGATATAATTTCCAATCTATAGATCTATTACAATTGATGGGTTATTCCTTAATATGTTTGTTATATATAATAATGCTACTTATGTATAAGCATACACATGTGCAAAGAAAGCTTAATAATTTTACTACCAATATAGTAGTATAGAATCATTATCAACCTTGATTTCCATGAGCAATGTATGATTTATCGTCAGAGAGGTAATATCCAAGTAGTGTTATACTAGTTTCAAAGTAAGCTAAATCATGCTAATTTGTCATGCTTCTGTATTGGTCAATCTAGGTAATTCATCATACAGATATAGCTAGTCACAACATATAAAAAGAGCTCACATGCATTATCTAAAAGAACACTTTTGATGAACTGATGAAATCTATGCTTTGAACCAATAATATAG
Organism: Lygodium microphyllum; assembly: GCF_053477565.2. Classification (NCBI taxonomy): domain Eukaryota; kingdom Viridiplantae; phylum Streptophyta; class Polypodiopsida; order Schizaeales; family Lygodiaceae; genus Lygodium; species Lygodium microphyllum. The sequence goes on from NC_141157.1 coordinate 108,764,277, forward strand.
CACAAGCCTACATAATTATGGGGTTAATTAAGGCCTTCAATCTCTTCATGGGATTATCCAAGCCTTAATTAGGACAATAATATTTCTAATACAAGATAACTCATGCATAGGCAAGCTATGTTAATTTATAATGACAATAGGCTAATCCATATATATATATATATATATATATATATATATATATATATATATATATATATATATATATAGAGAGAGAGAGAGAGAGGATGTATATGTATGTGAGTGTGTGTTTTTTGCAAAAGGCGAGTGTGGCCTATGAGACAAAATGAATGGACATAATTGACTTTATTTTTAGATAATCATTCTAATGAAAGTATATAAGAACAAGCGTTAAAGGAAAAAAAATTTGCACTTTGTCAATCTAATCAAATGTCCAATGTCATCTCATCATGAAAGTGAAAAAAAATGCATCCTTTTATAGTCTAACATCTCAAATCTAAAGATTTTATTGTGTAAATTGTATGTGCAGAATGTCTAGCTGTAATAGCTCCCCTCTATATCTTGAGGTCAACACATGATGCTAGCTATGATGTAGTCTAGGGCTGCTCTACTAATGTATTGAGGAGTGAGTCTCCTATGTCTTGCAATGATGGCTCTGATCTAACTATCCTACATGGATCCCTTAGTTGTTGACCTTGATTGGGTGGTCCAATTCATCGTTCTCGAGAAAGTACAATGGCCCTATCTAATGTGACTCCGCAACGTGGCATAGGTCATGGTGCGATGAATCAGTGTTTGTTGAACTAGTAGTGCCTATATAGTTTGATCAATTGAAGAAATATGTCATTGCTCTTTGCATGGGTTGGGCAGACTGGCCTCCTATCTCATAGTAGTGATGTGTAGAGCCTTTGAATCTCTAGGAGGAAAAGCCCTAGACATCTCTAGCACTCATATTCCATGACATGATAGAGGGGTTCAATAATAGATTACATATTATGGGAGAGGTGTGTATCCACATATTTTGGTCAAATAATAAATCCATTCTCAGAAAGGTGTAAGAAACGCTTTTGGTAAAACTCGATCTTCGATCCTAGAGGGAGATGTGATTAGATCCAAGTCCTTTCTATCTCAACCCTTAGGATATTGCCCCTAATGATAGAATTCAACTTAGATCTACTAAGGAGGAGCATAGGATAGTCCAAGGTATAGTTAAAGGGTGGGAGCCAGCCGATGTCCATCCCATATAAGCCCATCCAAGTTGCCATGTGTGAGTTCTGACATTCCTTCTCACCCACCTCTGCTAGCTATTTGGAGGAAATAAATGCTAATCTAGGGTATTTATGGCATTGGAGCTCCCATATCCTATGTAAGGAAGTCATTGCTCTAAAGAATTCCTCCACAACCATAGATGTTGCACCTAACTTTGCTATGGTGATAGGATTGAGCTCCAGTGTTAGTCTAACAAATACAATTTTGGAGATTTAAGCTAGCAATGTATCTTTAAACATCTTCCATTGTTTGAGTGTCTAAGTGTGGTGCTTGGCACGTAGGCTTTGCTAGGATGAATAAATGGGGGTCATACATGGTACATTGTGTGAATGCATACGAGTACTAAGTGATGTAAGTACTAGGTGTGCACTAGTGCATGTGTGTGACATGCTATGCACTTTGGTCTTGTTTATGTGGATGCAAGGTATGCATAGTATGTTAGCAAAAGTGTTTTTAATGCTCTTAGGATGTCCTGCAAGGGTGGTGTCACTATATATGTGCTAGCATGGTTATCCAGTGCATTTGGCAAGCTACCTCCTTTGTCCTTGATACTCTATGAGCTCCCTAATTAGTGTGAATAGGATGAGAGTCAAGAGCGTTGAAAGAAGAAGGCCAAAATGCAAACAGCAATGTTGAATGCTACTACTGTGGTAAAATGGGTCATATGGCTAAAGACTGCTATAAAAGCAGAATGACATCATGAATGGAAAATTGCAACAAGGAAATTATGCATCTTCTAGTAGACAGGGTGATGACAGAAATGAGCATTTGTTTATGGTGCAGCACATGAACAATTCTGTGACAAGTGCAGAAGAAAGCACCGATGTGTGGTATGTTGACTCAGGTGCATCAAACCACATGACAAGTCATGCAGAATGGATGCACGATGCAAGGAAAATGGAAAAACCAGGATTTGTGGAGACTGGTGATGATACTGCACATCCTATTGTACAGATTGGAAAAATTCCTTTGTCTATGCAGGATGGGAAAAAGAAATACCTGTCGGATGTATTTCATGTCTCGAATATCACCAAGAACCTAGTTTTTGTTGGTCAAATGGTTGAGCAGGGCTTGCAGGCCAGATTTAATTCTCATGGATGCTTTGTTGAGGATATGAAAAATAAAGGTCGCTTGATAGCAAAAGGAAAGAAGAAGGGCATAATGTTTACGTTGGATGCAGACATGCCTGAATTGAGTGCAACAATGTTTGCACATGGGACCGGTGTAGTTGCAAATATTGATATCTGGCATAAACGCATTGGTCATGTTAATGTACAGTGACTTAAATCAATGCAAGCCCAAAATATTGTTGCAGGATTGCCTAAATTCAAGGTTGCAGAAATGCATAAGGTATGTGAAGCCTGTCAATTTGGAAAACAGGCAAGGAAACCATTTCCTAGACATGTTCAAGAGAGTAAGAAGCCATTGGAATTAATCCACTCTGATGTGTGGACTACTAAAGCTGCATCTCTTGGAGGCTGTCATTATTTTGTCACTTTTATTGATGACTATAGAAGAAAAGTTTGGGTGTATTTTATGAAAAAGAAAAGTGAAGTTTTTGGGCATTTCAAAACTCTTAAAGCTATGGTTGAAAAAGAAGCAGGCCTGCATATAAAATGCCTAAGGTCAGATGTAGGGGGAGAGTACCTCTCAAACGAGTTTGCAAGGTTCTTGCAGGAGCATGGCATAAAGCAGCAATATTCATGCAGTCATACCCTACAACAAAATGGAATTGCAGAAAGGAAAAATAGGCATATTGGAGAGGTATCTCATGCCATGCTCAATGAAAAAGACCTGCCAGATTTTTATTGGGCTGAGACAGTTTTGCTATAGCAGTCTACATAATGAATAGGACTCCAACTACAGCAATACATGGGATGACTCCAGAGGAGAAGTATACTGGTAGGAAACCAGTCATTTCTCATTTGAAAATTTTTTGTTGCATTGCCTATGTTCATGTGCCAGATGAGTTGAGATCCAAGTTGGATCCAAAAGCTGAGAAGTGCATCTTTATTGGTTACTCTTTGCAAGCAGAAAGGGTATAGATGCTATAAATAACCCTTCTACTTGTAAGTTTACAGTGAGCAGAGATGTTGTTTTTGATGAGATGAGTAGCTGGTATAAACCAGTAAATGTGATTGATAATGTAGATGCATGAAATGGTAATGTTGCACAGAATTCACAGCAGCAGTCACAAGATATTAGTGGACCTGGAGCGTCCTCTAGCAGTGGTTCACATTCTTTGCCGTGGACAGGAAGATTGAGATCAGGAGAATCTTCTCAAAGCAATGCAGATAGTGGTATGCAGGTATCATGAAAAGGAAAAGAGAAGGTAGATCAGCCCATGTTTGATGTGAATGCAGGTCGCTCTTATGTGGATGGTGAATCCAGTGGCTCAGAACAGAGCATTGATGATGAGTTGGGTAGTCCTTCTATTGTTACACTTGGAGTAAGGAAGACCAGGGATATTTTGAGAGCACCTAGGAGTGAACCTACTTTGCGCAGGTCTACCAGAGCTAGGTATCCTGTGGATAGCCTGAAATATGATGGATTTACAGCCATTCACTATGCATATATGGTCAAAGTGATACAGGAACCAGAATCCACTTCTTTTGAGCAAGCCATGGGAAAAGAAAAATGGGAGAAAGCCATGGATGAAGAAATAGATGCCTTGGAAGCAAATGCTACATGGGAATCGGTACCTTTGCCTAAAGATAAGCATGCAATTGGTTGTAAGTGGGTTTATAAGGTGAAACACAATGCAGATGGTTCTGTGAATAGATACAAGGCAAGATTAGTAGTCAAGGGGTATACACAAACATATGGCATTGATTATGAAGAAACATTCTGTCCGGTTGCAAGGATGGCAATCGTAAGAGCAGTCATTGCTATGGCTACATCAAAGGGATGGTCTTTACATCAGATGGATGTAAAGAATGCCTTCTTGCATGGTGATTTGCAAGAAGAGGTCTATATGGAGCAGCCACCAGGTTATGTGCATGCTATTCATCCTGAGTTTGTTTGCATGTTGAAGAAAGCCTTGTATGGCTTGAAGCAAGCACCTAGAGCATGGTCTGACAAGATAGGACAGTATCTTGTCACTATTGGCTTTCAAATTTCTAAGGCAGATTTCTCACTTTATGTGAGAAAAACAGAGAAAGGTATTATGCTACTTGTCATTTATGTTGATGATTTGATTATGACAGGTGACAGTGATGAAGATATCCTTCATGTGAAAATGCTATTGAAGAAGAAGTTTGAGATGAAGGATTTGGGAGAGCTGCGTTATTTCTTGGGCATTGAGGTGATTAGATCACCAAGTGGGATACGGCTCTTACAGAGGCAGTATGGATTGGACATGCTGTCCAAATATAGGATGACAGGTTGTAAGCCTATTTTAGTTCCTTTGGAGCAGAATGTGAAGCTGAGCGTAGATATATGTGAGCTTTTGGAAGACCCTACTATGTACAGACGCATAGTAGGAAGTTTGATTTATATGACTATTACCAGGCCAGATTTGAGCTATGCTGTTGGATTGGTAAGTCAATTTATGCAGGCTCCAAGGAAACCACATTTGGATGCGGCTAGACCCATACTCAAGTATGTGAAGTCCACATTGCAGTATGGACTACTTTATGAGACTGGGGTTCAGATACAGTTGTATGGATACACTGATGCTGATTGGGCTGGTAGTATTTTTGATAGACGATCTACCAGTGGATATGTGTTCTCTTTTGGGAGTGCTGCAGTCACTTGGAGCAGCAAGAAACAGCCTACAGTTGCCTTGTCAAGCATAGAGGCTGAGTACAGGGGCGCAGCAAGGGCTGCATGTGAGGTAGCTTGGTTGCATAAGCTACTTTATGATATGCATCAGCCTACAGATGGACCAGTTTTCATTTATTGTGACAACATGACTAGTATACACTTGGCAAATAACCCAGTCTATCATGCTAGAACAAAGCACATTGAGGTGCATTATCACTATGTGCGGGAGAGTGGTTTACTAGGTCTTATTGATCTAGTTTATGTCAGCACAGAGGATCAGGTAGCTGACATATTCACGAAGGCATTGGGCGCAGAGAAGTTGCGCAAGTTCAGAGACCTGCTTGGTGTGCAGGAATTGGGATTGAGCTCGAGGGGGAGTGTTCAGATATCGAGCTCCACTCGTGATATGCCAGGGTGACCATTGTGCATTTATGTCACCGACTTGTCAGTTTGCAGATGCGGTTGGTACACTGCCCATGAATAATAGCTAGATGACAGCTATCCTTATCTACTCTAGTTTGTGGCTCACTTAGTATGCCACCTTAGTTAGTTGAGTTTGGTTTGAGACCCATATATAGGGTTCTTCTATTTCTATGTACTTGAGTTCTTTTTGACTTACACAACTAAGAAGAGAAAAACTGTTTTCAGCCTCCCTTTGTGTGTATTCCCCCATTGTGCAAGCAAGAAAGCTACAAGTGAGACTCCTTCCTTCTCTCCCACAATCTTGACATCCTCTTGCTACTTAAACCCTTTAAACTTAATTTATAAACATCCTATATGGTATGCACAAACAAATAGATCAAAATTTCAAATGTTATCAGCAACTAATGAGCATCAAAACTCCTCTTCCCCCCTACCATTTAGGTTATGCATCATTGATAGGTGTAAAGACTAGTTTTTCCATGTGTTTTTCTTATAAAAAGTAGTAAAAATGGACCTTAACATGAAGACACAACTGAATTGAGGCTTATCCCTCATGCTGCAACCATGCTATACATTCACGATGGACATAAAGCATATTTTTCCTTAAATTTTTAGCATAAAAACTAGTATTTTCACTATTTTTCTTTATTTATTTAAATAAAAATTCTCATTTTCTGATTTATGGGTTGAGGCTAATCACAATTACTGAACATTTATTTTATATTCATTTCTACTCCATATGAACCCCAAAATCACAACAAAACCCCCCAAATTTATCATTTTCATGAAAACCACATAATTGTAGGTTTTGCATGTTTGGATTTAAATTATTAAATGACTATTTTTTTATTTTCTTCAAGATTTCTAATAAAGTTCAGCATTTCCAATCAAAGGAATCCATTTACAAATTACAATTTCATCAAACATCCTTCATAAAATGAATAAAATGAGGGCTTATGCATAGAAACCCAGATTTGGAGGCACATATTTAATGGTTGGGAGGCCGCAGACACTTATTTTCTGTCACTAATGCTCTCTCCAACTTTGATCTACGATCTCCTCCTCCCCGGTACCATTATTGCATCAACATCTTGCATCCGACTCCTTCCCTTTCTTCCATAGATTCATGCGTGTGAATAGCCCTCAAGAGGAGAGAGGAGGGAAGAGAGAGAAACACTAGATTTTCATCTTCCTCATCAAACAATAATTTCTTGATTGGAAGGCAGGGAGGACGAGAAGTGAAGAAATCAGGAAAACGACTGCCATGCTCTGATTGATGCCGCTTCCCAAAAGACTCATAGTCTACTCACAAATTTTCACATCTGATCAGTTATAAAGGTTTAAAATACCCTTACAAAACCAAATAAAGAACTCCTAAATTATGCCTTAATCATGCCTTTAACACTGGCACACCCAGTGGTTACTATTTTCCCAAAATAGTAGACCTGAACCCACAAAATCCCTTGATTTCATTTTTGTCCCGAGAATTTCATTCATGCATTCCTGACTGTCAATTCTACTTTACCTAAATATAAGTTAAAACTGATTGAATTGATTTCTCAATCTCTGCATCACTTTTTTTTTTGCTTTTTTCCTCTCCTCCTGGAACAACTTCATCAATTTGGGTTGCTAAAAATGAATTTGAGCAAAAATAACTTTAGTCTAAAACCATTCACATGTTTAGCCAACATTTTATCCTCCAAATTAGCCAACTGAAATGTTCCTTGCCCTAAGTTCTTAAAAATTCTGTATGGTCCCACATACCTGAGTTTTAATTTGCCAGGATGCTTGCCCAATTTAGAGTTATACATCAAGAACAAATTTTCTTGTTTGAATTTCTTCTTCTTCAAGTACTGATTCAACCATGTAGATCTTTTATTCTGAATCACAGTAGCCACATAAGCACTATGAAATCTATCTTCATCCAAAGACATCAACTGCTCCAATCTCTATTTAAGTGAATCCTCATGTGTTAGTCTATTGGAAACTACCACCCTCAAAGATGGTACTATGAACTCCATTGGCACCACAACTTCCATGCCATAGACCAACCTGAATGGTGTGAGTCCTATACTGACCTTAAAGGTTGTTCTAAATGCCCACCACAGTGCTGAATTCAATTTCAAATCCCAATCCTTCCCATTTTTTGAAACAATCCTTTTAATAATTTTGACCAAAATATTGTTACTACTCTAAGTAATCCATTAGCCTCTGGATGATATACTGAGGACATTTTATGACTAATCATATGAGTTTCAGTCATAATTTAATCGCCTTGTTAAGAAAATGGACTCCCTAATCTTATACAAGTTCCACTGGGCAGTCAAATGTGGTCATTTTGTTATTGTACAGAAAATAGGCCACACTCCTTGCCTTATTATCCTTTAATGCAACAACTTCTACCCATTTTGTACAATAATCTGTAGCAACCAAAATATATATGTTTCCTGAAAGTTTGGCTGCTAGCTTGAATGGACCCATAAAATCCATTCCCCACTTCTCAAAAAGACCCAATGGCAAAATAGGATGCTGCCTCATTCTGTCCTGATTCCTTGGATATCCATCCCTTTGACATTTATCACAGGTCTTTACATACTAATGTGAATCTATGATTACTGTTGGCCACCATAAACCACTCTAAAATATTTTCCTATTGGTTATGTCACCTAAAAAGTGACCTCCAGGACTTCTTGTATGAGATTCAGTTAACACTACTACCTATTGACTGTCAGGAACACATCTCTTGATAATTTGATCCTCTCTTCTCTTGTATAGATATCCTCCGATTACTAAATAGGTTGCACTTCTTAATACAAGCTTTCTCTTGTGGTATTTGGTCATTCCCTCAGGGAATATACCTTCAGTAAGGTAATTAAGCATCTATTCATACTAATCATCTGACTTGGTTGCTTGAATCTAAAATAAATATGCATCAAGTAAATCATCTGGTATCCTTTTAGAAGGTTCTCTTGACTCCAATCTGCTTAAATAATCAGCAAAATCAAGTGTTTCCTTCCAGGTCTATGCACAATGGAATAATCAAATTCCTATGATAGCAAAATCCATCTAGCCAATCTTCTTGTTGGTTGTGGTTTGTTGACCAAATAGATCAATGCCTGATGATCCACATGAATTATGATTGAATTTCCCAACAAATAATTCCTAAACTTTTTCAGTGCAAAGAAAACTCCCAAGCACTCCCTTTCAGTAAGAGAATAATTTCTTTCTGCTCCTGTCATGACTTTTCTTGCATAATAAACTGGTCTAAACTAGCCTTTCTATTTTTCCTGCATTAACACAGCTCCCAATGTAGTATCAAAGGCATCTCCAAACACATGGAATGGTAAACTCCAATTAGGAGGCATCATTATTGGTGCTACTTGTAACATCTTCTTCAATAATCTAAATGCTTTTTCCTGTTCTTCTATCCAGACATACTTCACATCCTTCTTGGTCAACTTAGTCAACGGAACACAGACATGAGACATATTTCAGAAATATGTTATGCCACTTGATTTGTCCAACAAATCTGCTCAATTCCTTCAAGTTTGTTGGTGCCTTGGCCTTTTGAATAGTTGCCATTTTCTTAAGGTCAACCTGCATTCCTTCTTCTAAAATAATATGCCCCAGTAAAATCCCTCTTTTAATAGCAAAGGCACATTTGGCTAGATTAAGACTCAACCTAGCCTTTATGCATCTTTCAAATCATAATTTGAGTTGATTAAGGTGATCCACAACCTTCCCAAACACACTAAAATCATCTAGAAAGACTCTCATGAATGTTGTCAAGTATGGAGCAAAGACTTCCTATACCCATTTCTAAAATGTAGGTAGAGCATTTTTCAAGCCAAATACCATTACATTATTGGCATATACTCCCCACTCTGTAACAAAATTAGTCTTCTCTCTATCTTATTTTGCCATCAATATTTGATTGTAACCACTGAATCCATCCAAGAAACTATACATCTGATGACCTGCAACTGCATCCAACAGAGTATCCTGAAATGGTTAAGGAAAAGGATCAGTTATAGTGGTCGCATTTAGTTTCTCGTAGTCAACACAAATTTTGAGTTTGCTATTCTTCTTTGGCACCACCACTATAGGTGATAACCATGTCACCTTCTCCAAAGGATAAATAAATCCCACTTTCAGAAGTTTATCCAACTCCTCCTTGACAGCCTTTGCATAGTTTGAGTTCATCATGTATCTCTGTGAGATAACAGGAACTGCATCTTTTTTTAGGTTGATCCTGTGCATACAAAATCTTGGATCCACTCCCTTCATATCAATGTAAGTCCATGCAAAAATATCTTTAAACTCCTCAATAACTGGCTAAGATCTGTTTTAAACTGGTCTTCCACATGAACACTAACTTTGACCATCTGAGGATGCTCTGCAAAACCTAAATTAAGATCATGTAAATCATCTTGTTGGACTCTTGCTGTTTTAGCAATCTGCTCCTCAAAAGCATAATCCTTTCCTAGACCATTCAAGGTCATAGAAACTAAATCATCATCTTCCACTGGCGACCCAATGGAAGCAAGTGCATCTGCAATCTTCTTCACCTTCATGTGGTAGTCATTGATGCTCATACTTTCTCTTTGCACATTGTGCAACTCTTGCTTGAGCTGCATTTTCGTGGCTTGCGTATTTGTGCTATACATTTTTGACAAAGTATCCCATGCCTCCTTTGGCGTACTTGCATCTTGAATATGCACAATCATAGAGTCTGAAATGCTGATAGACAGCCAGTACATAACTTTCCTGGCTCTCTCATGCCATGCTTTAAATGCCTGCATTTGCTGTTGATTGGGAACATCAGGAAGAACTGGTTCTTCTTCATTTCCTGCAACGAATTCCCAATATCCTTTTCCCATAAGGAAATTCGTCATTCTAAACTTCCATGCTTGGAAGTTATTCTTGTCAAGATTTTCAGTGACAATCTGTGAAAGAGAATCAGACGCCATTACAGAACACTGCAAAAAATTCTGTCACTGCAAAGAACACAGATTCAGCCTCACAAGGGTAAATATGCAAAACTGACGAAAGTGGTATTTGACCACACAGTCACTTCCTAGTGATGATTTTGCATCAACAGGCAACAAGGATGATTTTGTAACTCCCAATGTCTCTGCGCACAGGCATACGATGCAATTTCTATAATAACTTTTCACCGACCTGTAGAACAGTGGTCGCACAGCATAAAACAGGGCCTTTTCTTGAGTGCATGCAGAAAACTTCCACCTCCAAAACAGGCCCCGAAATGGCCTCAAATCAGAAAAACAGAGCAACCAAGGCTAAAGCCCTTTCCCACAGCATATACTGCCCTCTTGCTACATCGCGAAGGGCGTCTCAATTTGAGACAATGCACTCTTGCACTTTCCGGCTGTGCTACCTGCAGAGACTTGCTCCCAAAACAGAAAAATGAAAGCAACACTGGTCCTCTTACTAGAACACCGCGAACTTGGTTTGCTTTCTTGAGCTCCTTACCACGAACAAGGCTCTGATACCATGTCAAGATTGTGGGAGAGAAGAAAGGAGTCTCACTTGTAGCTTTCTTGCTTGCGCAATGGGGGAATACAAACAAAGGTGGAGGTTGAAAACAGTTTTCCTCTTCTTAGTTGTGTAAGCCAAAAAGAACTCAAGTACATAGAAATAGAAGAACCCTATATATGGGTCTCAAACCAAACTCAACTAACTAAGGTGGCATACGAATTGAGCCACGAACTAGAGTAGATGAGTGTCAAGATTGTGGGAGAGAAGGAAGGAGTCTCACTTGTAGCTTTCTTGCTTGCACAATGGGGGAATACACACACAGGTGGAGGCTTAAAACAATTTTCCTCTTCTTAGTTATATAAGCCAAAGAGAACTCTAGTATATAGAAATAGAAGAACCCTATATATGGGTCTCAAACCAAACTCAACTAACTAAGGTGGCATACTAACTAAGCCACGAACTAGAGTAGATAAGGATAGCTGTCATCTAGCTATTATTCATGGGCGGTGTACCAACCGCATCTACAACTAACAAGTCGGTGACATAAATGCACAACGGTCACCCTGGCATATCACGAGTGGAGCTCGATATCTCAACACTTCCCCTCGAGCTCAATCCCAATTCCTGCACACCAAGCAAGTCTCTAAACTTGCGCAACTTCTCTGCGCCCAATGCCTTTGTAAATATGTCAGCTACCTGATCCTCTGTGCTGACATAAACTAGATCAATAAGACCTAGTAAAATCCTCTCCCGCACATAGTGATAATGCACCTTAATGTGCTTTGTTCTAGCATGATAGAGTGGGTTATTTGCCAAGTGTATACTACTCATGTTGTCACAATAAATGACAACTGGCCCATCTATAGGCTGATGCATATCATAAAGTAGCTTATGCAACCAAGCTACCTCACATGCAGCCATTGCTGCACCCCTGTACTCAGCCTCTGTGCTCGACAAGGCAACTGTAGGTTGTTTCTTGCTACTCCAAGTGACTTCAACACTCCCAAAAGAGAACACATATCCACTGGTAGATCGATCAGTGTATCCATACAACTGTATCTGAACCCCAGTCTCGTAAAGTAGTCAATACTGCAATGTGGACTTCACATACCTGAGTATGCATCTAGCCGCATCCAAATGCGGTTTCCTTAGAGCCTGCATAAACTGACTTACCAATCCAACATCATAGCTCAAATCTGGCCTGGTAATAGTCATATAAATCAAACTTCCTACTATGCGTCTGTACATAGTAGGGTCTTCCAGAAGCTCACCTGCATCTGTGCTTAGCTTCACATTCTGCTCCAAAGGAACTGAAATAGGCTTACAGCCTATCATCCCATATTTCGATAGCATGTCCAATCCATACTGCCTCTGCAAGAGCCATATCCCACTTGGTGATCTAATCACCTCAATGCCCAAGAAATAACGCAGCTCTCCCAAATCCTTCATCTCAAACTTCTGCTTCAATAGCATTTTCACATGAAGGATATCTTCATCACTGTCACCTGTCATAATCAAATTATCAACATAAATGATAAGTAGCATAATATCTTTCTATGTTTTTCTCACATAAAGTGAGGAATCTGCCTTGGAAATCTGAAAGCCAATAGTGACAAGATACTGTCCTATCTTGTCAGACCATGCTCTAGGTGCTTGCTTCAAGCCATACAAGGCTTTCTTCAACCTGCAAACAAACTCAGGATGAACATCATGCACATAACCTGGTGGCTGCTTCATATATACCTCTTCTTGCAAATCACCATGCAAGAAGGCATTCTTTACATCCATCTGATGTAAAGACCATTCCTTTGATGCAGCCATAGCAATGATTTCTCTTACGGTTGCCATCCTTGCAACCAGACTGAATGTTTTTTCATAATCAATGCCATATTTTTGTGCATACCCCTTGACTACTAATCTTGCCTTGTATATGTTCACAGAACCATCTGCATTGTGCTTCACCTTATAAACCCACTTACAACCAATTGCATTCTTACCTTTAGGCAATGGTACCAATTCCCATGTAGCATTTGCTTCCAAAGCATCCATTTCTTCATCCATGGCTTTCTCCCATTTTTCTTTTCCCATGGCTTGCTCAAAAGAAGTGGGTTCTGGTTCCTGTATCACTTTGACCATATAGGCATAGTGAATGACTGTAAATCCATCATATTTTAGCCTATCCATAGGATACCTAGCTCTAGTTGACCTGCGCAAAGTAGGTTCACTCTTAGATGCTCTCAAAACATCCTTGGTCTTCCTTACTCCAGGTGTAACAATAGAAGGAATACCCAACTCATCATCAATGCTCTGTTCTGATCCACTGGATTCACCATCCACATAAGAGTGACATGCATTCACATCAAACATGGGCTGATCTACCTTCTCTTTTCCTTTTCATGATACCTGCATACCACTATCTGCATTGCTTTGAGAAGATTCTCCTGATCTCAATCTGCCTGTCCATGGCAAAGAATGTGAACCACTGCTAGAGGACGCTCTAGGTCCACTAATATCTTGTGACTGCTGCTGTGAATTCTGTGCAGCATGACCATTTTGTACATCTACATTATCAATCACATTTACTGGTTTATACCAGCTACTCATCTCATCAAAAACAATATCTCTGCTCACTGTAAACTTACGAGTAGAAGGGTTATAGCATCTATACCCTTTCTGCTGCAGAGAGTAACCAATAAAGATGCACTTCTCAGCTTTTGGATCCAACTTGGATCTCAACTCATCTGGGACATGAACATAGGCAATGCAGCCAAAAATCTTCAAATGAGAAATATCTGGTTTCCTACCAGTATACCTCTCCTCTGGAGTCATCCCATGTATTGCTGCAGTGGGAGTCCTGTTCATTATGTAGACTGCTGTAGCAACTGCTTCAGCCCAGTAAAAATTTGGCAAGTCTTTTTCATTGAGCATGGCACGAGATACCTCTCCAATATGCATGTTTTTCCTTTCTGCAATTCCATTTTGTTGTGGGGTATGACTGCATGAATATTGATGCTTTATGCCATGCTCCTGCAGGAACCTTGCAAACTCATTTGAGAGGTACTCTCCCCCTCCATCTGACCTTAGGCATTTTATTTGCAGGCTTGTTTCTTTTTCAACCATAGCTTTAAGAGTTTTGAAATGTCCAAAAACTTCACTTTTCTTTTTCATAAAATACACCCAAATTTTTCTTCTATAGTCATCAATAAAAGTGACAAAATAATGACAGCCTCCAAGAGATGCAGCTTTAGTAGTCCATACATCAGAGTGGATTAATTCCAATGGCTTCTTACTCTCTTGAACATGTCTAGGAAATGGTTTCCTTGCCTGTTTTCCAAATTGACAGGCTTCACATACCTTATGCATTTTTGCAACCTTGACTTTAGGCAATCCTGCAACAATATTTTGGGCTTGCATTGATTTAAGTCGCTGTACATTAACATGACCAATGCGTTTATGCCAGATATCAATATCTGCAACTACACTGGTCCCATGTGCAAACATTGTTGCACTCAATTCAGGCATGTCTGCATCCAACGTAAACATTCTGCCCTTCTTCTTTCCTTTTTCTATCAAGCGATCTTTATTTTTCATATCCTCAACAAAGCATCCATGAGAATTAAATCTGACCTGCAAGCCCTGCTCAACCATTTGATCAACAGAAACTAGGTTCTTGGTGATATTCGGGACATGAAATACATCCGACAGGTATTTCTTTTTCCCATCTTGTATAGACAAAGGAATTTTTCCAATCTGCACAATAGGATGTGCAGTATCAACACCAGTCTCCACAAATCCTGGTTTTTCCATTTTCCTTGCATCCTGCATCCATTCTGCATGACCTATCATGTGGTTTGATGCACCTGAGTCAACATACCACACATCGTTGCTTTCTTCTGCACTTGTCACAGAATTGGTCATGTGCTGCACCATAAACAAATGCTCATTTCTGTCATCACCCTGTCTACTAGAAGATGCATAATTTCCTTGTTGCAATTTTCCATTCATGATGTCATTCTACTTTTTATAGCAGTCTTTAGCCATATGACCCATTTTACCACAGTAGTAGCATTCAACATTGCTGTTTGCATTTTGGCCTCTTTGCCATCCACCACGACCTCTTTGGCTCCCCTTGCCTCTAGAGTTACCACATCCTCCTCCATAGGACTGGTTTTCTTGAGTTTGCTGCATATTTTGATTTCTACCACGGCCTCCAGATCGGCCTCCTCTATCTCTGCCTCTACCTCTTCCAGCATTTGAGTAGAAGACAGCTTCTTTTGAAGTTCCTCCTGAAGAAGATGCACCACCATTTCTCTGCTCCTCAGAAATTAGAAGAGCAATCAACTCCTCAAAATCAAGAAATCTTTCACGGATGGAAATGGATGTTCGGAACTGTGCATAATCCTTTCCTAGACCATTCAAGGTCACAGAAACTAAATCATCATCTTCCACTGGCGACCCAATGGAAGAAAGTGCATCTGCAATCTTCTTCACCTTCATGTGGTAGTCATTGATACTCATACTTTCTCTTTGCAAATTGTGCAACTCTTGCTTGAGCTGCATTTTCCTAGCTTACGTATTTGTGCTATATATTTTTGACAAAGTATCCCATGCCTCCTTTGGCGTACTTGCATCTTGAATATGCACAATCATAGAGTCTGAAATGGTGATAGACATCTCTCATGCCATGCTTTAAATGCCTGCATTTGCTGTTGATTGGGAACATCAGGAAGAACTTCTTCATTTCCTGCAACGAATTCCCAATATCCTTTTCCCATAAGGAAATTCGTCATTCTAAACTTCCATGCTTGGAAGTTGTTCTTGTCAAGCTTTTCAGTGACAATCTATGAAAGAGAATCATACGCCATTACAGAACACTATAAAGAATTCTATCACTGCAAAAAACACAGTTTCAGCCTCACAAGGGCAAATCTGCAAAACTGACGAAATTGGTATTCGACCACACAGTCACTTCCTAGTGACGATTTTGCATCAACAGGCAACAAGGATGATTCTGTAACTCCCAATGTCTCTGCGCACAGGCATACGATGCAATTTCTATAATAACTTTTCACCGACCTGTAGAACAGTGGTCGCACAGCATAAGACAAGGCCTTTTCCTAAGTGCGTGCAGAAAACTTCCACCTCCAAAACAGGCCCTGAAATGGCCTCAAATCAGAAAAACAGAGCAACCAAGGCTAAAGCCCTATCCCACAGCATATACTGCCCTCTTGCTACACCGCGAAGGGCGTCTCAATCTGAGACAATGCACTCTTGCACTTTCCGGCTGTGCTACCTGCTGCAGAGACTTGCTCCCAAAACAGAAAAATGAAAGCAACACTGGTCCTCTTACCAGAACACTGCGAACTTGGCTTGCTTTCTTGAGCTCCTTACCACGAACAAGGCTCTGATACCATGTCAAGATTGTGGGAGAGAAGGAAGGAGTCTTACTTGTAGCTTTCTTGCTTGCACAATGGGGGAATACACACAAAGGTGGAGGCTGAAAACAATTTTCCTCTTCTTAGTTGTGTAAGCCAAAAAGAACTCTAGTACATAGAAATAGAAGAACCCTATATATGGGTCTCAAACCAAACTCAACTAACTAAGGTGGCATACTAACTGAGCCACAAACTAGAGTAGATAAGGATAGCTGTCATCTAGCTATTATTCATGGGCGGTGCATTTCTATCAAGTCTTGAACACGCCTCTCAATGGGCAGTTAGAAGCAGTGAGGTCCACTGACATGGAAGACACTTTAATGAGGGCAAAACCACTGGTGGCTACTCTTCCAAGGCATTACAATAGGTTTTCTTATAACAAAAGAGCTGGACTGAATTATTAGTAGGGAAACTTCAATAAGGGCCGCATAAATCTTGCCAATACTCCCCATAAATGTGACAACAATAAAACTAATAATAACAACAATTGGAATAATGAGTTACATTGCTTTAAATGCAACCAACCAAACCACTTTTGCACTCAATGTCCCAAGAAGGGAATGAACATCTATGGTAATGCTCCTTGTAATCCTCCAAGGGAAGGAAACTTCAATAATCAAGGATACAAATATGAGGCAATGCATGGAGCCAGACCAAGGGCTGTGGATAGTGAGTAGGGCAAGGTGTGGAGTCGCAAGATAGTGAGTAAGGTGCACGATGTTTTTACTATTTCAAGAAATGAAGAAGATCTATCTCTCTGAAAGAAATCAAAAGAGGGTCTATTCATGCTTCAATCAACAATCAGGGTGTTTGACAACAATTTTTTGTCATCCAAATTCCAATAAACATCAAGGTACTTCCTTCCAAATTCTAATTGACTATGGAGTTACTCATTCATTTGTTTTCCTTAAATGTGAAAAAAGGCTAAAGGCAAGTCCCACACACTCTAGGAGACTCATTGTAGAACCAACAAATAGGAGGAAAACAATGTCAACTCAATACATTAGCAATGCCTAGTTTCAGTTAGGCGGAGAAACTACAATAGTAAATTTCCAAGTCATACTTTTAGGAATCTATGACTACCTATTGGGAATGGATTGTTTAGCACCCAATTATGCAAACATACATTGTGGGGAAGGTTGAGCCACATTCAAAAATCTATTCAAAAGAAAAAATCCAATCACAAACAACAATAGGAAAAACCAAAGATTTAGTTAGCCAAGGCTACTCAGATCCTATGAGATTAAGAAGAGGCATTCTTCTTTACTTAGTCAAACTCAATAGTGTTGAGGATACCAAGGATGAGGACAAGCCGTCATGGCTAAGTGAGTTCATTGATGATTTTTGTGAGAATCGAAGAAAAATGCTCTTGAAAGGGATGTGGATTATGAGATTAAGCTAGTCCCTGGAGTTGAATCAACCACAAGAAGACCCTAAAAAATGTCCATTCCCAAGGTAATCAAATTGAAAGAGTAGCTAAAACAATCACTTGACCAAGGTTTATTCATCCCAATAACTCTCCATAGGGCACTCTTATTTTATTCTAGAAAAAGAAGGACAGGACCCTCAGACTACATATCAATTACAAGGGCTTAAATCGAGTCACCATCAAGAATAAGTACCCCATTCATTGGATTGATGAGCTGACGGATTGATTGCAAGGGGTAGTGATCTTTTGTAAGATTGATCTAAGGTGTGAATATTATCAAAACTAGATAAAGAATGAAGATATACCAAAGGCGACTTTCAATACTAGCTATGGCCATTATGAATTCACCATAATGTCTTTTGGGCTCACCAATGCTCTTGCTACATTTAATAGGTTTGTCTAAGATATTTTCTAGACATACCTAGATGTAGAAAAACTACATGGCATAGCAGACAGAATTTGAACAAGAAGTAGAGAACTCATAGCAAGTATGAGAAGAACAACAACTACTTTAATTTCAAACAAACTGATACAAAGATGGCTCTCTCTACCCGTGCACTTCCAGTATAAAGCTTAGATGGTGATCCTAATAGATGATAGGCGAAGAGCTTAAGGGTAACTAGAAGAACTCTAACTAGGTGAAAGATAGATTGATGATAGCTTTGGAAGAGTCTTTCTTTTATAGCATGGAAAGTAGTCTAGTTGGCCTATCCAAACATATTATGAACCTTCCCTAGTCGGCTAGGGAATATTTCCTTTATCGTCAAGTCGGGGGCGCTACCCCTAGATCTGTCAAGAATCGTGTGGTGGGGAACTTTGCTTGAGCTGCTGCACCAAACACACACTGTACATGCAAGAGGAAGCTCACTCAAGAACACAAGAAGAGAAATGGAGGCCAAAAATTTTTCTTGCTGATTTTTCTTCTTCTTCCACACACTATACAATGTACACAAAGTATAGATAAGATACAACATAAAGGAAAGTGGCCTTCTAAGTCAAACAATGCATAACCGACTACACTAATTGACTGGTGCTATATCCTTACCAGCTATAGGTAGGTGTAACAAACTAAATATAATAAGTGATGAGTCAATGGCCATGTGAGTATCATAATGACCACCAACGTGCTAAGTGTAGATGCGCAAACTCATCTAGCCAGGTGGTCCATCATCAATGTCTGCACGTGTTGAGCTTGCCATCTCAACACTCCCCCTCAAGCTCAACTCTATCTCTACAACTCCAAGTAAGCTTCGGAACTTTCAAAGCTTCTCTGCACCCAATGCCTTCGTGAAAATGTCACCTATCTGATCCTATGTTCTGACATATACCAAGTCAATCTCTCTTGCAAGTACCTTCTCTCTCACAAAGTGGTAGTGCATCTCAATGTGTTTTGTCCTAGCATGGAACACTGGATTCCTAGCTAACTGTATGCTACTTATGTTGTCACAATGAATGACAATTGGACCATCTGCCTGCACATCCAAATCACGTAATAACTTTTGCAGCCATACCACCTCACATGCTACCATATTAGCACCTCTATACTCAACCTCTATACTCTATAAAGCAACTGTAGGATGCTTTTTGCTGCTCCATGTAACTGCTGCACTACCAAGGGAAAACATGAATCCACTTGTAGGTCTTCTGTCTGACATATTACTAGCCCTATCTGCATCTGTGTATCCAAAGACTTGTATGTCCTTACCTGCCTCATAAAAAAGTCCATAATATAAAGTGGACTTCATATACCTCAATATATGTCTAACTAAATCCAAATGAGGCTTTCTAGGCATTTGCATAAACTGACTAACAAGGCCAACAGCATAGCTCAAATCTGGCCTTGTGATAGTCATGTAAATCAAACTCCCTACTTCCTCATGAACGAAGTAGGGTTTTCTATCTCATCCACAATGTCGGCACTCAACTTCACATTTTGCTCCAATGGTACTAAAAGAGGCTTACATGCTCTCATGCCATACTTGGATAACATATCCAAGCCATATTGCCTTTGGGATAGCCATATACCATCATCACATCTAATCACCTCAATACCAAGAAAGTATCTCAGCTCACCCAAATCTTTCATCTCAAACTTCTTCTTCAAGAAGTCCTTAACTTCAACAATCCCATTGTCATTGTCGCACACCTGTAATAATCAAGTCATCCACATAGATGGATATGATGACCAAACCTGCATCTCCCTTTCTCACATAAAGTGAGTGATCATCATCAGAAATACAAAATCCAAAATTGACAATATACTCTCTAATCTTGTCAAACCATGCTCTAGGTGCTTGCTTTAGCCCATAAAGCGCCTTCTTTAACCTGCACATATATGTGGGATGCTCAAATCCTCATAACCTGTTGGCTGCTCCATATACAGTTCTTCTTGCAATTCACCATGCAAGAAGGCATTCTTAACATCCATTTGCAGCAAAATCCAACCTTTGGCTACTGCCAAGGCAATCACACACCTAACAGTTGCCATCCTAGCAACTGAACTGAATGTCTCTTCATAATCTATGCCATATGTTTGAGCATAGCCTTTTGCAACCAGCCTAGCCTTATACCTGCTAACTGAACTGTCTGCATTATGCTTGACTTTGTAAACCCACTTACGACCAATAGCTTTCTTACCCTTAGGTAAGGATACCAAATCCCAAGTCTTATTGGCTTCTAATGCAGCCATCTCCTCATCCATTGCTGCATCCCAATGAGCATGACCAACAGCATCCTCAAAACAAGTGGGCTCAACATCCTCAACTATTTTCACCATATAAGCATAATGGTGAGCTGCATAACTTTCAAAACCAAATCTTTTAATAGGGTATCTGACCTTTCTAGATCTGTGTACCATCGGATCACTCAACGGAGCCTTTACATTACTATGAGCTCTCTGTACACTTGGTGTCCTGACTGAAGGAATGCCAAGCTCATCATCCAAACTCTCAGAACCACTAGAATCTCCATCAAATCCCAAATGACTGGTAGATGCATCATTACCATCCAAAACTTTCTTCTTTCCTTTGTCCTTCCCTGCAACACTTATAGATCCACCTGAAGATGTGGGGCTACTCCTTATAGTCTCCCAGACCAAGGTCTCAATGTAGGTGTAGTACCAAATGATGTTTCTGGTCCACTAAGACTCCATGATTCTTGTTTATCTTTCTGCACATAGCTGTCATGATCATTATCATCATCCAAAACATCATCAGCAGGTGTATACCAACTTCCCATCGCATCAAAGATAACATCCTTGCTCGCTCTAAGCTCACCTGTGACACGGTTATAATAGCGATACCCTTTCTGCTCTAAAGAGTATCCAATAAAAACACATTTTTCTGCCTTTGGATCAAGCTTCTTCCGTAGCTCATCTGGCACATGAATGTATGCAACATAGTCAAATACCTTCAAGTGTGATACATCAGGCTTTTTGCCAGTAAAGCATTCTTCAGGAGTCATCCCATGAACTGCAGCTGTGGGAATTTTGTTCATAATGTAGACAATAGTATGGACAGTCTCAGACCAAAAATGTTTGGGCATATTATTTTTAGCCATTAATGCTCGTGCAACTTCTGCAATATGCCTTTTTTTTCTTTCCACAACACCATTTTGCTGTGGGATATACCTACAAGTAAATTGCCTCTTTATCCCATGAGTCCTCAAGAAGCCACTGAACTCATTAGAGAGGTACTCTCCCCCTCCATCTGATCTCAAGCACTTCACTTTTAAGCATGTTTCTATTTCAATAGCTACCTTAAAAGATTTGAAGTACTCAAACACATCACTCTTTTCCTTCATGAAGTATACCTATAACTTCCTTGAACAGTCATCAATAAATGTGACAAAGTATTTGCTTCCACCAAGAGATATATTTTGTGTAGGCTCCCAAACATTTGTATGTACTACATCAAGTATATTTTTGCTCACTTCTCTATCATGCGAGAAGGGTTGTCTCGCTACTTACCAAACTGGCATGCTTCACAGACTTTATGCAGTTCTGCAACTCTAAAATAAGACAACCCTATAACCAATCCTTTGGACTACATTAATTTCAGCCTTTGCACATTTGCATGTCCAATACATTTATGCCATATTTCAATATCTGCAACTACTCCTTTTCCTTTAGTATACATAGCAGCATCCATTGCAAGAATTCCAGCATCTAAAGTGAACATTCAGCCAACTCTACTTCCTTTTGTGACCAACCTGCACTTATCATTAATACATCTGTCAGACTTTTTGTCTGGCCATCATAAAAGAACAAGGGAACCTTTCCAATGTGTAAAATTGGGTGGCATGAATCATCACCCATTTGCACATAACCTGGGTTTTGTAGGTCGTGCATCTCTCCAAACCATTCAACATGATTGGTCATATGATTAGATGCACCTGAATCGACATACCATATATCATCATGTGTCCCCTTTCCTGTAACTGCATTCATCATATGCTACATAACAAACATATGCTCATTTTTGTCTTCATTCTGTCGTAAAGACGATGCATAGTTTCCTTGCTGCAATTTACCACTGCAAATATCATCCTTCTTAACATAACCATTGGCTACAATATGTCATGTTTTGCCACAATAATGGCAAACAATAGAAGAATTTCCAAAGCCTGTGTTCTTCCATCCACCTCTTCCTCTAGAGCTCCCCTTGCCTCTAAAGTTTCCTCTGCCTCCAGAAACCTGTATTTCACCAAATTGTTGATTGAACCTGTTTTGTTGGTTATCGCCAGCGCATCCCATACCATGGCCTCTCAAAGATGATCTACCACGTCCCCTTCCTGAACTTGAGTAAAATGCTTGGATCTGTTCACCATTTCTTTCAGACGAATCACCCTGCATATTTATCTCTTCAGTAATCATGAGAGAGATCAGCTTATCAAAATCTGGAAATGGCTTTCATACATATACTGAAGTAACAAATGATTTCCATGCATTCTCATAATTAAGGCCACTCAGAGTGGATGAAACCAAATCATCATCATCTGACATTGCATCAATCATTGCTAAAGCATCTGCAATGCTCCTCACCTTCAACACATACTCATTGATAGACATTTTTCCTTTCTTCAAGGCATTCAACTCTTGCTTGAGTTGAATCTTTCGTGCCTTTGTATTTACTGAAAACATGCTCTCAAAAATTGTCCAAGCTGCATGTGAAGTTTTTGCATTCCTTATATGTCCCAGCATAGTAGTATCAATGACTGCAAATAGCCAATACATCACCTTTTTATCTTTCGCATTCCACTCTTTCCATTCTTTTAACTCATCTGCTATCGGAGGGATACCCAGCTCTGACTCCTTTTCTTCACCTGAAACAAACTCATAAAGGCCCTTTTCAATAAGGAAGTTCGTCACATGAAACTTCCATGAAGGGTAGTTGTTCTTGTCGAGATTCTCAATAATGGGATTTCCACTATTCTCTACCTTTATCACAAACAAGGATACAACATAGCAAGCTAGTCTTCTGCAATCTTTCACAACATGTACACAGCAATATACCAAGCAACCTTTTTCACTGATTGCTTAATAGTACATATAATTTGCAACCTCTTTGCAGATAAACCTTATGTTTGCTTCCTACAAACACCTCAAAAATTACAGATTCGCAATCTATAACCTGTGCACCCACTTTCGATCAATACAACCAAAATCACAGTATACCCTGAAATTGTTGCCCGCAACCTTGCAACTCTAAAACGGGGCCTGAAACAGCCTCAGACAACCACATCTAGCATACAAGTTAGGAGCCAACATATGAATTCTCCTTATAATGTGGGCCTTACAATTTAGAGCACCATTGATCATTGATGGTACCTTACGAGGGTGGAAAATTGAGCATATCTAACATGATGAATTTATCCTCACATTTTTGAATGACAACTCACCTATTCCAAGACCAAGGAAGATCATCTAGGCCATCTGTGGATTGTCTTGGAAATTGTTCAAGAAAATAAGCTTTTTGCCAAAAAGAAAACTTGTACATTATTCAAAAAGATAATTGAGCACCTAGGATTCATCATCTCAAAGGAAGGTATATTAGTGGATCCCACCAAAGTCAAGGATTTTTAGGATTGGTTAGCACCCCAAAGTGTTAGAGAAATCTAAGGATTTCTAGGTCTCATCGGGTGGTACATGATTCTTATCAAAGCTTACTCATTGATAGTACTACTTCTTATTGAATTTCTTAAAAAACAAGAAAAAATCACATGGATGTTGTGACAGTAGGAGAGTTTTGCCAAACTGAAGCAATGTCTCACTACCACCTTCATCCTGAAGCTGCCAGATTTTATAAAAGAGTTTGAGGTTATTATTGATGTAAGTATCATGGCACTTGGATGCATTCTTACTCAAGAAGGGTATCCAATGGTGTATTCTTCTCTCACAAGCTTAAACCCTATGCCAAAAATTATGCTACACACGATGTTGAGCTTTTAGTAGTCATTCATGCCCTGCAATTGTGGCCTCTCTACTTGCTCGGAAGAGGATTCACTCTTGTAATAGGCCATAGAAGTTTCAAGTCAATTTTCACCCAATTTGATCTCAACATGAGACAAGGGAGATGGATTCAAGTCCTCTAGGATATTGACTTTGAAATAAGGTTTTGATGTGGGTCTCTACCACGATGGTCATAACTACCTCTACCATCATTCTTGCCTTGAACTACAAAAGCATAAGAGATGTGGAAAAAATTAGTGGCTAACATCCTAAGTACGAAAGCTTTTGTCATTTTCTTACTAATGGAAGAGTTAACCAATGAAGAATTTCTTGCAAGTATGATTCCATGCACAACAATCATATTTTAGAGGCTGTAGTTATCAAAGTTCTTAAGGACCTCGACTACCTAGAGTTAAAGAAGTCCATGCAATCTTGGAGAAATAGCCAAAATGCAAAGGCCAAATTCAAGCATTACCACATTAAGGGAGAGATTTTTTGCTACTAGAATAGGTTGTGTGCACCTAATAGTTGAGAACTCAAGAAGAAGAATCTATGGGAGGCCCATAATAGTTTGATAGAGTTGGACATCCTAGCTACGCAAAGACTATAAATGCAGTAAGAAAAAGTTATCATTGGCTAGGAAAGAAAGAAGATATGCTACGATATATCACTCAATGCTTGAGTCGTCAATGAATTAAGGCTAAAAGGATCAAGTTGCCATGAGAGCTACACCAAATGGACATACCATTGATTAAGTGGGTGTGCATCAATATGGATTTTGTAGTAGGTGATCCAACAATGCAAGGTGGATATGGCTCAATTCTAGTAATCGTTGATATATTGACAAAGATTTCTCACATCATTCCTATGAAGACTACCTCCAAAGCATCAGACATCTCTAGCTTGCATCAATTTGGATTTTGTAGTAGATCTTCCAATAGTGCAAGGTGGATACAACTCAATTCCAATAGTCGTTGATATGCTAGCAAAGGTTCGCTCACATCATTCTTGTAAAGACTACCTTGAAGCATCTGACATTGCTAGGTTGTCTGTCAAGGAGATTTTTAGATTACATGGATTTCCAAAAAGGATTGTCAGTGATTTGAAAATAGAGACTCATTATTCACTTCTAAATTTTGGACCAATCGGCATGCAACTCTATTTCAATACCGTCTATCATCCTCAAAATGGTGGGTAGATTGAATGAGATAATTAAGTATTGGAAGACATTTTAAGAGTATATTATAGCAAGGATCCCAAGAAGTGGATAGAATACTTATCTTTAGTGGAGTTTGCCTACACAATGCCTTGTACCAACAACGTGTTAGAATGACTCCTTTCCAAGCATTGTATGGGCAATAATACTTGTCCCCTCTCAATTTTTTTGATCCAACCTTATGGATGGAAGCATCCAAAAAAATATTATAGGAGATGGAGGAGAAAATCAAGGCTATCTAGTAGGATATAAAGTAGCACAAGTCCAACAAAAGGCCTATGCTGACCTCAAGAGGACTCCTCAAACCTTCAAGGATGGAGACATAGTGTTCCTAAGAGCTCCGCCAAAAAAGAGGTATTTATCTCTTGGGAAATTCAAAAAGCTTAGCCTAAGATATTGTGGACCCTACAAGATTATCAAATGTCTTGGTAGAAATGCCTATAGACTAGAGCTTCTACTTCATCTCAAAGTTCATAATGTGTTTCATGTAAGCCTTGTGAAGCCCTATATGTACCCATTTGTAACATTTCCACGCAATAAAAGTTAGTTGGTTAGTTCGAAAGTTAGTTAGTCAATTAATAAGTTAGTAAGATTACTAACTAAAGACTAACTAAGGTAAAAACTGACTAGCATTAATAGCTAATAATTTTCATTCAATTAAAAAAATATATTTAAAAAATCAAGAGTCATAAATCTGACATTTTTCTCAGATTGATAAGGACTGTAGCCACCCTTCACAATAAGTACAATGTGAATGGGACTTATGAGCCATATTAATCACTAGTATTAATGTGTATAGTCTGAATGGTCCAAAAATATTAGATTCTTGGGGGGGAAAAAAACTATTATATTTTAGATATTATCCTAAAAAGATAGAACTAATAGTCATTTAAAAGAAAAGACAAGTGATGTTTTAGTTAGTTTTGGAGAATTTATAAAAAGAAAAATAAAAAAAAGTGATTTGCAAAATCGTGCGTGCCGCGATTGCAGTCTACAGGCAGTAGACAACACTTCGAACAGAGAAAAGAAGGAGTGAACTAAGGTTTTACCCCCCTTTTGGAGCCAATGCAACCATCAGATTTATGATCTGAGCATTAGATCACTGAGTCTTCTAAGAGCCCCTCCACTCTTGTTCTCACACTTATCCCCTCCTCTCTAATTCATTATAAATAGGAGGCATGGGAGAGGCATAAGGGAGCATAAGGAGACCCCGAAAGACTACAAGAGAGAGGGAGAGAGAGAGTATATCCCTCCAAGAGATTGTGAGAGAGAGCTTGAGAGAGAGAGAGAGAAGTGTTACCCCGAGAGGCTGCACAATTTCCCTCTATCTCGATCCTCGATTTAACCATCTTCTCTTTCGCTCTCCCATCTTGAATCTATTCCACCTTCTTAATCTCTTGAGTCTACTTGTGGACAATGGCCTCCAAGCGAGGAATGTCACGTGCAGATGACAATCCTACAATCAGCAACGAAGCTTTGAGCGAAGGCATCACCGTCAATCCAGTTGTAGTATTGGTCATAAGTAATGTATTTTCAAATTGATAGATGCTTGTTTTGATTCTCGTATGAGATACGTTAGGCCCATACTATGATGCACCAATATAGATCATTTCATCTCACATATTTGTAAGACGGACCTTGTGAAGTGCATATATTAATGAAAGTTAATTGCACCTAGTTGCATGTGGCTTATTCGTTGATAGAGCAATTACAAGGAAGAATTGGGCAAGGGTTATGAATGGCATAATCATAATCATGACATTAAAAATTGTGCATACAAGTGTTAAGTAAATTTTATATAGAATCGCTCATTGATCCCAAGGGGGAGAGCAAATATACGATGGAAATGTTATATCGTCTATTCTTGCATTGGTTGGAAAGAATGCAATTGGTTTTGTTGGTTGATCGAACAACATCCTAAATGCTTTTACATTCAACTGGTTGTTAGTTGTTGTTTGGATGGTTATTCCAAGTGCTTGTGATTTATGGTAAATGCATGGCAAGGGTCTGTGATGACAAGTCGCTATGGGAATAAAGGAATGTTTTCTTGGAAAATGATATTAGGGCTGAATGCCTTGATTGTGCTTGATTCTTAAAGGATTTAATTAAGGAAGGATATATTGCATGGGTGGATCACCTCCATGATCGCACCGCAGATTAACCCGAGAGGGCACTGCTCGATTCATGGGCCGAAGGTCGAGTGGTGAAAAGGCCAACCACGGGAATGATGTTTCACTCCTAGACAGCTTGCGGGTCAGTTGGAGCTTTGGACACCCGTTGCTAGGTCTAGAATGGAGTTGAAGACCTCCGTGAGCCCAACATCTGGGACGTTGGAAGATCTTATTCTAGATAAAGGATGGAAATTTCGGTGCCATGAGATTTGGATTGGGTACTTCTGTTGGACAGGAGGAATACATAATTCTCTTGTATGGGCAGGAGACAAAGATTCACTTAAAGATAAGTTAAGGAACTTGTTTGATAAAAGGATTGCTTGTTTTGTTTTTGTGTATGTGTTGTAAATTACGTGAACAAACTCTGTGCCCTAAAAGGCTTAATTAATGAAGTTGATTTTAAATGTCGCACATAAATGTGGTAGGACCTAATTAGAAAACTAAAGCTATCAAGGGAAGTGGGTAGACGGAATCCCCCGACGGGTCTCTCCGACGGCTGGGTGGTCCTAGAGAACTAGGAGGCTTCTCACAAGGATTTACCGTCGGATGACTTTAGGTATTGTTAAGTTAGAACCCGATTCATGCCATTCTAGGGGACCGGAATGGGACTATGCCCTACGGGCAGAGAGGTGGAGCGGTGCATCCCTCTCGTTTCCCATTCTCTATGAACCAAGTGCAGCATAAATCTACTTCGACTCTATTGTTACTACTCAAAGTTGGTCATCTAGAGCTTGATGCTAGCTACTTCCTAGAGAATTGGCTGATAGGAAAGAAACCCTGACTTCAGGTTGGTCCTAAGTGGGAACGGCCAGATACTTCCGCTTCGCGGTAGACTTAGAAAGACCTAGATCGCAAACCCTGTGACATTCCTTGCGAGTGCCAAGTGGCACTTTCTAGACTCCCCTCCCGATGGGCTGCTAAGACGTGTCTCATAAGTGGTCAAGCGGACACGTTACAGTTGGTATCAAAGCAAAAACTTCATGATGATACATGATTGATTAATGTTCGGTTTATAGACATATCCTAAACAAAAATAACCTTAGTGGTATGGCTTGATTGTCAGGCACCTTTTGCACCCACGAACTAACATGCAAGAGAAGAAATTTCTT
The DNA here is from genome assembly GCF_053477565.2 of Lygodium microphyllum. NCBI lineage: Eukaryota > Viridiplantae > Streptophyta > Polypodiopsida > Schizaeales > Lygodiaceae > Lygodium > Lygodium microphyllum. The sequence goes on from NC_141157.1 coordinate 108,793,002, forward strand.
CTCAAGAAAATTAAGGCATCGGAGTTTGATGGAGAAAGGTTAGACGTCGCAGCAAAAGCAAAGATATGGATTGAGACGATGGATGACTATTTCTCTACTTCGGGAACTACCTCCATGAATCAAACAATGATTAGAAAACTGAAGTTAGTTGGCCAGGCTTGGTTATGATGGAAGCAATGGTGCAAAGATCAAGGTATTTCTGAAGCCGCTGTTACATGGACTTAGTTGAAAGATGTTGTACGTGGACGATACCTTCCGCCAACCTACCAGACCTTGAAGATGAATGAATTCTTCAAGCTCAAGCAGCTGGAATTAACCCTGGAATCTTACTACTCAAATTTTGTAATCCTACTAAAATATGCGCTACCTATGGATATTGCACAAGTATCCAAGTTTTGCCATGGCCTGAACACTCCTCTGAACCACCGTCTTGAAGCAATGCGTCCAACAGACTTGCAAGACACATTACTCCGAGTGAATCCAATCGTCCAAGAACTTAAATCGGGCAATTGTAGCAAAGATGACTATGGAGATCAAGGTAAGAGATGCCATACGTGCAGAGAGATAGGGCACATCCATAGGAGATGTCCCTACTGTCAATGATTCCATTGTAATGAGCTAGGACACATCCAAGTAGACTGCCCTGATCTAAGTCCAGAAGACATTGAGTCTCCAAGAAAACGAAGCTACATAGGTGTAGTCTATCGATATATAGACGAATCAGATGAAGACAAAGATCTAGAGCCCACTAAACCTTACTAGGAGGACTGAAATTCCTAGAAGCTTAATCGACATGTAACACAATCGAGAATAAATCCTACTCTTGTACCTATGGTTAATTCGAATAATATGAGTGTACTATTTAAAATTTAAGAGTAGCACAGCAGATGCATGGTGGGTCTTAACCCACAGGTCATAAGCCCCATTAGTGCTTGTCTTCCCCAATTTCTCTCGAGATGAGGATATCTCGATTTCTCTAAGGGGGGGAGGATGTAATATTTCCACGTAATAAAAGTTAGTTGGTTAGTTTGAAAGTTAGTTAGTCAATTAATAAGTTAGTAAGATTACTAACTAAAGACTAACTAAGGTAAAAACTGACTAGCATTAATAGCTAATAATTTTCATTCAATTAAAAAAATATTTAAAAAATCGAGAGTCATAAATCTGACATTTTTCTCTGATTGATAAGGACTGTAGCCACCCTTCACAAAAAGTACAATGTGAATGGGACTTATGAGCCATATTAATCACTAGTATTAATGTGTATAGTTTGAATGGTCCAAAAATATTAGATTCTTGGGAAAAAAAACTATTATATTTTAGATATTATCCTAAAAAGATAGAACTAAAAGGCATTTAAAAGAAAAGACAAGTGATGTTTTAGTTAGTTTTGGAGAATTTATAAAAGAAAAATAAAGAAAAGTGATTTGCAAAATTGTGTGAGCCGCGATCGCAGTCTACAGGCAATAGATATCACTTTGAATAGAGAAAAGAAGGAGTGAACTAAGGTTTTACCCCCCTTTTGGAGCCAATGCAACCATCAGATTTATGATCTGAGCATTAGATCACTGAGTTTTCTAAGAGCCCCTCCACTCTTGTTCTCAGACTTATCCCCTCCTCTCTAATTCATTATAAATAGGAGGCATGGGAGAGGCATAAGGGAGCATAAGGAGACTCTGAAAGGCTGCAAGAGAGAGGGGGAGAGAGAGTATACCCGTCCAAGAGATTGAGAGAGAGAGAGAGAGAGAGAGAGAGAGAGAGAGAGAGAGAGAGAAGAGTTACCCCGAGAGGCTACACAATTTCCCTCTATCTCGATCCTTGATTTAACCATCCTTTATTTCGCTCTCCCATCTCAAATCTATTCCACCTTCTTAATCTCTTGAGTCTACTTGTGGACGATGGCCTCCAAGCGAGGAATGTCATGTGTAGATGACAATCCTACAACCAGATGACAATCCTACAACCAGCAACGAAGCTTTGAGCGAAGGCATCACTGTCAATCCAATTGTGGAATTGGTCATAAGTAATGTATTTCCAAATTGATAGACGCTTGTTTTGATTCTTGTATGAGATACGTTAGGCCCATACTATGATGCACGAGTATAGATCATTTCATCTCACATATTTGTAAGATGGACCTTGCGAAGTGCATATATTAATGAAAGTTAATTGCACCTAGTTGCATGTGGCTTATTTGTTGATAGAGCAATTACAAGGAAGAATTGGGCAAGGGTTATGAATGGCATAATCATGACATTAAAAATTGTGCATACAAATGTTAAGTAAATTTTATATAGAATCGTTTGTTGATCCCAAGGGGGAGAGCAAATATATGATGGAAATATTATATCGTCTATTCTTGCATTGGTTGGAAAGAATGCAATTGGTTTTGTTGGTTAATCAAACAACATCCTAAATGCTTTTACATTCAATTGGTGGTTAGTTGTTGTTTGGATGATTATTCCAAGTGCTTGTGATTTATGGTAAATGCATGGCAAGAGTTTGTGATGACAAGTCGCTATGGGAATAAAGGAATGTTTTCTTGGAAAATGATATTAGGGCTGAATGCCTTGTTTGTGCTTGATTCTTAAAGGATTTAATTAAGGAAGGATATATTGCATAGGTGGATCACCTCCATGATCGCACCGTGGATTAACCCGAGAAGACACTGCTTGATTCATGGGTCAAAGGTCGAGTGGTGAAAAGGCCAACCATGGGAATGATGTTTCGCTCCTAGACAGCTTGCGGGTCAGTTGGAGCTCTGGACACCCCTTGCTAGGTCTAGAATGGAGTTGAAGACCTCCGTGAGCCCAATGTCTGGGACGTTGGAAGATCCTATTCTAGATAAAGGATGGAAATTTTGGTGCCATGAGATTTGGACCGGGTACTTCTGTTGGACAGAAGGGATACATAATTCTCTTGTATGGGCAGGAGACAAAGATTAACTTAAAGATAAGTTAAGGAACTTGTTTGATAAAAGGACTGCTTGTTTTGTTTTTGTGTATGTGTTGTAAATTACGTGAACGAACTCTGTGCCCTAAAAGGCTTAATTAATGAAGGTGATTTTAAATGCCACACATAAATGTGGTAGGACCTAATTAGACAACTAAACCTATCAAGGAAAGCGGGTGGACGGAATCCCCCAACGGGTCAATCCGACGGCTGGGTGGTCCTAGAGAACTGGGAGACTTCTCACAAGGATTTACCATCGGATGACTTTAGGTATTGTTAAGTTAGAACCGGATTCATGCCATTTTAGGGGACCGGAATGGGACTATGCCCTACGGCCAGAGAGGTTGAGCGGTGCATCCCTCTCGTTTCCCATTCTCTATAAACCAAGTGCAGCATAAATCTGCTTCGACTCTGTTGTTCCTGCTCAAAGTAGGTCATCTAGAGCTCGATGCTAGCTACTTCCTAGAGAATTGGTTGATAGGAAAGAAACCCTGACTTCATGTCAGTCATAAGTGGTAATGGCTAATACTTCCGCTTCGGGGCAGACTCCAGAAGACCTAGATCGCAAACCTTGTGACATTCCTTGCGAGTGCCAGGTGGTGCTTTCTAGACTCCCCTCCCGATGGGCTACTAAGACGTGTCCCATAAGTGGTCAAGCGGACACGTTACACCAATCTTGATCATTATAATGAATGAGGCTAAGAGGAGAGGAGAACGAGTAGATGATAACGACAAAGAGGAAGAAGAAGAGAGAAAAAGACTAGAAGAGGAGAGAGAAAGATAGGAGATAGGGGAGAAGAAGGAAGGAAGCCATGAAAGCTAAAGGAGAAGGTGAAGAGCTAGTTCTTGATTATATCTAGATACCCTAAATTGGGTCTTTTACACCTTATATACCCTTATAAGTGTAGTTGGATATCTAACCCCTAGTTCCCATGTATCCCACTTGTTACATTTCATCTCAACCCTAAAAAATTTTGCCCTGAAAAATAAAAGACAATTGGAGAGACTTAGCAGAGTGGCTAAGGAGTGAGGGTGTAGAGTACTACTTTGATCCACATTACAGTGAAAAGGTTAGGTGAAGACTATGGACAACTACAATCTTGTTGAGTTAAATATGCCATAACTTTTGCTAGGCTACTCCAAATGGGGCGTAGCATATGTGAAAGTGAAGCTTATGATGAGCACTTTCAGCTCATGTAGGAAGCACGTGGCTGTAATTGAGGTGGGTATTAAATTGTTCTAAAATAATGTGTAGTTTACAAGTAGTGTGGGTTAAAATGGGGCATATCCAACTAGTCTTTAAACTTGTTGGGCATCTTGAAGGTGAGAAAACTCTTCCACAATGGTGATTGAACACTAGGAGGCTTCTTCCAGGGTAGGCCTTGCCATTCAATGAGGTATTCCTTGATGAATTGAGATCTCAAAGGTTTATCTCATTGCCCAATGATTGTATGAGGGATATATTGAATGATGACATCTTTGTCTATGGGAGACAACTCTTTCATATAGTGCACTGAGGTGCCAATGAAAGGCTTTAGCTGGTTGACATGAAACACATTGTGAATCTTGGTGGTGATGGGGAGCTCTAATCAATAAGCTAAGTCACCAACTCTCTTGAGGATCTAGTAAGGGCCATAGATATGGTAGGCTAGCTTATTACTGCTGCCCTCCTTGAGAGTGGAGTAATGGGATTTAGGCACTTTCAAGAGGACCAACTCTCCCTCTTGTAATTCAAAATGCCTTCTTTTCACATCAATATAAAGCTTCATTGGATTTGTACCTTCTGAAGATTCACTTTGCATTGCTAAAGTAGGGCTTGCATGCGCTCTAACTCTTTTTTGCTCTAGGGGTTGATATTATCATTGAACAAGACCATAGGGAGAGGAACCTAATACCCATATAATTCCTCAAAAAGAGAAACCCCAATGTTAGAGAGGGTGGAGGTATTATATGCAAATTTAGCCAAGTGGAGCCACATATCCCAATTGTGTTATATATCATGGCAAAAGTGTTGTAGGTAGGTCTCAAGCCATTTATTTACCTTTTCGGTCTAACCATCAATTTTCTATGGTAGTATGCAGTGGATGGAGAAAGCTTGGTACCCATAGATATGAAAAATGCCTACCAAAAGATGCTCATAAACCTGGCATATCAATCATGCACTATGACTTATGATAATCCATGCAACTTAAATAAATTTTCCATAAACTAAGTGGCTACTTGAGAGGTTGTGTACTAGGTCTTAGTTAGATAAAAAGGTCATCGTTAATGAGACGGTCAACTACCACATACATATTGTTCCATCCTTTCTTGGTGTGACAGGGAGACCCGTAATAAAATCCATAGTGATATGTATCCATTTTCCCTTAGGAATAGGTAGGGGCAGCAAGAGACCAGTTGGTCTAAGTGTGCTTTCCTTGTTTTGTTGGCATGGAACACAACTGGCCACAAAATCCTTGACATCCCTCCATAGGTCCTTCTAGTAATAAAATATCTTGGCAATCCTATTGTATGTTTTGAAAACACCCAAATGACCAGCAATGGGGTAAAAATGCATCTCTTCCATGATTTTTCATGTAAAGGAAGAATTGTGGGGGATGAAAATCTTGCCTTGGGATCAAATAAGGCCATGTTTGAGTTGATATTGGGAGTTTTCATCCATTACCCTATGCTATAATTTCTAAAATATGTGGCCAAAATCCTCATCCAACAAATAGGCTTCCTAAATTTCCTCAATCTAATCACTATGCAACTCTAAAATGGAAGACACTCTACATGCCTACATCCATGAGAGTGAATTAGTTACTATGTTATCTTTGACCTTGGTATAAGAGATGTCAAAATAATACTTTTGTAAAGTTATCACCCATCTCCTCTACTTAGGAGTCAAAGTAGACTAAGTCAAGAAGTACCAGGGGACTTGATGGTTGCTTTTCACTCTAAACTATCTACCATATAGATAATGGTGCCATGGAGGATGAACATCATCTCTTGGTCATAAAAATTCTTTTATAGTTCATTTTTATCAAGCTTACGGCTCTCAAAAAAGCAATCACACCATGCTCTTGCACATCAGGAGAGCACCAATACCTCAACCACTAGCATCATACTACTGAATGGTAAACTCCTTTGAGAAGTCAGGGCATACGAGGATGGGGACTAAAGTAAGCATTTCCTTCCATTGTGTAAAGCTACCATCAGTAATAGCATCCCAAAATAATGATTCCTTCTTTAACCAATCAATCAAAGGGGCTGCAATGGTGGCATAATGCTTTGAAGTGTCTATAAAATGAAGAGAGACCAAGGAAACCATGTGATGAAGTAGTGGTGGATGATGTGGGTCAGTCCTTTATACATTGCGCCTTTTTAGGGCCAACTTGTAGGCCATTTTTTCTAACAATGTGCCCCATGTTTCAATGAAGATATACTTACTTTCTTTAGAAAATATCCTATGCTCTCTCAAGACATCAAACATCCTTCTGATACGTGCCAAGTGCTCCTCTTTGATTTGTTGTAAATGAAAATGTCATCAAAGAAAACAAGCACAAACTTGAATAGGAAGGGATATAAGATTTTATTCATGAGGCTTTAAAATGTAGCGGGGGCATCAATCAATTCAAAAGGCATCACTAGAAAATAATAAGGCCCATGATTACTCTTGAAAGCTGTTTGGATCTCATCACCCATCCTCATGCGTATTTGATGATAGCTAGAGTAGAAATCAATCTTAATGAAGAACCGTGCCCCTTTCAACTCATCCAACAAGTCATTAATATGTGGGATGGGATACTGGTTCTTGATTACGATCTTATTCAAGTCCCAGTAGTCAATGCACATGCGAAAGAAGAGCCATCTTTCTTCTTGACTAGTAGGACTGGAGATGCATAAGGTGAGGAACTTGGTTCAATAAACCCCATCTCAAGTAACTCTTTGAATTTCTTTCCAACTTCTTCACATTCATACACTTTGAGAGTCTATAAGGTGCCTTGTTCTCACTAGCTTGGAATGAGGCTCTAGATCAAGTGGGTGGTCCACTTACCTCTTAGGGGAAAGTTTTGCCTGTAGGCATTTGAAATAAATCATTATAATCCTCAATAAATCCTTCAAGTCTAAATTTTTAGATACTTTAGAGGACTAGTATGATTTTTTTTGTATTCAAGTGTAAGACAAGTTACTTTGCTCTAAAGTATAGGGGACTGCAAATTTGATCAACTTTAGAGGACTGCAATTAGATCAACTAATGTCACATAATTTTCAGCCAAGTATAGGGGAACTTTGGAGCATATATGTATGCCGATTTCTTCTTCATCATTTTCTCCTTGAACTTTCAGGGGGTGTTGTAATTCCATATCATGTATTTAAACCAATCAATGGCTGAGTTATTAACAAAACTATGCATATACTACCACTATTCACAAGGATAAATAGATGATTTTTATTAATATTGGCTTGAATGTGCAAAGTGTTGGGGTTCCTTGAGCCAATGCATGCATCCATGGAGATGGAGCAAAGGAAAGTGGTAGTTAGGTGGGGTATAGTACGGGCAATAAAATTAAGAGCATGAGATGGGAAACTATCTTGGTCAAAGGAAAACACATCCTTTCGGATCATAGAAACTGCTCTTAGTCTAAATCCCTAGCATACTCCTCATTTTCAACATGTGATTCCTCATCATCATTGTTCCAATCTTCCATTATATACATGCTATAAACTTTGACCTTGGTTGTCTTGTAAGGGCATTTTGAGGCATAGTTAGCCGTGTACTTATCAACACATTTAAAATATAGGTCTTTTTCTTTCCACTCCTTCACAACACCTAGGGAAATGAACTTTTGACCACTTTGACCATTTGAGGCTAATGTAGTTCGGGGTATACTTTCAACATGTTTACTTTTACCATTAGAGCCAAGTGCTATCCCAAAACTTTCTTGTTTTCTTTAGCATCATGGAAGGGAGATAAGTAGGTATTTTGGGGCTATTACTAGGCATGGGGTTGCCTCTAAAAACACCCCCATATGGGGCTTAACTCAATGGGATGTGGGGCTATCCATAACCTTGCACTTCGAACAGAGAAAAGAAGTGAAAGGTGAGAAGGATCAAAGCTTGCACCCGAGAGCTATGGCGGGAGAGCAAGAGCAAGAAAGAGAGAGACAAGAAATGGGAACTCCAACAGTCACAATGTGTGACCGGGCCTTCCTTTATTCAAACTCTCACTAAAAGAATAAAGAATAAAGTGACGGTGACGGGCGCCCGCCACCTGCAATGTGCAGTGGCGGTGAATGTCAATGTAGTAATACACAGGCGGCTAGGCGGAGGCGCATTTACCCCCAACAACCTCCCACTTAAAGGCGAATCTTCCCTAGTGAGGAGTAAAAAGAAAAAAAGAAAAAAGAAAAAAGACAATACAACATGTATACATGTACAATAGGATGAGGAAAGATGCCATCTCATCCAACGCCCATCAACCTCTTGAGGAAGGCAAAGTGCTCTGTAGAGAGGCTTTTCGTGAGTAGATCTGTAGGATTCTGGTCAGTTGAGATCTTGACAAGGTCAACAGACTTGTCCTCAATGACCCCACGTATGAAGTGATACCTCACCTCAATGTGTTTCGTCTTCGCATGGACGACCAGATTCTTGGCTAACTGAATAGCACTCATAGAATCCGAATGCAGTGTAGGGATAGCATCAATACCAAGGTCAACAACCAAATGGCCTCCTTGCAAGCCTCAGTGGTGGTTGCAACATACTCGGCCTCTATAGTAGAAAGGGCCGTGCATTTCTGCACCCTAGACATCCAAGAAACAGCACCTCCAGCATAGGTGAATACATAGCTGGAAGTGGACTTCCTACTATCTGCATGTTTTGCATAATCAGAGTGAGTGTACCCCACGACTCCTGTATCCTGGCTACCATAGTATATGCACATATCTGCAGTGCCGTTCAGGTACCCCATGATACCCTTCACGGCATCCCAATTTCTCTTGCCAGGTGTAGCCATATAGCGTGCCACAACACCAATTACAAAGGCAATATCTAGACGAGTGGCGATCATGGCATACATAAGACTTTCCACTACGGATGCATAGGGAATCTTGGCCATCTCGGCTCTCTGCTCATCTATCTGTAGAAAATCAGCCTATGATACCTTCATATAAGAAGGCAATGGACAGCCAATAGGCTTTACGTCCTGCATGCAGAAGCGCTCAAGGACTTTATGAATGTACTCCCTCTGTGACAAGTAGAGGAGTCCCTGATGCTTGTCGCGTCTAATGCGCATATCAAATGTGCCTATCCCAGATCTTTCATCTCAAAGCTCTTCTTGAGCTGAGCCTTAAGAGCATCTAGCTCATCATGAGCTTTCCCTGCTATCAACATATCATTCACATAGAGTACCAAAATCAATAAAGAACCATCACGGGCTTTCTTCTGTAAAGACACGGATCCATAGCACTCCTGTTGTAGCCTTGAGACTGCATAAAGGCATCAAACTTATGATACCACTCCCTAGGTGTGTGTTTCAAGCCATAAAGACTTTTCTTCAATTTGCACACTAGGTGCTCCCTGCCAGGTTCTGCAAAGCCCTTAGGCTGCTCCATATAAATCTCGTCATGCAAGTCCCCATGTAAGAAAGTCATCATGATATCCATCTAGTATAAATCCAAGTCAAGCTGAGCAACCAAAGCCAAGACTAAGAGTAGGGTGGTCATCTTAACCACAGGAGAAAAGACCTCATCAAAGTCCACACCATGCTCTTACTTAAAACCCTTTACCAATCTAGCCTTGTATGCCGGCTTGGGGTGTCGAGGGGTACTTTTCAACTTGTACACCCACTTGCATGGCAAAGCCTTCTTGCCCTCAGGCAAGGAAACCAAATCCCAAGTCTCATTCTTATGCAAGGAGTCTATCTCAAACTGCATAGCCCTCTCCCAGGAATGACTATCACCCCTATGCATAGCCTCATCATAGGTGAAAGGCTCTCCTACATCTGTAACCAAGACATAATGCATCGAGGGCTGAAATCTATCAGGTGGATGTCTATCTCTAGTAGACCATCTCACGGCAAGCTCTGCTGCCTGCCTAGCTGCCTGTCCAACACCCTGACCATGAGCATCTGCTGCAACTGTAGGTTGTCCAACTGGCTGTGCAAGAGCGCTCGACTCCTCCTGAAATATGACCCTGCGGATCTCAACAACTCTCTCAGGCTGCCGATGCATCTTATCTTCATGGAAGACTACATCATGACTACGGATGACTTTCCGCGCCAGCGGATCCCAGAGATGGTAACCCATCTCACCTGCATCCCCATAACCAAGGAAAATGCATTTGACACTCTTAGGATCCAGCTTACTTCTCTTGTCCTTGGGCACATAGCAAATGCCTCACATCCAAAGACATGGAGATGCGCATAAGAGGGAGGTTTTCTAGTCCATACCTCCTCTGCAACCTGGAAATACAAACCACTAGAAGGTAATTTGTTTATGACATGCACAACTGTACTAACTGCCTCAGCCCAAAAGCTCTGTTGTAGGCCTGCATGGCTAAGCATACTGCATACACGCTACTGGATGGTTCTATTCATCCGCTCAGCCAAACCATTCTGGGGGGATGTAGGGGGCGGTTAGCTGACGCTTAATACCCCTCTCATCACATAACTGCTCAAAAGCACATGAGACATACTCACCCCATTATCTGTTCTTAGATATTTTAGCCTATACCCAGACTGGTTCTCAACTAATGCAAGCCATCTCTAAAACACAGCCAAGACATCAATTTCAGCTTAATGGGATAAGCCCAAACTTTTCGTGAAAAATCATATATGAACGTAATAAAGTACTTGGCACCACCCATAGACTAACAAGGCATGGGCCCACAGATATCCGAATGTACCAATGCTAAGGGCTCACTCATGCGTGGCCTACCAGACTTCTTAGGCGTAGACCTAGTCTGCCTGCCATAAAGACAATGCTCATATGAATCAAAACATGCATAACCAAGGGGCAGTAAGTACTGCAAACCAGAAAGCATTTTCATTCCCTTCAAAGACATATGGCCCAAATGGGCATGCCAAAGAGATACATGTGGGATAGAACCCACAGACAAAACATGATCAAGGGAAGAAGCAGATACAATCAAGGGATAGCGGCTGCCAGCCTTGGCACCTCTCGCAATCACAAGTTTGCCACCATGAGTGATCTTCCATGCAGAGTCTCCAAATGATACATGATAACTTGCGTCATCAAGCTATCCAACTGACATGAGACTGCGTGTCAAAGCAGGTACATGACGTACATCTTGCATAACAAAACTACTACCAGAAGGAAACTGTAGCCTAACATCACCAATGCCCACAATATCAAGAGAGCTGTCATCACCCAAGCACATAGAATCCGAAACAATACGGTATGAATGAAACCACTCTCGGCAAGGTGTCACATGAAAGGACGTACCTGAGTCCAAGAGCCAAACTGTGCAAACATAGAGTGTATCTCTTTCATATGCGAAGCACTAGAAGAAGCTGCAACTATATAATCATCATCAACATCCTCAGGCTCCATAACATTGATCTCTTCAATTTTAACACTGGACTTTGCATGCACTATGCTACGATCAGAAGACTTATCCTACACTTTGTCTTTCCCCTTATCTTTGCGCCTTTCATTGCATAGTTCATGGCATTGTGGCCTAATATGGCCCTTTTTCCCACAATGGTGACAAGTAACATCTACATTCCTGCTACGGGATTTGCTACTGACTTCCCACAAGACTTGGATCGAGATTTTTGAGAATCCTGTCCACGACCACTGCCACTACCATGCTTTCCATATCCATCATTCCTGCCTCTAACTATCATAGCATGCGACACACAAGAGGCGTCCAAATTCTTACGGTTAACCTCTTCCTACAGAAGAGCACTCTCAACATCAGATAGTGGAATACATCCCATGACTCATTAAGAGTACCAAGCAAGAAAAGAGGAGCGACATCCTCTGCAAAAGTGATGTCCTGCAAAGTCAAGTTCTTGAGTATAGCATGGAACTGGCTCAAGTGAGCAGACATAGTCACATTCTCCTTCATGCATAGATCCATAAGCTGTTTTAGCCAATACATCTGACTCGTTGGACTTTTCTTGTCATAGAGATTCTTGATTTTTTCCCACAACTGCCATGCACTCTGTTCTTCCTCAAATACATTGTAATGAACCTGTTCTGTGAGAGATAATATAATAGTGGACTTGCATAACTCATCAAGCTCAAGCCATTCCTCATCTGGCATAGTTGCAGGCAGATGCCCGCTCAACCTCAATGATTTGATATGCGATTTTTGCACCACACCTGCCAAATCTAGCTCTTCCAATAAGAGTAATTCGTACCATCAAGCTTAGTGATGTTGAAAATAGCATGATCAGTGGACGAACTCGCCATAATGCAAGCTAGAAGACTGTAGACAGTTCAAAACTGCCTGTTATTTACTACAGAAAATGACAAAAAAATCACCAAAATCGAGAGAAAATGGCGAGATAAGTGTAACCAAAGCTATTGCCCACCAAGTACTAGTGAAAGTATATCATTTTAGAATATTTTAGCATGAGAAATCTATGTCAATCTGGAGTTATATGCTTGTTGTAATAAATGACAGCAGGGTACTATGAGAGTCAATTTCTGGCCAAATCACTGCACCAAGTCAATAAATGACAACCAAGATATGACCAGCCATAAATGGGTATAAATCAGCACCAAAAAGTCATCAAGACCTTGAGCAAACACCCAAACATGTCACCAAAGCATCCGTCAGTGAGCATACCCCTTGGACAGAGGGCAAAGTATACATAACACTGGCGAGACCTGACACCAGTAGGTGTATGCTCACAAGAGTGCAAAGCCCAAGCTCAGTTCAAAAGCAACTCCAAGATATCAGTGCATGAACCATGCAACATTTAAGTGTAAGACATCCCAAAGTCTCAAGTATTTGCAAAATGCTCAAATAGCATAAACCTGTTGCTCAATGTCGATCAATCATACGAGATGCTCCCACTGGCACAAAAGGTAGATAAATGAGCTCAACAGCTCAATCAAACCAAGTCAAAGTACCAAAGACAGGTAACCAAGACAATGCCTCAATAGCATCCCAAGAGCATGACGGCTATAGAGTGACTATAGGTATTATACATGAGCAAGACATTTATCCCAATAAAGATCTCTGATAATCAAAGTGACATCCAATACAAAATTCTGGAATAGCAAATGAGAATCCAAGCCAAGTCTTCAGAGAGTACTAAAGCTCAACAAGTACATGGTACACTATGCCAAGACAAATGCATCAAGCCGTAGGTGTTGGGTAAGCATGTACCCAAAGAGCATGTAATTGTCAAGGCACTGACCACTGCCAAGCATAAACCAATGTCAATAAGTGCGGGCTGAAATAAGATCAAGCTTCCAAAAGCATCTGGATCCAATGACAAGCTCGAAGTCGTCCGTCGATGATCAATACATCATAGCATAACCCAAGACATACATCCAGAACCAATAGGCATATGTCAAAGCATGAAAGATAGCTTTAGCCCAAGAGTATTCATCATGCATTTAATGTTATAAATTGAGTATTTCCAGCCCTATAATCAGGCCAAAATCATAGCATTACATGTAGCTTCAATCCCCCAATCAATCGACATCAGTAGAAGCATCACATAAGCCATAAGCATACAAATACATGTTGTCTCAGACCTGAAATCTATTGCAGAATATTATGTCATTAAAATTTGGCAAATCTGACATCACCATCACGTCCGGAGCATGGCAAAACCCCATCTTAGACTCTTGCCTTGCCTGAATCGGGTTCCGAATGCCCGAGATATGACAAAAAGAGTGATTTTTGGGCCAGATTTTGAAACATGTGCAAAAAAAAAACGTGAGCTAGCTGGGGGGTTTGCTATCCCAAGTATCAACAATGGGGCCCAAAGGGGGCACAAATGGGGGACAAAGAAGGCCTACACCAAGCCTAAGCAAGCCTTGATAGGCTGGAAGCAAGATCTAGGTGAAGGAAGCTCCAAGAGGTGTGAGCTATGACTGCCCATAACCTGTGAAAAACCTGTTTACCTAGACTTGTGGAATGAAGTGAAACTTTGAAATAATGAAGCAGTACCTCAATGTCAATGCCTTGATAGTGCCTCAATAGGCCGGGAAGAAGCTCGGGAAGCCGGGGAGTAATGGAAGCTCAAGAGAATGAGCTATGGCTGCCGAGAAGGAGACCCAATGCGAGTGGGGAGTCAATGGGAAGCTGAGAATGCCATGAGCCAAGCTCAAGAGTCGGAAGCTATGCTTTGATACTAGTTGAAAGGTGAGAAGGATCGAAGCTTGCACCCGAGAGCTATGGTGGGAGAGCAAGAGCAAGAAAGAGAGAGACAAGAAATGGAAACTCCAACAATCACAATGTGTGACTGGGCCTTTCTTTATTCAAACTGTCACTAAAAAAATAAAGAATAAAGTGACGGTGATGGGCGCCCGCCACCTGCAGTATGCAGTGGCAGTGACTGTCAGTGTAGTAATACACGGGCGGCTAGGCGGAGGCGCCTTTACCCCCAACAAGAAGAAGGAGTGAATTAAGAGCTTTCTAAGAAAGTGTCTTGGAGTTTTACCCCCTTTCGAAGCCAATGGAACCATTGGATTTATGATCTGAGTATCAGATCACTGATCTTTCCAAGATCCCCCTCCATAAAGAGCTCCACTTCTCAGCCACAAGCCCTCTTCTCTCATTCACTATAAATATGAGGCATGGTGAGGCACAAGAGAGCATAAGGAGACCCCTAGAGGTTCCAAGAGAGAGGTAGAGAGAAGGATACCTCTCCAAGAGATTGTGAGGGAGATCTTGAAAGAGAGAGAGAGAGAGAAATAAAGAAAGAAAGAAAGTTATATTAACGTCTTCTAAAGACCAAAATTGGCCTATGAGACAAACTGTGATACAACTGATGAGGTCCAGCTATCCAAAATAAAAGTGCTGAATGAAAAGCTAAAAACTGGAAACTGAAAATACGGTGCTGTGAGTGTGATAAGTGTCATATATGTGTATGTGCGTATGTAGCTCTGGTACTCCAGATAATGGCTACAAAAGGGGAACAAATGTCGGCTGTGATAGGGAAACAACTGTCGGTTGTGATAAAGTGGTGCGATGTGTATATGTAACTGATGTAGGGAGATATACTATCCTGGGATGTAGTAGCAGTCGTCAAAGTCGCTAATAAGAGAGAGAGAGAGAGAGAGAGAGAGAGAGAGAGAGAGAAGAGTCACCCCGAGAGGTTGCAAGGAAGAGAGTTAGCTCAATTCCCTCTATTTCAATCCTCGACATAACCATCTTCTCTTATAGTCTCCCATCTTGAATCTATTCTCCCTTCTTAATCTCTTGAGTCTATTGCAGATGATGGCCTCCAAGCGAAGAATGTCACATACAGATGACAATCCTACAACTAGCAATGAAGCTTCAAGTGAAGGCATCACTACCAACCCAATTGCGATTTCGGTCATAAGTAATATATTTCCAAATTGATAGATGCTTGTTTTGATTCTTGTATGAGATACGTTAGGCCCCATACTATGATGCACAAGTATAGGTCATCGAAAGGGATAAATTTTATCTCATGTATTCAAAAGATTGAGCTTGCAAAGTGCAGGTATTAAGGAAAGTTAATTGCACCTAGTTGCATATGGCTTGTTCGTTGATAGAGCAATTACAAGGAGGAATCGGTCAAGGGTTATGAATGGCATAATCATGACATTAAAAATTACACATACAAGAATTAAGTAAATTTTACATAGAATCTCTCTTTGATTCCAAGGGGAAGAGCAGATATGCGATGGAAATATTATCGCAATTATTCTTGCATTGTTTGTGAAGAATACAATTGGTTCTTTTTGTTGGTCGATCGAACAACATCCTAAATGCTTTTATAACTGGTTGTTAGTTTGTTGTTTGGATGATTGTTCCAAGTTCTTGTGATTTATGCTAAATGCATGGTAAGGGTTTGTGATGACAAGTTGCCATGGGAATAAAGGAATGTTTTCCTAGAAAATGATATTAGTGATCAATGCCTTATTGTGTTGGATTCCTAAATGATTTAATTAAGGAAGGATATATTACACGGGTGGATCACCTTGATGATCACACCGTGGATTAACCCAAAGAGGACACTGCTCGATTCATGGGCCAAAGGTCGAGTGGTGAAAATGCCAAACACGAGAATGATGTTTCACTCCTAGATAGCTTGCAAGTCAGGTGGACCTCTAGACACCCCTTGCTAGGTCTAGAATGCAGTTGAAGACCTCTATGGCCCTCAATGTATGGGCATGTTGGGAGATCCTATTCTAGATAAAGGATTGAATTTGTGGTGCCATGTGATTTGGACCAGTTACTTGTGCAAGGTAGAAAGGATACTTCTGTTGGATAGAAGGGATACACAATTTCTCTTGTATGAGCGGGAGAAAAAGATTAACTTGAAGATAAGTTAATGAACTTGTTTGAACTTGTTTGTCAATAGATTGCTTGCTTTGTTTTCGTGTCAATGCTATAAGTTATGTGAACGAACCATGTTCCCTAAAAGGCTTAATTAATGAAGCTGACTTTAAGTGTCACACATAAATATGGTCGGACCTAATTAGAAAACTAAAGCTATTAAGGGAAGGGGGTGGGCGGAACCCTCGATGGTCTATCCTATGACAGGGTAGTCCCAAAGAACTGGGAGGCTTCTCACAAGATTTTACCATCATTCAACCTTTAGGTATTGTTAGGTTACAGCCCGACTCATGCCGTTTTAGGGGACCAGAATGGGGCTATGCCTTACGGGCAGAGAGGTTGAGCGGCACATCCCTCTCGTTTCCCATTCTCTTTGAACCAAGTGCAGCATAGGTCTACTTTGGCTTGGGTATCTCTGCATAAAGTAGGATGTCCAGGATCCGACGCTAGAATGCGGTTAGGAGACCTTGGCCACTAGGAGCCCGAATTTCATGTCGATCCTAGTGGGTTCGACCGTGAACATTCCGTTGTGAGGCGGATTTGCGAAACCCTAGGCGACAAAACTCGGAACATTCCATGGGAGTGCCAAGCAGCGACACTTAGATTCATTTCTCGATAGACCGCTAAAGCGTGCTTGGACAGCTGATGGGTGGGCACCTTACAAAACCGCACTATCAACAGTGACTGTGTTGCAAAAATCAAACAGGTTGTAGAAGATCTAGCATCTATAAATGCACCAATGGATGATGATGACTTGGTTTCAATCACACTTAATGGACTTAGCCCCACACATAAATCTTTGGATACCTCTATATATCAGTTAGAGGAGGCTCTATGCCAAACTTTGAAGAATTGATTGCTTTGCTACTAAAATAGAAGAAACAAAGTTGGGTTTGAATGCATCTAGCAATAGCAAGAATGCAAGTGGAGATAGTGTCTTTTATCATCAGAGAGGGTGTGGCAACCCATCTAGAGCTAGAGGCTCATCTTATGGCTATGGTGGTGATAGTTTTGCATGTGGTCGAGGTACCTTTGGTCATGGTGGTTTCATGCCTAGAGGCAGGAGGAGAGCTTACTCTAGAGGTAGAGGACGGTCTACTCCTCCACATAGAGATGGTGCAAGTAATTATTGTGGAAAATATGGACATTTTGAAAGGGAATGCTATCATAAGAAAAATGCTATGCCTAGTGATCGAGGAAGGACTCAATATAACCATTATGCAAGTGGCTATGGAGGTGCAGGTTATGGACCTAGAGGTGGCTCTACTAGAGGCCATTTACTTGCCATAGAACATGTACTAGGGAGCATGACACACCCTCCCAGTAGTGAGGATGATTGGTTTTTGGACTTAGGGGCTACAAATCACATGACTCATCATGTTGAGTGATTTGACACAAAGCAGCAAATGCAAAATGAAGAATATGTGGCTATTGGGGATGACATTTTGCATAAAATTACTCATATTGGTAGTGTGCCACTTGTCACTAGAGATGGAGTGGAAAATAAGTTTGGGGATGTACTTTATGTACCTGCAATTACTAAGAACTTAGCATCAGTTGGACAAATGGCAGGTGACCAAGGATTGCAGGTGAGATTCAATAGATATGGATGTTTTATTGAGGAATTTTGAGATGGAAGGCAGATTGATTACCCAAACGAAAAAGAAAGGCAAGTTATTTGCCTTGGATGCAGGTACTCTCGTCATTCAAAATTCTATGTATGTTGAAAGTGGGCATGGTCAAGATAAGGATGTTGAATTATGGCATAGGAGAATTGGTCATGTAAAATTGCAGAGACTGAAACAAATGCAAACTAAACAGGTGGTTCATGGTTTGCCCCACCCCATTTTGGTTATGTTAATTATGATCATGTATGTGAGGCTTGTCTGCTTGGCAAGCAAACTAGATTACCATTTCTAAAGAGGGGGAGAATCAGAAGTTATCCTTTGGAAATGGTGCATTCTAATATTTGGGGTCCATGTCAAAATGTCTCATTGAGTGGGAGATGTAGGTTCTATATCACCTTTATTGATGACTTTAGCAGAATGACTTGGGTGTATTTTCCTACAGCATAAAAGTGAAGCCTTTGAAAGATTTTTGGAATTTAAAGCAATGGTTGAAAAATAGTTTGGTTGTTAGATAAAATGCTTGAGGTCCGATAATGGAGGACAGTACATATTATATGAATTTTCAGATTTTTTGAGAGATCATGGAATCAAAAGACAGGTGACATGTAATGGGACCTGAAATGGGCCGGCACTGGCTCATGCACTAGCCGGACCTCTATCATGCGCTCAACAACCCCAAGGCCTCGCGGCCAGGAGCATGGATGGCACATACATCATCTTCCTAAACATCTTGCGTTTGTATCACGTCTCGTAGTCCAACTCTAACCCAATTAACACTCCTCGGAGGGAGTCCCAGCACATTGCCAAATAGCACGAAGTACAAACATAGGAGGTACTCCAATGGCTGACTGCCGCTACTTCACTGCGACTCTCCTACACCTTGGGGATTGGCCCCTCGATGCGTCGCTAAACATATATATAACATATGAACACAAACTTCTCTCTTTCATGATTCATGTATTTCCAGGAGATATACCATGCTTCCTCACTTTCTTTCCCCTAGACCCAATGCCTAGCCTACAGCTTAGGATAACCTTACTCACTCAATGTTGGTCATGTTCCTCTAGAAAGCAATTGCCATGCATCCAGGAGGTATTGTCTGATACCTTTTATCATTTTATGCTTCATGCAAATTGTGAATGTCCATGTGCTCAAACAAAGAAAAATCAGCATTGGTGCACACGTGGAAAACATTTCTTTCAATGAGTTTGACTATTGCTTGTATGCGGCGTTGCATGAACCTAGCACTGAGAAGACCCCGTGCTACTAGGTCCTTAATCTTTAATTATTGACCAACCTAAATGGTATGCATAAAAAACCAGCAAGATTTCCATCATTTCATTCAGCATTTAAACACTTTTTATACACCCTACCCCCTCACCCGTTTAGGTTGTGCATTATTGAACGGTTTAGGGTTCATTTTCCACATTTTCATTATATGAAAAGCAATAAAAACTCACTAAAACATCAAGGTAGGGCTGAACTGAGGCTAAACCTCATACTTCAGACCCCCCATACATCCACAAACATGAATCTTATTTTTCCTTAATTTTCGGCACTCAAAATCTATTTTTCCCCTATTTTTCCCCATTTTTCTATTTTTCTTGTATTTTTTGCAATATTAAATGACTAAAAATTCAAAATGAGTTGTGGGCTGTGGTCCTTAGGTTCATTTGCAGCAAAATCACAAATTTAGTTGGTGTGTCTTATTACATTTTTCATTTATATCTCAAAAACACCCAATTTTTCCATATTTCACGTGTTTTATAGGTTTTACACTATTAATTTCATCCACAACACTTAAGATTTCCTGATTTTCTGATCATAAACAGTTGGAAGACATTGCAAAAAACATTATAATGCATAATCATCCCATGGGAACAAATACTCATGAAGCAAATTGCATAAAACATCAATTTCCTTTATAAAAATGAGATTACCATTCTTTGCGGGTTGCGAGTTTTTATTTGCCATATCTCAGGACTGATTTCTAGCCACCATTAATGCTCATGACAGTCCACAATCAGCAATCTTCCTTCCTCTTACACCACGGAGCAATCCGGTCTTCATTAGACAAGCATCCATCATCCATTCTTCTTCTTCTTCTTCACCACATGAATCTTCCTTTAGATGAGAGAGAGGGAGGAGAGAGAAAAACTGAAATCAGAATTCTTCATAGAGACCGCCAATGGAGGAGCGAAGCACGGCGAAAAGACCAGTAGGTAGGGGGGATTCAAGCCCCATGATCAATTGGGGGGGTTGTTTGCAGCAGCCATGATACCTCCTCCATCCAAGAAGCGCAAAATTTGGGCATCATCTTCCTCCACGTTTTTTCACTCATATGCATGAAAAGTTTCATGCTACATTTAAATTTTGGGCTCCCAAGGGTCACTTGCCCATTTTGACCAAATTTTGTCCACCTCTTCGCATCTTGACCGATTTCTTGGCCATTTCCCCGTCCAGACTCTGAATTGAGCTTTGAAAAATCCTGGGCATCTGGCTCGGCATCTCGCATTGGCCATAACTCTTGTTAACCCGCACGACAGTCTGAAAAATTATGAAAAATCAACAAGTGTCGCTTGGGCGCCTTTAAAGCACTTTGGCGCTTAAAATGGTCTTAAATCGAGCCGTCGCCTTCGACGTTGAATATTTTTTCCTTGATATTCATAATTTTTAGCTATTTTCAAGCACTTCTCGGCACCAAAATTCCGCTCTCATTGGCGACCATGGGATAGGGTGACTCAGCCCGTCGAATCCCACGTACATATCTGCACAAAATAACCAATAGAAGCATCAAGCTGATATAAAACAAATATATAATAAAACTGAGCACAATGCTCACCCTACCCCTTGACAAAGCCAAGGCGTGACATCCACAAGGAGTAGGCCTAGCATAATATGATAGAAGGTCTGAAGCTAGTCACTAACCAACTGCTCCAACACAGCCAAACTAAAAAGAACGGTCAAGGAGGTTGCCCTAAGTGGTGGTCTCACTGCCTACCTAACTAAGGACAACACAACCAGGAGCTCCTACTAGGTGAGGACTCCTATAGCCTGATCAAGAAGTATTTGCTTTCAGTACATTTCTTCTTTTAGAGTTTTTATGTTTCATACTCGGGTATGTAAAAAGGAGGGAGCTGAGCGTAGTGACCCAAGGAGAATAGGGCATCGGCCTCAGGTCCTGTCTCGGTACCCAAGAACCTACCAAGCCCTGGCAAGGCGACACTTAATCCTTTTCTGACGCTCACTTTTATTTTCACTCCAACCTTCCTTAATTTTTTTCTTCCAGCAAGATGCCACCCCTAGGAAGACAAGGCATCGGCCCTGGGCCTGGCCTTGGGCCTGACTCGTCCCTAGGAACCTACTAGGCCTTCGCAAGGCGATGATCAACTGCTAATTTTACTTTCTTTTCTTTGCTATTTATAGGGGTTAGAACCCATTTTTACACACCTCTGTATATTTTTATTTTCTTTAAGATATTCAGGGTTCCTTTCCCTTTGTATCATAATCATTTTTCTCCTGGCAGGCTTCTCTAACTGCCTCACAACTAACAAGAACTCCTAGAATGGCTGCCTAGCAGGCTAGCAGAACAGGGTCACTAGAACTCCCTTCTAAAACAGGTCTTTTGATGCTTGTCAATGTCTTTACAGGAGGCAACGACTACTCAGACCTCCCTCAAATATATTGAACCTAAACCTGGGACTTCATGCCTTGGACGCCGGTCCCCAATAAGAAACGAAAAACCCCCCCTTTACAAGTACACAAACACATATAGCATAACAATCACAGTACTCATAAAGGAAAGATATCACCTGGATAGGGCCACAAGAATCTTCCACACAACAAAAGGTTCCTTCCAAGCTCGTCTTCAAACCTATCTAGCACAGAACTCAAACAAGAAACCATTAACTGTACCTGCACTAAACAGACAACTGGCCCTCTTGGCCTAATGAAATAAAACACTTCACTACAAAACTAAATCGGCCCTCTTGGCCTAATGAAATTAAGCATTCAAAACCTCGCAACACTGGCCCTCTTGGCCTAATGAGATCAAACAGAATATCACCTACACATCCTTCCTTGGAAGAATCCAGTTATACAATAATAGGCTCCCTCCCAAGGAGGAAAAACAGGCTCGTAGCCCTAAACTAAATGCATAAGGTTATCACCCATCCCTCCTGCATAGATAGCAAGAGGCGTACGCATAATATGTTGTCTAATCAACCTATGGGTCCCAGATAATAACAGTAGATTGGTCTCGGCCACTCTTTGCATCACCCATATCAACCATCGTCTGCCATATATTGCATGTTCTGATAACATACCCCACAAGCGACCGGGTCTTGTTTCATCATTGATGACAATATCCAAACTAGGACCACAATTAAAGAAGAGGTCTTCCTCATAAGCAAGATTTGCCAGTGAATCTGCAAACTTATTCCAGTAACGTGGAATCAGCTGAAAAGACACTCTCTCAAACTCCTCAAGTAGGGTCATCACAGTCCGATGATACATATAAAGAATGGGATTTCGCACTGTATATGTCCCATCTAGCTGATTCAGGATCAACTGGGAATCCCCTTTACTAACAATTGATGAATACCACCTTGTTTGGCAATATGCAATCCCACAATCAAGGCTTTATACTCCGCCATATTGTTAGTAAATCCTACCCCGAGACAAGCAGCTAACTTCATCGTAACTCTACGATGGGGGTCTCGGATTACTACTCCCACACTTCCTTTTTTATTAGGGCCCCTGGACGCTCCATCAAAATATAGTGTATACGTCCACAATGGGTTTACACAGCCGGCCATCACAAACTCCTCTATTCGTAATTGTGGTAATCAAAGTTTAGCATGTTGAGAGGATGAACTGACGGCTCCATCCCACCTTCTTCATTGAACTCAACAGGGATACTCGTCAACAGTCATAAACAGTGATGGCACAAGGATTTGATCTCCCACACAAAGGTTCCGTCTTCTTGCTCAATCACCTTATATCCTTTGCTCCACCAGATGAGTTTCCCCTAATGGTATCTTTGCTCCAAATATGGGTGCTCCAAATAAGGGATTAACCGACCCATCAACCGTCTTTTAAGCTCTTTTCCACAGGTCTCAAATCATTCCCAGCATGGACCTGCAATGCATTTTCTTTGTATTAGCATACTCAGAAATAGTAAGGTTTAATCTTATTAAGATTAACCTTATTCTTAAACTCTACTCCCTGTAGATCAGCTAATAGGGCTGTAGACCTATTCTTCCCTAACCTAACGATTTTGTAGGGCCCATCCCATTTAGGTTCCAACTTTCCTGGGAACAGCTCCCTACGTGCATCATAATACAAAACTAGTTGTCCTTTCTTAAAGGTGTACTTCTTCGCTTTCAGGTCATGCAACTGTTTCATGCGACGTTTAGCCACCTCTTGGTGTAATAGGCTTTGCAGCTTGAGTTCATCTAGGTGTGCTAAAGTCGTAAATCGCTCTAATAGGACATCTTCACTACCCAAAGAATGGTTTATTGCAAATCTAATAGTCGATAACTCAATTTATAAGGGTAAAACACACTCTTCACCATAAACTAGTTTGAACGGCATGTGGCCAGTGGCTCGCTTGAACGTGGTATTATATGCCCATACAGCCACATACAACTTCTTATCCCAGTCGCGTTTCTTTTCAGATACGACTTTCGATAGGATACCCACAAGTTGCTTGTTGGTACTTTCAACATGCCCATTTGCCTGAGGATTATAAGGAGTCATTTTGTTGTGCTTGATTTGCCAAGCCTCTGTCAAGCTTTTAATCACTTTGTTCAGGAAATGGGTTCCATGGTCCGACACTAATTCTTTCGAGGGACCAAAACGGCATATTATCTGCTCTAAAAGGAAACTAGCAGTTTCTTTAGCATCATCTTTCCTTGTTGCACGTGCTTCTGACCACTTTGTGAAGTAGTCAGTTGCTACAATGATATACCTCTTTTGCGCAGTCGATGATGGAGTAATAGGACCCACAAAGTCTATTCCCCACTTCTCAAATGGAAGTATTGCCATAATAGGGGTGAGTGGTCTTTTCCTATTCTTGCGACTATCATGTCGTTGACAAATATTGCATCTCTTAACATACGCAAACGCATCCTGGAAAATGGCAGGCCACTAGTAACCTGCTCTTAAAGCCTTTTGTGATGTAAGCCGTCCAACAAAATGTCCTCCGCAAACGGAATCATGGCACTCTTCCAAAATGAATGGCACCTCGTCAGGCATCACACATCGGCGATAGATGTCATCAATCCCTTGCCGATATAATGTACCTGCGATCAAGGCAAACTTTAATGCATGCTGCTTAATTTTCCTTCTCTTAGCTTTAGAAAGTTTGGATCCAACCTCTCCTATTGATAAATAATGCATTATTGCAGTGTACCAGGAGGGAATAGACGCCGTATCTATCTTAAATAACAACTCCATGTCACTACCTTCAACCACCACAGATTCTTTCGGCTCCCCAAAGTCCACAAGACATTCCACAATACCCTGTAACCTTGGTGGCATACTCTTGATTTCATAATCAAACTCCTGCAAAGTGATTAACCACTTCGCTAGACGATCAGGCGGCTGCAACTTATTCATCAATAATCGAAGCCCCTCTGCCTTCATATAAAGCACAACTTTCTCATAGAGGATATAGTGCCTGAATTTCTTAGTCCCAAAGACCATCACAAGACACAACTTCTCCATGTAGGTATAATTGATCTCGGATACCCCCAGCTTCCGGCTAGCAAAAGCAATCAGGTGATACCACTTTTCCTCCCAAATTTGGGCTAAACAGCAGCTAATACTATACATGGTGGCTGCTGAAAATATATAGAACATCTCACCTCTTTTAGGTGCTTTTAGAACGGGAGCTTTTACTAGCTCCTGCTTCACATCCTCGAAAGCTACCTTACAAGGGTCACTCCATACAAACAAACAGTTAAAGGACAATAGATTTGTAAGCGGCAACGTTCTTTCTGCCAAGGCGTTTATAAATCTACGGTAATAACCAACCGAAGACAGAAAACTATGAACTTCTTTTGGAGTGTGTGGTGGACCTATGGCAGCTATGACTTTGACCTTCTCAGGATCTATCGCAATACCTACCAAACTGACCACATGGCCCAACAAGAGCCCATAAGATACACCAAAAACGCACTTCGGTGGGTTAAAAGCGATACAAAATTGTATGCAGTGCTCAAAGCATTTCCTTAAAATGGTCAACTGCCTTTCTCTCACGGTGGCGGCCCCTAAGTCATCAATAAACACCTTCAACTCTTCAGGGGATATGTCACTGAATGTCTTATCTGTTGTTTGTTGCCACGAACCAGGCGCATTGCATAAACCAAAGGCCATCACATGGTATGCAAAAGTACCAAAGACAGTAATAAAAGTCATTTTCAACTTGTCCTCTTCTGCAATTGCCATCTGGTTGTATCCTGCAAAGCAATCCATAAACGAATATATCTCCCTACCTGCTAATTGATCCAAAATCTGGTCAATAAATGGCAACGGTGTTAACCCTCAAACGAACGAAGACAAAGAGAAACGGAAGACAAAGACGCACAAGGAGAAGAGTCCTAAATAAGGGAGAAAGGCGCACAAGGAAAAGCGCAAGTCAAAACTTTTGTAAAAGAGCGCAAGCACATCATGGTTTAATTCAAGGAGCACCGGACTCTCACCCGTGCAATTTGTAAATGTAGATGGGCGGTGGAAAGGAAGCTAGGAAGATAGAAGGACAATGCGAAAAAGGGCTTAGGCTACGGTCGGCCTTGTAAAAAGGGGAAAAGGGGATGACCGCCCAAAAGGGATTTAGGGTTTTGTATATAAAGTTGAAAAGTGAATGAGAAGCTCATTCTTGTGTGTGGCAAAAAGTAGCTCTCCTCTTCTTCTTCTTCTTCTTGTTCTTGCTTGCTTGAGCTTGTGCTTGAGAGAGGGAGTGTGAGAGTGTGAGGGAGTGAGTGTGTGAGGGTGAGGGACCAAGGAGGAGAAGCTCTCCATCTTCTCCTCTCTTCTTCTCTTCTCTTATCTTCTCTTGTCTTGCTCGCGACAATGGAGCTTGGAGCGTGGAGCTTGAGGATGGAGCTTGCTTGAAGCTTGCACTTGGATCGTGGAGCTACCGGAGTGCGCGGGAGAGGAGGTAACTCGATCTGCATGGAGTAAGCTCACTACACGCATAGATATGGATGGCGTGTCGGCTATGTGAGAGGTAGCCATTAGTGCTCGGCTTGGAACACTTGAAACAATAAGCGGTCCGAGGGTCTTGGCGGTTGAATGAAAGCTCCTACATTTTGGTTCCGTTGCCGGGACCAACAGATTCAAGCCTTGAGCGCTTGCGCGCTTCGAATCAAGCATTGGAGTAGGGTTTTTCCCGAACCGGTGCTTGAGATAGGTAGGAAGCGAGGGGGTTGGAGATGGTATTCGATCTCCTTGGCGAGTAGGTTTGTTGTTCTTCTTGAGATTTATGTTGTGAGATGGAGTAGTGTAGGTATTTACTTTGTGATTTGGATGCATTAGAGTAGGAGAAAACAAAGAAAATAAGCATTAGGGTTACTGTTGCGAAACAGGGCAGAAACAGGGCAAGAATCGTGCAAAAGTAGTAAAAAAATTACTTGCGATGCCTAAGGTCAGTAAGTGAGTTATTGGGGTGCCAATACCATACCCGGAAGAGGGTATAAGGGCCAGAAGTGGCAAGAAAGGCCACAGTGTGCATTGCAGGGTTTCAGGAGATCAACGAGAGAAGAGGAAAGCTTGGCGAGGAAATCCGCTTCAATCTTGGCATCAGGGAGATCTTTGGCTAGCCCAGGTAATTCTACACCTCCCCCTACAGTAGTAGGACCAATCTGGAGTTGCTCGACAAGGGGGAAGACCCCCAGCGCCTTGTACGATGAATTTTGCGAGCTTCAGCGAAAAAACACGCGCAATGTTCGGTGTGTCCAAGTCACGTCGACTCTAGTCCGAGGCCCAAACTCGGTCCTCAGACCACCCGGTCCACTCTGCCAAACCCTAGTCGGCCTCGGACCGACCGAGGAAAAACCGTCCGAGTCAACCCATTCGGTCGTCCAAGTCAAAAAATTTTGCCACATGGCACATTTGGCCTCGGCTCGCCAGAACGACCGTCCGAGACTCAAATTCGACCCTTGGCCACGTCCCACGTTCGGCCCTCGGCCCAAGTGCCTCGGCCCACCCGAGTGACCTCATCCGAATCGTCCGAACTTAGCCCTCGGCCCATGCGCCTCGGCCCGTCCGAGTGACCCACTCGGACCCTGCAATTTGGACCTATTAGGCCGAATTTAGATTTTCTCAAATTTTAACCTAAAGATAGTGAAATTAACCGAGGAACCATATAGAGCCGAAACCATATCATGGATCCATTAGCGGGCTAAAACTTAGAGTAAGTGGTTCAAATTTTCCTATAAATGGTCCTCCAAATTGTGCATGGCTTTTACCGTAACGGCCCTGCGGGCTGGGGGGGACTGCCCCCCGGACCCCTATAGAGGGGTCTGCCCCCTACGCACCTCCCCCGAGTAGGTTGGAGAGAAAATGTGTGCCGTGATAGGTCCTCCGAATTAGGCCCTAGTGTAGTAATGGCTCTACATGAGCATGGATTCTCACTTGCAAAAGGGCAGCCAAAAGCCCATACCCGAACAGAGATAAACAGATACCCTAGAACCTCAATGGGCCAATCTAGCCATTAAGGGCAAAAAGGCCACTCCACGAGAACACAAAGACATTGTGTTCATACCATGTCTATGTTGAGATATCGAGCTCCACTCGTGATACACCAGGGTGACCGTTGTGTATTTATGTCACCGACTTGTCAGTTATAGACGCCGTTGGTACACCGCCCATGAATAATAGCTACATGATAGCTATCCTTATCTACTCTAGTTCGTGGCTCAGTTAGTATGCGACCTTAGTTAGTTGAGTTTGGTTTTGAGACCCATATATAGGGTTCTTCTATTTCTTTGTACTAGAGTTCTTTTGGCTTACACAACTAAGAAGAGGAAAACTGTTTTCAGCCTCCACCCTTGTGTGTCTTCCCCCATTGTGAAAGCAAGAAAGCTTCAAGCGAGACTCCTTCCTTCTCTCCCACAATCTTGACATGGTATCAGAGCCTTGTTCGTGGTAAGGAGCTCAAGAAAGCAAGCCAAGCTCGCGGTGTTCTAGTAAGAGGAGCAGTGTTGCTTTCATTTTCTATTTTGGGAGTAGATCTCTGCAGGTAGCAGAGCCGGAAAGTGCAGGAGTGCATTGTCTCAGGTTGAGACGCCCTTCGTGGTGAAGCAAGAGGGCAGTATATGCTGCGGGCAAGGGCGATCTTGTTTTTTTTATTTGAGGCCATTTCAGGGCCTATTTTTGAGGCGGAAGTTTTCTGCACGCACTCAGGAAAAGGCCCAATTTTATGCTGTGCAGCCACTGTTCTACAGGTCGGTGAAAAGTTACTGTAGAAATTGCATCGTATGCTTGTGCGCAGAGACATTGGGAGTTACAGAATCATCCTTGGTTCCTGTTTATGCAAAATCGTCACTAGGAAGTGACTATGTGGTCAAATACCACTTTCGCCAGTTTTGCAGATTTGCCCTTGTGAGGGTGAAGTTGTGTTTTTTTGCAGTGACAGAATTTTTTGCAGTATTCTGCAATGGCATCTGATTCTCTTTCACAGATTATCACTGAAAAGCTTGACAAGAACAACTTCCAAGCATGGAAGTCTAGAATGACGAATTTCCTTATGGGAAAAGGATATTGGGAATTTTTTGCAGGAAATGAAGAAGAACCAGTTCTTCCTGATGTTCCCAATCAATAGCAAATGCAGGCATTTAAAGCATGGCATGAGAGAGCCACGAAAGTTATGTACTGGCTGTCTATCAGCATTTCAGACTCTATGATTGTGCATATTCAAGATGCAAGTACGCCAAAGGAGGCATGGGATAGTTTGTCAAAAATGTATAGCACAAATACATAAGCCAAGAAAATGCAGCTCAAGCAAGAGTTGCACAATGTGCAAAGAGAAAATATGAGCATCAACGACTACCACATGAAGGTGAAGAAGATTGCAGATGCACTTGCTTCCATTGGGTCGCCAGTGGAAGATGATGATTTAGTTTCTGTGACCTTGAATGGTCTAGGAAAGGATTATGCACAGTTTCGGACATCCATTTCAGTTCGTGAAAGATTTCCTGACTTTGAGGAGTTGATTGCTCTTCTAATTTCTGAGGAGCAGAGAAATGGTGGTGCATCTTCTTCAGGAGGAACTTCAAAAGAAGCTGTCTTCTACTCAAATGCTGGAAGAGGTAGAGGCAGAGGTAGAGGAGGCCGATTTGGAGGCCGTGATAGAAATCAGAATATGCAGCAAACTCAAGAAAACCAGTCCTATGGAGGAGGACGTGGTAACTCTAGAGGCAGGGGGAGCTAAAGAGGTCGTGGTGGATGGCAAAGAGGCCAAAATGCAAACAGTAATGTTGAATGCTACTATTGTGGTAAAATGGGTCATATGGCTAAAGACTGCTATAAAAAGCAGAATGACATCATGAATGGAAAACTGCAACAAGGAAATTATGCATCCTCTAGTAGACAAGGTGATGACAGAAATGAGCATCTGTTTATGGTGCAGCACATGAACAATTCTGTGACAAGTGCAGAAGAAAGCAACGATGTATGGTATGTTGACTCAGGTGCATCAAACCACATGACAGGTCATGCAGAATGGATGGAGGATGCAAGGAAAATGGAAAAACCAGGATTTGTGGAGACTGGTGATGATACTGCACATCCTATTGTGCAGATTGGAAAAATTCCTTTGTCTATGCAGGATGGGAAAAAGAAATACCTGTCCGATGTATTTCATGTTCCCAATATCACCAAGAATCTGGTTTCTATTGGTCAAATGGTTGAGCAGGGCTTGCAGGTCAGATTTAATCCTCATGGATGCTTTGTTGAGGATATGAAAAATAAAGGTCGCTTGATAGCAAAAGGAAAGAAGAAGGGCAGAATGTTTACATTGGATGCAGACATGTTTGAATTGAGTGCAACAATGTTTGCACATGGGACTGGTGTAGTTGTAGATATTGATATCTGGCATAAACGCATTGGTCATGTTAATGTACAGCGACTTAAATCAATGCAGGCCCAAAATATTGTTGCAGGTTTGCCTAAATTCAAGGTTGCAGAAATGCATAAGGTATGTGAAGCCTGTCAGTTTGGAAAACAGGCAAGGAAACCATTTCCTAGACATGTTCAAGAGAGTAAGAAGCCATTGGAATTAATCCACTCTGATGTGTGGACAACTAAAGCTGCATCTCTTGGAGGCTGTCATTATTTTGTCACTTTTATTTATGACTATAGCGGAAAAGTTTGGGTGTATTTTATGAAAAAGAAAAGTGAAGTTTTTGGGCATTTCAAAACTCTTAAAGCGATGGTTGAAAAAGAAACAGGCCTGCAGATAAAATGCCTAAGGTCAGATGGAGGGGGAGAGTACCTCTCAAATGAGTTTGCAAGGTTCCTGCAGGAGCATGGCATAAAGCAGCAATATTCATGCAGTCATACCCCACAACAAAATGGAATTGTAGAAAGGAAAAACAGGCATATTGGAGAGGTATCTCGTGCCATGCTCAATGAAAAAGACTTGCCAGATTTTTATTGGGCTGAAGCAGTTGCTACAGCAGTCTACATAATGAACAAGACTCCCACTGCAGCAATACATGGAATGACTCTAGAGGAGAGGTATACTGGTAGGAAACCAGATATTTCTCATTTGAAAATTTTTGGTTGCATTGCCTATGTACATGTGCCAGATGAGTTGAGATCCAAGTTGGATCCAAAAGCTGAGAAGTGCATCTTTATTGGTTACTCTCTGCAACAAAAAGGGTATAGATGCTATAACCCTTCTACTCATAAGTTTACAGTGAGCAGAGATGTTGTTTTTGATGAGATGAGTAGCTGGTATAGAC
The DNA here is from genome assembly GCF_053477565.2 of Lygodium microphyllum. Taxonomy (NCBI): domain Eukaryota; kingdom Viridiplantae; phylum Streptophyta; class Polypodiopsida; order Schizaeales; family Lygodiaceae; genus Lygodium; species Lygodium microphyllum. The sequence goes on from NC_141157.1 coordinate 108,824,053, forward strand.
CAGTAAATGTGATTGATGATGTAGATGCACAAAATGGTAATGCTGCACAAAATTCATAGCAGCAGTCACAAAATATTAGTGGACCTGGAGCGTCCTCTAGCAGTGGTTCACATTCTTCGCCATGGACAGGCAGATTGAGATCAGGAGAATCTTCTCAAAGTAATGCAGATAGTGGTATGCAGGTATCACGAAAAGGAAAAGAGAAGGTTGATCAGCCCATGTTTGATGTGAATGCAGGTCACTCTTATGTGGATGGTGAATCCAGTGGCTCAGAACAAAGCATTGATGATGAGTTGGGTATTCCTTCTATTGTTACACCTGGAGTAAGGAAGACCAGGGATATTTTGAGAGCACCTGGGAGTGAACCTACTTTGCGCAGGTCTACGAGAGCTAGGTATCCTGTGGATAGGCTGAAATATGATGGATTTACAGCCATTCACTATGCATATATGGTCAAAGTGATACAGGAACCAGAACCCACTTCTTTTGAGCAAGCCATGGGAAAAGAAAAATGGGAGAAAGCCATGGATGAAGAAATGGATGCCTTGGAAGCAAATGCTACATGGGAATTGGTACCTTTGCCTAAAGATAAAAATGCAATTGGCTGTAAGTGGGTTTATAAGGTGAAGCACAATGCAGATGGTTCTGTGAACAGATACAAGGCAAGATTAGTAGTCAAGGGGTATGCACAAACATATGGCATTGACTATGAAGAAACATTCAGTCCGGTTGCAAGGATGGCAACTATAAGAGCAGTCATTGCTATGGCTGCATCAAAGGGATGGTCTTTACATCAGATGGATGTAAAGAATGCCTTCTTGCATGGTGATTTGCAAGAAGAGATCTATATGGAGCAGCCACCAGGTTATATGCATGCTATTCATCCTGAGTTTGTTTGCAGGTTGAAGAAAGCCTTGTATGGCTTGAAGCAAGCACCTAGAGCATGGTCTGACAAGATAGGACAGTATCTTGTCACTATTGGCTTTCAGATTTCCAAGGCAGATTTCTCACTTTATGTGAGAAAAACAGAGAAAGGTATTATGCTACTTGTCATTTATGTTGATGATTTGATTATGACAGGTGACAGTGATGAAGATATCCTTCATGTGAAAATGCTATTGAAGCAGAAGTTTGAGATGAAGGATTTGGGAGAGCTGCGTTATTTCTTGGGCATTGAGGTGATTAGATCACCAAGTGGGATACAACTCTTGCAGAGGCAGTATGGATTGGACATGTTGTCCAAATATGGGATGACAGGCTGTAAGCCTATTTCAGTTCCTTTGGAGCAGAATGTGAAGCTGAGCACAGATGCAGGTGAGCTTCTAGAAGACCCTACTATGTACAGACGCATAGTAGGAAGTTTGATTTATATGACTATTACCAGGCCAGATTTGAGCTATGCTGTTGGATTGGTAAGTCAGTTTATGCAGGCTCCAAGGAAACCACATTTGGATGCAGCTAGACGCATACTCAGGTATGTGAAGTCCACATTGCAATATGGACTATTTTATGAGACTGGGGTTCAGATACAGTTGCATGAATACACTGATGCTGATTGGGCTGGTAGTATTTCTGATAGACGATCTACCAGTGGATATGTGTTCTCTTTTGGGAGTGCTGCAGTCACTTGGAGCAGCAAGAAACAGCCTACAGTTGCCTTGTCGAGCACAGAGGCTGAGTACAGGGGTGCAGCAATGGCTGCATGTGAGGTAGCTTGGTTGCATAAGCTACTTTATGATATGCATCAGTCTACAGATGAGCCAGTTGTCATTTATTGTGACAACATGAGTAGTATACACTTGGCAAATAACCCAGTCTATCATGCTAGAACAAAGCACATTGAGGTGCATTATCACTATGTGCGAGAGAGGGTTTTACTAGGTCTTATTGATCTAGTTTATGTCAGCACAGAGGATCAGGTAGCTGACATATTCACGAAGGCATTGGGCGCAGAGAAGATGTGCAAGTTCAGAGACCTGCTTGGTGTGCAGGAATTGGGATTGAGCTCGAGGGGGAGTGTTGAGATATCGAGCTTCACTCGTGATACGCCAGGGTGACCGTTGTGTATTTATGTCACCGACTTTTCAGTTGTAGACGCAGTTGGTACACCGCCCATGAATAATAGCTACATGATAGCTATCCTTATCTACTCTAGTTCGTGGCTCAGTTAGTATGCCACCTTAGTTAGTTGAGTTTGGTTTTGAGACCCATATATAGGGTTCTTCTATTTCTTTGTACTAGAGTTCTTTTGGCTTACATAACTAAGAAGAGGAAAACTGTTTTCAGCCTCCACCCTTGTGTGTCTTCCCCCATTGTGCAAGCAAGAAAGCTTCAAGCGAGACTCCTTCCTTCTCTCCCACAATCTTGACAGTCTAGTCAGAGTGAAATGCAACATCAGCAAGCTACAAATGCCAAGATGACTAGACATGTCACTCTTGACGAGAGATGTACCTTGAGCAACACTACACAGACAACCCAAGACATTGGTGGAGAATCCATGTCTGGTCATGCAAGTGGGGACTCAAGGGCATCTGTTAGAAGGCTTAAATTTACAAGCCAGGATCCGGAAGAAGAAGACATAGTGCCACCTGCTTATCTTAGGGTCAAACTCATTGCAAAAAGAGAGCATAGTGTTGATGCTCTCATTGATGAAGGAGCAGATTTCAATATCTTGACTTACGAAGCATGGACTCTACTAGGTCAGCCAGAGCTCAAACCGACTGATGCAACTCTTAACCCTTATGGGAGACAGCCACAAGCACTCATAGGGAAGTGCAAAATCCTTGCAACAATTGAAACGGAAAGCTTGCCTATCCTATTTCATGTTTCTCTAAATAGTGCTACCTGTAGAAAAGAAACCCTCCTAGGAAGACCCTTCAAAAAGGTGACCAAGTGTGAGGTTGACTATGTAGCACAAAGGATACACCTGACACTACCGGGTGTGAGGATAGTCACGACCTTTAGCAAGGGCGACCTCAGCAAACCTCGAGGGAAAGGCAAGGAAGGTGCTGACGTAACAGTCAAGCCCATTAACAAGAGCAAGGAGTTGTTGAAAGAGTTGATACAAGCGCAGGTTGAACGAAGAGAACCAGTGAGTGAGGCTAGGATTGAAACAAAAAGGTTAGGAGACAAGGCCAAGGATAGGGTTTGGACTCACAAATATTGTAGAAGACCATGAAAGAGGCCAAAGCCTTATAGACGGAGGCGTCGATGGAGAGCCAGCACAATGCCACGATGGATATCCAAGGCGTTGCTTCGGGCTCAAGGGTATTATGCAGGCAACCGATGTATTTGGGTACCAAAACCCCCTGCTAAGACACCTCTGACAGAAGCCCAAATTATGTCAAAAGCAAAGAGGCATAGGAGGAAACCTAAACAAAAATCCAGGTCTCTAATCAAAAATATTGGAGTGATTGAGCCCCTCACGATTGAAATCAAGAAGCCAAACATGACCTATCAAAAAGTAGATCCTCAGTCTAGCGGGCTTAGCAAGCAGATATTAGAGGTAACTGTCGAGCGGGCACAAGGTCCACTAGTGCCCAAGGAGCCTTTGACTTCCCAAGAGGATAATGAGCACCACAGGCACAACATTGCTCATGATAAGGCTGATTGCTCAACAAAACTAATGACAGAATCATCTAACAATCACGAGCAAATTCTCCAGTCAGGGCCAAGCCCACGTAGGAGTCCCAAATCTCCTACATCCTCTTCACCTAAATGGACATGGGAAGCACGGCAGTAGCAGCCTTGTGCCGCTTCTCAACCTACACAAGTGAATGTGCAAAGGGCAACAAAAGGCACAACCACTTCTGATCTGCCTAAGGACTTGACACCGCAGTCTACCAATGGTAGCCAGTCCACTAAACTAGCTGCTATTGCTTCCAATCAGGGATCACAGCAATCACAACCCTTGGCCGTGACAATGCCCCTTGTGGAATGCGTCCTTAGTAGTTTACCTGTGGAGGAGGTGTTGCAACCAACTTCCTCGACAACTCCAGCACTTTCAAAGTGCCTAAAGTCTGGGCTGGAGGAGTTAAACTCAAGGGAGTTAGCTGAAGAGCTAGACTCTCCGAAAAGGGAGGTAGTTGTGCTCTCACAACCTAGCAAGGCTATTCAGTATGCCACGGCCCTGTCCCATAAGGACACACTAGAGAAAGAGAATGCTAAGGCCCAACCAAGCACATCAACGGTTGACCTAGTCCAGGGTCCTGAGTCGTCGAGAGATGCACCTTCACTGACCTGGAAAAAGAGGAGAAAACAACAAAGACAACAACACTCACAGGTGGTTGTGGGCCCCAAGAGCATTGAGACCAAGAGCGATGGAGAGCTGGGGAATAAAGCATCAAGTCCATCCACTAGTGAATCCATTGATGTCTCTCCTAATAGCGATGAACCCTCGGACACATTCGTGTGCTCTGAAAAACCAAAGCAACCGTTGCCATCAACAGTTGCTTGCAACACTCTATCCACTGACAATAGAACTTACATTGATCAATTAAGAGTGGATACAACGCTGTCACAACAGGTGACAAGGTCATACCAGTCACATCCGAGAAGAACCATGACAAAATAGCAGCAAAACCTCAGGAGAAATGTGAGAACCCCAATAGCATAAGAAATCCTAGCGTTGACCAATCTTGCTCATCTAGGCCTGAGCCTCTAGCCATGCTAAAGCCTAAGGAAACCCTTAGAACTTTGCATGAGATAGCAACCAAGCAAGCCCTCATTGAACATAGAAATGCAACAAAATGCTTAACTGAGTTGGATGCTAAGCTCAAAGTGGTCGCACGTGTCTACGTCCTTGCGGACATGGGCACAATTCCCAAGGAGCATCTTGGAGATTACTTGCCCTTTCCTCTATCTTGGGAAGAGCAAGAACATCTTGACGAGCACTATAACAAGCTCTTACATGAACAAGTACTATAACAACCCTTGGTTCGCACCTTGCAGGTCCCCCTACGAGGAAAACATGGAGAGCCTAGGACAGCTGGCTTGCAAAGATGCTCTCTGCTGTGCCGACGGGAACATGCAACACACGCCCCTCTGCCGGTGTGCTACGTGCCCACCCTCAAGAGGTATGTGAAGAAGCGAGGCCCTAAGCGACACCATCCCGAACGAAGGCCAAAGAACCCCCAGGCCAAGAAAGTCGAGACTCTAAGCAACGCGCAGCATGTGGCAACGCCAGTGGCACAAACCCCCAACATACACTTAGGCACCAGATGCTCAAGGGCAGAAAGGGCAGCCAGGGATAGGGCAGAATTTAATGAATTGTTCAAAGACATTCTGGAAATGGTAGCGGCCCGGGACTACACCATTCATGTCCCGGCCGACATGTTCCTTGCCCAACCTCACGAGAGCCCCGCACTAGCACCGCCCCGATCGTCTAGCCAACCGGACTCACCCCGCCTTATACCTATCGACTAAACCCCTATGATGTACAAGTAGCTCGACAAGTCAGCATGCCAGAACATTTTGTTTTTTGATGAGTAAAGGGGCAAGATCCCCACTTGTACACATTCCCGTTACCCCTTGTTAATGTATGTGACCTTAACAAGCAACGAAATAGGCATCATAGCATTCTGAAAAATTATGTCTTAACATGATTGCATTGGTCCGATGTACTTAACAGAAGTGAGCATGTACTCTCACGAAGTGACAAGTTGATGCAGAATGACACAGGTCAATGTCTAGAAGCGTTTAATATCCAAGTCACCACAAGACCACCAACCCCACAAAGAACCATTATGGAGGAAGTGACAGGAATACCAAGAAACAAAAGCCATGACGGAAACGCCACTGGATGACAACCCAAGGACACCTCTGCAGAAAAAGCACATATTGCAACTGAGCATGGCCAAAGATTACCTCTTCCTTCTTGGCCAAACTCTATGTTTGGGCAGGAGCCACTCTCTCAACAAGGGCAATCGTCTCTTCATCATCCAGGATTCAATTCACAAGATGCTCTGCCCTTGTCCATGCACAGCTCACTCCAAGTGCTACGTCAATTTTTCGATGTCTCACATGTTACAAAGAGGTTTGCGAAATCTCAAGTGTATCTCTTCATCTCAACAATAGTTCCTCTAGCATCAAGGCTGGTGACACAATCATCTCTGTAATATCAATTCTTCATAGCCTTTGAATCCCAACATTTCTCAATCCAAATGAAAGGCTAAAAGTCTCAATGTATGGCATTGATTGTATTCACTTTTTCCACACAAAAAAAAGGAAAAAAGAAAAAGAAAAGAAAGAAAGAAAAAGAAAAAAGAAAAAAGAAAAAAAGCACACACGATCTCAGCACCGCACCTAGGGGTCCTCAAATTAGGTACGTCTAGTGACCTTGGTCGGCTGGCTCCGTCCCTAATTCTCTAGCCCTTTGTATGTCCCCCACAATTTTTCAGGGCACATTAAGGGGCAGGACATACCTAGGGAGCTCGCCTCGCCTATGGTTAGACCTGTCACCCTGAACCACTTGCACAATTCTTCTATACTCCATCTCAATGCCATTACAATCAACAGTGGTAAGCAAGGCTTGAAAAACAATGGAAAAGTATGCCATACGTTCCAAGCACTACAAGTAGCCACTAGCTACTAACAGCTAAGACATCAAGAAGCTTAATTATGTTACATTGCCGTGACAAGACCATAATGATGTCTCAAGCAATCTTCAAGTGTACTCCCCGTCTTCATTGACAAATTTTTCCATCAACTTAGCCCCTTGCTTCACTAACCCATTTCTATACAAGGAATCAGGCCGACAGTCTTCTAACTAAGTAATACCTAAATATGCACGAGCACTCACATAATATTTGCACCGAAGTACATACATAGTTTGGGTCCTCAAGTGCAGGACAATACTCTCAGCTTGCTTAGAGTTCAACCTGTCTCCCAAACTAATTGCACTATGTCTTGTGCACAATAGAGAAGACTAGCACTATGCTTAGGGAGAGACCACATGAGAGGTTTTCAATTGCAGGTGTTGAAGACTCCAACGAAAATATCGTTCGCTCTTCATCAACACCCAACTCTAAATGCTTATCCCTTACCATCCGACAAGCCCGCAAAGAATCGTCATGTGCAGAATCCCCAACAAACCAACACTTGTGCTAGCCATCAATGCAATCCCCAACACAGAATAACCCTACCACCAACTCCAACAACCTTCCACCAGCCACCTTGGCCACTAACACGCCCCCAAGACCTTCTGCCACACCACCACCAACACCGCTCCATGGAAACCACAGGCGTCCTTCTCACCCAGGTCTTCGGTGCATGCTATAGCCTGCTACCTACAATGGTGAGTGCCATGGGACTGGCACTCGTCTAGGAGGGGGGTAATGTTAACCCTCAAACGAATGAAGGCAAAGAGAAACCGAAGACAAAGACGCACAAGGAGAAGAGTCCTAAATAAGGGAGAAAGGCGCACAAGGAAATGCGCAAGTCAAAACTTTTGTAAAAGAGCGCAAGCGCATCATGGTTTAATTCAAGGAGCGCCGGGCTCTCACCCGTGCAATTTGTAAATGTAGATGGGCACTGGAAAGGAAGCTAGGAAGATAGAAGGACAATGGGAAAAAGGGCCTAGGCTACGGCCGGCCTTGTAAAAAGGGGAAAAGGGGATGACCGCCCAAAAGGGATTTAGGGTTTTGTATATAAAGTTGAAAAGTGAATGAGAAGCTCATTCTTGTGTGTGGCAAAAAGTAGCTCTCCTCTTCTTCTTCTTCTTCTTCTTCTTCTTGTTCTTGCTCGCTTGAGCTTGTGCTTGAGAGAGGGAGTGTGAGTGTGAGGGAGTGAGTGTGTGAGGGTGAGGGACCGAGGAGGAGAAGCTCTCCATCTTCTCCTCTCTTCTTCTCTTCTCTTCTCTTCTCTTGTCTTGCTCGCGGCAATGGAGCTTGGAGCGTGGAGCTTGAGGCTAGAGCTTGCTTGAAGCTTGCACTTGGATCGTGGAGCTACCGGAGTGCGCGGGAGAGGAGGTAACTCGATCGGCATGGAGGTAACCTCACTACACCCATAGATATGGATGGTGCATCGGCTATGTGAGAGGTAGCCATTAGTGCTCGGCTTGGAACGCTTGAAACAATAAGCGGTTCGAGGGTCTTGGCGGTTGAGCGAAAGCTCCCACAAACGGGTAGTAATCCTTAACCGTCTGCTTATTCAGCTCTCTAAAATCTACACATAATCAGATTTGATTATTTTTCTTCTTTCTGATCACAACTGGTGAACACCATTCCGTGTGCTGCACAGGAAAAATCAAACCCGCTTTCCGAAGCTTCTGTAACTCCTCATACAGCCCGTCCCTGAGTTTGAAAGGCATACGCCTTACTTTCTGTCGTACAGGACGACTGCCTTCTTTCAACGGAATTGTATGGACAGCCAGGCTGGGAGGAATGCCTCTCAGCTCATCATAACTCCAGGCAAAGATATCGCGGAATTCTTGAATTAGGGACACATAGTCCTTCCTTTCTGTTGAATTGAGCATAGAACCTAATTTAATTGGCCGCGAATCATCTGGTGTGCCAAGGTCTAGCTCGATAACATTTGCATCTCTTATACGATCTTGGGCCTCTATCGGCTTGTTCAGAGTGATCTGATAGATGTCTTCTGTGGTAGATTCCTCTTTGGAGTCATCACTCGATGATGTCTCACTGGCGGATAAATCCTCTAATGTCTCCAATTCTGGAAGATAGAGGATCTCTCTCACTCTGCAGGGACTCGGGATAGGCATCAATCACCACATGTTGAGCACCTCTATGGAATATCAACCAACCAGCGGGTATATCCACTTGACAATCCGCTTGCAAGATCCAAGGTCATCCAAGTAATACTTGGTAACTTGGACGCCCTGCAAAATGAATCACCCTAAAGTCCAATAGGCATTCTACATTTGCAACCGTGACATGGACCTTAGTAATGCAACCTTCTGGCTGTCTCAAACTATCATCTGCCATTCTGAGAATTGTGGAGGTATCTTTCTGGATCGCAAGACCCAGCCTTTCCATTAGTTCAGAACTCATAATGTTAATAGATGATCCCGTGTCGACAATGGCATAATCTACTAATATCCCATCGACATAGGCTACAACCCTTGGGCAATGCTTCTCAGCATGCTCAAACCAGTCATCACCAACTTGCGCAATACCCAAAGGTTCTACGATATACCCGGTACGCAGGATCTTTCTAAATTCCTTGCGTACTCCTAGGGAAAGCTTAATAAGATGTAAAAGGTTCACATTCGGCTTGACTTCACAAAGAGAGCTCGCCAAATTGAATTCATGATAGTTCGATAGAGCTTGCTTTTCATACCAAACCATTCGCTCTTTAGGTCGCTGAACTCGCTTTACTGCCTCTTTTTAAACTTTCACCTTCTTCCTCGGTGGTTCCTTATCCTTCTTAACATCGGCTTTGCTCTCCACGGGCTTCAGAGGTCCCCCTTACATGGCAGGATCCAGAACTTGTGTTCCTTTGTCACCCTGTTTAGGGTTTCCGTCGACAGGCTTATCCTTGTCGGCCTCTCTACCCTTTTGACCTCTTGTAAGGACAGCTTGCAGATTAGAGGTTCCTCAATCAAACTAACCCCATTACCTCTAGGCAGCTCCTCTACTGTAGTCTTTGGTCGTTGAAGTATTTGCTTAGGCCCGTCTTCTCGCTAGGAATCATTTCCTTGCGCACGATGATTAACAGGCCCTGGTTGCCGACTACCTCGCTAGAGGGAACTAATCTTACTCCAGCAAGTGGCTGCTAAATGGCCGGATTTCCCACAGATGTCGCACTTGACATTTGGGCAATTTTGTGGATAATGTTGCCCACCACACCATTTGCAGCTAAACCTCGAAGGTGCACCCTCATCTGGGTATCTACTTCCTATCAAATTTTGTTGTTTTTAAAGAAAATTGTCATCAATGGCTATTTGTCGATACTGCTCCGTAATCATGTCCGTATAATGCTTCATCATGTCCTTAACCTCGCTAAGAACATTGGAAGCACTCGACTCGTAGCCTTGATCATTACCCTCATCGGCCTAACAATTCGATTAGGCACTAGTTGTTGAACCACATGAATGGTATTAGGATTCACTTCATGGCTTCCACCATTTGGAGCCATTTGACTGCCCGTAGGCATCATCATGCTAGGGGGAGCTGGTAATAAAGGCACATTCTGCATCATGTTCCCTCTCCCATTAGGATTAGCCATCGCTATCCCTTGGCTACTACTGCCATTGACCGTAGCCATATTATTTTCCAATGCTAGACCTATATTCGGATTGCCCCGAGAGGCATAGGCTACTTGAAGTCGGGATTCCACTTCTTGTGCTCGTGTAATGGTAGTATCTATATCCCCCAAAGGGACACTACTCAACTGCAACTGGATATTAAAGTCCAAACCATGTAGAAAATATTGCAATTGGGCAGCTGCGGGGATAGGAATAGAGGTGTCTAAATTACGAAAAACCTCTTTTATTTTCTTCGCATAAGCATGAATATCCTCGTATGGTTCTTGGCGGGTTACGTTGAGTACATACAACCAATATTGCCCACCCCGTTCAAGGGCAAACTCCCTTCGAAAAGCTCCATAAAATGCATCAATATTCAATATGGTTCCAGCTTCTAAACCATGATACCATATGGCAGCTCTTCCTTTGAGAGTCATGTTGAAGAATATCATTAAATGTCCTTCTTCTTGGATGCGACAGTTAAACATCAGCTTTTGAAACTCCCTAATGTGGAGTTCCGCATCTTCCTCAACTAGCCCATTAAAAATGGGTAGCGGGTAACCTAGAGCCGGAAAATCCGTCGTTCCTGCAGGAATTGCAATAGACTGCGCCATGATGAGAATTGGATTTGCACTAGCTATAGGGGACGGTGGGGTTACACCTCCTGTACTTGATGTAGACTGGCTTATGGAAGGAAGGGGAGCACTAGAGCTTCCACCTTCTCCTAAATTACTGCTTGTGGCACTAAGACCACTAGATCCACTCCCTCGTAAGGGTTCAGCACCGCTACGCTTAGGAGAATACCTCCTAAGAATTTTAGCACGTCGCCTAGCTCTTTCATCTCTCTCTTGCTTTTGGATTTCGGCTAGACGATGCTTATCGATGAATAACAGGTCAATCTCAGTATCCTTTGGCATAAACTGCTAACTGGTCCCTAAACAACCAGGATTCGACGACCGCCACTTCTAAGCGACTCCCGGCAGAAGCACCATTGATGGGATCTAAAATGGGCCGGCACTGGCTCATGCACTAGCCGGACCTCTATCATGCGCTCAATACACCCACGGCCTCGCGGCCAGGAGCGTGGATGACACATACATCATCTTCCTAAACATCTTGCGTTTGTATCACGTCTCCTAGTCCAACTCTAACCCAATTAACACTCCTCGGAGGGAGTCCCAGCACATTGCCAAATAGCAAGAAGTACAAACATAGGAGGTACTCCAACGGCTGACTGCCGCTACCTCACTGCGACTCTCCTACACCTTGGGGATTGGCCCCTCGATGCGTCGCTAAACATATATATAACATACGAACACAAACTTCTCTCTTTCGTGATTCACGTATTTCCAAGAGATATACCATGTTTCCTCACTTTCTTTCCCCTAGACCCAACGCCTAGCCTACAGCTTAGGACAACCTTACTCACTCAACGTTGGTCATGTTCCTCTAGAAAGCAATTGCCATGCATCCAGGAGGTATTGTCTGATACCTTTTATCATTTTATGCTTCATGCAAATTGTGAATGTCCATGTGCTCAAACAAAGAAAAATCAGCATTGGTGCACACGTGGAAAATATTTCTTTCAATGAGTTTGACTATTGCTCGTATGCGGCATTGCATGAACCTAGCACCGAGAAGACCCCGTGCTACTAGGTCCTTAATCTTTAATTATCGACTAACCTAAATGGTATGCATAAAAAACCAACAAGCTTTCCATCATTTCATTCAGCATTTAAACACTTTTCATACACCCTACCCCCTCACCCGTTTAGGTTGTGCATTATTGAACGGTTCAGGTTCATTTTCCATATTTTCATTGTATGAAAAGCAATAGAAACTCACTAAAACATAAAGGTAGGGCTGAACTGAGGCTAAACCTCATACTTCAAACCCCCCATACATCCACAAACATGAATATTATTTTTCCTTAAATTTCGGCACTCAAAATCTATTTTTTCCCTATTTTTTTTTATTTTTTCTAATTTTCTTGTATTTTTTGCAATATTAAATGACTGAAAATTCAAAATGAGTTGTAGGCTGTGGCCCTTAGGTTCATTTGCAGCAAAATCACAAATTTAGTTGGTGTGTCTTATTACATTTTTCATTTATATCTCAAAAACACCCAATTTTCCCATATTTCACGTGTTTTACGAGTTTTACACTATTAATTTCATCCACAACACTTATGATTTCCTGATTTTCTAATCATAAACAGTTGGAAGACATTGCAAACAACATTATAATGCATAATCATCCCATGGGAACAAATACTCATGAAGCAAATTGCATAAAACATCAATTTCCTTTGTAAAAATGAGATTACCATTCTTTGCAGGTTGCGGGTTTTTATTTGCCATATCTCAGGATTGATTTCTAGCCACCATTAATGCTCATGATAGTCCACAATCAGCAATCTTCCTTCCTCTTACACCACGGAGCAATCCGGTCTTCATTAGACAAGCATCCATCATCCATTCTTCTTCTTCTTCTTCACCACATGAATCTGCCTTTAGATGTGAGAGAGAGGGAGGAGAGAGATAGACCGCAATGGAGGAGCGAAGCACGGCGAAAAGACCAGCAGGCAGGGGGGATTCAAGCCCCATGATCAATTGAGGGGGTTGTTTGCACCAACCATGATGCCTCCTCCATCCAAGAAGCGCAAAATTCGGGCATCATCTTCCTCCACGTTTTCTCCACGTTTTTTCACTCATATGCATGAAAAGTTTCATGCTACATTTAAATTTTGGGCTCCCAAGGGTCACTTGCCCATTTTGGCCAAATTTTGTCCACCTCTTTGCATCTTGACCGGTTTCTTGGCCATTTTCCCGTCCGGACTCCGAATTGAGCTCTGAAAAATCCTGGGCATCCGGCTCGGCATCCCGCATTGGCCAGTAACTCTTGTCAACCCGCACGACAATCTGAAAAATTATGAAAAATCAACAAGTGTCGCTTGGGCGCCTTTAAAGCACTTTGGCGCTTAAAATGGTCCTAAATCGAGCCGCCGCATTCGACGTTGAATATTTTTTCCTTGATATTCATAATTTTTAGCTATTTTTAAGCACTTCTCGGCACCAAAATTCCGCTCTCAACATGCAAGTACAAATCTTAGTAGAATGATGTGGGGTAGAAAGGAAGAACCGTATAATTGTAGATATTGCTAGGGCAATGATGAACCAAATGAATATGCCATTGACATATTGGGCAAAGGCAATGCATGCTACAATACATATCATGAATATGACACCTACAGCATTGACTCATCATGTATCACCATATGAAAAGATGTATGGTAGGACACCCAATGTTGCTTACTTCAGGGTTTTTGGATATGTTTGTTATGTTCATATTCCTAATGATTTGAGGAAGAAGATGGAGCCAAAGGCTATAAAATGCATCTTTCTTGGATACCCTGATAAGAAGAAGGGTTAGAAATGCTATGATCCAATTACTAAGGAAGTTTACATTAGCAGGGATGTCAGACTCAATGAATATGAATCATGGTATAAGCCCAAGACTGTAGTGGACTTGGATTCCTATGAGAGTAGTGATGATGATGCTCATGGAAATGAAATTTTAGTAAATGGTAAGCTTGGAAATCAACACTTAGAAGATATGTCTAAACCTTAGGAGAATGCAGAAAGGAGTGACTGCTATAGTCCATGGAGTGGCAGGTTGAGGAGTTCACAAAAGAGTGTGAAAATTGCAAAAGGAAAGAGATCTATGGTTGAAAATTTAGAGGATGAATCTATTGATGATGAGTATGGCATTCCTCATGTAAAAACACTGGGTACTAGAAGTGCAGGAAAATATGTACCACCACATGCGAGAGCAGTTGAGACACCAAGTAGTGCACCTCAGTTGAGGAGATTAGAAAGGGTGAGATATCTTCTTGATATATTGGCATATAGTGGGTTCATGAAGATGCATCATGTTTATATGGTTTCTTATGTACAATATGTGGAACCTACTTGTTTTGAGGAAGTAGTGGAAAGCAAAGAACGGAGACAAGCTATGGATGAGGAGATGGATGCATTGAAGAAAAACAAGACTTGGGATTTAGTGCAGTTACCTCCTCATGGAAAGAAATCAATTAGTTGCAAATGGGTGTACAAAGTTAAGTGCAAATCGAATGGTTCGCTAGAAAGGTATAAAGCAAGGCTGGTTGCAAAGGGTTATGCACAAACATATGAATTGGATTATGAGGAGACATTCAATCCAGTGGCAAAGATGACTACAATGAGATTGGCTTCTATATATGGCTAGAAATTGTATCAAATGGATGTGAAAAATGCATTTTTGAATGAGATTTTAGAAAAGTAAGTGTGCATGGATCAGCCTGAAGGGTATGTGAATCCTATATACATGCATTATGTATGCAAGTTGAAGAAGGCATTGTATGGAGGACTGAAGCAAGCACCAAGAGCTTGGTATGACAGGATTAGAAGATTATTGTGGTCATTATGACTCTCACATGGCCATTGACTCATTACTTATTATATTCAGGTTGTCACACCTATTTACAGCTGGCATAGTTATAGCGCCAGTTGACTAGTGTAGTCGGTTATGCATTGTTTGACTTAGTAGGCCACTTTCCTTTATGTTGTATCTTATCTATACTTTGTGTACATTGTAAAGTGTGTGGAAGAAGAAGAAAAAACCAACAAGAAAACGTTTTGGCCTCCATCTCTCTTCTTGTCTCTTGAGTGAGCTTCTCCTTGTGCATTCTGTGTGTGTTCAGCGCAGCATCTTGAGCAAGTCCCTCCACCATGCGATTCTTGACGGGGGGGAGGGGGCAAATCTATCTTTGAAATTTAAGACCATATTGGACGAATCCCCCTTTCGCCCTTCGAGATTGCGACGACACAAGCCCAACATGGCTTTTCCCCATTCCCTTCAAGGTACCTTATCCCTTCACCTATTTTCGTTCAGAGTTTACCACTTGCATAGGAGGAAACCTGCACTTCTAATAAAATGAATTAAATTACACCTCGTGCTTTCCTTGCGAGAGCCTTCGTAGGTTCTCCCTCATCCTTGAGAGCGCCTTGCTATAATATTTGGTGCTTACCTCCATCCTTTCTTAGCACCTTGCTAGAATCTTTGGTGATTTTTGTCATCCTTGAGAGAGCATCCTTCATCATTGACACGGCCCCCTCATCCTTGAGAGGACCTCTATCTTAAGGAAGTTTGCCAATGTGTTTGCATGGTCCTTGGATGAGCTGATGGAATAGATCAAAGCATAGTGACTCACAATATTCCTATGAGCCCCAAAGCAGTATCAGTTAAGCAATGACCATATGTGATGAACCCTAAGCATGCACATGTAGTAAAGGAGAAGATTGATAAGCTATTGAAGGCATGATTCATTTATGAGATAGAGCACATAGATTGGGTCTCACCCATAGTCATAGTCATGAAAAAGAATGGGAAGATTTGAATGTGTATAAACTATAAGAAGGTCAATGCAGCTACCAAGAGAGGCAATCACCCATTACCATACACATAGCATATGCTAGAGAGAGTGGCAAGAAAGGAAGCCTATAGTTTTCTTGATGGATTCTTAGGCTATAATCAAGCGCAAGTCCATTTGGACAATAGGCACAATATGAAATTTACCACTAAAGGGGGGGGGGGGGGGGGGGGTGGGTGCTTGCCTACATAGTCATGCCATTTGGACTGACCAATGCCTATGCTACCTTCCAATGTCTCATATGTGCCATCTTTAAGGACATGCTCAAGAAATGGTTGGAAGTCTTTGTCGATCATCTCTACACCCACACCAACTAGGAAGGGCACTTGGAAAAGTTGTGAATAGTCTTTGAATGGTGTGTCAGCAATACGAGCTTTCACTAAACCCCTTAATGTTCTAGTTTTGGTGGGTGAAGCACGTTGTATTTTGGGACACATTGTGTTGAGGAATGGGATAGCCACATACTTCTCCAAAGTCAAGGGGATTATAGACCTTCCCACCCTGACCAATTTCAAGGGAGTTCAATGTTTCTTAGGCCACACCACGTGATACTAGAAATGGTTTGTACTAAACTATGCATTGATTGCTAGACCTTTGTACAAGCTATTGATAGTGTTCAAGTGGACCGAAGAATGTCAACATGCCTATGAAAGGCTTAAACATGCTCTAACTTTAGCTCCTATCTTAAGAGCCCTAGATTGGTCCATTACCTTTTAAGTGCACATTGATACATCAAAATTTTATGTGGGGACAGTGTTGTGCCAAGCTGGCAAACATAATCTAGACTATCCCTAGTGAGCTTTGCTTATAGACAACTCACTGAGACAGAAATAAACTACACCACAATAGAGAGAGAAGGGTTAGCCATAGTGTTCATTGTAAAGAAGTTTAGACACTATTTTCTAGCGACACACTTTACCTTTTTTGTGGATCATCAAGCGTTGATTTATCTTGTAAACAAACCTTACACAACATGACACATTGCTTGATGGTTACTTCTGCTTTTGGAATTTGATTTCTCTATGGTTGTACATAAGGGCAAACAACATTATATGATAGATCATATGTCTTGCATACCCACAGGAGAAGTTTCAAGACATGGAATTAGTGTGATGGCCTACCAGATGCACATCTTTTTAGAATGTCTAGCAAATGAGATTTATTTAGACCAGACCTCACTCCATATTGGGTGGATGACATAGTCCACATCCTCAAGAACAGATTGTCGGAATGACCCATAGAAAAAGCTATGTTAAAAAGACTAATCTTGAGGGTCCAACCCTAGCATATGATTGTAGGTCAATTGTATCGATTAGGACAGGATGGACTCATAAGGAGATGTATTTGCAAACATGAAATGCATGATGTGCTCAAGGAAGCGTATGGCAGGATTGCTGAAGGGCACTTCAGTGGAGACACTACGTCATGCAAGGTTCTCCAGTCTCAATTGTGGTGGCCAATGCTATTCCATGATGCAACTAGGTTCATGAAGCATTGTGATGAGTACTAAAGGACCAAAGTCCCTACTGGTAAGGACAAAATGAAGTTGACCTCGGTGATTGTGTGCCAACCATTTGAGAAGTGGGGAATCAAATTTATTGGTCCAATTAGCCCTACAACACAATACTCTCAAGCCAAGTACATCATTGTTGCCATAGACTACCTCACCAAGTGGGCAGAAGCTCAAGCAACTTACAAAAATGATACTAGGACCATGGCCAAGTTCCTTTGGGAGCAAGTAATCTCATAGTTCAATTTCCCAATAGAGTTGGTTAGTGACCAAGGCACACACTTCATCAATGAAGTGATCACTCACTAGTTACCCACCTCCTTAATAATCCATAAAAATCCTCACTATATTAGCCTCAAGACAATGGTCAAGCCAAATCCATGAACAAGATCTTGGTGAGTGTTCTAACAAAAGTAGTCTTTGCTTCATGCAACGATTGGGAGAGTAAGCTCATGCTAGCTTTAGGGGCATATAGAACGGCCTATAAAACAACGATAAGACATACTCTATTTAGATTGACCTATGGAATCAAAGGTATTCTACCACTAGAATTCTTTGTTCCTAGCTTAAGAATAGCAGCCCAAGAGAGATGGGAGGGCTAAGAAGCATGGACAAATTGATTTTAATAGAGTTGAAATGCCTATCTGAGACTCGTCTCATTGCAACCCATGCCCCAATCTATGAAAAGGAACGATGTAAAAATTGGTTTGACAAATATGTCGAAGCCTATGATATGTTAGAATGGGATTTTGTCCTTCAATCTCATCACTGTTAGATATGGGAGTTGGGAGAAGATGCATTAAGTTCATATCTATATTATTTGGGAATATTGCTGCAGCTAGAGTTGCAATCAATGGGAATCTCTCAAAACCTTTTCTACTTAAACATTCTATTAGTCACAACTGGGAAGTAGACATCATACCCACTTGTTTATCAATTGTCTTAGAAATGGTAAGAAACAACAATGGCTACATGCCCTAATTTTTCCTTTTCACCCCTATAGTTCTAGTTGTTCGAAAGAGCTATTGCTTGGAGAAGCAAAGCCATTATTGAAAGAGGTCTTATTCTGCTTAATCCATTTCTTATGGATCTTTTGCATATGATGTGACTCATTAGCCAGTATTATGAGTGGGTCCCCAGACATCTGAGTGCACAAGTTGTAAAGGTCTGCTACTATTTCATGTATTCTTGGCAAATGGAAATCTGGCTTGTAACAGTACCATCGTCATTCTATCCAATAGCATGGGATCTTTTGCTTATGTGGCTTCTAGGATCTCTTTCTCACTCCTGCCTTCTTCGGGTAGGATAGATTCTTCTATCTCACTTTCATAATCTTCTTCTTCATTATCATCTTTGTCCTCTTCAAACTCTGTTTCCATCTCTAGGGGCTCTATGGACATGTATAAGGGGCTTATTTATTTGGAACATATGGTTAGATAGAAATGAGATTATTTTTTCTAGCAAAATAAAAAATTTAGGGAGTTTCATATATGATTTTTCCATGTAGGTCTTGAAAGTGGGAGAGATGATCACCAAGGAAGAAGCTAGAGCAATCAAAAACTACATCTAGAAGAAAGAATGGGAGGAGCTCTTGCGGAGGAAGAAAGAGGAGTTGGTCAAGATCTTGCACATAATGCATTGATACATCCTTGGTAGACCTCCACCCTTAGCATTGAAAAGGGGGAGAATGCATGATAGATATATTGGAAGTTTTACACTTTTTTACCATAAAGTGGAGATTGACATCATCGGACCAAGCTACTTTACTTTGTGATAGATAAGCTAGGATAAATGCTACATGATATCTGCTTAGCTAATTGTACATCTTGTGAAATGGCCAGAGTCCCTTGAAGTATACATATTTCCACTTATCTTATTTAATATCAAATTACTTGTGCCTTCAAAAAAAGTTGGACTAAGAAATTAAGCAAACAAGGATGCCTATGACTATTGTAAACGTTGTGATGCTTGTCAACGAATGGGAAAGCCTACCAAATCTAGTGCTATGCCGCTAGAGCCCATCCTTCCCTTAAAGCTGTTTGAGAAGTGGTGAATTGACTTTATTGGCCCCATCAATCTACCAATTGGAAGGAAATAGAACATATATATTTTGGTTTGTACAGACATGATTGCGACCCTACTTTTTAAAATCTAGTTACTTTTTTTGGCACATGTGCTCTACTTATAGTTTTTTACTTTTAATTAATTAGAATTAATGGCCTGGGAGTGTAGCATGCCCACATGTCTAGGCATGTTTTTAGTGGTCCATCAAGAGATGAGTCTAGCGACGCTACCTGGTACCCCCATGGCATGTTACGGGGTTTGTCACCTAGGGTCTCTTGAGTCCCTACCTTGCAACGGAATGTTTGTAGTCGAACCCACTCGGATTGACCTGAAATTTGGGTTCCTAGTGGTGGTCAAGGTCTCTTGATAGCATTCTAGCATCAGGTCTTGGACATTCTGCTTTACGCAAAGATACCCAAGCTGAAGCAGATCCATGCCGCACTTGGTTCAAAGAGAATGGGAAATGAGAGGGATATGCCACTCAACCTCTCTACCGGTAGGGCATAGTCACATTCCGGTCCCCTAAAATAGCATGAATCGGGGTTCTATCTTAACAATTTCTAAGGGTCGATCGTCAGTAAAACCTCGTGAGAAGCCTCCCAGTTCTCTTGGACCACCCTACCATAGAGTGGACCCGTCAAGGGTTCTGCCCACCCGCTTCCCTTAATAGGCATTCTTTAGTTATTTAATTAGGTCGTACCACATTTATGTGTGACATTTAAAATTAGCTTTCTTAATTAAGCCTTTTAGGGAATAGGGTCCGTTCGTGTAATTTATAGTACAGACACAAATACAGAGCAAACAGTCCTTTTGACAATAAGTTCAAGCAAGTTCCTTAACTTATCTTCAAGATAATCTTTGTCTCCTGCCCATACAAGAGAAATTACATGTCCCTTCTGCCTTGCAGAAGTAGCTGGTTTGAATCACATGGCACCACAATTTCCATCCTTTATCTAGAATAGAATCTTCCAATGCCATAGACATTGGGGCACAGAGGTCTTCAACTCCATTTTGGACTTGGCAAGGGGTGTTTAGAGCTCCACCTGACCCGCAAGCTACCTAGGAGTGAAACATTATTCCCGTGGTTGGCCTCTTCACTACTTGACCTTGGGCCTGTTAATCAAGAAATCCCCTTTTTGGGTTGATCCGCAGTGCAATCATGGAGGTGATCCACATGTGCAAAATATCATTCCTTAATTAATCTAGTTAAGAATCAAGAACAATCAAGGCATTTAGCCCTAACACCATCTTTCAAGAAAACATTCCTTTATCCCCATGGCAATTTGTCATCACAGACCCCGCCACAAAATTATATAAATAATCCAGCACTTTGGATGATTGTTCAAAACCACAACCAATAATCAGTTTGGAAGCACAACTATTATGGCATATGTTTGATCAACCATCAAGACCATTACATTTCTTCAAAAGGTGTGCAAATAAGTACAATATCACTTTTTCCTCATGTTCGCTCTCCCCCTTGGGATGCAAGAGCGATACTATAAAAAATTTTACTTAGCACTCCCTTCCTTTGGCTAAGACGTATGATAAGGTCTCATACACTGTACAAGATGTAAGTTCTATTGGTCACTTACATCGATTGACAACCCAACCTTATTCCCAAACAAGTATAAAAGTATCGGTCTTCCCTTTGGCTTAGGGTTTCCTATTCCTTGAGCTCTCTACTTGCCTTTGAGGCCTGGAGTTGTTGTTTGTATCTAGCCTGCTTGATGAAAATGGTAGTTATCAGACGGATCTCAAGACATCTTACTTTTAAATCCTTATGATCATTACTTGTACTAACTACGCACATCATCAAGATCCCAATCTATCAAACATAAGCTATCAAATCGTGTTGTTGGCAAGAGCTTAGACAAAGGCCTAGAGTTTCTAATATGAATTTGTTTTAGAGTAGGTTACTTGCCATGCAATCCATCAGGCATGCAAGCTACAACATATACCTTCAATGTGGCGAAAACATAACTACTAATTTGCAAGAAGAGGGAGTCGACAATACTATGAAACCTTATACGTCGTTTATGCTATGCATGAATTTATTGCATAGCATCTAGATGCAATTAACTTCTCTTAATACATGCATTTTGAAAACTCAATCTTTTGAATATTTCAGACGAAGTTTATCATTTTCAATAAATTATTCTCATGTAGTATAGTTCGGGACCTAACGTATCTCATGCGGGAGTCAAAGCAAGCATCTATCAATTTGGAAATATATTAATTATGTCCGGTAGCATAGTTGGATTGACAGTAATGCCGTCGCCCGAAGCTTCATTGTTGGTTGTGGGATTTCCACCCGCACGTGACATTCTTGTTAAAAATCAAGCTCACCATCAGTGTGTCTTTATCTATGACGGACATCTATGACAGCTAGAGTGTGCAGCTGTCTACATGTGACTACATTAAATAAGTCGGGTTAGTAGTCAGTTAGTGACCTGACTAGAGTTAGTCTGTCTAGTCTACACTTACACTAGGTCACTTTATCTTTGTATGGGGTGTGCCTTTTTAGTTTGGAGTGTGGAACATGAAGGAATGACCTTGAGAGCCTGAAGGCTCAAGACAATGGAGTTTCCCTGTCTCTCTCTCTCTCAACTTTGAACATGGTATCAGAGCGGGACTTGGTGGACTCTGTGAAGCTGGAGGAAGTGAAGAGGACCTGACTTAGTTTTTTCCCTGCATAAAACAAGCTGCCATTGTGGACTGCAAGTGAGCATTTGTTCATTGCATACTCCAAGGTGAATATCAGTGCTTGTGCCTTGTTGGGAGCCTTGAGGAGGCCAAGAAGACCACATCAGAGTGTGTATCACTCACTACAGTCATCATCATCTTCAGAACTGTGCTGAAATTCAGGTTTGCAGGCAGCGTGAACTGTGCATGTTTGCTGCTATCAGTTGTTGGGCTGCACTTCATCAAATTCTAGTGTCTTTGGTCATCAAATGCTTGGTTATGTCATGTATGAAGTGCTTTGAGATGGCAAGAAGCAAATGCTTGACTTTGAGCTCTGACATGAGCTAAGATCAGAGTGTGCAGATCTGAAAAAAAGGCCAGCACTGCTGTATACACAGCATACATGGTATATGCAACACATTGAAGAGCCTTGGAAGCTCTCTGACAAGCCCAGAAGCACTCTTGGAGCATAGGTATATGCTGGAGGTCATATGTACCTGTTGTGATCCACTGCAAGCTGATTTTGGTAACTGAAATACTCAGATGTGGAGCATTTTAGACAGGCTGAAAACTATCATTTAACATGGACAACAAACATTTGTTCTTTACTGAAGCATAGTGTGGCATTTAGTGACATCTATGAGATGTATGTACTGACATATGTATGCCAGAATGTTCATGGGTTGAGAAAAGCATTAAGTGCCACTGAATGCTGAAATTTTTGGAGCTGAAGCAAATGCAATCTCGTCTTTTTGGCTGAATACAAATTGTAGAAGTAATGTATGGCTTTGCTCATTAGAGAGAGGAAAACCAAAGAGCAAGCGATGAAAACCGAGCAAGGCTAGAAAAGCGAGCAATGGAAATCGAGCAAGGCTAGAAAATCAAGCATGAAAATTCAAGCAACAAGCTACCTTCTAACATACCTACCCCTAGAGCATCACTGACGTATACAGATAAAAATTGTAGATTAAAATTAAATATAATGAAGACACACACATAGAGCTCACATAACTCATCCCAATAATGACACAAAAAAGTGTAATCCATGTTCATCTCACAAAGAAGGTGGTAAGAAAATAGTCTGATCTTGAAACATAGATGAGGAACTAATTTCAGTCTCCCAATGAAGAAAACAAGTTGACATTACAAAAGTATTTCTTATATCATTCCATATCGTGGGATGAAGCTAACAAAACGGACACAATAGATGAAAGCTCATTAAAGGAGCTGTACATGTCCAAAAAGAAAAGGCCGTATGTTGAATTCAAAAATACCCTAGCCTCGAATACCTTAAACATAGTGATTTGTCTACCTATATAAAACCCTTAAGACGAAAGGATACTTTTTTTAAATGACAAAACATTTAGGGAAATGTTTCCTCAAAGCTTTGGCCATCCACAAGACCAAAAAGCGCACTATCCAACTCTTGGAAGTAGTGCTTGAGCCAGCTCCACCTTAGCAAGAGCTGCTTGGTGTATGAATTGATGCACGACTTCATTGAGTCCCAAGACCTTTATGAAGACATAGTATAAGTGTTTGCATGGCATGTATACCGAATTCTTCGTGTCTCGCTGAGTAAAGTCCTCACATGAGCATCTTGGATATTGTGACACAGTGATAGAATAGGTCAACCCATCTGCTATTGAGCCTTCTGTCTTTAGAAAGTAAACATGAGCTTCACCAAGAGTAACAATACTCTCTTTCACAACCTCTGCAACCATTGACTTTGCCCTATTTATACGTTCTTGAAACTGTTTAGATAACTTGCTTCTCCACTTCACAGGCTTTCCATTTCTCCACAGTGGCCGCTCATGGCTTGGAGGTGGCCTATCACGTGGAACTGTGAAGCTATCCACAACCTCATCATTCTCTGCAAGAACAAATCCAACTCTTTGCAAGTTTTCTTTCTCAGTCTCTGTCACCATGGTGCTTTGAGCAATCTTCCATGTCGCTGGTGCATCTCCTGGTATTCCCATCACTGAGATATCCACCTTCCACGTATGGAGAACATCATTTCCACAAAACCATATGAATTGTCCCACTGTACCATCAGAACTATAACGTCTCCTTCCTTTGAAACATGGTGCAGGCAAACCTACAGTTGCATTCTTACAAAGAGGGTTAATTAGTTTCCCACATCTAGCCTTCTTGGACTCCAAGAAGCCAAAACAAGTCACAAGACTATGTGCTTCTGTCCTTCTGATGGCCCAATGCGTAGGGTGGACTGTGCTCTCTTTGCATATCTTCAAGGCAATTTCTGTCTCCTTTTGCAAATTCTGCTCCATTCCATCACCTCTAAACCCCATTGTTTTGCCAACAGTCACTGTTGAATATTCAGGTCTATGGCTATCTGTTGGCAAGATCACTCTTGGGTCTACGTTACCCCTTTTCCTTCTAACACTTCTTGTCTCTTGTTGTGGTTTAAACATCTCTGGTGATTGCACACCTGCCTCTGAGAGCACTGCATGTGTCAGATCAATCAGCTTTTGACTAGAACCACTTGATTCTCCACACAAATTTTTTTCTTTCAATCTTTGCAAGGTTGGTCCACTACCAAGGTGCTTTCCTTCCATAAATGCTTTGTAGTGTGCACTTTGCAACACAGCCAATGCCAAATCAGCACTACATGCCTCATAGAGTGAGACATACTTAGATTGCCCATGAGTTGCTCGCATGCTCAAGTGCTTACATTCCGATAAATTTGTTATTGGCAAAAACCCTGCATTTTCATGCTGCTCCATGAACATCCCTCCCCATTGGGAAACCCTAACATCCCACCAGTGGAACCAAGCCATCAATCCAGGGAGCTCTCCATCCTTTACATGGACAGGAGACCAAAACTTTAAGAGTGCCTCTTTGCACTGTTCGGCTTCTTGCTCTGTCCTTGCAACCTTCCATTTTCTACAAAGAAGTTTGTGCTCCTCTAGATATGGAGCCTTGACACATCTCTTTGCATGCATGACCATGCTCATCTCCCAATGAAACGAGCAAGTCCTTTCCCTGCCATGCATGATGTTGCTTGGTCCTCCATTGTAGACTATTCTAATTGCTAGCCAATTTGCTTGTGCTGCATCTACCATAAAACCTTGAAATTTTGGGATAGAGAATCCATTTGCTATCATAACATTATTTAACATTTGCCAAAATGATACTTGTGCATGCTTATCCTCCACTTTGAACTCGCAGGTTGCAATGGTCATTATTTCTTGAATATGGGTATCATAAACATGAGCTCCCATTGTGTTCCAACCTTTCACCCTATGCACATGGTCAAAGTGGATCCATTGATCTCCCAAAGATCCACCAGGTTGCATTCTATTAACAAGGTCAACTCCTGAGCCTGGTCCAATTGTAGACATCTTGAATATGTGTGGCATGACATTATCTCCAAGCTGTTGCGGAAACAAAATACTGTGAAAGAAGGGGTACATGCACTTTCTTTTCAATGCCAAAATTGCATCAAGCCTGCCTTTAGCATGTCACTTGTCTCTTCTAGCAATGTTTACTGACCTTTGCATCCTTCTTCTCTAAGACAATGGGGTAAGGTTCTCCAGCACCTCATGCAACTTGGCTTCATTGAAATCCTCGGAGCAATCTTCTTTTGAAATCAACATTTCCATCACAAGATCTTGACCAACAGACACTTCAATGCTTTTACATGACACGGAAGGATTTATTTGTGCACAAGTTTGCACCATGTCTTCAATCTGCTTTTGCTTTTGTCGGCACGAGCCATCTTGCACAGGGTGATCATGAAAACCAACATGAATAGCACATCTTGTGGTATTCACTTTGTCAAAGGGAATACAGTAGTATATATATGCAACACAAGCCTTTACACACTCAGGAGAAATTCCACAATGTGTACACCTCAGGGTCCCAACCTCAGGCTGCAGAGGGCCAGTTGATGAAGGAGGCCTCTTCAACTTACCTTTCCACTGGGTCTCATTAGCAATACCAGTCCTCTCTAGATATGGACATTCCAAGGAGAAGCATCTAAGATAACCACAACATCTTCTCATCCTCATCGTGCCATTGAAGAAATCTTGAGAAACAGTAGTGTACTCTGCCCATGTGTGCCCATCATTCTTTTGGTCCATTCCATGCGTTGAGCTGCCCTCGATCGACTTAGGTGGCAACTCAAACATAATGTAGCCATTGTATGTAATTGGTAGCTCATCCACCTTTTGTATCTCTTTGACAGATGAGTATGCAACATGAAGAGAACTAAATAAGGGAAGCCTATCCAGTAGAACTTGCACACTCATTGAGTTAGTCATTTGCTTTATAAGAGGGATATGCTTAACTTGGAGACTATAGGCACTGCTTTGTCCACCATCTAGTATGAATCCCTTGCTACCATCTTCTAGTCTCATCAATGGCATGGTCGTGTACACACCCGGCTGGCTTGTTGCATGCTGCACTTCCACATCAATATCATCACCAATCTCAAAGTGACTCTTAAGCTCTTCCAATGCCACCTCACACAAACATGAGTCATACCTTATTGACAAGGTACTGAAACTACCATATTTGATTTGCATAGTGTTTGGCATTATTGCTAAATAGGTAAATAGTCATGTCTGTGTGAATGTCTTCTTAAGAAGCCAATAGACACAGTTAGAACCTCAATAGAGTTGAAGAACAATCTATGCAAAGGGAACAAGAGAAGAGTTGTTCTTCAAGTAACTGTAATAAGATGGCGATATGAAAATAGATCTCAATATGAAAATAGTAATTGTCAAGGTTAAATAGTCATGTTAATAATAACCTTTACTTTTTCCATAATGATAGGTGTGTACTAAATATACACACCTAATGGTCACTAGCATGTCTAGTGATCATTAACTCCACCTCTGTCTCTCTCTCTCACACACACACACTCAATCATTACATGCACTCTCTTTTGGTGTTTTTATTTACTAGCACACACAAACACTCTCTCACATTGATGATCATTACACACACTCTCTCTCTCTTTCTCTCTCCCTCTCTTGCAACAAAAAAAGGACACCTCTAATTAGGAACTGTAGTCCCCCTTTGCACTAAATATTCACAGTAATGGCCACAAACACATCTGATGGTCATTAACTCCACCTCTCTCTCTCTCTCAACGACAATCATTACACACACTCTCTCTTCTAGTGTTATTTATTTACTAACACACAAATACTCTCTCACACTAATAGTCCTTTCACACACGCACGGGCACACACACTCTCTCTCACATGACAGAGAAGAAGACACCTCTAAATAGAATCTGCGCTCTCTCTCTCTCTCTCTCTCTCTCTCTCTCTCTCTCTCTCTCTCTCTCTCTCTCTCTCTCTCTCTCTCTCCCCCCCCCAAACAAGCAAGCAGGAGGACCAAAAAAACCTTGCACAGAGGAGAAGGCGGACCGATCAAGCAAGCGAGAGCAAGTTTTTTGTGTGTCAATATGGGTGCGTTTCAAAACGCAGGTACAACAGGGGTGTTGCTTCTGTGAGTCGACTGTGAAGAGCCAAAGGCTTGTAGCTTGCATCGATCAAAGCCACAAGGTAGGTGCTTCTCCTCTCTTGGGTGTGTTTGAGGTTAGAGTGTGTGTTTCAGCTGCGTTTCAAAACGCACTCTCAGTCACGTTGGGGCTTCCACAAGGCCCGCTCTGGCTCCAACAAGGTTTACTAGTGCGTTTTAAAACACAATTCTTAACCACACAGTGGGCAATCAGAGAGTGCTGATGTGCCTTCTGTAGCTTGCAAAGCAGGGGATCTACGAGTGATGCAAGGCCAGTAAGGCGGCCCTCTAAACTTTGCGAGAGGCAGTCCGTGTAGGCGGGAGAGAAGTATGAAGACTTGCAAGAGGCAGTCCGTATAGGCGTGAGAGAAGTATGTATGGCCTGTTTCAAGTGCGTTTCAAAACGCAGTCGTAGTCACAATGGGGCTTCCTCTTCGAGTCCTACAAGGCAGTAGGAAATGGAACTGCAGAGGCCAGAGAATTGGGTGATTAAGTGGTGCGTTTTAAAACGCAGTTCTTGAGCTTGGATTGCAGTAACATGCGAAACCTGTAATGTAATGTCACATCTATTAAGGATTCCAACTTCTGTAGTATGACTGGATAGCTCATGATCTGTTACAAGCAGAGAAAAGGGCTGCATTTTAAAACGCAGTGAAATTGGATGATGCTAATGTATGCAGAGCTATTGATGCCATTTTATGTGGAGCACAAAGTGTTGGATGATGCCATTGTATGCAGAGCAAACACAGTGAAATTGGATGATCCCATAGTATGCCATTGTAAGTAATGATATAGCCCAGATGATGCAAGCAAAAGTCATGATACAAGCAAGTGAAGTTGCATGGATGTTACATGGACTGCACCTAGATAAGGGTGCATTTTAAAACGTAGTAAAAAATGGATGAGGCTTTTGTCTATGATTGGGCAGACAACGTTTGAAGGCCAGTATAGTAATTAGACTTGCTCTTCAAACTAAAATGTTACATTTCAGCTACAGGACAGTTGCCAAGTACTCCAAGAATAGAGTTTGAGACATTATTTGCTTGGTTTAAGACATTATCTGCCATTATACTTGCAATGTTTGGCCGTTAATGGATTACTCTCTACAAGCTCAGTGCTTTGTATTTTGTAACAGTGTTTTATACTTTGTTTGCATTTTGTAACAGTGTTTTAAAACGCTTGCATTTTTTAGCCAGAGTGAGATGAGACTTTTGTTTCTCGAATGTTGCAGGTCAAACGATCTAGTCTCTCACACGTATCTACTTGTGTTGAGCATCTCAGCAGAGATATTGCTGGTATTTTGAAAAGCCAATCTCAGGTACTCTTTGTGCATATTCAAGTAATACAAATAGATATATATTCAAGTGCTACACATGTACTGATTCTTTTATGTGGTATTTCAATCATGTCTCCACGAAAGGCCAGAGGCAAAGGTCGTGCAAGATCATCCAAAGATAATTTAGCCACTCCACAAAAAAGAACTCGTGGATCATCCCTCTCTACGGTTCTAGAGGAGGGTACACCAACTATAGAAAGTGAAAAGACTTCGAGTGTTGTAGTGGGGACTTCAGATCCTCAACTGCAAGAAGAAAGTGAAGAAGGAGATGACACAGTGGTGGGGCAAGGGTCTCAACTGGTACAGGAGGAAGACGAGGAAGCAACAAGCCAGGTTTCCAATATTGATATGCAAATGGTAGGATGTGGAGATGTAATAAGTCAATGTAGACTTCTATCTCAAGAAGTTTGCCCTCGTATCCCCTTGTGTCGTATGATTGCACATGCTATTGTTAGAGGGATTCGTACAGGCATGTCCTCTTTAAAAAGTGCATTTCAATATGAGGGTTATTTACCAGAGAAGGGCTCATTTGTTGTGTATGTATGTAAGTATAAAGGAGAAGAAACACTAGCAACCCCTGCCATAGTGTCAACTTGGTCTCCTCTATGGCATGAAGTGGATGCAGAATTTGAGAAGGAGGTCTTGGCAAAACCAGAGTTCAGGTTCTTGTTTGGTAAAATGTTTTACGTATGGGAAGGAAATCATCGGTTGACTGCTTGGATGGAGTTGATCTCACAAATGTACAAAGAGAATAGAGCTCGCCATGTTAGGGCTGTTTGTTCTGTTATTGATCCCACACGGATTTCAGAGATTGCTCTTCTCGCTGGACTCCAAAGAGTCAATAGGTGAGTGTATCAATATTTGTTACAATGAATTGACATCTATATTTTTATCTATAGAACTCAATCTTACAAAATTTCCTTTATTAGCGTGAACGAGTATGCCATCGTGAAACCTAGCTTGCGGGATGTACTTTGGAACTGCAACAATATCTTCAAGTGTGACATCAATGCATTCTTGAGTGCCTTACCCCAGGATCAACTAAAACTATTGGAGTCCTTGAGAGCAAAAGATAGCAGTGTCAAGGGAAAACAACAATGGTATCCACTGACAAGGGGGTACTTGGCAAGATTGGTATTTCAGGTAATACATGTCATGGTTGTTATTAAGAGGGATTATAATAGATAAGTTTCCTTTTTAGGGTAAAATTTAAAGGCTTCTCTTTTGTTGTGAAGGTTGAGTATACTTCAGAACTCAAAAAGGTTGAGGATTTGGTATTAAACACAGTCTCTATTGAGAACAGAGAGGAGACATTGAAAAAGGAACGTGCCAAGATACATAAAAGATTGGCAGACAAGATGGGCATGGTATGGCCCCTTTTCTTCTTAGTTTACTCCCCATTACAGTAAAATCTCTAAATATAGGTTTCTTATCCACTTTGCAGGTTCTTAATGTGCTTGATCCCAAGCTAGGGGATCAATGGTTGGAGAGAATATTTGCACTGAAGTTTGATAGCCCAGACTCAATGATTACTATTGCCAAGTTGAAATTCCTAGCAAATGCTGATATGAGGGAAGAAAAAAGATTGGTGATGCTCTCTCTCTTGGATGCAAACAAGAGATTAAAAGATATGTATGGTATGCCATCGTCGGATAATGAGTACAGATTGTAAGTGTCAATTTGAAAGCTTTTGTAGTCTTGATATTGCTAGTATCATGTGTATCTTGTGATACTAATAGATTTGATTTTTTTTGTTAAGGTGGTTGACACGGGAGTGCTTTTTGGAAAAGGTTGAGGTCGAGGCTATTCAAGCATTGGAAGACTTGAAAAAAATGTGTGTTTTAGGTACACCATTGGATCTTCCACAGGATTACTTATTACAGGATTACATGGAGGGTGTGAAATTAGAGGCTAGAAAATATATGTTTGCTCACGTAAGAGCAAGAGAGCAAGCTATAGATGCACGAGGATCAAAGAAGGTGGAAGGTCCTCAGCGCCGAAAGAGAAATGAAATCATAATGTCTGCATATCGAGTTGTCTACAGGTAGATTTGTTGCCATAATGAGCTTAACTTTAGTTGCTCTTTGTTTATTTTAATAGCTTGTGCTAATATGTCATGCAAAAGGTATCTACTTCATTTGATTGGAGAGAAGAAGATAGCCAGGGTTCCAGATCATTGCAAAGGATGGATTGACAGAGATAATGAGGAAGTATGCATGTATCCCAAGAGCATGCATAATCTCTCTGATTGGGAGATCGACCATTGCCCTTGGTGGGTGGATCTTGGAAATGGATATGTTTTGGCAAGAGAGAAGGAATTGCACAAAGTGCATTCCAAAAAATCTGTTGATACACCTCTTGGGGATCGATGCAATACACGGTCTAAAAAGGAGACAAAGAAAGAAAGTGATGGTAAGATTATATTTTGGGTGCAATGGTTGTGAAGTTTTTTTTCCTTGTTAAAATGCGAATCATTGCAAATGCTTTGTGTTGCAGCAATGCAAGAGAGAGAAGACAATAGTCCCAAACAACATGAAGTGGAGCAAAGGAGTAGCGTCCAAGGAGGTGGAATAGATTATATCATTAGAGATCGTAACACATGTTGTATCCAATTTATACACATATACTCTTGTTTATTGTTGCAAGGCAAAGGGTTGCCATCAAGGAGATCATTTCATTTGTATTTCTTCCTTGCCCACTAAATGATATGCATTCCAATAAAGATGATGACGTGATAAGTTATGGGTGCATGATGGGGAGACAAACAGTCTATGGTCACTACATAGTCATGCATTGACCTTGTCATAATGGAGCAAATGTATGGTTTGGTTTGAAGACACTTTGAAGCGGTTTGAAGCTGGTTATACTAGTTTTTGGTTGACTGCAACCTGCAAACAAAACTTTTGACACTTGTACTTGCTGATTATGCACTGTTTTGTGCTTCTATACTCATGTCTGGAGTGACATATGTACTTGCAGTCATCTGAGAAGACTTGGGACATATATGACGTGTGCATGTTGTTTTTGGCATTGAAAGTGTTGCTGTTAATCACAGTTTACAGGTTTAGACTGCATGTTTTTGGACCCTGGCAGTGGATTTGCAGGAGTTTAATCTGAAGCAAGTACATGGCATATGTATTGACAGTTATTTCTACGAGCTGGACAACTTGATTGTGGACTATTTTGGGCTGATACTGGGCTGAAATTTACTGGTTTTTTACTACAATTAATTGCAAAAAACTGTCATCAAACTGTAGTGGACTGAACTTAGTCAGTCGGGCTTATTGAGTTGCAGGGAGTCAGGCATTTGACATACAGTCTGTTGCATCATGGCTAATGCACATGTGACTGATAATATCACGCAAATAGTTGGGGAAAAGCTAGACAACAAAAACTTTGCATTATGGAAATTCAGAATGAAAATTTTTTCGATTGGCAGAGGATATTGGGACTTATGCGCAGGAGATGAAGCAGCTCCTGAATTGCCTGAAGCAAATGCAACAAATGAACAGAAGAGAGCTCACATGTTATGGACTGAAAGAGCATGTAATGTACTGCATTGGTTTTCACTATGTATATCCGATGCTATGGCTATTCAAATCACTGGTTGTGAGTCTCCGAAGGATGCTTGGGATATACTGATGAGAAATTATGGAACCATGACACATGCACGGAAGATCCAGTTGAAACAGCAGTTCAATAATATGTCTAGAAATGGCAGGAGCATCCAGGTGTATACCACGGAGATCAAGACCATAGCTGATCAGTTAGCTACCATTGGTTTGAGGGTATCAGAAGATTATATGATTGCTATTACCTTGAATGGGTTAGGCAAAGAGTACAAAGCTTTTGACACTTCCATTTCTGTCAGAGAAGAGCCCCCTAGCTGGGAAGAGCTAGTTGCTTTATTGCTGCATGAGGAAGTCAAACTTGGTTTGAATACAGGTTCCAGTGCATCTCAGAATAGAGACACTGTGTTATACTCTAGCCAACGTGGCAGAGGATCTAGAGGTCGTGGTTCATTTCGAGGTCGTGGTGACACTCGTAATGCTTATGGACAGCAGCAGCAGCAGAGTAATTGGCATGGTGCAAATACACAAGGCCAGAGTGGATCTGTGGGTTTAGAGGCAGGGGGAGATCACCCCGAGGTAGAGGTGGTGGATCTGGTTCATGGCAGTCATCTGATCAGTCCAACAGGGACAAGGACTACCATTATTGTGGCCGGTATGGGCATATTGCAAAGGATTGTTACAAGAAGTAGGGAGATATGAAGGCAAAGGGCAGACAGCATGGGCACTATGCATCTTCCAGTGGTGCTCATGATGAGCCAGTTGATAGACTCTTTTCCATGCAGCATGTATCTAAAAATGCATCGAGACATGATAGAGATGACAGATGGTACATTGACTCTGGAGCGTCAAACCACATGACACTGCATGGAGAGTGGTTTGATGAGATGGTTGCAGGTACACATGGTCATGTATATACTGGGGATGACACCCAACATGACATAAAGCATAAAGGGATTGTTCCTCTTATGATGCCTGATGACACGAAGAAAGGCCTGCATGATGTATTATGTACCAACCATAACAAAGAATCTGTTGTCTGTGGGTCAAATGGTAGAACAGAATTTGCAAGTGAGGTTCAACAAAGATGGGTGTTTCATTGAGGAGTATGGAAATGGCTGCAAGTTAATTGCCAAGGGCAGAAGGGATGGCAGGATGTTTACATTGGATGCGACAATTCCGGGACTCAAGGCAGCCATGTTTGCTCATGATGAGAGTGCCATTCGGGATGTAGAGATTTGGCACAAGCGGATTGGACAAGTCAATGTACAAAAGCTAAAATCTATACAGCAGAAGGAAGTAGTACTTGGATTACCTAAATTCAAGTATAATGATTTTGGTCATGTATGCCTTGCATGTCAGTTTGGGAAGCAGGCACAGTTTCCTTTCATGAGACATGTAAAAAACAGCACTAGGCCTTTACAGTTGGTGCACTCTGATGTCTGGGGTCCTTCACATAATGCTTCTTTTGGCGGTGCACGGTATTATGTCTCATTTATTGATGATTTCAGCAGGTACACTTGGCTTTATATTTTGAAGCATAAGGATGATGTGTTTGATGCATTCAAAGACTTCAAGAAACATGCTGAAAATGAATTGGGGTGTTACATATCATGCTTGAGATCACATGGAGGAGGTGAATATGTCTTAAATTACTTTGACAGGTATCTTGCTAAATATGGGATCAGAAGACAGCTCACATGTAGTTATACACCGCAGCAAAACGGTGTTGCAGAGAGGAAAAACAGGGTTTTGATGGAGTCAGCTAGAGCTATGCTGAATGAAAAATGTCTGCCAAATGGTTATTGGGCTGAAGCAGTGGTGATTGCTGTCTATGTGCTGAATCGAACCCCTACAGCAGGGATTCATGATGTCACTCCGTATGAATGGCTGTATGGTCATAAACCTGATATTTCACACTTGAAGATATTTGGCAGCATTGCATATGTGCATATACCGGATGAGAAGAGGAAGAAATTGGATCCTAAGGCAGTGAAAAGTGTGTTTATCGGATATGCACAGGAACGGAAAGCTTATAAGTGTTATGTACCTTCTATGCATGAGACACTCATAAGCAGAGATGTGGTATTTGATGAGTTAGCATCTTGGTATGGGAATCCTGTTGCAGTGCCTACTGATGGCTCACCCAGTATGAGTCATGCTGAAAATACTCTTGCAGAGAGTACTTCCATGAGTGGTCAGACAGGTGATGTATCATCTACAGTGAGTCCTTGGACAGGACGATTACGAAGTCGCACTACTGCATCCACTGACACAGATATGTCAGTGAGGGGGAGAACAGATAAGGGAAAGGAAAAGGTTTTTGAAGATGTAACAGGTCCACTCACTGCAGGTTATGATTCATCTAGCAGTGACAGCTTAGACAGTGAAATGGGGATTCCGTCTGTTATGACGCCAGGTGCTAGGCAGAGCCGTTATGTGCCGCCTCATGAGAGGCAAGCTCACAGTGAGCCACAGCTCAGGAGATCAGAGAGGGTCAGACGACCTGTTGACAGGTATACTTACACTGGATATTCAACCCGTCATTATGCTTATATGACGAAAGTAACAGGTTTTAGAGAACCAAGTAAGTTTGATGAGGCAGTTGCAGATGAGAATTGGTGTACTATTATGGATGAGGAATATTCAGCTTTGGCTGAAAATGGTACATGGGATTTGGTACAGTTGCCTGAGGTCAAAACACCTATTGGATGCAAGTGGGTGTATAAGGTAAAATGTAAATCAGATGGATCATTGGAAAGATATAAGGCCAGGCTGGTTGCAAAAGGGTATGCGCAGTAATATGGTCTTGATTATGAGGAGACTTTCAGCCCTATAGCAAAGATGGCTACAGTTAGAACTGTGATTGCTTTGGCAGCAGCTAGAGGTTGGAAACTATGGCAAATGGACATAAAGAATGCATTTCTCAATGGAGAATTACAGGAAGAGGTTTACATGGAACAACCTCAAGGCTATGTACATCCAGAATTTCTAGCACATGTATGTCGACTGAAAAAGGCACTATATGGGCTGAAACAGGTACCCAGAGCATGGAATGCTCGCATAAGCAGTTATTTGCAGCAACACAGTTTCCGATTGGGTAATGCTGATCATAGTCTGTTTGTGAAAAAGACAGATAGTGGCTATGTTTTCCTAGTTGTCTATGTTGATGACTTAATCATTACAGGAGATGATGAAAATGGGATTGCTGAAATAAAGACATGTTTACAGGCTGAGTTTAAGGTCAAGGACCTTGGAGAGCTAAAATATTTTTTGGGGATTGAGGTTGTCTCTACATCTCAAGGCATATGGCTGCTACAGAAGCAGTATGCTCATGACATGTTACAGAAATATGGTATGGCTGATTGCAAGCCTATGGATACGCCTTTGGAGCAGAATGTCAAGCTGCAAATTGATGTTGGGACAGAGATTGAGAATGTTACTATGTACAGACAGATGGTAGGCAGCTTGATCTATCTCACGATCACTAGACCTGACTTGAGTTATGCTATGGGGCTGATCAGTCAGTTCATGCAGAAGCCTCGCAAACCACACTTGGATGCAGTCAGGAGAATTTTGAGATATGTAAAGAGTACCACAGATCATGGGCTGTTTTATGCATATGGGAAACCCCTTGACTTGATGGGGTACACTGATGCTGACTAGGCTGGTTGCACGTATGATAGGAGGTCAACCAGCGGCTATGCATTTGGATTGGGTAGTAGCATGATCAGTTGGGAGAGTAAGAAGCAGTCTACAGCTGCATTGTCTAATACGGAAGCAGAGTATCGTGGTGCGGCCTTAGTGGCCTGTGAAGCTAAGTGGTTACAGAAGTTGCTGAATGACTTGGGAGTACACTTGGACAGCAAAGTCAAGCTGTACTGTGACAATTTGAGCAGTGTTATGTTAGCAAGCAATCCTGTTTATCATGCAAGATCAAAACACATTGAGGTTCACTACCATTTCATCAGGGAAATGGTTTTAGCAGATCAGATTGACTTGGAGCATGTGAAGACTGAAGACCAGGTAGCAGACATCTTTACCAAATCACTTGGTAAAGATAAGTTCATTCACTTTAGATAGCTACTTGGAGTGATGCAGATGATTTGAGTTTTGTTTTGAGCTTGAGGGGGAGTGTTAGAAATCAAGCTCACCGTCAGTGTGTCTTTATCTATGACCGACATCTATGGCAGCTAGAGTGTGCAGTTGTCTACATGTGACTACATTAAATAAGTTGGGTTAGTAGTCAGTTAGTGACCTACCTAGAGTTAGTCTGTCTAGTCTACACTTACACTAGGTCACTTTATCTTTGTATGGGGTGTGCCTTTTTAGTTTGGAGTGTGGAACATGAAGGAATGACCTTGAGAGCCTGAAGGCTCAAGACAATGGAGTTTCCCTGTCTCTCTCTCTCTCAACTTTGAACAATTCTTTGCTTGGGGGCCATTCTCAATCTTTGTCTCTTTAAGTGCAACCCCCTTGCAGGGACTTCAGCAGCCTCTTGCTCAATAGAAGGGCAAATGGGGGAAAAGGTTCGTGGAATAGAAGGGAAGGGGAGGTGCGTGTGATCTCCCTCTAAGGAGGGGAGAAGAAGGAACCTTCTAGAATCTTCTCTCTCTCTCTCTCTCTCTCTCTCTCTCTCTCTCTCTCTCTCTCTCTCTCTCTCTCTCTCTCTCTCTCTCTCTCTCTCTCTCTCTCTCTCTCTCTCTCTCTCTCTCTCTCTCTCTCTCTATGCATCATGATGTCTGTCTTCTCCTCTTTGATGGGGGGGGGGGGATAGTGGTTTTATAGGTGGGAGGAGGTGGTATGGGGTGGTTCTTATGTCTCACCCCACCCACCACCTATCATCGTTTGCATGGTGGCGGGGCTTCTCAAACCCCCAGGTGGTTGCGGTTGTGGTCGAGGGAGCCAAGGGGTGGTAGGCCACATGGCCTCCCCCTCATCATCGTCATCGACATCTTCTCCTTCTTCTTCATCATCTTCTACTTCTCCCCCCCCCCCCCCCCACCTGTTCAGCATCGACAAGGGGGAAGGAGATAAAAAAATTTCAAATAATTTTATTTATTTCTAGTGGGGTTCCTATGGAATGCGGATAGGGGGTTTATTACACACAAAGAGAGAGAGAGAGAGAGAGAGAGAGAGAGAGAGAGGGATCAGAAAGAGAGATCAGAAAGAAGTCTAGGAGAAAGAGAGAAGTCTAGGAGAGAGAGAGAGAGAGAGGTCTAGGAGATCTCTCTCTCGATCTCTCTCCTAGACTTCTCTCTCTCTCTCACCCCCTATGTGTATGTGTGTGTGTGTGTGTGTGTGTGTGTGAAAGAGAAGTTTGATTCTCTCTTTTGCTTCTTTCAAAGAGAGGCCAATGATTCTCTCTGTCCCTCTCAGGCGTTGATTTTCTTTTTTCACACACACACACACACACACACACACACACACATTAGGTTTCCTCCATGCCCAACATATCTACATACACACGTAATCCTCTCTTTCTTATAATCCTTCTCAATCAATCTACCATTTTCACACCTATACCTACTTGAAATTCAGACTTGGTCTTGCTCTCTAGCACAATCTATTAGGTACTCTCCGCGCCTAGATTCTCCTAGTGCTTCACATTGGGAGAATCACCTTTGCATTGGGAGAATGGTTGGTGCTTTGCATTGGTTGTAGGCCAATGCTCTACATTGGTGTTAGTAACAATTAGTGCACTTCACATCCTAAGATGTGCTTCATGCTGCAACACAGTTCATACAAATATATTGCGTTTGGGTTCTCTCTCGTTCTTCTTTTTGCTCTCCTCTCTCTCTCTCTCCTCTTTCTTTTTTCTCTCTCCTTTCTCATCATTTATGTTCTCTCTTCCCATTTTCTCTCTTAATTCTCTCATTGTAATGTTCTAAAAATTAATTATTCATAAATAATACATACGCATATATAAATATATTTACATATATATACACATTAATAGAAAATATAAATATCAATATCAATATCTATAATTGAAGTATAGATATGTATACATATAATAGTATATACATATATAATTGAATATATAAATAATTTGCTATTTGGCACCATTGCTCACAATGTTGAGACTTTGGGCTCACTCCTATTCTTTTAGGAGCTTCAAGCAATAGGTCTACAACTATCTCTCACATAGTCCCTTGCACTTGAACCCACATCCAATTGTAGTGAATGTGTGAGGCAAATCTCCATGTGTGAAGAACACTCTCACACATCCCATGATTTAAGGTGCACTCCTTAGGCACCCACATCCTCTATGGCCTTTATCATGCAAGAGGAGAGCATGGTAAAGCATGAGAGAGTATAGAGAAGAGGAGGAGGCTTTACCATTGGTCCCTCCCCACACACTCTCACTCAGTTTCCCTCAATCCTAATCTCTCTCCCTCACTCTCTCTCCCTCAAGAAAAATGCAAGAAGTCAAGATCCAAAAGTTAGCACACACAAGAATAGCTTGTTCCATTCCGTCTTATCCTTTTTATACAAGCTTTTAGGGTTAGGGTTTTTCCATCCTCCTTGGGAATTCCAGTACTCTTTTTGGCCAAGTGATTGGTCACTCCTCCTTGCATCCACCTAAAGCTTTTGATTTACATACATTTAATTCAACTGCTACTCATCTATCAATACGAATTGCATGGGAGGGAGCCTTATTGTCTTTACATATTTTAAAATAATGATAAAACTTAGAAATTTAAAAAAAAAGTTATAGTTATTCCAAGCTCTTTCTTTCTTTGTGTCTTCACATTGTTAACATTTTATCCCCCTCCTAGTGGAGTGCCAATCCCATGGCACTCATGTCGTCATATGAAGATAGTGTACATGGTGGGGATGGATGGGTTAGTTGATGAAGAGATCTTGGAGAAAAGGGTTTCTTTGATGATGCTGGAGAGAGGTGGGGTTAGAGGTGTTTTGTCAGTGGTGATGAAGAAGAAAATAATTATTGCTAGAGGTAGGGAGAGTTTGTCAGATGCATGACATTGATCTTGATTGTTTTAGATACACCTAGTGTAGCTATCATGTGGTCGTCTCTCCGCAAGGGGTGTGTCTACTTATATTGTGCAATGTGGCATGTGTATGCTATACAACCGGGAGCTACGTCAAGTTCCAAGTACACTCAAAATATTATCGCACACTTGAGGACCAAGTTGGTGCAAGGTTGGGTGTAGTGCTACACAAGGGTGGTAGGTCTATTGTGCATGTATTGTTAGTGTAACTAATACACGAATAGCTAGGTATAGACACATTTACCCCTAACAACCTCCCACTTAAAGGCAAATGTGCCCCTAGTGAAGAGAGAATGAGAAAAAAAATGACAAAGTATAAATGTAGATTCAGTACAATAGGATGAGGAAAGACGTCATCTCATCTAATGCCCATCAACTTTCTGATGAAGGAAAAATGCTCCACTAAAAGACTTTTGGTGATGAATAGATCTGCACAATTTTGGTTAGTTGAGATCTTGACAAGCTCAATAGGCTTGTACTCGATGACCTCTCAGATAAAGTGGTAACGCATCTCAATGTGCTTTGTCTCCACATGGAAGATCAGATTCTTGGCCAACTGAATAGCACTCATAAAATGCGAATGCAGTGTAGGGACCACATCAGTACTACCAAGGTCTGCCACCAGACAGCCTAACCAGAGAGCCTCATTGCAAGCCTCAATATTGTAACATACTCAGCCTTGATAGTAGAGAAGGCCATGCATTTCTATACCTTGGATATCCAAAACAGCACCTCTAGCAAAGGTGAAGACATAGCTAGAGCTGGGACTTCCTTCTATTTGCATGTCTTGCATAGTCAGAGTTAGTGTATTACATGAATCTTTATCTTAGCTACCATAACATATGCACATAGCTATTATTCCCTTCACGTACCTCAGGAATATCCTTCACAGTATCCCAATGCTGCATGCCAGGTGTAGCCATTAGCGTGCCACAACTCCCACTATGAATGCTATGTCAAGACAAGTGGCTATCATGGCATACATCAAACAGTCCACTGCGGGATGCATAAGGAATATTGGACATCTCGACCTTTTGATCATCGGTGACAATAATCAGCTAACTAACCTTCACATGAGAAAGAAGATAATAACCAATAAGCTTCCCATCATGCATATAAAACCACTCAATGACTTTTTTGGATATACTTTGTTTGTGATAAATAAAGGAGCTCCTTAGATGATCACGCGTGATATGCATCCCAAGAATATGTGAGGCATGTCCCATGTCCTTCATCTCAAAGCTCTTCTTGGGTTGAGTTTTCAAGGCATCCAGCTCATCATGAGCTCTCCTAGCAATAAGCATATCATCCACATAGAGTACCAAAATCATAAGATTACCATCACGAGCCTTCTTTCTGTATAAACACGGATCCATAGCACTACGGCTATATATCTATGAATGCATAAAGTCATCAAACTTGTGATACCATTCTCTAGGTGCCTACTTAAGGTCATAAAGACTCTTTCCCAACTTGCACACTAGGTATTCCCTACCTTTTTCCTCAAAACCCTTAGGATACTACATATATATCTCATCATGCAAGTCCCCATGTACAAAAGCGGTGTGAGCAACTGATGTTGTTACCAAGCCTAGGGTCAATCATTTTGATAATAGGAGAAAAGACTTCATCGAAGTCAACACCATGTTTCTACTTGAAACCCTTAGCTACCAATCTGGCCTTATAAGTTGGCTTGGGGTGTCTAGGGATACTTTTCAACTTCTATATCTACGCCATGGAAATTCCTTCTTGCTACTAGGTGAAGGAATCAAATTCCATGTATGGTTAGTTCGTAAGGAGTCAAACTTCGATTGCATAGCCCATCCCATGAGTGACTATCATCTTTGTACATGGCCTCATCATAAGAGAGTGTAGGAGAGCCATAAGGGCCACACCATCCAGTTAGGGGGTGCTTTGTGTGTGTGTAAATCGAGGTGAGATAGTCACCTATGTATGGGAAGCTCCTTGTGCTTAGAGTCCGGATGTGCAAATTGTTGGACTACAGTTTGAAACTTATGTCTAAAAACACATTAGTTAGATAAACCATTTCGTATTATCCAAATGCTTCTGGTGGCTGCAAGGGTGTGAGGGTTGTTTGGTGCATGTAGGAGTTGATGATAGAGCCAGTGTCGGTGGGCCCATTTTTGGTCTTGACAAGTGGTGTGTTTACGGGGAGTTGCTAATAAGTGGGAGTTTTTAAACCTTGTCTAATAGAGACCTAGTCAGATATTGTATGCCAAAGAGTGTCGAGATAGATCCAATATATCCTGATAGAAACCGTAAAGCTAAGATTCAACATCAAGAAAGAGCTGAAAGGGCTAGAAGAAGAGCAAAGATCCTTAGGAGGTATTCTCCTAAGCGCAATAGTCCAATATCACTAAGTGAGAGGTCTCATTGACCCAATTAACATCCCAGTTATCTCATTAGGGGGAGAAGGAAGCTCTAGTGCCCTCTTTCCCTCGAAAGTTAGTCCACTTTGAGCGGGAGTGTAACCCCCCCAATACAAACCCCTAGAGCAAACTTGGTTGTTAATTTGGCACAACCAATTGCGATACCTAAAAGAACGGTGGATTTGCTAGTGCTTAGTTTTTCCTCCCTACCCATTTTCAATGGGTTAGTAGAAGAGGATGTGGAACTCCATATTACTAAGTTCCAAAAGCTAATGTTTAATTATCGAATTCAAGACAAAGGATATATTGTGATGTTCTTCAATATGACTTTAAAATTAAGAGTTGTGGTGTGGTATCATGGCCTGAAAATCAGAACAATAACTATGATAGATTTATTTTATGTGGCCTTCTGAAGAGAGTTTGATCTTGAGAGAGGTGGTATTTCCATTCCACCTACTGCTGCCCAACTATAGTACTTCCTACATGGATTGGATTTCAACATCCAAGTGCAATTGGGTAGTGTTCCTCTCGCTAATATAGATACTGCCATCACATAAGCTGGGGAGATACAACTGCGACTACAAGCGGTCTATGCATCTGGGGCAAATCTCTATTCAAGTCTAGGTCCTAACAATAGTTTGGCATTAACTATAGCTAGTGGATGTCAAGATGTCATAAATCCGCCCATAACAAACCCTAATGCAAGGGGAGGCATCATGTAAAATATACTTACGTTGCCAACTCCTCCCAATGTTTCCATGCCAATGGCTAGCCAAATGGGCCATTAAATAGGAGGAGCCAAATGAAAAATCCCAATGTAATGTTAACTAATCGACCATCAATATCTAACTAGGTGGTTAAACCATTGGGACTCCAAGTGACTGAATATGGTTATTAGTCTAGTGCACCAAATGTTCTTAGGGAAGTTAAGGACATGATGAAGCATTATATTGATATGATATCTAAACAATATATACAAATAGCCATCGATGTAAACTTCCTGAAGAAGTAACAAAACTTAATAGAAAGTTGATGCCTTGAAGAGGGTAGTCCATCAAGTTTTAGCTGTAAATGGTATGGTGGTCAACACTTTCCTTGAAATTATTCCAATTATAAATGCAACATATGCGGGAAGTCCATCCACTTAGCCAACACCTGCTAGAGCAAGATTAGTTCCCTTTAGTAAGAAAGTAGATAGCCAAGTGCTATTAATCATCGAGGACAATGAAACAAGGTTAACAATATGAGGGACTGAAGCAAACTTTGCAAAGAAGCCTAATGGAAAAAGTGCCTAGTGGCAGTGGTATAAGTCTAATAGAACCATTGCAAGTTAATGGCATTGACACTTCTAATTTATGAGTAATTATGAGAGGTCAGAAGGCTAAAGACGGAGATAGAGATAATGTAAAACTTGTTGAGGAAACCCCTAAACAGAAGGATAAGGGCAAGAAAATTCTTAACCTTGATGTGCAAGGTGGTCCTTTGAAGTCTATTGATGGTAAAGCATATGTGAATAAGGAGCCGATGAACAAGAATGTGAAGGCCAAGAAAGAGGCACCTAAGCCTGTGAAGTGATCAAGAGAGAAGATGGTTTGGTGGCGAGAGACGAGGACTGTTGATAACTTTCAGGAATTTGATTTAGCAAGTTCTCTTTATGAGGTCAAGCCCAATGTCAACCTCTTGTAGTTAATTAAATTATCCCCAAGAGTGCGTAAGGAGTTTTAAAAGATCCTTCACATTGGATATATTGTTGAACCCTTGGGTATAGCCCGTGTCAGTGTTATGACTAGTTTGAGCATGTCAAAAAACATTGCCCAAGGGTGCCAACTTATGTTGATGGTATATTGGTGGACCATGACATTGTGGATGCACGATCCTCCACCAACATTATGAGTTTGGAATTAATGGAGAAGCTTGGATTAGAGATCCAAAAATATGCCTCCATGATTTTAAGGATGGATGATGATGATTTGAGACAATTGGAAGGTTGTATTACTAAAGTTCATGTAATCGTTGCTAAAGTTGCATCCTAGATTTTAGGGTCATTAGGTTTGCAGGGTGGCCAATCTACCAAGTACTATTAGGAAGGCCATGGATCTTACAATCCAACTACCAAGTTGACATACTGACTAGTCGTTTGATCTTTGGTAGAGGTGATAGATGAGTTATAATTGATGCTT
Source organism: Lygodium microphyllum (assembly GCF_053477565.2). Taxonomy (NCBI): domain Eukaryota; kingdom Viridiplantae; phylum Streptophyta; class Polypodiopsida; order Schizaeales; family Lygodiaceae; genus Lygodium; species Lygodium microphyllum. The sequence continues at coordinate 108,867,967 of NC_141157.1, forward strand.
ACCCAAAATCACCTCAAAGCAAGAGATCACCCATATCCTCAACAAAGTTGGGTGCGCTAAAGGAGACTTCTGGTAGTGAGACTTTGTCGAGTGATGAATCAAGAGAGGAGTCCATGACGAAGGACATTTACCAAGTAACTCTAAACTAGCCTATAGAAGCTCATGATAGGATCCAAGATGTAGATGTGATAGAGATAGACCTTGTTACAATGAATGATTTGCTATGGATCAGATTAGGGTCTATACTTAGCACAAAATAAAGGAAGGATTATGTATCTTTAATCCAAGAGTTCCATGATATATTCGCCTAGAGTTATGATGAATTGAGGGGTATTTAGCTGTGCATACTATTCCCCTAAAAGAGGAAAGTTGATTTGTCTAACAAAAAGTGAGGCACATGCCTTTTGAGCTAAGGGATGTGCTATTCTACAAAAATTAGGTAAGACTAGTGTGATATTTTCCATACAACACATGGAGTGGTGCTGGCCGGTGGTCATCAAGAAGAAGAATAATAATCAAATTCGGCTTTACGTTGATTTTAGAGGGCTCAATAAACAAACAATTAAGGACTATTATCCATTGCCATTCATTGATTAAATCTTAGATCAGTTTATTAGCAGGTAGAGATATATACTCCTTTATGGATTGTTTCACTGGCTATAATCAAATGGCCATCGTAGAGGAGGTCAAGCTAAAGATGACATTCTTAACAATGTTTGGAACCTTTGTGTATCTTGTCATGGCCTTCGGATTATACGATACACCTGGTTTTTGGCAATGTACAACTGACAAAACCCTTAGTGACATTTTCTCTGAAGAGAAAAAAGTTTTCAATGATGATCTTGGAGCAGCCACAACTAAGGAAAGATGGTTGATAATTTTGCAAAAATGCTTTGAGCGCTGCAAGCAATTTTGCATTGCCCTAAATTTGAGGAAGTGTGTCTTTGGAGCACCCTATGGATTATTATTGGGCCATGTGCTTAGTTCGGTTGGAATTGAGAGACTAATCCAAAAAATATCAAAGTCATTGTCGCTATGAGTCCATTGTGAAATTCCAAGTGCATAATTTCTTATCATCAATTGGATATTACCGACTATTTATTAATGCACTTTGCTCAAAGGACATTACCATTGACCAATTTATTATCCTTCAAATGTTCATTTGTTTGGAGTGAGATGTGTAAAATATCATTCGAGGATGTGAAGCAAGATTTGACTAAAGTGCTAGTCCAAAAAGCACTCAAAAGAGATGAGATGTTCTATGTGTTTTTAGCAACCATGATGTATAGTATTAGCTATTGCTGCTTAGCTCAATTATGGGAGAAAAAATGGTACCATCCGATTGCATTCTCTAGTTGCAAAGTGGGTGTGTCTAAACTTAATTATACATATATGGAAAAATTATGCCTAGGAATGGTCTTTGCTATGAAGAAATTTAGGAACTATATCCTATATGAGAGAGTAGTATTTCAAGCAAAGCTCGGGGGGTTGAGGTTATTGCTGAACAAGTTGCAGCCGTCTGATTGCCTAGCAAAGTTGGTAATCACTTTGTAAGTGTAACGTGCCCGCCTATCGATTGTCCAAGCACGTTTTAGCGGTCCATCGAGAAACAGATCTAAGCATCGTTGCCTGGCACTCCCATGGAATGTTTTGGGGTTTGCCACCTAGGGTTTCTTGAGTCACCTCACAGAACGTTCGCAGCCGATGAACCCACTAGGATCGACCTGAAATCTAGGTTCCTAGTGGTCAAGGTCTCTTGACACAACATCCTAGCATTGGGTCCTAGACATCCTACTTTACATAGAGATACCCAAGCCAAAGCAGACCCATGCCGCACTTGGTTCAAAGAGAATGGGAAACAAGAGGGATGTGCCACTTAACCTCTCTGCTCGTAGGACATAGTACCATTTTGGTCCCCCAAAATGGCATGAACCGGGGTTCTACCCTAATAATTTCTAAGGGTCGTCAGTAAACCTTGTGAAAAGCCTCCTAGTTCTTTGGGACCACCCTACCATAGGATGGACCTGTCGAGGGTTCCGCCCACCCGCTTTCCTCAATAAGCGTTCTTTAGTTACCTAATTAGGTCCTATCGCATTTATATGCAACATTTAAAACCAACTTCCTTAATTAGGCCTTTTAGGGAATAGGACTCGTTCGTATAATTTATGGCACTAACATGAATACATAGCAAGCAATCCTTTTGACAAACAAGTTCCTTAACTTATCTTCATGTTAATCCTTGTCTCCCGCCCATGCACAAGAGAAATTATATGTTCCCTTTTGCCCTGCAGAAGTACCTGGTCCAAATCACATGGCATCATAATTTCCATCAATTTATCTAGAATAGGATCTTCCAATGCCATAGACATTGGGCTCACGGCAGTCTTCAACTCAATTCCGGACAGGCAAGGGGTGTCTACCCCAAGTGGCCTAGGAGTGAAACACAATTTTTGTGGTTGGGCCTTTCCACCACTCGACCTTCGGTCCGTGAATCGAGCAGTGTCTCGGGTTAATCTGCGGTGTGATCTTGAAGATGATCCACACGTGCAAAATATCATTTCCTTAATTAATTCATTTAAGAATCAAGCACAAACAAGCCATTTAGGCCAATATCATTTTCCAAGAAAACATTCTTTTATTCCCATGGCAACTTGTCATCACAGACCCTTGCCATGCATTTATCATCAATCACAAGCACTTGGAATAATCATCCAAACCATAATCCAACAAATAGTTAATGCAAAAGCATTTAGGATGCTGTTTGATCAACCGACAAAAGAAATGGTATTCTTTTCCAAAAGTTGCAAGAATAATCACGATAAACTTTCCTTTGTATACCTGCTCTCTCCCTTGGGATCAAAGAGTGATTCTATGTAAAATTTACTCAACACTCCCTTCTTTTGGCTAAGGCATATGCTAAGGTTTCAAACACTATACAAGACGTAAGTCCTATCATTTCAATGTGAGATAATCAATCTGGCAAGAGCTTTTATGCCTCTTCTCTAAGTGAATTTTATCTTTTAGTCTTTCCCTAGCGCAATACTATGCATAACTTTTAACTTGACCTTATCTTCCTTTCTCCCAAGGCAAGGAATGTGAGACAAATTTGTAACAATGCAAATCTATCTTCCAATGTAAAATAACTCCATGAATTATTTGTAATAAACTCATGGTTTGGCAGCACAAGATAACTCCTTGACCGTTATTTTATGTGAACCCTTCATAGGATGGGTGCAAGACTCTAATGCAAGATCAATTTGTGTACCATCGATGCAAGTTTCATATAATCTATCCCATGCATGTATCGTCTATGTGCATAACCCTTAGGGTAACCTTGCGAACCCTAAACAATATTGTCATAGGCGAAGACTAATCGAAGACTTATCGATGCTTAATACTTTAGAGTCTTATATGCTACTTATGCTATGCATGGATTTGTCGTATATGAACTAGGGGCGATTAACTTCCCTTGATACAAGCACTTCGCAAACTTTATCCTTGAACATTTGAGATGAAATTTATCCTTTTAGTTAAGTCCTTCCTCCCCCCCACCTATCGGTGTGACGACAAGGGGGAGGGGATTTTTTATTTTTTTTTTGAACAGGGGGTGATTCCTACGAGGCAGGGAGGGAAATTACAATAAGAATTCAATTATAAGATCAAGAGCAAGCCACCGAGATTTCAAGGCATCGTGGAGTGTCTTGTAGACTTCGGGGAGCCGAAGGAAGTATTGGTTGAAGTTAGTGATCTTTAGGGTTTACTGAAAATAGAGATGGTATTCCATCCTAATATACTGAAATAACACATTATCTATCTAGAAGAGGAGAGACTGGAGCCTCTTTGTCTAGGGATAAGAAAAGAAAGACTAAACAGCAAGTGTTAAAATTTTCTTTAATTATAGGAACCTTATATCGATGAGGGGTAGATGACATTTATCACCGATGTGCTATGCCTGATGAGGTTCTCTTTATCTTAGAAAAGTGTCACGATTTTTCTTTTTTGGAGGACACTTTGTTGGATGTTGACTGTACAGAAAGCCTTAAGAGCTAGATATTGGTGGCCATCCATCTTCTAAGATGCATTTGCATATGTAAAGAGGTGTGATATATCCCATAGACATGATAGTTGAGAGAATTGGAAGTGGTCATTGATCCCTATTATGGATTTATTACCATTTGAGAAGTGCGGCATTGACTTTGTATGCCTGATTACCTCATCATCCTCTACACAGAAGAGATATATTATAGTAGCAACCAACTATTTCACGAAATAGTCAAAAAAAGCAAAAACAATGAGGAAGGATGATGCAAAAGATATTGTTGGCTTACTTTTCGAGCAAATAATTTGTTGTTTGGTCTACCAAAAGAGCTGGTGTATTACTACCATACACAAATAAACATATCGCCATGCATTGCTATTGGTTGTCAAGTTGCACAAGAGATATGGTCTAGAAAAACTCCATGATATGCTCGTTTGCGTGCCTTTGGATGTGAGGTTTTTTTCCATGTTTCCAAGGACAAATGAAATAAGGTTGCTCCTAAATCAATGAAACACATCTTTCTTGGTTATGGGGATGCAGCAGGTGAGATGGACTATCACCTATCGGATCCATAGGCAAGGAAGGTCATCCATAGAAGCCATGATGTCATTTTTCATGCAAAGAAGACACATAAGCAAGCTGAGCAAGTAGTGAGAGATGCTAGTGAGCCTCTTACCTATGATGAGGCCATACATAGAGGTGATAGACACTTTTGGAAGAGGGCCATACAATCAGACTTATTGTAGAAAAATCTTATGTGGGATTTGGTTCCTTTGCCTACTAGTGGAAAATGTGCTTTACCATTCAAGTAGGTGTATAAGTTGAAGAGTACCCCCAGATACCCCAAGCTAGCATATAAGGTGAGATTGGCTGCAAAGGGTTTTGAGTAGGAGCATGGTGTTGACTTTAATGAGGTCTTTACTCTTGTGGCCAAGATGGCTACCCTATGCTTAGTACTGACTTTGGTTGCTCAATTAGATTTGGATCTTTATTAGACGAATGTAAAGAAGAATTTCTTATATGGGGACCTTCATGATGAGATTTATATACAGTAGCCTAAGGGCTCTGAAGAAAAAGGTAGGGAACACCTAGTATGTAAGTTAAGAAAGAGCCTTTATGGCCTTAAGCATGCAATTAGGGAATGGTACTACAAGTTTGATGCTTTCATGCATTCACAGGGATATACATGTAGTGATATAGATTGATGTCTCTACATGAAGAAGGCTCATGTGATGAGGGCCTTATTATCTTGGTACTTTATGTGGATGATATGTTGATTACTAGGAGAGCTCATGATGAGTTGGATGCCATGAAAAGTCAACTCAAGAAAAGCTTTGAGATGAAGGACATGGGATAGGCCTCACATATTCTTGGCACGCGCATCATGCACAATCGCTCTAAGGGGCTCCTTTACTCACAGAAGGACTACATATAAAAGGTCCTTGAGCACTTTCATATGCACGATGTGAAGCATATTTGTATTCTTTACCTTCCCATGTGAAGCTCACTTATGCAAATTGTCTCCAGACATATGAGAAGAAGGCTAAGATGGCCAAGATTCCACATGCATTTGTATTGGGCACTTTGATATATGCCATGATAGCCACTCGTCTAGGCATAGCATTTGCAGTGGGACTTGTGGCATGCTATATGACTACAATTGACCGACAAAATTGAGGCACCATAATGGGTATCATGAGATATTTGAAAGGCACTCTAAAGATGAGCATTTGCTATGGTAGTTAGGACACTACAATCATGGGTTATAGCGACTCTGACTATGCAAGACATGGAGAGAGTAGGAAGTCCATCCTCTTGGAATGTCTTCACTTTTGTTAGGGGTGTTGTTTCTTGGATGTCCACAGTGCACAAATGCACGGCCTTATCTACTATTGAGACAGAGTAGTATGTTGTAGCTACTGATGCTTGCAAGAAGGCCCTATGGTCAGGCCGTACCTTGGTATTATTGCTACTCCTACACTACATTTAGGTTCTATGAGTGCTATTTAGATTGGCAAGAATATGATCTTTCATGCAAAGACAAAGCACATTGAGGTGGGCTATCACTTCATCAGGGAGGTGGTAGAGGACAAGTCTGTTGAGCTTGTCATGATCTCGATTGACGAGAATCCTATAGATCTACTCACTAAAAGTCTCTCAATGAAATGTTTTTCCTTCCTTAGAAAGGTGATGGGCATAGGATGAGATGATGTATATTCCTCATCCTGTTGTACTTTATGTGCATTTTTACTTTGTTACATTTTTCTTGTTCTCTCCTTACTAGAGGCACATTTAAGTGGAAGGCTATTGGGGGTAAAGGTGCCAGTGCCTATGCCGATTGTATTTACTTCACACACTATGAGCAAACACATGTACACTACATGTGGCAAGCACCATCATTGTCACTTTATTCTTTATTCTTTCAATGATTATTGAACAAGGGAAGGCTGGTCACACATTGTGACTATTGGAGTTCCCACATACAATATCTTTCTCTCCTGCTCTCTAGCTCCATCTGCAATAGCTCTTGCTTTGCTCTTGCTTTTTCTTGTGTGCTTCCATTTGAGCTCTAGCTTTTAAGAGGCCTATGGATGCACCATCAAAGAAAACTTCAATGCATTCTAGAGAAGATTTTACCCACGACAACCCCAACATGTTGCCTCCCATGGTGCCAACCATCACCATTACTTACTCAAAACATGCATCGCTCTCCATTTCACCCCCTCTTTTCATTCCAAAAATGTAGCACATGCAACATGTTCATCTCTTGCATTCTCTCTCACACAAATTTGCAATGACCTATCCTTCCTCCTCATGCTTTCATTCATGGTGGACATGATGAACAAAGAGAGGGTAGGAAGATAAGATTTAATAAAGAAGAAAGAAAAAACCTAAGGGTTTCTCTTTTCTCTAACAGTCCAAGCCTTGAATCTGACAAGTAGGTATAGCTTCAAGATATATCTCACAAATGGGAGTATTGATGTGAAGATCTTTTGTGGGTATACACCTTCTTGGTGTTCAAAGCCATGGAATTTCTATGTTTCTCCTTCATGGAGGTAGTGTGTTTTAAGAATGGTGTCCTTTGTTATCAAAGTTTGAAAATCAAAACTTTCATTAAATGTTGAGAGAAAGAAAGATGTGAATGAAAAATGAGTGTGGTTGAGGAAGTGGACAAATGATCCACCAAAGTGTGAAAGAATGGGAAAAAATATGGAAGTGTTTTGTGAATCTAAAAATGGAAGAGTATCATGGTCCTTTGGTTTGTGGGAGCTCACCATTAAAGTGTGAGAGAAATGATAGCCTCCAAATTTGTCACGAAAAAGGCTAAGAGCATGTGGAACTACATTGACAAATCTTTGGTTTTATCCAAAATTATATGCTATGTGCACATTCATTGTACTTCATTGTTATATTTTTTAAAAGTGAATTGTAAATTCTTGGCTTGGAATTATGAAAGCCATTGCATTTGTTTTCTATTTTTAGAACCTTGGAGAGCTTGCCTAAAATACATGCATGACATTCAACACTCATACCTTAGTTTACGTATAGTCAAAATATTTGATTTAATAAAGGTGCAAAAGGGTGCAATGGGGTTCTTGGGAAAAAGTGGTTGAGGAGGTTCGAGCATAGCTGATTGTTGTGTCTCTTTATCTTCCCTCTTCCTTCTTTCCCAAAGTCTCTTTGTCCATCCTTCTTCTTGTTGTATCTTTGTGCAGAAAACTATGGATCTTGTGGTGTAGAGGAAGGGAAGGAGCCACCCAATTTTGTCTCTTTGTTTGTGTGGATGTCTTGAGTCATTTGTGTGCATGTAGTACTGTTCAAGAGAGGTCAACTTGCATGTTTCATGATGAGGAGAAAAGCTCCGAGCATATAGTTTGCTACTTGGTATCCTGGTCTTCTGCTTCTTGGAGAGCTAGTCATTTTTTGTTACATTGCCGAGATTGGGATCACTATGGAAATTGCAAGAAGAGACATGAAGAGGAGGAAGAAGAAAGACATTTGAGGCTTGGTGTGGTTAAATGTGATAACTAGATTAGGAGATAATAATTTGTTTTCATTGCCATTTCTTCAATGTAATAGTAGTTGTGGAGGAGGAAAGAGATGAGTGTGTGGTTCACCAACGCTATGGCAAGTGTAGAAAGGACCTCTCTCTTATCCTTCTCATCCACAATGGGAGGGAGCTGTTGAAGATAATAGAAGCTTGCCGGTGCACCATCAAACAAAACTTCAATGCCTTCTAGAGAAGATTTTATCATTTGAGGTCACTTGAAGGCTGGAAGATCAGACATTCAAAGAAAAGAACCAGCTTGCTCTACACAGCAAGACAAAGAAAAAAGATGATGATAATTTAGAGTAGCAGTTGCAACTACTGCTATGATAAATGTAGCCACCCTTCACATCTCTGGTGCAACTTGAATAGAGTAGCTATATCATCATGCACTTTCATCCACAACAACCCCAACATGCTACCTCCCATGGCACCAACCATCACCGTTACTCAAAACATGCATCTCTCTCCATTTCGTTGTTGAGAAGTAAGCATGTGAACTCTCCTTATACTCGAGAGGATAAAGGTTTCTAGGTGTAAATGGACTGGAGGACAGGGGAGCAAGAGGAAACCCTAACCCTAACTTCTCCAGATGCTATATAAACTGCCTAAAGTATACACTCACAGTAGAGAAGAGTGTACTAGTTGTACCTTTGAACAACTTACTAAGCAAGATCTTATTCTTGTACTTGAGCTCTCTCTCTCCCTCTTGTGCACACTCTCTCATGCTTCCAACTCTGATTTTCCACATGGTATCAGAGCCATCTCTGATCCCTTTAGGTTCCCTAAACCTCAGCTCGGATTAAGTGCACAAGAAAAGCTTCATTTTCTCATCTTCGACCTTCAACCTCCATAGCCAGCTAGTACCTATCTCCATTGGAGGAGCTCATGTGAGCAAAAGAGGGCATATCGGCCTCCCATTTCTTCAGAAGAAATCTTCCTTAGCATTAGTACCCCTCCCTAGCACCACGAACCCCCATGTTGGCCATGCAGCAGGATGACATTGTGAAAAAATGCAAGCAGGTGCAAATCTGGGCAGCGTGCAGATTCGTACAGCTGCATGCTCAGCTGAGGGCGAATCAATGGTGACCATCTTAGGGCTTTGATAGTCCCCCCTAGTGGGCTATACTCCCACAAAAGGGCTCCTCAAATCTTTGTCCACATGAAGAGATTTTTGTCAAACCCTAATTGTGGGTTTCTCGGTAGCCATATGCAATAAGCTTCAAGCTCACTCATTCTCATTTTTTGTCTATCTGAGCATTATTAAGAGTGATTTTAATCATTGAAAAATCCTTGTAAATATTTGTTACTTTACTGTGGAGCTTAAATGCAAAGGTTCTTCTCATTCCATGGGAAATATTAAGATCGTAAAAATCAACCGTACATTATGAGTATAAGAATGGGATATGGTAAGAGTGCTTCTTGGCACTATTGATGCATTGAATTGATTCCTCTTACTACTTTGCTACAGGTAAATCAGAGAAATGAGTGTTATTGTACTCTCTTTGATTCATCCCATAGCATAGAGTTGATTGACAAGCCATGTTCCACCAAGAACTCCTCTAATAAGCCACATTATCAGGAGGAGCTTGAAGTCTAATCAAGGCTCACCTCATTGAAACCTAGGAAAACAGTAAAACTTAAATCAAGGGTTGTTCGAAGAACAAAACCTCCAAAATCTTATCTTGAGATATTACATATGTATGATTTCCAACCTTTTTCATCTCTACAGCTTTAAAGTTGGCTATCATTCGTAGAGCTATCACAGCTATTTGGTTTGTACTTGGCCACCTGTAAAAGGACTAGACACTGCCATTGCTTAAGGCAATAGGTAAGACCTTCCTATAATGGCCATGGCTTATGGAGATGTAAGGCTTCAAATTCTCAAATTCAATGGAAAACATTTCCATCCCTGGCAAGTCCTGGTAAAATATAAAATGATGGAACGAGGCTACTGGCCCTTCATAAAAGGGACCAAAGTTATTCACCCATCCAATCCCCTTGATGTAGAAGATGATGAAATAGCTCAAGCCATCATCGTGCTTCATTTAGATGAATCTTTAATTCTTCATATTGACCAACTCTCCACTGCCAAGGAGAAGTGGGATGAACTTGAAAGGCTCTATGTCGCTACAGGAAGAACTCCAAGATCTTTCTAAAGATTGAGTTTTAAGCTTGAAGTATAAACAGGGAGAAGATATAAGCAAGTTTATTTCACATATGAAGGGGCTCATGGCACAGTTGGCCTCCGTTCAAGCACCAATTCATGATGAAGATGCCATTCCCATCCTTTTGAAGTCCGTGAAGAAGGTATTTCTAACCCTTGTGACTACCCTAACTAATATCCCAAGCCCAACCTTGGCAAGTACCATCCAGTCAATGCATGGATGAAGAGAAGAGGAACCATAATGAAGAAACTTCAGCATTTACTTCTCGTGAGCAAGTGTTAGTCTATACAGCTTCTACAAAGTGCTCCTTTTGTCATAAAAAAGGACATATTGTAAGCAATTTCTGAAAGAATTATCCTGACAAAATGAAGTGTAATAAATGCAAAAACATTGGGCATATCACCAGTAAGTGTCCCAATGTTCCTGAAGTACCTAAGAAATTGGAGGCCAACTTTGCCTCCCAATCCACAGATGATCGACTCTTTTGAGTCTTGTAACACTCTCTACCGATAACCTTCTTTTGTAGCCTGATTTATAAAGGCATCTCACTGTGGATTAAGGGGGGGGGGGGGGGGGGGGGGGGGGGGGGACATCCTATCATGCTTTATCGAATGCCACCTGGCATTGAGGGGGGGTGTTGAGAAGTAAGCATGTGAACTCTCCTTATACTCAAGAGGATAAGGGTAGCTAGGGGTAAATGGATTGGAGGACAGGGGAGCAAGGGGAAACCCTAACCCTAACTTCTCCAGAGGCTATATAAACTGCCTAAAGTACACATTCACAGTAGTGGAGAGTGTACTAGTTGTACCTTTGAACAACTTACTAAGCAAGATCTTATTCTTGTACTTGAGCTCTCTCTCTCCCTCTTGTGCACACTCTCTCATGTTTCCAACTCTGATTTTCCACATTCACTCCCTCTTCTCGTTCCAGAAATGTAGTGCTAGTGATGTGTTCATAACTTGCACATAGATTTGCAATGACTTGTCCTTCCTCCACATGCTTTCATTCATGGTGGACATGATGAATAGAGAGGAGATAGGAAGATAAGCTTTAATAAAGAAGAAAGAAAAAACCTAAGATTTTGTCTTTTCTCTAAAAGTCCAAGCCTTAAATCTGATAGGCAGTCATAGCTTCAAGATATATTTGACAAATGGGAGTGTTGATGTGAATATCGTTTGTGGGTATACACCTTCTTAGTGTTCGAAGCCATGGAATTTCTATGTTTCTCCTTCATGGAGGTAGTGTGTTTTAAGAATGAAGTGTCCTTTGCTATCCCAATTTGATCATTAGAAGTAAATTTTATTAAGTGTTGAGAGAAAGAAAGAAGTGAATGAAAAATGAGTGTGGTTGAGGAAGTGGGAAAATGATCCACCAAAGTGTGAATGAATGGAAAAAAATATAGAAAATGAGTGGTTGAGGAAGTGGGCTAATGATCCACCAAAGTGTGAAAGAATGGAAAAAAATATGAAAGTGTTTCATGAATCTAAAAATGGAGGAGTATCGTGGTTCTTTGGTTCGTAGGAGCTCAACATTAATGTGTGGGAGAAATAATAGCCTCCAATTTTGTCACCAAAAAGGCTAAGAGCACGTGGAACTACATCAACAAATCTTTGGTTTTATCCAAAATTATATGCTATGTGCACATTCATTGTACTTCATTGTTATATATTTTTTAAAGTGCATTGTAAATGCTTGTCTTGGAATTATAAAAGCCATTGCATGTGTTTTCTATTTTTAGAACCTTAGGGAGCTTGCCTAAAATACATGGACAACAAATAAGGCTCATACCTTAGTTTATGTATGGTCAAAATATTTCATTTAATAAAGGTACAAAAGGGTGTAATTTGGGCTCTTGGGAAAAGGTGGTCAATGAGGTTGGAGCACAACTGATTTTGTTGTGTCTCTTTATCTTCCCTCTACCTTCTTTCCCAAAGTCTCTTTGTCCATCCTTCTTCTTGCTATATCTTTGTGTAGAAAACTATGGATCTTGTGTGGAAGGGGAGGAGTCACCTCATCTTGTTTCTTAGTTGGTGTGGATGTCTTGAGTCTTTTCTATGCATGTATTGTTGTGCAAGACAAGTCAATTTGCACGCTTCATGGTGAGGAGCAAAGCTCCAAGCATATATTTTGTTGCTCGATACCTTGGTTTTGTGCTTCTTGGAGTACTAGGTAAGATCCAGTCAATAAGACTTTTATGCCTTGAAGTTTGTCAAGGAGCTCATCAATCCTTGGAATTGGATGCTTGTTCTTGATTGTCACTTGGTTCAATCCTTGAAGTTCATCAAGGAGCTCATCAATCCTTGGAATTGGATGCTTGTTCTTGATTGTCACTTGGTTCAATCCATGATAGTTATTAATGCAAAGGCAAAGGGCCATGCCTTTCTTATTCTGAAATAGGATTGGAGCTCCTTAAGGTGAATTGCTTGATTTGATGTATCCTTGATCTAGAAGGTGTTTGAGTTGCTCCTTCAACTCAATAGCTTTAAAGATAGACATCCGATATGGTCTATGAGCTATTCGAGTGGCTCTCGGTACTAGCTTAATCTTGTGGTCAACCTCCCTTTGGGATAAGAGTACTAGATTGCTATGCAAAAATGCCTTCTTTTCCATTGGCTAATTATACTAGAAGTTTGGGCGCAAGTGTAGTGTCTTTTGCTAACTTTCTTGCACACTATGGTGAAATGAATGGATGAATGCTTTTGCAATCAATAAAAATTTTGAAAGCTATATATTGGTCAACTGTGGGTGCTTGAATCATCGAGAATTGGAGATTTCATCCCTTTTTATTAAGGGCATCAAGGACAATTGCTATTTCCATCTTTGCCTCTAGTGTAGGGTCTTCCTCTTCCTTCAATTCCTTATGTGTCACACTGGCAACTCTCCCTTTGCCTTTGGCCAAAACGGATTAGTTTTTACCACGAAATTGCCCTTGGCAAAAAGTGTTATTAAGCTTTGGGCATTGTCTATTAAAGTGGCCTAGTTCATTGCAATGATAACATATTTGCACAATGTTGTTGTTGCCACCTATTGCCACCTATTGGCACCAAATTCCCAATTATATTTGTCTTGGCCTTCTTCTTATGGTCTGATTGGCATTAGCCTTTGGCTCTTTTGATGACGAAGCCACGTGGCCCTTTATATGGAGAATTGTGTCTCCAAAATCTGCCATTTCTAGGCTTTAACTAAAGTTCTTGAATAATTGGCCTTGCCCAAATAAATGCATCTTGAAGGTTAGATTGATTCATTGCCTCAAGGCGTGTATCCACCAATGGAGCGTTCAATCCATGGCAAAATTTTAACCCCTATTGGGAGATGTCCATGAGTGGTGCATACTTTAGAAGCGACACAACTTTGAGTAGTAGGCTTCCAAGCTTAGGATCAATTGGTGTAAGGTGAAAATTTCGTTCATCTTTCATGTTTCGGTAAGTTGGTGAAAGGTGTCTCCCGGTACAACTTCCTTCAATTCTTATCCGACCTCTTGTAAACAGGCTTAGTCCTAGCTTTTGATGTGGCTAAACAAACCCCCTTGGTGTAGGGTTTTTGATACTAGCCTCAAGGAAGGTCTAGTGCAATCCATATCAACTTGTTATTGTTAAGATTCAATCAGAATCCTAAATCTCACAAACACAAACATTTCATTTCATGGTGCAACAATCAATCTTTAAATACATAATTTAAAATGGGATTTACCATGTAGGCAATCCCTACAACAATTCTTGGGTTCACTTTTTTTCTCAAGATTTTCCATAGGGTTTCCAAGATAATTTCTTGCCCTTTTTTCTTGCAAGTGTGACAGGTGGGCCAAGATGGTTCCCTAACCACGTCAAACCCTTTGACACACAATAGAATCGACGAGGAGAAAGTGCCCTATACAATGGCCATTACTTCCTGATAAAAACATTGCATATTTGAAACCATGGCAAGAACCAAGATAGAGAGATCAGATTTAATGTCAACTTCTTGGTTTTATCACTTTCAAAACTTAGGTGTAATGGAAGAGCAAGAATATTTCCTCTATGACGTTTAAAATATAACCTATCTTTTCTTATTGATTAACATAGTATTAAAAGAACCTAAGTTTTCCTTTTTCTAACTCTTTTATCTTTATATAATAAGCAGCTTTTACAAATGTAGAAAACCTACTTAAATTATTATATTATCAACTTAACCTAAAAACGAAGAAACCTGGGATTAGGACAAAGGTGTTGGTGCATTACTTGCAACTCCTTTTTTTGCTCCCACGCTTGTGGCCCTCATGCTACTTCCCTTCAGTGCCATTGCTTTGTGGATACCTTAGGTAATCTTGAAGAAATTTACTGATGGAAGCCGAGATAATGGATGTGATGTGGCTTTAGGAGCTTCCTTCGTTGAGTATGGGAACAGGAGAAAGGCACTTGGACTTTGATTCTTGGTGGAAAGGGGAAGGGGAGCATGGCAACCTTCACGTTCTCCTTTTCTCCCTTTTATCTCCTTATCCTTTCCCTCTCCTTATCTTATTTTACCCTCCCCCCCCCCCCTCCTCTCTCTCTCTCTCTCAGCAACGTCTCGACCAAAAGTAATAGGAAGGCTTTATATAAGCCTTAGAGGGGAGGGAGGATCCCCCCCTTTCTTTTGTCTTGTTATCTTCAAAGCTCTATTTGGGCATGTGATCGCATGGCGAGGGCTACTAATGTGTGTAGTGAGTTGGGGAAAGTGACACCTTCTCGTTGTGGTGGTGGGGGTGCATGGTGGTGGGACGATGGGGCAAAAAATGGATGGCGGTGCTGTAATTCGATGGAGACCACTTAAAAAGGTAAGCTTTTTTAAAAAATTTTACTTTTTTTAATTTTTATTTATTCCTTACAATCCCCCATTTCACATGGGTAGGGTAAGGGAACTCAAAATGCTACATAATGTTTGAAGCTTATAGAAAAGTTATTGTGATAAAATAGTATGTCTTGTAGCTTGCAGAACATAAAAAAGGATTTAAAAATGATGTGAGCAGTCTGATTGAGCAAAATGCATAAATGCAAGTTGTTTTTAGCATAAATTATTTCTTTGTGCATCCAGATCAGCAAACGTAGACCACCATAGACATCGCGATCTCCATAAATCGTCAAGTCTCTCTCTGGTTCCTTTTCTCTATTATTACAAAGAAAAGCCTTTACTTAAGGCCCTAGCTTGAGCCCTCTACTTAAACCCTTTGCTTGCAACAAGCAAGCCCCCTGCCTTCAAGAGACAAGCCTCCCCCTTGCTTAAGCAAGCCTTGTGCTTGCATGCATCAAAACCATATAGCAAGATCTCTTCCAAAGCATCCAAAGCCAAGTTGTTTTACTTCAATCCCAACCTCTAAGGGCTACTCATATCAACGCCAAAATGGATTATGGCAACCCCAAATCGAGTCTCGATGTCTTACGCAATGCTGGACTTGGATCTTAGATCATGGTGATGGTGATGGGAATAATACCTCTATCAATGTCCAAACAATAAGCATCAATGACACAAAAGAAGCTCAAATCCTCGATCTTCGCGACAAAGCTTTAGTTCTCACACTCCCTACTCCAAGCACAAGCTCTCACAAACATCGAATGCCGCTCAAAACCAGTCGAGAGAGAAGCAATGGTGGATGTGAGGTAGAAGCTATGGAGTATAAGAGGGTTGAGAGAGAGAGAGAGAGAGAGAGAGAGAGAGAGAGAGAGAGAGAGAGAGAGAGAGAGAGAACATGAGAGAGTTATGTGGATACAAAATGATTGGTACCCTTATTATTTGTTATCTTCACTTATATATGATTCTACAGTGTGTACTTATACAAGGGGTATCCACTCGACTATAGATTATTGGCCTTTACTTTAACATGCAAATCTGAGGTTTGCTAGATATTTATTTGCAAACATAAACTTCAACAAATTTCTAAAACATACAAGCCAATGTGAAGCCTATCGATATAGCTTAACTTACAATTTAGTCTATGGCATGGCATTTGTCAATGGGTCAATCTTATAAGTACAATTCTGAGAGCATTATGCATGTTGCATACCCGCATTCTCCTTTTTTTTTGGATCCTTTGAGCTTGAAATCTTTAACTCAACCCTTGTACATATCAATAAATTTATTTTCACATATTCTCTTCTTCGCCTACGACATAATCTAAGTACCAACAAATCTAGAAGCTGAAGAAAAACAAGATGTTAAATGAAAAGTGAGAATAGCAAACTTTTGTGCAAAATGATAAGAAAAAGATAGGGCTACTACAATGGAGGAAAAGCCTGAGTATAGTATTTGAGAATTTCAAGAAAATGACAAGGAGACTACGAGAGTGTAGAAGGATGATAAAAAATACCTCTATCTAGTGTCTTAAATTGTATTAATATCTTATTCTTGTTATACCTTTGCAAATATGTACTCAAAAAATACCTTAAAATGCATTATTTTGCATTTAAAAACAAGCCAAACATATAAAAATTGGAATTTTCCATTTTTACCATGGTAGTTGTCCCTCTTCTGGTTAAGAGGCTCTCTCTCTCTCTCTCTCTCTCTCTCTCTCTCTCTCTCTCTATAAGGCCCAAACATGAGGCCAAGTTTTTCCTAAATAAATATGAAATGGAAAAGCAACCATAAGAAAACATTACTTATAGAAGAATGCGACCCTAAAAATTGTGTTTGAAGATTGAAAGAGATTGTTGCAATCCAAGAACAATCGGAATGAATAATGTTTACATCATGTGAGGATTACCATAGCATCACACAAAGCTAGAAATCATGATTTGTTGTCGTCCTATATCTTCTTTTTAATTCGACAAGTTATTGGGGCCTTGAAAGGTTATTCAAGCTTCTACAATTGTCTGATTGTCATGGTACTGGTTCAGGGATCTCTGAGTTGAGGCATTTTTGTAAAATAATTTATTGTAAAAGGTCAAGATGATGAATGGAGGATCTTCTCCTTTACCATCAAATTATCTTATTGATGATTAACCTTAAACATTATACCTAGTTCTCTAATATTCCACTACTAAATATGCTAGGTGCAACTAAACTTCTTTTTTTCAAAGCATACAACATGAGAGAAAAACCCCAAAGTAGATTGTAACTATTTGTCCTATATATCTTACAAGATGCTAATAACACACACACATGCACACGTGCGCGCACACACATGCATACACACGCGCGCACGTGCACTCACTCTAGGCAAAGCTCATACTCAAACTTTTGGAGGTTGATCGTGCCCTAGACAAGGTCAATAGATTGGCTTGAACTCGTTTATTGAAAGAGATTGTTGCAATCCAAGAACAATCGGAATGAATAATGTTTACATCATGTGAGGATTACCATAGCATCAAACAAAGCTAGCAATCATGATTTGTTGTCGTCCTATATCTTCTTTTTAATTCGATAAGTAATTGGGGCCTTGAAAGGTTATTCAAGCTTCTGCAATTGTTTGATTGTCATGGTAACTAGTTGAGGGATCTCTGAGTTGAGGCAGTTTTGTAAAACAATTTTTTGTAAAAGGTCAAGATGACGAATGGAGGATCTTCTCCCTTACCATCAAATTATCTTATTGATGATTAACCTTTAAACATTATACCTAGTTCTCTAATATTCCACTACTAAATATGCTAGGTGCAACTAAACTTCTTTTTTTCAAAGCATACAACACGAGAGAAAACCCCCAAAGTAGATTGTAACTCTTTGTCCTATATAGCTTACAAGATGCTAATAACACACACACATGCACACGTGCGCGCACGCGCACATGCATACATGCGCGCACGTGCACTCACTCTAGGCAAAGCTCATACTCAAACTTTTGGAGGTTGATCGTGCCCTAGACAAGGTCAATAGATTGGCTTGAACTCCTTTATTGACATTCCTCTTTTTGTAGGTTAAGTGTGCCATGCTAGTCTTGATAAGCACCGCAAAGACACAATGCTGGATTTTAGCAACCAACAAGCTCTGGCAAGCTTCTACTCATGAAGATGATCAATGCCAAGCACATGAATAGATATTTGGTAGTCCCTTTCAATACACGTAATTTGAGCCACAATGTGCAAGATTAGGTGTTGTACTAATCCTCCAAGGTTGGAGTGCAAAATCTTGGGGTGCCATTCACAACCTACTTGTGGGATGTGATGGGTACATACGTGTGGCCAATAGATTTGCTACTACCTAAAGGGGTTGATTACACTTTTCTAGGAGGCATGGTAATTGAATGTCTCCTCTCCTAAGAGAAAATCGTGAATTTCCCAAATCAAGTGTGCTTTTTAGGGCTCAAGTCTCATGAAAGTCGAGAGACTACTAGGGTGCCTTGTCCAAAACATATCCCATGGTGTAGATCATGGCTAGAATGTTGACTGATTGTGTACTAGTTAAGGCTAATCGAGAGAGAGAGAGAGAGAGAGAGGATACTCTAATGTCATACAAAGAATTGGGGTTGCAAGAATCCAATAGCAACATCATCCCCTTGAAGTCTCATCATTTTCTTTCCTCTTTGGCACACCCAAGTTCCCAAGCGTGCGTTTATTAGCTAGTGTTTTCCTCTTTATTGTTAGCCAAATAAGATAAGTTTATCCTCCCAAATCTATTAGGGGTGTTTTGCAACTTGACATCCCCGCCCCACAAAACCCCCCCACGCCAAAAAAAAAGAAAAAGAAAAAAGAAAAAAGAAAGACAAACCCACCCACACACCCACAACAGAATCTAGATTTAAGTGCAATCCAAGACCCATCCTCCCAATACACTCACCTTGGGCCTAGATATTCTACTACAAGGTGAGTCCATATTGAATGTTGACACCTTGTGTTTGATACGTGAATGACAAGTTCATACCGATTGTTGACACCCATCTGTTTGATGCACAAATGCCAACAGCCAGACTAAATGTTGTCACACCATGTTTGATGCATTAATGCCAGCCCACATATTTTGGAACATGCAAGAATGAGATCAAGATCCTTATGACCCTATAGAGTTACAGCCAAAATTTCAGCTACAGGAGTCTGTCATGTTGAAATTTTCTAAGTGAACAACCATTTTGCATCATACATGACAGCCTCTCCCATTGAACCTTACAAAAGGAACACTTGGATGCTTTATATGTGACCAAATTTCCATTCAATCCATGCTATGGCTTCAAAAATCGCCATCTTAGCTGTAGAATATCTGATCACTCTTGGAAATCTTCTTCAGGCCCAGCATCACCATAGTGAGTGGCACGCACCACCCTTGTTTCTTAACCCCAATACAAGTCAGTGAGTCAGTGCTATACAGGCCCAGAAATCCGAGCTGTACGATATCTCATCATTCTTAGAAACGTTCTTCAGGCCTAGAATCAGCAAGCACACTGAGTGGCAAGCACCACCCTTGCGTGTCGACCGCCATACACGTGCGACTATGATCATCCTCTTATTTAGAGCCACCTTAATCGTCTTAGTTTTACTACAGAACGGTGGTGATTCAACTGTTCGAAGAAATCAAACAAGGGTTTCTACAGTCCTAGCATATGCTTTCAGGTTAGCGCACAGGGCCACCATGTATACAAAGCATTCTGAGGATGTGTGTTTTGGTCGACATGTCTTGCTACCCAAGATCAATGCTCCTTGATTTTGGGGAGGGGTAACTCAACACCCCTCTAGTACTCCAAAACTAATTCTATCGCGACTTGCTAATCAGGACAAAAGCCTTCATTAAACCTCCCTGTTCCACAGTAAGAATGAGTGGTCTGTGCAGGTGCCCAAGACAACACCAGGACATCTCTCATGTGCACTACTACACGCACACTTGTTTCTCCATACAATTGCAACCAGTCCTTGTTGTGATATGACTACGTTTTACTAAGGAAATCCTCATCATGCTCCTTCACAAGAATTCTTGCATTCAGGAAGAAAAGAAGGCCTGCTACATTCTGTCTGTTTTTAACCTAACACTTTTCTGAAAGAGAATATTACAAGGTGTCCCAATAACCACCTGTCTTGAAAGAATAAACTCGGATTGGATTTACAACATTATAATTTATATTGTCACCAAATACAAGATTGTGGATGAGCCTTCCCTACTTAGGAGTGCCCAGCACATGCCAAGAGAAAAGCTTCTTTGTATGATAAATAAAAACCATTGCCAGCATTTCACATCTTTGCAGACAACTTCATTACTGAGGTGTCCTCAAGTGTACGCCCTTTTCGAACCATGCCATTGCAGGAGAATTGCAGTGAAATTGTGATCTGCAGGGGATCCGTTAGAGCTTAAGTTGCTAACTATTTTCAGCACAAGCACCCACCCTCCCTAGCATAGATTGTAATATCTGTTCCACAGTACCTTCCTGGATCTGCTCACCAGAAAAAGCAAGAAATAATGGGATGGAATCTCACACCTTAAGGAAGAATGGTATCAGGTGCTTGAATTCCTCCATTAGCTGCAGACTTGTCCAGCTGCTGAGAGTACTGTTTTAACTTTTTCTTCTCAGTGTTAATCTTCGCATCAGGTGTTGCTTCATCAAAGAATTCAGCAAAAGATCTAACCACCTCTGCAGTTCTGCGAGACAAGGAACCTCCACTTGCCTGGTTGTGCATATTACTATCCTCTCTGTTACCCTTCCTAGAAAAATGGCATGCTAACCTGACCAGGTATACCAGAAGGCTGACAGTTGAAGCTAACCCAGTCACTAGGAAGAGTCCCCAAAAGCTGTTTATATCCAACTGATTAAATTCAACTTCGGTCACAGTTGATCCGCACTGATCTGTTGAAAGCCACACGTCATGAATTTTTTGGAGCTCTCTATTTTCGGCCATTGCAAGAATTGCTGTTGAGATGTCAACCGCCATCTCAGAATCCTTTGGGAAGGCCTGTGTCAGGACATAAAATATAAGTCACCATCTTCAGTGGAAGAAAAGCATCAGCTTTTGAAACACAACTGCATGCATGCATACTCTTGTAAGTGGCCACAATCAGTACAATTGGGAAGAATCAAACAGCTAACATTGAGTACATGAGTGCTTAAGTTCCTAGGCTTCAAGTGCACCTGATGATCTAAGATGCTGTGGTTGTACTTGCAGAATGTTTGCTATTTGGGAAAAGAGCTTTGCCCCTGGCATTGTGAAAGAAGCCTATGGCGTCAAAACAAAGTCCCCAAGTAGTGGAAGCACATAGCATCAAGGCAGACTTCTTGTTTGAACTAAACAATACTATGGATTGGCTTGCAAACTCATCGTCATACTCCCGATGCTCCTTTCTGTGCAGGAAGATAAAGCCCATTGCAGAGGCTTTTCATGTTGCCATTTCAAATTTTCTTAAATGTAATATGTTCTCCAAATTTTGTATGGTACTGATTGAACAGTTGTTAGACTTCCTTGTAGGGTTTTGCATGGTGCTATTAAATAAGGATCGAGCTACTAGGTGTGCATCTTAGGCTGTATATAAGTAGGAACTTTCGATTGTATTCTGTTCATATGCTTCATTCTTTTTAAGGTTTATATCCTCCTATGTGTGAATACACCTTAGTGCATGTTATTGTGAGTATAGATGTGTGAACACACTCTTACCTCTCGTAGGACGAAACCTTGTACTTTCTTTTCTTTCTTTTTTTTTGGAAGTACATGGGCTCAACAGCATGGCTGGAGAAAAAGGTCTGTGGGAAGTGGGGAAAGAAGCCACATGGGGATATAGCACCACCTAGTGTTACCATCTCATACCTTGAAGTACAGGCCATGGTGATCCAAACTGTCAAGAAACATCTCCCAAAGCTCTTGCCAATGCAAAGAGTCTCCCTGGAGCTGCTCTCAGCACCCACTGATTGTGTGTATAATGGAGGACCAAAGCTCTATCGAGGTGCACACTAGATGACTCTCACGAATGAAGACCAATTGGCATCTGACCTTCTAGATATGCCACCTTGCAATGCTCCCAATGAGCTTTGAGATCTTTGATTTCAACATTGAGGACCCTAGCACTTGTTGGTTGGGCAAGGCCTCCAAGCCTACCACCATGCAAGAGCTATCCTTGACGATATTGTGTCTTGCATCTCAATGTCATAAAGCAAGTGCCATCCACACACACACACACGCACACACACACACACACCCCCCCCAGAAAACAAAATAATACACTCGCCACTCAACTCCACATGGTGTAGAATGCTACAAGTCCCTCTTCACACCAATTGGGCTGCCTCAGAATTAGCCTAAAAGTAAATCTCAAATTAAGGCTAATTTATTTCATTTCTTGTACGTCCCCAAATCATTTTCTAGATAAAACTTCTTCAAATACAAAACTCTTGAATTTTTGCCGGGACAAACGGCTCAAAAAGTCCTGTAAAAGGGATCCCACGTTTGACCACTTTTGCATCTTGAATCATTGCCTACACTCCTCGGGTTTGTGATCAAAATCCATTGGCTGTGCCATTTCTGCCAATTGTGACCTGACTTCAACCTTCATCAGTGCCTAGCTTCATTTATTAAGCTACCAAAATTTTCCTTTTAAATTATCATTTGTTCTTTTTCTGGCTCATTAAACATCCCCAAAAAGGCATTTTCACTTTTTGTACAAGACTCAAGACTTTTTCTGACTCCAGCAGATTCAATATAAAAGGGACTACTTGAGCACACCACTCTTCATTGCTTGTATCCCAGTCCATTCACTGCCATCTCTCCATCTTCATCATCACCCTCATTGATGGCTGTCCACCCACTGCAGCCTTCCATCCCTTTCTTTTCGGAGAAGAGAAAATAAGAGTCCTTGGAACAAAATATTCCAAGGCAAAATGCAACATACAAAGCAGTCCTGCAAGGAACTTCTGTATCAAATGTAACAAGGGGAAGTCTATTACAAAGCTTGAATGAGTAACCAGTCAGGAGGTCTATAATGTCAAACCATGTGGGTCTAGAAAAGGAATAAAGTGCCAGAATCCCATGTCTTGAGAAAAGCATCTCTCCCTTAGACTCCAAAGTGCCCTATATTCTCTCCCATCTCCCACAAAGAGTATGCACAATCTCTGCATAGACCCTAGAGAGAGTCTCTGCAGTAGATATTTCCAAAAAATCAATAGCATGGCTACATTGATTTAAGTATGAAGAACGTGCTTTTTGATGTGAGAAGATAGATTTTCTTGCAATAGATTCCTCATTTTCTTAGTGTTTCTCTTGGGGCTCCATGTTTTTGGTATTTCAATAGATTTTCTTGCAATAGATTCCTCATTTTCTTAGTGTTCCTCTTGGGGCTCCATGTTTTTGGTATGCAACCGGGGAAACTGCCATCAACAAGCACCAATAGAGAAGGCCAAAAATGGAGGAAGTGGCACTATTGAAGAGGAAAAAAGCAATGGAAGATTGTAGAATCCTTGCTATTGTTGAAGTATTGGAGATATTCATTGCTAAAGCCACTTTCTACAAGTTGTGCATCCCTCAATGGTAGAAACATGTCACCATCCTGATGTGGGCTTTGGTGTAGCGACATACTGATTCCACTATCTTCTAAAGCTACAAAAAGTTATATCACTATAGTCAATTGGTTCCCACAAAACTAAAGAGCGAGGCAAAAGCAGAGAGAATGACCATCCATGGGATGTTTGGCCTTCATTAATGAATTTCCAGACATCTTTAAGTGGGAGATTGTGAAGAAGCTTTAGGAGTCGTAGTTTTGATGTTCACAAGAATAAGAAGGAAAAGAGCTAGGATCTATTCTTAGGCTAGTCCTAAGCCCTTGGGCAGTCCCATATGTAGGACCTTTGTGTCTCCTCATGCTCCCCACATCTAGAGCAAGGGACAAGGTCTCCACCATAGCCAAGCCATGTAACAATTCTCCTATGTGCTAGTAACCAAAGAAAGCATGAAATCTTTCTTGGTATAAATTCGTCCTCCAAAAGTTTGCAAGGAAAGGCTGTGATATACATTGGTGGGCAGTCCAATGGAGCTGGCACCACTCTCATCTTGCTCACATATATCCTCCTCCCCAACCTAGTGGTATACCCAAAGAAGGGCACATCCTCAAGCATCTTTGCAAATGGATCTCTTCATACCCCCTCCCTAGGGTCCCACTAAAGTCTCTGCAGTGGCCTTATCCTATATGCCCAATGTCTCCAAGCATCTATCAATCAAATTTGAGGGTCTAGTTCTAACTTCTAAGTACCAAGTCCTATCACAATGAGCTACAACTCTAATCCTCTGTCGACAACATCCTATGAACTCTGATTGGTCCAAATCCTCTCACCTAAGTCTGCCATCCATCCTATGAACTCTGAATGGTCCAAATCCTCTCACCTAAGTCTGCGATCCATCCCTACTCAGAAAGTAAACACACTCTCCACTGGTAGCTACCATTGCAAGAAGGATCTCTCCTCTAGTGAATCCAATCCATGTCTACAAAGTCTCTATATTAGTCCATTCTGAGGGTACCATCTCCCAAATGCTCTCCTGTATAGCTCTAGCCCTCCTAATCCTCGAAGTCTCTATCTCTGTATATGAGCTGATAGCTCAAGAAAGGCAAACCACTCCCCTACTCTAGAAGCTACACGTCCAATGAACCTCCCCAAAGACAAGGAGTCCAATGGTGCAGCCAAAAACACAAGTTCAATGTTTCATTTGCCTTTGTAGGGCTTGGTAGGCCACTAGGCAACAGACGAGCACCCTTTGTTCGATGCCCTATCCTCTGTGGAGTGACTACTTGGACTCTTGGTAAGATAACCATCGCATCTATAGTCTTGGTAGACCACTCCGCAGCTGGTGTGCACCCTTTGTCCAATGTGCTAGCTGCTTTGGGGTGGGATACCTTGGGATAAGCATTACTGACCTTCCCTTTTAGGCTCAATTTTGGGCTTGAGAGGGGGGTGTTGAGCTAACACACACTTTACAGTTGATTAGTATATTTAAACAGCCCTAAACACACTTAATTAATGAAAAATGCAAATTGGGCACGCGGTTCAAGAGAGTTTCTGTGATTTTCCAAAACCCTAATTTTTGGGGCACCCTTCATCATATATAAATAGACAAGCTGCCCACCATTTAGATTTA
This sequence comes from Lygodium microphyllum, assembly GCF_053477565.2. Classification (NCBI taxonomy): domain Eukaryota; kingdom Viridiplantae; phylum Streptophyta; class Polypodiopsida; order Schizaeales; family Lygodiaceae; genus Lygodium; species Lygodium microphyllum. Next base: position 108,893,197 of record NC_141157.1, read on the forward strand.
TTCCTTTTGTGCATGTTCTCCTCCTCTGTTGTGTTCAATCTATCCGCCATCCCCAACCCACAGATTGCCTTCTCCTGCCCGTGTTTGACACTCCATCAACCAGTGACAAGTAGCAGCCCTCCCTCTCCATCAAGCGTCACTATGCAACCTGCGTTTGGCCCTTTTCTGCTCCAAGCAACAACTGGCGACCATCTCTACCTGCTAGCGACCCTCCGACAGCTGTGTTTGCAGCTTTCTGCTGCCGCCCACTATCCCAGGCATCATCCCTGTTGTCATCTCTGTCTTTTGACTCCTTGGTAACTAGCGTTTGGTGCTTTCCTCATCTTCTACACTCCAACTAGTAGCCATAACACTTAGGATCCGTCTTCGGTGGATGTTACTCTCTGACTGAAACCAACCTTCCTTCTCAGATAGGGTGGTAAAACCTAATCAAGTACTTAATTACAGCAATTAATAATTGAGTATGCACTGAAATACACACAGTACCTTAAGAATCTTGGACAAAAGACACCTTGTTGGCCCCAAAATTGGCACCCATTTCAATATTTCTTTAACTTCAATTGCCAATGGATCAATTACAAGCCAAGATTCTCTAATCTCCTTGGCTAATTCAAAAGCTCCTTGTTGTACAAATAATCAGCAAGCAATTTGGACCCATTGCCCCTTTATTTTCATGCATGACTTACACAAATGGAACCACCAACTAGCCAAATGTCGCCCCAATTCACAATAGATGGCCTGGCATTTGAAATCCCAGTCAATACAACAAATTACAAGTGCTGATTTCAGTGTACGATGCCTTATCCTATTGGTATAAGTCGCAAGGTGGTTGGTAAACCCTAATTTCTGCAAAAATTTAGGGTTTATAGCAGAGATTCCTTTGTTGCCCACTAAATTTGGCTGAGATCTACTCAAAATGGCTGAGAAATGTTGAGATCTCCTAAGAATGGGTTGGAGGAGGAGAGAGAGAACCAAGATGAGAGGGAAATTTGATTTTCTTCGCGAGAAAATCCTAAAATTTGCTTGTTGCCTGCTCCAGCCTGCATTTAATGCAGTCACTTGTTGCCACCTCCAAAATGCTATCACCTCATCAGCAATGCTATTGCCAGCCCCTAGAAGGTGTCTCCTTGCTATTCCCTGCCTAAGGCTCCCAGATGGTTGTCTTCTACAACAAATTATTGTTCTCGGATCATAAAATGGACCAACAACTCCCTCTCTCTCTCTCTCTCTCTCTCTCTCTCTCTCTCTCTCTCTCCCAAGCTGTAAATTGACTAAATGGCTCGGACCTAAGTTTTCTCAATTTGCATGGACATTTTTACCAAGTAGTAACCTTCTAAACCCATCTTTCAGCATTATCCAACCATTTAATTAATTTTCAGAATTAAATAATCCTGAAAATTGATTTCAGCTCTTCTGACCCTACCCAAAATTAAATGTGCCCATTCATAATTAAATTGGCTAGGCCATTTGCAACCTAGAGTGATCGCCGATCTCTATTGCATTAATTAATTTATCAATGCTAATCCCTAGTATCACCACAGACACTTATCGGCCAAACAATTGTCCTAGGGTCCAAACTGACACCAACTAACCACCAAAATCCAATTGGCATAACTTATCATAACTTTTGCATTTGAAACCCACTACATCCTCGGGGTCCTTAGCCTGCTACCATGAAATAATTGACATGTGTATCACATGTGCTAAAAACCTCGCAAATTTAATTAGTAACTTAATCAAATGTTATCAGCAAGATTAAAGCATCTCCAAATTTCATGTCCCTGTGATAGACCTCCCCCTTGAAATCCCTACAATCGTCCTCAATTGCAGTTCATTGTGCCAAAGGAAAAGCATACTACACTGGAATATACATAAGGTATCACAGTTACAACATTGGCCACTATTGTCTAACCATGCCACATGCCCCAAACTTGCTACAAATTTCCAAGCAGTATAAACATGATATAAATCCGAAAGACAATCAGAACTATTGCTAGAAACTCATTGGATGCATCCATAACTCATATTTCTCAATTGTTCTGACTGCATAACCATAGTAAAGCATATTCTCAACATAAACCATGGCTGAAACTATCGACGACGTTTACTAACATGTTGTTGTCTATGGAATGAGCTGTAAACCCTTGAAACTTGAGCATAAGCTGATCATAAACCAAACACTTATTGATTTGAGAATTGATCACAAATTTCTACAAATATGATTCCAAACTAATCACAAACTGATTGCAAAAACTAATTAGTAACTGATCCAAAAAGTAACCATAAACAGTTCTCAAATTGATCAAAACATATGGCTGCCCCCTACAATCTATCCATAACATCATCGATCCAAGGGATTGGAAATTGATTCTTTATCGTGATTCTATTCAGAGCATGATAATCAATGCACATATGCCATGAACCATCCTTTGTCTGCACCAAAAGCACTAGAGAACAAAAAGGAGATGAGCTGGGCTGAATCACCCCTTTTTCTAACAGCTCATTCATCTAACTCATAATCTTCTCCTGTTGGGCTGCAATGACTCTGTAGGGTGGCCTTTTAGGTGGGCTACTTCCAAGGATAGGATCTATGCAATGATATTCCGGTTGTTCATATAGTAGCCACCTCAAAAGTGATTGAAAGAAGCAATCAACATACATTTTCATAAATGACATGAGATCCTTCTCTAACTTAGATATGTTCCCAACATTCTCGCTATCATCTTTGTCCTTAGTAAAAAAAACAAGTACGCTTAAAGATAATCTTTCATCACTTTAGAAATGGAAGCTACAGATACAAGGACAGACTCCCCTTTTAACTTTACATCAAGTGTGAGTGTTTTTCCCTTATGTTGAATAGTGATCTCTTTTGCACACATTGCATGCATATGGTGACACCATGGCATTCCAAGCAATACATCACAACCCTGAAGTGGAGCAACGAATAACTCTTCGTTGTCCATATATCCCTACATACATTGGGCCTTGCACACCATGCATTGGCTATTGCATACCATAGGGATTTATGCCATACATTCCCATATGCGGTCTCTATTCAACCATAGCATGAAAAATCGTGCTACCACCAAAGTATCCTAGCTGCCCCATCATAGCATGCATGCCCGGCTGTCCAAATTCCATAAGATCAGCACTTTCATGATGGCATTGCATTTGCATTCTTTGCCCCATAGGTGCTCACTATTTTGCCTCATTAGCATCTTTGGGAGCTTCAAGTGAAGGCTTTGGCATTACCTTCGATACACCTTACTGTCCCGAAGGTGTAGAAGATGAATTCTTCTTCTTACCCTTGCTATCATTCTTCAGAGTATTAAAAAATCCGGTGAACTAAGGATCCTTAGCCAATTCAACAAAGAGATTTGCTACTATCCTCATCCGATTCTCGAACTAGTCATCAAATTCCTCTTCACTTTGCTGGTCATCAACTTCATTATGCCTTGAAGGCCTTGCATCTTGCCCAACAACAACATTTTCAGCTTGTTGTCCATGGTCTGCTGAGCATTGTCCAAGATTAGGCATTGCATTTCCTTTTTCCCCATGTGAGTGTCCATACTGAGAGGCATATTGCCGTATATGAAGATATATTGCGGTAATTTCTCAGCTAAGAGCAAAAATCAGCACCATTACAAAGTTTTGGCTTGCAATCAGGTGTCTCGAGCCCACCAAATCAAAGGATTGAGTGGTATCTTGGCAATGGAACCATGAAACCAGCCTTTCTTCTTGGATAGGGTGGTAAAGCCTAATCAAGTACTTAATTACAGCAATTAATCATTGAGCATAAACTGAAATGTACACATTACCTTAACAATCTTGGGCAAAAGACACCCTATTGGCCTCAAAACTGGAGCCCCTTTCGGTATTTCTTTAACTCCAATTGCCAATGGATCAATTAAAGACAAGATTCTCTAATCTCCTTGGCTAATCCAAAAGCCCCTTGCTGTATAAATAATTAGCAAGCAATTTGGGCCGATTGCCCCTTGATTTTCACTCACGACTTACACAAATGTAACCACCAATTGGCCAAATGCTACCCCAATTGGATGGCTTGGCATCTGAAATCCCTAGCAATACAACAAATTGCAAGTGTTGATTTCAATGTACGACGCCCTATCCTATTAGCACGGGTCTCGAGGTGGCTGCTAAATCCTAATTTCTACATAAATTTAGGGTTTATAGAAGAGATTCCTTTGATGTCCACCAAATCTAATTGAGATCTACTCAAAATGGTTGAGAAATGTTGAGATATCTTAAGAATGGATTGGAGAAGAGAGAAAGCCAAGATGAGAGAGAAATTTAATTTTCTTCACGAGAAAACCCTAAAAATCTGCCTACTCAGTCTGCATTTAATGCAGTCACCTATTGCCAAGCACCTCCAAAAGTGGCAGCAGTCGCATGGGCTAGACAACCACTGAGTGGAAGGCTGATAGCGAAAATCTACACATGGAGTGAGAAACTTGCACACAAGGATGGGTTTGAATGGTGGGCACCCTATCTATATGTAGGTGCGGAAGGATCCTCCCAAATTAGGGTTTTGCAAGTGGGACACGAAAACTCTCTAGAACCACTCCCTGTTTAATGAAACTTTCGGTAATTTACTATTTTGGAGCTGTTTTGAAGAGCTAATCAGTGGTCCAAGCTCAGCACCGTCACGTCGTAAGCTTCCCCCCCGTTCCGTATAATCACGCCCGCTCCCCAGATTGATCGCCCCCCCCCCCCCCCCGTCTATCCACCCCGCCTGACCGTTTCCCCCTCGCCTAGACGTTTTCCCCCCGCATGTCTGCCCACACGACTACCCCCCCTGCCCCGCCTAGCCTCTCCCCTCCGCCTACCCGTTTCCCTCCGCCTGCCCGTTTCCCCCCGCCTATCCACCTAGGCATGATTGCGCCCCCCCCCCCCCCCAGCTTGTCCGCCCAGGCGAGACTTCTCCCTCCCGCCCCAACAGTTCAATGCCCCCCTCCCCCCCCCCCCCCCCGGTGCGCTTCCCCCATCCGCAATCTCGAATCCGTCCACAATGTATCAAAAACAACAGCGTTCCCCCCCCCCCCCCCCTTCTACGCTCCAATTGCTCCCTCTATCTGCAGCAACTTCCCCCCCTCAAGTAGCACCGCAACGTGTTGGGTAGTTCTCTCAGAAGGGACGCGCAATGGAAACCTTTGGTCAGACGCCGGCACACTCAGCGAGTGCCCCCCCAGTCAAACACCTTGCACGTCGTCCTCTCTAAGGAGCAGCTCTTAGCCGTCCAAGCTAAGGAGCTGGAGCTAATGGAAACAACAATTTATGGTCAGGTAGTAGGACATTCCCCAGCCAAGGCCCAGCTTCGGGATTGGCTTCACTCCACGCTGTACATAGGTGTAGCACAGATCGTGGAGGCGGTCCTAATGGGCCAAGGGATCTTCATGGTCCTACTCAATTCGGCGGACGCAGCTCGCAAGTTACTCGCCAGTTCACCATACGCGTCCATGAAGGGGGTCATATACATGGTCCCTTGGTATAGTGGCTTTACAGTGGAGCCATTTGTACTCCACAACAGGTTTCTTCGGCACCCGGTCACCCTTCTTTTCCCCGACCTAGCAATAGAGTATCACCAGTTGGTGGAAGACTTTGGACGGCTCTTCGGCACTATCCTTCCCGCGTCTTTCGCGGATGTAGTGACAGCAGCAAGAGTCCCAAAGGTACAAGTGGTAGTGAAAGAGGTCAAGAATACCCCACAATTCCTAGAGATTGAGGCAAGCCGGCACTCCTTTAGGCAGCAGGTCATTGTGACTGGGCAACCAAGGCAGTGCTTGTGCTGCCACCACTTTGGACATCATGCAACAGTTTGTACATGTTTTGGAGCCAAGGCGGCTCCGCCGACAGGCCCGTAGGTGGACGTTGAGGGCTTCACACGGGTCCAAAGACAACAGAGAAGGAGACGGCAGGGAGGGGCGCAGCCAGCTCCTGAGACCCAGCCTCGACAACAGGGTGAAGGCGGGCGAGCGACGCCCCCTCGACAGAGCACTTCACAGTCCCCCCCCCCCCCCCTTGTTTGTCCCACCCAACAGGCCCGCAGCCCCCCACATCCTCCACACCCACGCCACAGACTGCATCACCTGAGTTCCCATTGTCCCCTCACCCACGCCCCCCCACATCCCATGCCCCCCTCCCCACTAACCTTGGCCCACAGCCCCCCCTTTCCAGGGCCACCAAACCCCCCCCCCCCCCAACACCCGCCATGCATCTCCGTCCATCCCACCATCCCTCGATCCTCTTCCCCCCCACCACCTCCCCTACCGAGCATCTCCCCTGATCTGCACCCAGTTCAGGTGATCCCCCCTAGACCCACCCCCCCTCCTCCAACAAGAGGTGATGAGCCACACACACCTACCTCCTTGCACCAACAGTCTTCCCCCTCCCAAATAGCCACCAACTCATCTCGAGACAGGCACAACTATTGCCACAGGAGTTCTTCTGCAGTGGCCCATGGTCCTACCTGAGATTTGAGGAGCGCTGAGAGTTTCCACTACCTCTAGAGGTGGGGATCTTCATGGTTCATAAGTCAAGAAAGCGCAAGGTCCATCTACTAGCACCACCGGATGGAACAAACTACACCTTTTTTCTTCAATCCTCTTACTCAAGGGAGTGGACGACTACATAGATAGAGGAGTTGAAGAGTCAGGTGGCGGATCACATCTCCCAGTGGATGGGAGATGAAGGATTAGCACTGTTTGCACAGCAGTGGCCTGGTTGCATGATGGACATTAACTGGTGGGCTGGTGCCGAGGTCCCACACTTGAGCATTATCTTTCGAGCCCCTCCACAGTGGAGAGCCCCGAGGGACGTGATTGAGTGGCCCCAGGCACAAGAGGCCCGTTTCTACCAATGTACAGAGTCGCGACTCTCAACATGGCTGATAGATGCATTGATAGTACCACCTGGAGCATCTATCACCCCTATGGTCCCGGCCAAGGGCCACCATGGGGGACTGGAGTTCACCATCCAGACTGGCAAAAAAGCATACTTGCATGCCTCACAGTTTCTCCTCTTCATTAGCAGCATCCACACCAATGTTCAGTCACTCACAACCTTTCCCATGAGCTTACATCTTGCATCCTGGAATGTGAATAGTCTCCACTACAGTGGGGCACGTGGTTCCAAGAAGTTGATTGTTCGGCAGGAGTTGTAGCCTGCCCTTGTCGGACGAATTGACATCTTGCTTCTGCAGGAGCACAAGCTCACCCCCACCTACACTCAACGGGTAGGAAAGGTACTTCCGAGCAGCTCGCACACTTACTGGGAGCACGCCATAGGTGCCCACGGCACGAGTGGAGGCATATGCACCTCTATTAACCCAAGTCTCACCGCCTGTGTACGAGACCATGGGACGATAGTGACAGGAAGGGTTCTATGGATCAAATTGGACATTGGGGACTCGTGCATTGGAGTCCTCAATGTCTATGCCCCTACAAAGGTTAGGGCGCGCAACAGGTTCTAGGTGGAGATCGTAGATGAAATCCCAGAGGTGGACTCCTAGATCGTTGGAGGAGATTTCAACAACTTGGAGGCTTTGGAGGACCAACAGGGCTGGCAAAGGCAGAAACTACCAAGGTATGGCTGGGGAGGAGCAGGAGGCATGGGAGGTCTTTTTGCTTGCAGTCGGAGCACGTGATGCTTGGAGAGACCTTGCCTTCCATAAGAGGGAGAGGTCGCTAGACTTCTCTTAGGGATACAAGCGGCTAGGTGGAGTCCTTTTGGAACAGTTGAACAGGTTTTATGTGGAAGAGTGGGGAGGCTCTCGTGGAGGCCAGATTGAGCAGTTGGCAGGCACCACGTTGCCCCGATCATTGCCCGGTTCTCCTGACACTTGACCCCCCAACATCTGCCCTAGACACACGATCCTGTCAGATCCCTGACTCGATCTATAGGAGGGAGGAGGTGACGAGACAGATAGAGCAGATTTGGACCAGAGAGTGGGACAGAAAGGATCGGATAGCAAAGGAGGTTGCAGAGGTCCTAGCTGAGTCAAGCAAAATCTGCCAAGAGACAGCCATACAGGCCAGGCAGCAGTGCTAGGAGGAGACGAGAGCACTCTGGTGGGACCTGGCAGCTAGGCAGAGGTTATTACAGGAGGCACCAGAGGATCCTACCCTCCACGCACAGCAGGTGCGCGCGCAAGCAGCCATTGGTGGCCTAGAGGACAGGCACTCGAAGTTCTCTTTCTGAACCTCAGCAGCCTTCTGGGCGTGGAAGGGGGACACGATGTGTAGGGAGTTCTTCCAAGTGCACCAGTCTCGCACCGTAGGAGAACAAATACCTAGCCTCTGGGATCAGTATGGGAGGACTCAGTCTAGCCCAAACAAGGTGATGGAGATTGCCACCGACTCCCTATTGATGGCCTTCCAGGAGATTTTCACTTCAGGACAAATGCCAAGGAGCCTCTCGGCAAGCCTTATTAGTCTTCTCTCCAAAGGGGGAGACTGGTTGGAGCTTTCCCAGTGGAGACCGATCGCCTTATTGTTAGTGGCCTATAAGGCACTGGCAAAGATGATTGGTAGGCGACTACGCCCTGTGCTTCCAGACATCCATGACACACAAACAGGCTTTGTCCAGGATAGGAGCATCCTTGACCATGTATTTACCTTCTTTGAGGTGATAGAGTGGGCTCAGCATAGTGGGCAGAGACTGGTTGTACTACTCTTGGATTTCGAGAAAGCTTATGACAAGGTAGACAAGGATTTCCTAGAAGGCATGGTACCATGGTGAGGTTGAGATTCCCCCAGGTTTGGATTCGCGGAGTCTCCGCCCTTGACAAATCGGCCACCAACAGGGTTCTTATAGGCGAAAGACAAGGGGAGGAGTTTTGGCTGGAGAGATCGGTTCGACAGGACTGCCCCCTGGCCCCATACCTGCTTCTACTCTTTGCAAAGGCGATGTCTCACTTCCTCAGGTCACATGTGAGCAGGTTACGCGGACTCCAACTTCCAGTAAGAGAGGAGACCGGGTTGTTAGACTCAGAGTATGCAAATGATACAGCCCTCTACATAGAGGACGATAAGTTGATGCTAGAGAGAGTGAGGCAGGAGCGAAAATCAACTGGCGAAAGTCGGTTGGTTTCCTCACAAACCAAGACTCTCACGGCTCACCTCACGGCTGAGCCCTGGTGGTTAACCAAATCCTCCTAGCGACGGCCTCATACATCGCCTTGTGTTGGTGCTTCTCCTCATCTTGCGTAGTGCAGTTTCGCCGCCTAGTGTGGAATTTCCTTTGGTCAGGGTTGGATGCTTCCAAGGATTCCAGGGCCAAGGTGGCATGGGCGACCATCATACGGCATCAGTCAGAGGAAGGGCTTGGGATCATAGACCTAGAGTATCAAAGTATGGCCCTCTTGGGCAAGCTAGTTGTCCACAGTCTCACACCAGGCAGGCAAACTTGGAAGGTCTTATTGCAGGAGGGCCTTCAGGATTATAGACCGAGGCTTGGCGGTGAGTGGAGGCCGTCCTTGAGATGGATCTTCACGTCAGCCCAGATCACCTTTCCTACGCAACTTTCTCCGCATGTGGCAAGGCCTCCATAAGACCCTAATCCAACGCCCCCCAGGCTGCCAAGAGGAGATAGACCGTCAACTGGTAATCTGGAACCCCCAGGTCAAAGATCCGAGAGGGGCACAGATAGGTGAGCGCCCCCACATCCAGTGGGCTGGCTGGGAGGCTGGCCGGGCTTGTACCATCAAGACATGGCAGGAGTTGTATAAGATGGCAGATAGGTGAGCGCCCCCACATCCAGTGGGCTGGCTGGGAGGCTGGCCGGGCTCGTACCATCAAGACATGGTGGAACTTGTATAAGATGGCGGATAAGGTGCTGCGGCAAGTATCAAGCTGCCAAAGAGGAGTGGAGGTGAGGAGAAGGAAGATAGACGCGACAATACCTCCGGAGTGGCTTGTCCCCCGATACAAGAGCCGATAGAGCCCGGGGAGGTATGGGCACCTAGGTTTTCACCAGCAAGCATCCCCCTACAGGTGGCAGGTAGAGTGGGCAGCACCTCGCAGGGGACTTTCATCACCTATGGGAGCTCTCGCTCAACCGCCAAGACCCATGGACTGCTTATTGTTTCAAGCGTTCCAAGCGAGCTGTAATGGCTGCCTCTCACATAGCCCACGCACCTCCAAACCTACGAATGTAGTGAGCTTACCTCGATGCCAAAATGAGTTGCCCCCTCCTTCGCACACGCCGGTAGTTCCACGATCCTAGATGCTATCTCAAGCATCCTCAAGCCTGCTCCTTCAAGCTCCATCCATTATAGCCGTGCGCAAGCAAGAAAAGGGAAAAGAAGAGAAGAAGAGGAGGAATGGCAAAGAGCCTTACCCTCTTGATCCCTCACTCCCACATGCTCACTCCCTCACCCTCTCCATCTCCCTCTCTCAATACCACACCCACACGACCAAGGAGAAGAGAAGAAGAAAAGGAGAGAGATCTCTTGTTAGCCACACACCAAAGAATGAGCTTCCATTCACTTTTTGAACTTTATATGCAAGCCCTAGATTTCCATGGGAGCCCATCCCTTTTTACATGACCGGCCTTTGTGGCAAGGTCTTTTTTCCTATTTCCCTTTTCTTGCCTCATGCCTTAAGCCTACACCCGTCTATTCCTTTACAAATAGCACAGGAGGAAGCCTGGCGCTCTTTTAAAAGAGTTTTTAGAGTTTTTTGAGGCGCCTTCTATTTAAAATTGCGGTTTTACCTCAGCTTAGCTTTTAGGAGCCACCTCTGCGCCTTTGCTCTTTTCCTATTCTTTCCCGCTTTTTGCTTCATTTTTCTACCATCTTGAACTAAGGTTAGCATTACCCTCCTCTGAGACGGGTGCCAGTCCCATGGCACTTGGAGGCCTCTGTTGTGGAAGGGTGGAGTCTGGGCCAAGGCTGGGGGACTCATTTGATTGGGAAGCTTCGGTAATGATTTGGATGGAGAACCCAAGGTGTGTCGAGTGGATGATGGAGGCCTTCGAGGTTGGTGGTTTGTAGCATCTTGTGGTACCTGGAAGGAGAAAGTGCTTGACCTAAGGAGAAAGTGCTCGTGCTGGTGGAACAGGGAATTGGGTCTAACCCTAGGTAAGCCTAGATGATGTCCCACACTTGAGGATTTTGTTCGTGCAAAGGGGGGGGGGGGGGGGGGGGGTGCGGTGTGTGTAGTTTAGGTTGACAGGTCTAACCATAGGTAAGTGTTATGTCATTAGATGTGTCCTGCCCTTGGGATGCCCTAAGCGTGAAGTGGGGAGGCAAAAAGGGCTAGGGGGTTAGGAACGGGGCCAACCGACCAAGGTCACTAGACATGCCTAACTTAAGGACCCCTAGGTGCAGTGACTATGAGCTATGTGCCGCGACTTGCGTGTGGACATGTGGGCTTCTCTTTTTTTTTTTTTTCCCTTTTTAAGCCTTGCTGAGGTACAGGATTCGGGCAATAGCTAATTGCTAGTTCTCGTCATTGGAAGGTGGTGGTGAAGGGGATTTAATGAAGTGGCTCAAAACTTGCCGGCTTTGCACGAAACCCTTAAGGTTTAATCGGACCTGGAGAGGATTGGTGGAGAGGAATGGACGGTTGCAACGGGTGAACCGGCTATCACTCACGTCTTCAAGAATAGCAAGGCAAAAGGAAGGTAGAAGGCTGACTCACATCATTAGGCGGGTCATCACATAGCTATCAATGGCGTTAGGGTCAAAAAAGAGTGGGCGGAGGCCACATTCTGCCGGGGTGGGCTCTTGCCTAAGTAGGATTTTTAATAGCCTAAGATAGTTGCATGTGGTAATGAAGGCGGGATCTAGACAGGAGGAGAAGTCAACAATAAAGTGAGTCATGGTGGCATCTAGGCTATCGGAGGTGAAGGTGAGAGCTTGGGCTAAGGTGGTAGTATAGGGATTATATATGACGAGGAAGTCGTAACGGCCATGGGTGTTTGCATCAAAGTCTACCCCTACCCTACGAAGATACGCCATGTAAGTGGGGTTGTTTCTCTCAGCAAGGAGGGTATTACAAAAAGCCATCCACGCGAACACATTGTCGTTGCAGATGCATCTCCGCCACAATGGCTGGCACTCGTATCTGGGCACGGATCGAGACACTTCAAAAACCTTATTTTGCCAGTACTCTGCATCCTCAGTGCCCCAGAGGATGGGATTCTTCACTCTTTCTTCCATCCATTGTTGGCTTAGCCAGCTTCCAATGTTGATCACCTCGTCCACTATTTTAGAGGTAAGGACTCTGCACAAGGCATTGGGGATGAGGAAGCTGAAGTTGAAGAGCTGTTTCTCTTTTTCTTGTCTTTCCCAGACTATGAGCTCCGCATGGAAATTGGCTAGCAGGTCATTTGGGAATGGGGGGAGGGGTACAGATGGCTGTGCCATAGGGTTAGCCCTCAATCTTTTTCTAGCTTCTTCCACCATCTTCCTTCTCTTCTCCCTCAGGGTGGTTTTTCTTTCCGCGGACACGTCTGCTAGCTGCCTCTACCCTTCAAAATGGGGTGAAGGGGGTTGTGGGATCACTTCTTATTCGAATCCGCCTAGGTCAAGTTGCAGTTCAACTTCACTTCCTAGGCCCTCTTCCTGTTGTACCTCCTCTACGAATCCCAAAGCATCAATCTCATGGGGGGTTAGGCCGGCCAACAGGTATTTACGTTGTTTATCAAGGCTCAGCCCAATTGCAACAGGTTGGGAGGGCATATGTAGCCCTGCTGCAGAGCTCTGCGTGCTATGCTCAACTTCTTCTTTACCACCTCCAAGGACTCCCCTTCCTCTGCGTGAGTGGCATCCATCAGGGTATTCAGGAAGATTTGTTGTTGAGTATTGAAAGCCACTTGGGCTGCCTCTACTCTACTTTCTACTAGGACTTTCTCTTTTTCCACAAGAGCCAGGCGACGCGCCAAGGTCTTCACTCTTCGTTCATTTTGGCCTGCCCACTCTTCGGCTCTCTTTTTCATTTCCTCCATACCCTCTCCTTGTCTTTGTACCACGGCCATGAGTCTCTGCTCCTGGTCTTCCAATTCCCTGCTCATTCTCTCCTACTCTCTTTCAAGACTCAGCTTTTCGGTCATGGTTTCCATTTCTCTGTGGTGTTGTTCCTCTTCTCGCTTCCTTCCTTCTTCTCCTACGGCAAAATTCTTTCATGCCCCATTCGATCCGATTTATTTTTGCGGCCAGATCCTCATGTTGCATAATTAAAAGCTTATACTCTCTTTGCATTTTCACTAGCTCTTGATTTTCATCTATGAGCTGTTGCCGCCAACTTTGCTCCCTTTCTTCCTTGGCTTTTAGTTTCCGTTTCAGATCAAGGATTTCCTTTTGTTGCATAGCCATTTGCCTCGTCTTTTCAAGCTGGAAGACTGCCACCAACTCCTTTTCCACTTCCAGCTCGGCCGCCACTATCTTTCTTTCCTCTCTTGCCTTCTCTAACTGAGAGAGCAATCCATCCACATATTCATCATGGTTTGCTCGTGGCGTCATAGTGGTAGAGATTGGGGTGGTCGAAGCTTCCATCTTTTGGCATCTCGGATCTTGCCTAGACTCGGCATCTGTGGCCGGCCTTTTCTGCCCGGTGGCCATAGTCTCCCCGCTCTTTCCTTGTGCTAGTTCCTTATTGATGAAATACTGCATCCAGGCCACAAAACTGTTCACATTGGTACTGGCTAGGATGCTTGGAGTGACACTGGTTGCTTCACTAGCGGGCACCAAGAGGGACGGGATGGGATGAATGGAAGCCTTGCCCTTGCCTTCGATGACCATGGGCGGCATGACTTCAGGTACGTGAGCGCTTAAGCCGGGTCTGTCCTCCCTGGGCGGACTTAAAGCGTCTAGGCCATCGAGTCGGCTTTGTTGTTTTATGGACCGGTGAGTTGCTTTGGCCATATCTTCCTCCTCCTGTCTCCTCAACTCCGCCTCCTTTTCCACAACTCTTATTTTTCTCTCTTCCTCTGTTTTCCTTGATTCTTCTGCCAACTTTTCAGCTTCTTCCTTCTCTTTCTTTTTCCTCTCCACCACCTCTCTTAGGGATTCCCTTTTGGCTCTCTTTAGATCTTTTTTCTTCCTTCTTCCTGCCCCCATTCTGTTTCTTCTTCTAAGCTGTCTTTTTAGTGGGCTTCTTTGTTTTTTTCCATCCGGATTGAGCCTCTTGCTGCTCCTTCTCTATCTCAGTTTCTGTCCTGTCGCTCGATGGCTCTTTCCCTTGGTAGATCGGTGACCTATCTCGAGTCTCATCTGCTCCTTCGTTTCATTGTTGGGCTTCTTTTACAGCCTCCTGGATGATGGCCGTCAACACACTTCCATACCCGATGAAGGAGGCTTTCAAGAAAGGTTTTTTCCTCTCCATATTTTTAGAGGCCAGGGATTCCACGCCTGCCTGTCTGCTGCCTAGGGCTAGTGCTTTGGCTGCTTGGTCTATAGTCTTGCGTACGTAGCCATTCCAATCCACCTCATCCAAGGTGTGGGCTGCCACATTCTCTAGCATAGGCACACTGATTTGGTGCATAAGGGAGTTATAGCGTTGGCTAGAGAAAAGTGAGTGCACCAATTTTTCTTGCATGCGGATCTCAGCATCGGGGATATCCTATATGCCGATGCCGTCGTTTGTCAAAACATCCTCCCTCTTCATCTTTAGCATAGCATACACATCTCTCTTACGTTTCTTCTCCACCTTAGGCTCTAGCCCCAGTACCTTCTCCACCAAGGCCTAGTTTAATGGCACCTGCACCTGTCAAGCATCGTCCCCTTTTCCCACAGTCATCGTTCCGCATTCTTGGTCGGGGTTGTACATTCTCAGAAATTCCACACACTTCGTGTGGTCAGATTCCTGCACAAACTTCTCTAGGTACTTGGAGAGATTACACTGTTCCACTACTCTCCTTGCGGCCTGCTCCTTGGCTACCACCTTCTCAAGATTGTAATGCTGCGGAATTTCAGCTGACTATAAGCACGGTTTTCTAAGCTGATACTGTACTGCGTTTTCTCCTCCTCCGTGAAAGGGAGTCGATGAGCGCGATCTTGCTGCGACATCTTTCATTCCTGTCATGAACCATCATTTCCATTAGTGCTTCCGAAAGAGTTATTTGCTGAAAAGAAAGGCTTCGTGTTTGTTGAATGAAAACATTTAAGCTCCAACATAAACTTTCCTTTTAGACTTTTGACCCTTTAATTCAACATTTTCGTGACATTTTTCCTCAATCGCAAATTAATGTGTTTCTTTTCTTCATGCGTTTAAATTTCGACTGAGGTTTTCACAGCGGTGTGTTTTTTCCTTATGTGTTTAGCGTTTGCTTGATTTTGATTGGTTCCAATTTGACTCACCCACCTTACCTTATCCCCTCCCCTTCCGGATTTGGGGAGAATCCTTCCTAGGATTGAAAGCTAGCAGGCCCAGGGCTGTTAGCTTACGGTCAAGTGTTTACTTTCGCATGAGCCAAGCATAGAAGTCTAGATTGTACTCCAACTGCATCGCGGTCTAGATCGAAGGGTCGGCTACCCATGTGTATGATGTAAGTAAGGACATCTGTCATGACGTCACCGGAATCGATGCGACTAGCAATATGTAACTCTTCCTCTGTCAGGAAGTGGTCAAGGTAAGGGTGTCCTTTGATGTGCTCTTCTAGGGGTCAGTCACGAATAGTTGTTAACACCCTATATGAAGTTGGAGTGACATAAGTTGAGTTGTATTCCGATGTCTTGATGGCGCATCGTTGCTCAGTGTTGGTCATTATTTGGCATCCTTTGAGTTCCCATTGCAATCGAAGAGCATATCAACTCCATAAGAATGGGGATTTGGTTTCAGCAAGATTTTTCAACTCCTCTAATTCTCGATCAGTGATAGCAGAAGAGGCTCGCATATCGTATGACGTGATGAGCCGCTGTTTGATGGCTTACTCTGTAGATATCTCAGTGCGAAGCAACTTTGCAGCTAAGTGGTGTGCTTTGACGAATGCAAATTCTAGTGTGTCCCATGAACAAGGCATTGTACGAACTTCCGTCACAAAGGGTTCTTGCAACAGGTTCAAGTCCAAGCAGTCATAGCTCAAAGCCAACGACATAAACGTGGCATCTAAGCGTTTGAGGCAAGCAATGACGTCATCCCTTATGTCTCTGGCTAGATCTGCGGCCAATGACAAGAATGATTTCCGCTCATAGGAGTCTAAGGCCTACGGGTGGTTGAGGTTTGACAGAACTAGAGAGTTTGGCAGCAAATCGTTACGGGCTTGGTTGTTCCTGAGATTGTGGTTGGGTCGCTTGCCTTGCCCAACGGGCTGGGACAACTGGACTGTGAATGGGGCATCACTACTTGTAGATGCGGCCTCCTGAGTCTTGATTGAGTTGCGTGGGACTGGTTTGGGAACAACAGGCTTAGATTTGGGCTGGTAGACTTGGTCGGTCTTCATGTGCATAATCAGTTGTGAGTCAATGTGCTTGGTGTCTCGAGTCTTCTGCGGCGTTAGGCCTTGACACGTTGTATGGTGGGATATGGTTACGTGTGAGGGTGGCACTTGATCAGTACTCTTGGCTGTTTTAGACTTAGGGATCCATATCCAGACATTACCCTCATAATAACCTTACGCTTGCAATAGGCTCTTAGGAACCCATCGTGGCTTGACCACACGTCGTTGTTTGTAGCTTTGTTTTGGCCTCCCAGGTTTTAAGGTTATGTTGTTAGCCTTGCGAAGGCGTGGCCGATTGCTTTTTGCCGATAGGCTCTGACGTTTAGGCACCCACCTTAACTGGGGTTCATGGGCATTGACCTTGGTTTCAGCAAGTTGCTGGCATAGAGGCTTAGGAGGGTATAGCAAATCACAACCCTCCTCCTTGGGCTTGGCTGAACGCGCAACCTTGGCTAAAAGCCGCCACTATGCGGACATTGCCAATGGCTAAGTGGATACGCTGCAACTCATAATCGACATTGCAGTGAGCTTGTTTTTTAAAGGTTCAACCCAGTAGTGATTCGGTGCCTGGATTTTCAGCATTTGGCAACACATAAAATGTCATTGGTATGCTCTCAGACGCGATAGAAACTATGGCCCTACATTTCCCTAGGAGTGCATATGATCAACCCCCATATGGGCTCAGTTTGGCTAGTGGGCTGTAGTTGTGGTTTGCCAATATGGGTCCAATGATCGTGGGTTAAGACATTGAAGCCTGCTCCCTCATCGATCAAGGCGTTGACAGTGCATGTTTGCTTGGCAATGATTGCGATGCGGAGGTAGGCAGGTGCTATGGTTTCCTCATTTTCGTCACCAATCTCCATGATTGTGGCTACCCGTACTTTGACCGGCAATTCTAACATTGGTGGTTCGTGCAAGGGATGAGTGGGGGGGGGGGGGGGGGAGGTAATACTTCTTGATGCAACTGCCATTGAAGAAGCCTACGCCCTCGCCTTCTTCGAGAGTCTCGAGTTTGACATTACCGGTTCGCATGATGGCACAAACCCTGAAGGGCCCAAGACCTTTAAACTTCATTTTCTGTTTACGCCCCTTAACGGAGTACATAAGCACTAAGTCGCCTTGTTTAAAGTTGCGCTGCTTGACATGCTTGTCAAACCAACTTTTGCGTCATACTTTCTCGTATAGGAGCACATGGATAGCTAGGAGGCGAGTTTCCAAGAGGCGTTTGAGTTCAATTAGACGTTTTGTCCACGCTTCCTTCTCTTCCCATCGTTCGTGAAGCGCAATCCTCATGCTAGGAACAAAGAACTCTACAGGTAGAATTGCTTAAGTTCCATAGGTCAACCTAAAAGGTGTCTAGCCTACAGCCATCTTGTAGCCTATGCGGTAAGCCCACAAGGCTGCCATCAATTTGTTATCCCAATCAGGGCGCAAAGCAGAGACTACCTTGGTCAGGACGTTTACTAGAATTTTATTGGTGGATTCCGCCTGGCCGTTTGCCTGAGGGTAGTATGGCGAGGATTTCCGATGAATAATTAGAAAGGTGGATAGAAGATGCGCGATCACTTCATTAATGAAGTGTGTGCCTTGGTTGCTAACCAGTTCGATGGGGCAGCCAAATCATGAGATCACCTACTCCCATAACAACTTGGCAGTCGTTCTCGCATCATTCTTTCTCGTAGCCCTTGCCTCTACCCATTTCATCAGATAGTCCATGGCTACAATGATATACTTGGCTAGAGAGTATTGTACCGCAGGACTAATAGGTCCTACAAAGTCAATTCTCCACTTCTCGAAGGGTTGTCGTGCAATTATCGGGGTAAGCTCCATTTGATCCTTGCGAATCAGAACCTTTGTCCGTTAGCACTCGTCACAATGCTTAACGAATTGTGCCGCATCGCGAAACAATGTGGACCACCACAGTTGAGACTGTAGCACCTTCCGGGCTGTTGTTTCTCCGCTAAAGTGTCCTCCAGCGAGTCCACTGTGTGCTTCAGAGAGCACCCCGTGCATCTCGTACTCGCATACGCATCTGCACAACAATCCGTCTTGCCCTAGCCTATACAGCTGACCTGTTATCAACTGATAGGGTTGGACCTTGAGGATGAGCCATCTAAGTTGGGCTTTCTCTATTGGTCGTTCAGGTAATCCATGCTCAAGCACTTGGACTATGTCGTTTGCCCAATATGTCGTCAAGTCGGCTCGAAATAAATCTCTCTCGCTAGACAGGCTAAACAAGTGCGCGTCTGGCAAATCATCCACAATGCCTCGTCCAGCGGCCTCTCCCATGGGGATGCATGACATGTGATCGGCCATGTAGTGCTATTTTCCTTTTCGTACAACCATGGAGAAATCGAATTCTAAAAGCAGAATAAGCCATCGAGCTATGTGGCTTGTAGCACAAGATTTGTTTACTAAAATATAGCAAGGCTTGATTATCCACAAAGAAGGTAGAAGGACTGGCTAACAAATAATGCCGAAATTTCATTAGGGCAAATACCATGGCCAAACCTTCTCTTTCTGTTGTCGAGTAGTTCATCTCGATCTCAGTGAGTTATCTACTAGCAAAGCTCACTGGATAGTCGAGATTGTGTTTGCCAGGTTGGCACAACATTGCCCCTATAGCGAATTTCGAAGCATCAATATACACGTGGAAGGTAATGGTCCAATCTGGGACTCGTAGAATCGGTTCTTTGGTCAGAGCTTTTTTTAGTTCCTCATATGCGTGTTGGCATTCCTCAATCCATTCGAATATAATCAATAGCTTGTACAAAGGTCTAGCAATCAATGCATAATTCAGCACAAACCGCCGATAATACCCCGTATGGCCTAAGAAGCATTGCACTCCCTTATAGTTGGTTGGGGATGGAAGATCAATGATGACCCTGACTTTTGAAAAATTCGTGGCAATGCCGTTTTTCGACACCAGGTGCCCTAGGATACATCCGTGCTTTACCCAAAACTGGCACTTTAAGGGATTCAGAGAGAGGCGATATAGGCGACACCATTCAAAGACCGCTCAGAGTCTGTCTAAATATTCTCTCTAGGTCGAGTGAACACGCAAGTCGTCCACGAAGACCTCTAACTCTTTCCTAAGCATGTCTTTAAATATAGTACACATAAAGCGTTGAAAGGTGGCTGGAGCGTTCCTCAACCCGAAGGGCATGACTATGTAGGTGAATACACCCCACTCAGTGGCGAATACAGTCTTATGCCTATCATCAAGATGCACCTGCACCTGATTGTATCCAGAGAAGCCGTCCAAAAAACTATAGGCCTCTTTGTCCGCCACTCTCTCGAGCATGTGCTTGGTGTACGCCAATGGGTAGTTGTCCCTCTTAGTTGCAGCATTCACCTTCTTGTAATTGACGCATACCCTAATCTTTCCATTCTTCTTCATTACAATGACTAAGGGTGATACCCAATCTGTATGCTCAATTTCGTAGATGAATCCCGCTCTCATCAGCTTGTCGATCTCTTCCTTGACCGCATGAGCGTGTTTTGGATTCATGGGGTACGGTCGCAGCTTGGCCGACGTGGTGTCTGGCGTCATGGGTATGTTATCTATGAGTCACTACACTTGGATCTACCCCCTTGAGTTCTTCTAAGGACCAGGCGAACACATCTATATACTCTCGTAAGAGGACAACGAGACGTGTCTCCTCTTCCTCCGTCAGGTCATCGGCAATAAAGACAGGTCGGCGTGCCTCCCTTTCCTGGGCCAGGTTCACCTGCTTGACCCTGGCGGGTCCCTCTATGGATTCACTTATTTGCCCTTGACGTTTGGCCCCCAGCAGGATCACTACCCTATCGCCCTTTTTAAACTTCGTAAATCTCTTGGGGAGGTCATGTGGCTTTCGTTGCTCGTCCGCTCTTGCGTCCTTAGATTGTTATGCCCTCTCTTCTTTCAAGCGTCTGTGCCTCAAGTGGACGGGCAAGTCCCCCTTGGTATGTCTAGTCTTGGGATGCCTCGGTATTTCTGGGTCGCCTTTTGAACTCACCTCTAACTCGAAATCAAACTCCCCGTATTCGCTAGATGAGGTAGTCTCCCCCAATGGTTGCAGTTGGGAGGGTGACTCTGTTCTAAGCATTGGCGTGTTACCTGGTTGGGTTAGGCCTGCTTGCTCCAGATCTATGGCTCTTACACGTTCCAACCAAGCGCGGTCACAATCCACGCACATGACCCTTTGCTCTATCCTGAAGGTATTCTTTCTCTTCGGCTTGGAATCTACCCGTATATGTTATATCACTCGTCCTTTGGTGTCGTATTCTATGGTATCTATCTCATCCTCACTCTCGTCACTACAGCAGCAGTAGTCCTTGTATTCGTCATTGAAAGCATCTTCGTCTGACCGCTCATCGTCTCCTAGGTCTTGGTAAGTCTCGTGTATTTGATCGGGGACTAGGGCCCAATTGTATCTGAGGTTTAGGTCATGCACCCTGGCCCATTGCCACCTTGGTTCATTTAAGAGATCTTGGAGTGGCTTGAAGTGTGATGTTGGATTGCCTGCTAGCTTGCCGGTCAAATACTCTAAAACCCCCTAGAGCTCCCTCCAGTTGGTTGGCACTTGGAAGGTGACAGGGTTGGGTCTTCTGCGGAGGTTTCCTGCCATCACACAGATTGGTATTGAGGGTGCACCCTTGGGCTCGCCGATCATCTTAATGGCCTGTTCGTACTGCTCGTCGTTCGAGAACGGCAAGTCGATGGTAGCAAGGACATGCATCCAATCTCGCTCGTCTTTAGGACATGGGATATACTTAGTTAGGGGCCCATAGGATTTCTTGATCTGGGTATTACCCTTGAGCATTGTGGAGATAGCATCGAGCTCAACTGGTGCAGTTTTCCAGGAGTCCATTTCTACCCTTTTGGCTTCTGTTCTATTGCCTAGGAAGATAAGACCATTCCCCCAATCTTCGATCACTCTGGCATTGAGCATCCAAGGTCCGCCCAATAGAACATCGTAGTCCACTCCCTTCATGACTATAAAGTCAACTGAGAATTGGACTCTAGCAATTTTCACCGGCCAATTCTTTAGCACCCCAAATGGCTTCACTTTCATTCCGTTAGCTAATGTGACATTGAACCTAGTAGTCTCAACAGGTGGGTTGCCCCAAGTCTGGAGCACTGCATGGCTCAGTACACTAACTCCCGCCCCTGTGCCTACAATCCCTTTCCTTGTTGTGTTGCCTAGGGCTAAGACCGGTAAGACCACGTGCATCTCGGTGCCTTCCCAAAAAGCATTAACGTGCAAGGATTTAGACGTGGAGTACAACTCAAACTCGGTATCTGCGTCTCTGCATCATGTTCTTGTAGGCCTGCAGTAGCTTGCTCTTGTGACCCTTCAACCCATTGCTTCAAATCCCGCCATAGGATTGGATGCTGCCTAAGCAAATCTCCCAGGCTTAACATCACCGGGGTGGACACTAGAGTGGTAAGAAGGTTGTTGGCTGCTCATCTTTCTCCTGTTCCGGATTGTCCTGGCCAATGGTCCTGACTGGGTTGCTGGCCTGCAGAGTTAAGGCTTTGCCTAAGCAGTACTGCTTGTGGCACAATCGCATCTCTCGGTTTTGATGGAGGGGGTGAGAGTGGCGTGCCGATACTAGGAGATCCTCAATCTCGTCCTCTAAGATGGGCTCCGTATCTTTCAGGTATTCCTGAGCCTCCTTTACCCACTCCTTCACCTTCTCGATGGCCTCTAGTTGGCGCTTTGGGTTGGGGTACTCCCCTACCCTAGCACTTCCCTTTTCAGCCGTCTTTGGAGCTGATGTCTCTGCCTCAGCATTGGTGACTTCCTTTCCAACAGGTAGCGTTGTGGCACTCTCAATTTTAAGCACGACTTTGGCTTCGGGTCTCTTCTTCCTTTGCCTATAACTCTTCTTCCCTATCGAGGCTGCGTCCAGATTGCTAAGACCTGGCAGTGATATGCCGGCGTGCTTCGTTTGTGCATGGGTCATGACATGCAATGGGATAGGTGTAGCCTCCCCATCAAGATTCTCAACACCGAACAACCCCAGTGGGACGGATGGCACGTTAGCTGAACTGGAGGAGGGTTTTCGCTTTGGACAGTCAACGAAGAGATGAGTAATTCCACACTCAAGACACCTTAGGTCAGCATTGTCCCTATTTTGTTGCTCCCTTTTAGGACAGCGTTATGAGATGTGTCCCCAGTGACCGCAAGTCCAACATAGGATTGGACCTTGGGGCTGCCCTCCTAGGCCTCTACCTCGCCTCCTACCTAATGCCATCACCAGTACTGGTCGATAGTCCATAAGAACTACGTTGCCCTCATCGTCATGCGGGACGTAAGGGCATACGTAAGACTCTTCCTCGTTTGGCTCTTCCACGTAGTGGATTGGAGCGTCGCTCGGTGGATGTGTCACATAGGGACCAGGTGGTCTAGGTATTCTAGTAGGATTTATATCCATTCTAGGAACAACCGGCTTAGCATCGTTTGGCACGGGAAGGGCCAATGGCGCTCCCCTTCCGAAGAATTGTTGTGGCCTATTTGCTAGGTAAGATTGACCGTATGGTTGTGAGTACGGAAGTCTTCTAGGCAGTCTACAATGTGCACCATCATGACCAAACCTACCGCAGTTAGCACAAGGTCGTGACCTGAGATCTTGACACTCAGCCGGCAAGTGGTTTCCACAATAGTACACGCATTGGACATATGGTCGCATTGGTCACCTTAGCATTTCCTGCATCTTGGCTATTTCCATTTTCATATCAACCAATTCTTGGTTGGTGTCTGCAACCTTTCCCTTATCTCGGGTACTTGCAGGTGATCACTCACTGGATGCTGAAGCTCTCTCTGAACTTCTTGATTTGGTCTCTTCTTGGTTCGAGTTCCTAGAGCTCCTCTCCTTCAATTGGTCGTCGACTCGAATGGCCTCTTCAAACACCCTAGCTAGCCCGCCAATGCTTTATAAAGCTCCTCATTTCGTATTCCACTAATGAATACCGTTAACACTACTCTTTCAGTCGTCGTTCGCCCGTCAGGATTCTCTTGAAGAGACTCCTTACGTGGGTCACATAGTCGCGGATGTCCTCTTTTTCCTTCTGCTTGATGTTCATAAGTCGTACTAGCAAGTTGTCAGAGTATCCGGGCTCGGAAAATCTCTTAACGAAGAGGTTTTTCAATCCATTGAAGTTCACTCGCTCTGCGGCGTCTAGACTTGTGTACCAAGTGCGACCCTTGTCGCCTAAGCAAAGCCCGAACGCTTGAGAGTGTTGAATCAAGTCGGTGAGACCATTGGCCTCGCAGTCCTACTCGAACTGCTCTATAAAGCCATACGGATCGTCTTGGGGCTGGTACTTATCGAGCTGCTTAGCAACAACTGGTATCTTAGGCTAGCTCTTGGAGTGTTGGTTCACCCCTAACCCCGCTAGTAGTGACGTAGCTAATGCTACGGCGCTCTGCTCTACTGCTGTGTTGTCTAGCAATTGCTTCATGAGAAGCTCACTTAGCGTCAAGTCTCCTTCTAGCGCTCTCTCATGGTCATTTTGATTCCTGCCTGCTAGGTTCAGCATTCGTTGTATCTCTCGCATCTTTGCGTTCCAGCTCACGCTCCTAGTCTGCTAGTCTCGGTTGTATTCCACTATGCCTTGCAGTGCTTTGTGGGCTAGTTTCCTTTCCTCCTCTAGGTCAGCTATGATGACTTCTGCCGCTCTACCGCGGTGCTCATATCGAGTGTGAGAGTTGTAGCTACTCACCAACTGCTAGATCACTTCTGGAAAAACTTCTAAGTCAAATTCCTCGTTCTCCCTGCGGTCTGAGCTTTCCTCCGACATGGTTGTGTTTTCTTGCTCCACCAAGCTGGTGATAAGGTTAAGAGGGTCGGGTAGATCCACATCTCTGTTGCTATTCGCTTAGTCCTATGCTAGGCTCCACTTGCCCGTCTATGTCTTCGGATCTCCTCCTATTGGTAGGTTCCTTCACGTTCTTTTATCTAAGCGAGTTCCTTAATTATTGCATACAATCCTTAAGTTACCACCACTCAACGAGTGTGTTCTTTTTCGTGCACTTGTGCTCAATTAGACTTTCGGTTGTTTTTAGGTAAACTTTAAGTGCTAGAAGTCAAGGTGAGTGCGAAGAGCAAGTGTCTAAGCAACCTGCGCACTCTTATCTTGTCTTAGGCATGATAGGCTTGTTCGATCAATTTCCGGCCGTCTTGGTAGGTTTTAGGGTTTCTTACTGCGCCGTCTTACTCAATTTAGGTTCGTTTGGAATCTAGGTCTCCACTAGCTGTCATTAAGGCGCTGACTCTCTCGACAACCTACTCAAGTTGCTAAGCAACCGCGTCTTGTGAATTTGCCTATTCCTTGCGCCAGAATCGAGTTATGGGCGTCGAGATGGCTCAAAAGGTTGGTGCCGTTGAGATCTAGCTGGGTCTGGTACAAACTTCCACAAAATTTGCAAAAGTCTGACTCGGCCCAACTCGTCTGGATTGCAAGGGCCGAGGGGTAGACTCGGATGGTCCGAGCACCAAATAGGAACACCAGCCGAATTTACAGCTCGGACTGCCGAACAGATGTGGCCGAGGGCCGAGTGGGCCGAGTGGTCCAAATGGTCCGAGGACCGACTCACATTAGTGGGCCAGTTGAAAAGAGCGGAGTCAAGTTGGCCGAGGGTTGAGTGGTCCCAATGGTTGACTCGGATGGGTCAAGCGATATGTGTTCGAGTCAAGTGGTCCGAATTAACCGAGGGCCGAATGGATTGATTGGTCCGAGTGGTCCAAACGGTCCGATTCTGGGACTCGGCCCAAAACCAAGTCACTCGGACGGGCCGAGTCATGCGCGACAACGGCTGCGCCGAGGATGATCTCGTTGAATCCAACGATCCACGCAATCACCAGGCACACCGTATTCCAGATCACAACAAATACATAGCAGGAAAGTTCAGATATACGAACTCCCTGATGGCAAGATCGAACTGAATCAATGATGGAAACTCTCTCTCTCTCTCTCTCTCTCTCTCTCTCTCTCTCTCTCTCTCTCTCTCTCTCTCTCTCTCTCTCTCTCTCTCTCTCTCTCTCTCTCTCTCTCTCTCACTCATATGACGGATGGACCAAAGAAGGAATACTATGACGGATGGGAGCATATGGAAAGACCACTGGTCATGATGATCTCACGCATGATACGAGCGAAGAGCTTGACCCCACATGAGATTATCAAAGCTGAGTTGGGAGAATCACCCATGGTGCCTGAGGCCTTGGTTCAAGCAATGACTTTCATACATAGACTATAGGAGCTCCCCCAAGGTAGATACCCACGGCTAGCCCTGGCCTCTTCTAGACAACTAGCAGCAGACGGTGACAGACACTGTTGGTATGCTCACATGAGTACATGGATGAGTCTACATGGGCTGCAGATTGACAGACTACCCCCCTTCGACTATAGCCTGGATTGCCCTACACTTGACCTAAGCCGATCAAAGCTAAACCATGTGATTAGAGCAGACATACTGAAGTTAGATACGGAGAAGACCTGGATCCGACCCCCCTCCCCCCATGGCATGAGGATGGCACACTACCAGGCCCACTTCCTTCAGGTATCTGAGGATGCTTTCATCACCCGACCCAATTACATGAACACAAAGCTGCCTCATGGACTACGCACAGTTATTGGTCAGATCCGCACCTCATCCCACCACCCGAGGATTGAGACAGGCAGATGGGAGGGTATACAGACAGAAGAACGCATATGGCCACTATGCGACAAAGAGCCAGAGACAGAGGAACACTACATCTGCCGATGCACTGAATATTATGACATACGAGGTAGATACCACTGTCTGTTTCAAGAGGGTTTTGGACCCTTGAGACGAATCATGCAGTTTGACAATCAGAGATGCTTAGGATTCTTCCTCTTGGAGCTCCAGAGGCGTAGAGCAACAATTCTACGGAGAAGGAGGCCCCCACAGCTCGGCTCACATAGACAGAGAGCAGTCACTGACTTTTTCACTGTTACACGACAGAGTATGGTAGATACCACCGCTACTGCCACACAGCCTACAGGAATATATCATCATTGGACCTCATCTTCTGTAGGTGTCCCTTTGGATAGAGCAGTGGCACTTAGCCGGTCTAGCCGCCCACGTCCACCCGGACAAAGGCCTAGACATCCACACCACAGACAAATTAAAGACATCATTGAGCGCCACAGGAGACAGATGCCGAGACGCCTCAGCCATGCAAAGATACACCTCCCTAGAGAACAGACATATCATTGATGGAGAGTTTTCCTTTCTCTACTCTCACTTTCAGATCACTGACATGTTTCCCTTTTATAGGACACTATTTCATTTCCTTTTCAGTCTTATAGGCATGTTTTTCATCTTTTTTCTTGTTCCAGATGAGAAACACACCATCATTGTATGTACTGCTTTGGTCTCATAGGCCACATTTGTGAGGTTGGTGATAGGATCGAGATGCAGCTGAGAGTGTAGTAGACAGTGTGAGAGTGAGAGAGACAGAGTGAAGCACGACACCCAATCCAATAGATTGAAAGAGTGTAACATAGAAGTACAAAGTACAACCCTTAAACCTTAGGGTTGTAGGGGGTGTTCACACCCGACACACGGTAAGTGTGTAACATAAGCACATAAGAAAATAAGACTATAAGTCTGGGGGAAAAAACCTCTCCTACCGAGAGTAAAAAGTGCCCCAGTGTCCTACTGATCACCGACACTCCCATATGAGCATAGGCGTAAGGCGTAAGTGAGGCGTGAGTCAAATACCCAACAAACCCCCCTAGAGTGAAGAGTGATCAAGAGTACAAGGATCATCCGCCACCAAAGGATATCAAATTTAAAGCATCGCGAAATGCTTCAAATTTTTCACGAGGAAGAGCTTTGGTGAAGATGTCTGCCACATTACTGGTGGTAGGACAATAGACAAGGCTAATATCACCTGCATGTAGCCTCTCTCTAACAAAGTGATAATGGATCTCAATGTGTTCCGTGCGGGTATGAAACACTGGGTTCCGTGCCACTGCAATGGCACTCTGACTGTCAGTGAACATAAAAGTAGGCTCCGTAACAAATACATCCAGATCAGCTAGCAAGCATCTAAGCCATACGCATTCAACTGTAGTAGTGAAAGCTGCCTTGTATTCAGCTTCACATGATGATGTGGCAACAGTGGATTGTTTTTTGATAAGCCAAGAAATGCAAGAAGAGCCAAGAAAGAAACAATTGCCACTAGTGGAGTGACGTGTATCATAATCACCAGCCCAATCAGAATCACTGTAAGCATGTAACTGTAGTGGTCCCCCCTTGGCATAAAGCAACCCAAGAGATCGAGTACCCTACAAGTAACGAAAAACACGCTTGACAGCTTGCTAATGTGACATACGTGGCTGATGCATATACCTGCTCAAAGCTGAAATTGCAAACTGTATGTCCGGCCTAGTGTTGCATAGGTAGATAAGACATCCAACTGCAGGAGCATATGTATGTATATCAAACAAATTACTGTCATCATGTAATGACAGTTTTAGTCCAGGTTCCATGGGGGTACAAACTAGCTTGCAATCCTGTAAGCCAAACTTCTCAAGAAGCTACCCAATATACGTTGACTGTGATAGCCCAATACCTCGAGCATCATGTATGAACTGGATGCCCAAATAGTAATGCAAAACTCCCAAGTCAAACATGTCAAAAGTTTGCTGCAAATTTTGTTTGAATGCTGAAATCTGATCAGCATGTGTTCCAGTGAGCAAAAGGTCATCAACATAAAGACATATAATCAGCATAGATCCCCCTTCTTTACATACGTAAAGGGTAGACTCAGATGAGCTGTTTAGAAACCCCTAACCAAGCAAGAAAGCATCTATTTTTGCATACCAAGCTCTAGGAGCTTGTTTCAAACCATAAGTGCCTTTTTGAGATTACATACCATATGTTCTGAGCCTTCAACTGCAAAACCAATGGGCTGCTGTACATAAACTTCCTCCTGAAGTTCCCCATGTAAAAATGCAGTCTTGATATCCAGCTGATGCACTGTCCAACCATAATGTGCAGCCAAAGCAATCATAGACCTGATGGTCGTCATACGGGAAGTAGGAGCAAATGTATCCTCATAGTCAATGCCCTTTTTCTGTGCGTAGCCTTTAGCTACAAGCCGTGCCTTGTATTTATCAATGGATCCATCTGCTTTCCTTTTCAGTTTGTAGACCCATTTCGTTCCAATGGCTTTCTTCCCAAATGGCAAGGACACCAAATCCCAAGTTTGATTCTTAGTAATAGAATCTAATAAAGCTTGCATTGCTGCCATCCAATGCACACTGTGTTGTGCATCCTCAAAACATTCAGGCTCTTCATTATCAAAAGTACTTGTTGCCATAACAAACTCCATGGTATGTGCTGAATCATGCAAACGAGTTTTCCTTCTAGTACGACCAGCCATGGATGCATCCAAAGGACTATCTTGCATAGTCTGCAAATACCATCTAGGTAACTGTCTAGCTTCCTGACTGTGTGCAAGCTCTTGCTGAATTTCAGTTTCAGCATTATGCTGAATATTCCGATCAGCCAATGGCTGAATTTCTGCACTTTTCATAGGAGCAGCTGGCTGAACATTAGGTTCATTTTCTGAAGCTCTAGCTGAATCACCAAAAGTAATGGGCAATAGCCCTTCAAAAACATCACCGGCAGCCTGATATGTGTCCAAACCAGCCAATGATAATTCTGATTTTTCATCAAAAACAACATCCCTGCTGACGAAAACCTTCTTTGTAACGGGATCATAGAGTCTGTAGCCTTTGCTCTCATTGCTATATCCCATAAAAATGTACTTAACAGCCTTGTTGTCCAACTTTTTTCTAAGTACCTGTGGAATATGGGCATAGGCAAGACACCCAAAGGTATGGAAGTGGCCAACAGAAGGTTTACGACTGTTCCAAGCCTCAAAAGGTGTGATGGTCTTCAAGGCTTTGGTAGGACATCTATTCAAAATATGGCAAGCACACATGACTGCTTCCATCCAAAAACTATGAGGCAAGCTCTTTGCCTTTAGCATACATCTGGCCATCTCCATGAGTGACCGATTCTTCCTCTCTGCTACCCCATTCTGCTGTGGAGTATAGGCAGTAGTGTACTGATGGACTATGCCTTTCTGCTTCAAAAAAGAATTTAACATAGAGGACATGTATTCCCCCCCTCGGTCCGAACGGAGAGTCTTAATTTTGCATCCAGATTGATTTTCAACAAGTGCACTAAAAGCCAAAAATGCATCATACACTTCTGACTTCTTTTTCAAACAGTAGACCCAGCAAAAACGTGTAAAGTCATCAATGAATGTCACAAAGTAGTAACAACCGCCCAATGACATTGTTTGCATAGGCCCACAAACATCTGAATGCACCAACTGCAATCTGGTTGTTGCTCTGAAAGCAACATCACGGGGAAATAAAAAACGATGCATTTTCCCCAAAATGCATCCCTCGCATAAGTGCTCAGTAGGTCTCTCCAAGAGAGGTAAGCCATCCAGCATCTGAGTACGCTGCAAAAGCATCAAGCTGCCAAAGATTACATGCCCCAAACGAGCATGCCATAACTCTATCTGTATCATAGCAGGAGTAAGAGTGGATGTCAAGTATACCGACTGATCTACTGAAAGAGCATCCAACTCATATAAACCATGACACAAAGATCCTGTCAAGACCAAAGTCATGCGTTCTTTATCTCTAACCATGCAACAGTCAGCATCAAATGTGACCTGCAAACCACAACGTGCCAAAGAAGAAATAGATAGCAAATTCTTCTTGATTCCAGGCACAAACAAAGCATCCTGCAAGCGGAGAATAGAGCCATCAATGGCTGTGAGCTGAATCTCCCCAATACCACGAACAGGGTATGATGCATTATTGGCACACTGTACAGATTTCCCAACGGGAGGTGCACTAACTGAAGCAAACAGATCTCTGCGAGATGTAATATGTCTAGAAGCACCACTGTCAAAGAACCAAGTGTCAGCATCCTCTGTAGAGCTAAGTGCTCTATCGGCCCCAAGAGATGTCATAACTGCAAGTGTAAAAACAATAGTCCCTGTCCACAACAAAGGACGCGAACTCACTAGCAGTGGAAGGAGTAGTAGAAACAGACATTCCTGACTCCTTCTTCTCTATGGCAATGCGCTTCCTGCACTCAGTGATATAGTGGCCTGGCTTCTTACAATAATGACATTTTCCCTTTTTAGCTTGCGTTCCCCCTTGTGTCTGATTCTGTGATGTGCCCGAAGTGCTAGAACTCTGTGGAGCATTTTTCACCTTGTTGTTTTTGCCTTTCTATCTTGCCACAAAAGCCTGCTCAGAGACTATAGCATCCACACCACTATTTTTCCTTGTTTACTCCTCCTCTAGAAGCAAACTAACCAGCTGAATAAAAGTGAGTGGGTGCTCGGCAATCCTCATGATGAGGTTCAATGCAGTATAAAAAGACAAGTACGAAGGAGGTAAGGAATTCAAGGTGATGGATTTCAACTGTGCATCCAAAAAGTACTCATCTACATTCATGAGCTGCTCCCGCAAGTCCTGAATCTTATTCAAGTGATCCTGCATAGAATCACCCTCATTCATCTTCAAAGTTTCTAACTCTTTCTTCAAGAAAGAGATCCGAGTCTCATTTTTTCCTGCAAACATATGCTCCAAAGTCAGCCATGCATCTCGTGAAGAAGATGCTGAACGAATGTGAGGGATGATGGACCACTGAACTGCCAAAGCAATCAGTGACAAGGCCTGTGCATCACGTGTATCCCAAGCTTTTTGAGCTGCAATTCTTGGAGGGAGTGGCTGAGGTGGAGCGGGCTGAGGTCCCCGTTGTCCACGTGCCCCTTGAGGAGGAGGAGTAACGGGAGCTACAACTCCCGGTCGAGTTTCCTCTCCACTGACATAATCCCAAAAAATTCTTGGCCACTAATACATTCTTCATCATGAATGACCATAGCGAATAATTGTTTCCGTCCAATCTGTTTTCCTTGGATACATACGTAAATACATCACCTCCCTGATTTGCCATGATGACAAATTTCCAAAGACAAATGAGCAATGTCAAAGCAGTAAGGACTGGAAATCTGCAAATTTCCAGAAATTGCAGCAAGCACACTTCTGCAATTAATGTGCAATGGTGTACTCTGTCAAAAACTGTCTTTAATGCACGCTTCCCAAGGTGCAAACAGTGCTCAGCAACACTGTAATATCAAAATCCCCAAAATTTCTGCCTCAAATGTGTTCAAAACAGTCTTTCTGTGACTGTAACTACAGTTCATATGCAACTGTCCTCAAAATACATAAAAGCCCCAAAATTTATGATGAATGTGCCCAAAAATTTGCATCCAACTTGTCCCACACATGTATCCTGTATGCTGTGCCTGCTGCGTAGGAACCCCCTCTTCCAGAACTTTGTTCTGGAATAAAATGATAATTTTTTTTTTCTAAATTACCTGACGTGGACAAGGCGGACAGTCAGGTCGCAGGCAGGCAGGGCTGTCGGGCGGACGTTTTAGGTGGACAAGGTGGACAGTTAGGTCGCTAACAAGCAGGGTAGTCGGGCGGACGCCTGACGTAGACAGGACTGACAGTCAAGTCGCAAACAGACGACGTGGCACTGCAACGTCAACGATGCGACCAGACGGGTGGCATTGGCCACAGAAAGGCGGGTGGAGTTGACGAGCAGGGCGGGTGGAGCTGACAAGCTGCTGAGGATGAGGCGCTACTGGGACAGGTGGCGTACGCAGGTACAGATGGTGCCTTCAGCTGACAGTCGACTGTAGACTGGCGACTCTCGGGGAGAACTGGCGAGAGCTACAGAACTGACGGGGGTTGCAGACAGTGGGGGCTACAGTCTGCAGACTATACACTGCTCTGATACCAAATGTGAGGTTGGTGATAGGATCGAGATGCAGCTGAGAGTGCAGTAGACAGTGTGAGAGTGAGAGAGACAGAGTGAAGCACGACACTCAATCCAATAGACTGAAAGAGTGTAACATAAAAGTACAAAGTACAACCCTTAAACCTTAGGGTTGTAGGGGATGTTCACACCTGACACACGGTAAGTGTGTAACATAAGCACATAAGAAAATAAGACTATAAGTCTAGGGGGAAAAACCTCTCCTACCGAGAGTAAAAAGTGCCCCAGTGTCCTACTGATCACCAACACTCCCATATGAGCGTAGGCGTAAGGCGTAAGTGAGGCGTGAGTCAAATACCCAACAACATTGGCCTTTTAGAGACATTAATATACTCTCTCTCTCTCTCTAGACAACTAGCAGCAGACGGTGACAGACACTGTTGGTATGCTCACATGAGTACATGGATGAGTCTACATGGGCTGCAGATTGACAAACTACCCCCCTTCGACTATAGCCTGGATTGCCCTACACTTGACCTAAGCCGATCAGAGCTAAACCATGTGATCAAAGCAGACATACTGAAGTTAGATACGGAGAAGACCTGGATCCGACTCCCCTCCCCCCATGGCACGAGGATGGCACACTACCAGACCCACTTCCTTCAAGTATCTGAGGATGGTTTCATCACCCGACCCAATTACATGGACACACAGCTGCCTCATGGACTACGCACAGTTATTGGTCAGATCCGCACCTCATCCCACCACCTGAGGATTGAGACAGGCAGATGGGAGGGTATACAGACAGAAGAACGCATATGCCCACTATGCGACAGAGAGCCAGAGACAGAGGAACACTACATCTGCCGATGCACTGTATATTATGACATACGAGGTAGATACCACTGTCTGTTTCAAGAGGGTTTTGGACCCCTGAGACAGATCATGCAGTTTGAGGATCAGAGATGCTTGGGATTTTTCCTCTTGGAGCTCCAGAGGCGCAGAGCAACAATTCTACGGAGTAGGAGGCCCCCACAGCTCAGCTCACATAAACAGAGAGCAGTCACTGACTTTTTCACTGATACACGACAGAGTATGGCAGATACCACTACTACTGCCACACAGCCTACAAGAGTACATCATCATTGGACCTCATCCTCTGTAGGTGTCCCTTTGGATAGAGCAGTGGCACTTAGCCGGTCTAAGCGCCCACGTCCACCGGGACGAAGGCCTAGACATCCACACCACAGACAAATTAAAGCCATCATTGAGCGCCACAAGAGACAGATGCCGGGACGCCTCAGCCATGCAGAGATACACCTCCCTAGAGAACAGACATATCATTGATGGAGAGTTTTCCTTTCTCTACTCTCACTTTCAGATCACTGACATGTTTCCCTTTTATAGAACACTATTTCATTTCTTTTTCAGTCTTATAGGTATGTTTTTCATCTTTTTTCTCATTCCAGATGAGAAACACACCATCATTGTATGTACTGCTTTGGTCTCATAGGCCACATTGGCCTTTTAGAGACGTTAATATACTCTCTCTCTCTCTCTCTCTCTCTCTCTCTCTCTCTCTCTCTCTCTCTCTCTCTCTCTCTCTCTCTCTCTCTCTCTCTCTCTCTCTCTCTCTCTCTCTCTCTCTCTCTCTCCGTGACGAGTATGCTCTGACGTGACGGGTATGCTCTGACGGATATGCTCTGATGTGTATGCAAGCGTGACGGGCATGCTCTGACGTGGCGGGATAGGTTGTCAAGTCTGATGCAGGACAGGTCATCAGTAATGCAAGCGTGATGCAAGACAGGTTGTCAAGTTTGATACAAGTCTGAGGTCGTCAGTAATGCAGGTGTGAGCTCTCTCTTTGATACACGCATGACCTCTCTGATGCAGTAATGCTGTACTGACGAGTGTCCTGTGACAAAAATACATGCTGTAACGAATGTATTGTGACAAATGAGAATGCTGTAGTGAGAATGCTGTGACAAAGGTACTGACGCAGGAGCACTGAGAATGTTGTGAATATACTCACGCAGGAGTACTAAGTGAACAGTGACGGGATGTACCTGCAGTAAACAGTGGTGGGCCTTGTGAACAGTATCTGCAGGGATGCGCAGTGAGACTGATGGGACAGTTTTGTTTTGACAGTTTATGCTACAGTCATATTTTATGATGCAGTCACATTGACAGTTTATGATATACTGACAGTTTATGCTATAGTGATAGTTTATGTTACTGGTTTACTACTCTAGTCAGACTGTAAACAGTTTTATGCTATAGCACATACTATAATCATGATGGAAGAAACTGACAATGAAGGAATCACAAAACCAACCATGGAAACAATGTTTCATACACCGCCAAAGAACATGAGATACAAAACCTATGGGCATAAAACCCGAGATTGGAATGTCTCTCCAGGGTCAAGTAGATATGGAAAGACATCCCGCAAAATTAATGAAACACTATATGAGGAGATGTTGACCATACTCCGTGCTGAAATGCGTATCATGAGGAAGGAAATGGAAAATGATATACAAGAGCGGGTTCAAGCTGAAATGATGAAAGAACTAAAAAAGGAGATGCAACAAACATTGGATGCACACATGGCAGAGAAAGACTCAATGATCTCTAATCTATAAGAAGAACTAGAGGAATGCAAAAAGAAACTGGACACACAAAAGAAACCACAAATCACACCGGAACTACAAAAAGAAATGGATGTTTTAAAAAAGGATATACACACCTATGCAGTGTGGTGGAAGGCACCCAAAAGAATATGGAGAATGTTGAGAATACTGTCAAAGAAAATGCAGAATGGATAGATATGGCAAAAAAGAACAAAGGAATGCATGGCAGCAAAGTGGAAGTTATGAATGCCACCTTGGAAGAGGAGGCAAAAAGACGGGCATACGCACTCCACGTAAGAGTGGTTGGACTAGATGAGAAAAGCTCCCCAATTGAAGATGCTACAACTCTTGCCACCAAAATTGGGGCTACAGATATACCCATCATTGGGGCTTGGCGAGTCGGGAAAGCTGACACAAAAACAAAAGTCCTCATCTTGAATTTTGGAGACTTGGAAAAGAAGAGAGTCTTCCTCTCCAAGAGGATCGCTCTCAAAGGAGAAAAGATCTACCTAGATGAAGACCTCACCCCAGCCCAGATAGCCCACAGGAAGGAAAATATGCCACGTGTTCTAGAGGCACGGAAAGCAGGTAAATGGGCTGTCTACAAAGATGGAAGAGTCATCATCACAGAGAAAAGGACAGCATGACGGTGCGAGGCCTATGAGACCCTGAAGTTCACACTGTGGAATTGCAATGGCTCCCTTAACACAGATGCAGGTTATTTTGAGGACACTTTCAAAGGGATAGACATTGCTATGTATACTGAGACACATCGATGTAAAGACAGCCGTCTACCTGATGTATATGGATATAGATGGGAAAGTGTATATCGCCCTCAGCCTAGGCGGCCTAGAGGGACGAGGGGATCAAGAGGTGTGGCAATTCTATTTAGAGAAGAGCTCCAAGATACAATCCAAGTGGTACATAGAGATGTAGAGGCAAGATACATGTGGATCAAGTTACGTACAAGTAGAACTCGAGACATGTATATTGCCATATGCTACTTTCCCCCTACATACTCTAAGTTTGCCCCTAAAGAGACATCCCCGTATACGCCACTATATGAGGACATAATGAGATTTATGAGAATTGGGGATGTTCTACTAGCAGGAGACTTTAATGCACGCACAGGAAGCAACCAATCTGCTTTCTTTGACACTAGTGATGAGATGTTTAAAGATATTGCATTAGATGAAGTGGGATTAGTTAGATCAGCCCAAGATAGAGAGATAACAGAATATGGAACACACCTACTGGCATTGGGAAGTGCACATGGTTTGGCCATCCTTAACGGGCTGCCACAGTGGCCAAGATCTAATGGTTTCACATGTTGGAATAACAAGAAAGGCTCAAGCACAGTGGACTATTTGATTGGATCACCCAACTTGCTACCTGACATAAAAAGCTTTGAAATCTCAGACAGACCAATTGGATTAGCAGTAGACCATGCTATTCTAGCTTTCACAATGCAATATGGGCATATACACGAAGCATAGCCATATATACCAAAATTACCACGCTATGATTTTGTGGAAGCGACCTCACACATATACAGCACTACTATGCAAGATGCATTGAGGGAGCTAGACACACAGGCCTCTCTCGATGAGTTTACAGGACAGTTGGCCGAGATAATACACACTTCAGCAGCCTACGCTTTCCCACACACTACACCGTCAGATAAACCTCCACGAGGTAATGCCCCACAGAATGGCTGGTATGATGATGAGTGCAGAGAGACACGAGCACTTTTTCAGCGAGAGGTGGCACTTGGCATATGTACACATAAGCATGCTCAAACACTCTTCAAACAATTGGCACGCAAAAAGAAGCAGGAATACCTGAACAGACTAGAAACAGAAATGTATTCCATGTTCTTGGGACAGGACAGCAAGAGAGCATGGAAAAAGATGCATGAGAACCAGCCACCCTTACAGATTACTAGACCGGATGATTGGCATGGATATGCTTGCACACTCTATGATGTTCTTGGCCAAGAGCCTATGCCACTCCCCTCAACCTCAAGACCAGCAAATTGCAGATTTTTCACAGAAAAAAAAGTGAGGAATGCTATATGGAAACTGAAAAATGGAAAAGCCCAAGATCATGATGGTTTAATAGCTGAACACTTCGCACATGCTTGTGATATCTTGGCACCAACGCTGGCTCACATCTTTAATAGGGCAGTTTGTGAGGTATTTCCAACCTGTTGGTCAGACCATATTATTGTGCTGCTCTTTAAGAGTGGAGACCCCACGCTACCTAGTAACTATCAAACTATCATGATTGGACACATACTGGCCAAAATATATGGCTCTTTCATGAAACAAGCATTAAGTGAATGGGCCGAGATGCATGGCCTGAGATCAAAAGGCCAGGCTGGCTTCAGGAGGGGATATACAACTCTAGACCATATCTTTACATTGAGGGCAATCATCGAAGAAGGCAAGGCATTCAAGAAAAAGATCTACTGCTGTTTTGTGGACTTTCGCAAGGCCTTTGACACAGTGCCACGTGCTAGACTCATGAGAAGAATGCAAAACATTGATGTGCCTGTAGAGATACAGTGGAGTATCTATGCCTTGTATGAGACAGTGATGGGCAGAGTACGAACACCTGAGGGCATCTCAGATACAGTCAATAGCACCATTGGGGTGAAACAAGGCTGTCCACTTTCACCGACACTATTTGGGTTGTACATAGATGAAATTTCAGAATATGTGGACAGAACTGGTGGAGCTTGAGCCAGCCTAGCTGGAGTGCTGATACCATTACTGCTTTATGCCGACGATATTGTACTTACATCTGACTCACCTGAGGGACTAAATAGACACTTGGATGCATTATCAGCTTTTTGCAGAGATAGAGATCTTAAGGTGAACCTTGGGAAAACTAAAGTTATGGTATTTAACACTTCAGCTGCTTGGGTGACAAGAGCTGAGCACTAGTTTACTTTTGATGGAGAGCCAGTGGAGATGGTTAGGCAGTATGTCTATTTGGGGGTCACATTGAAGGGACCACAATTCTCTTGGAGAGAGACATCAGAGGCTCGTTTGGCAAAAGCATATGCAGCCTTAGGTGCATTGGAGAGACAATGTCACATACAATTTCATGAGCCGTGCACCAAATTGTGGCTTTTTGACACCCTGGTTACACCCACACTCCTATATGGGGCAGCTATTTGGGGTCCGAGTCTCTTTCACACGAGGAGATAGCCTTTGGGAGACCAGGATGGACCAGAGAAGAAATACTATGACGGGTGGGAGCATATGGAAAGACCACTGGTCATGATGACCTCACGTATGATACGAGCGAAGAGCTCGACCCCACATGAGATTATCAGAGCTGAGTTGGGAGCATCACCCATGGTGGCTGAGGCCTTGGTCCAAGCAGTGACTTTCATACATAGATTATGGGAGCTCCCCCAAGATAGATACCCACGGCTAGCCCTGGCCTCTTCTAAACAACTAGCAACAGATGGTGACAGACATTGTTGGTATGCTCAGATGAGTACATGGATGAGTCTACATGGGCTGCAGATTGACAAACTACCCCCCTTTGACTATAGCCTGGATTGCCCTACACTTGACCTAAGTCGATCAGAGCTAAACCATGTGATCAGAGCATATATACTGAAGTTAGATACGGAGAAGACCTGGATCTGACCCCCCTCCCCCCATGGCATGAGGATGGCACACTACCAGACCCACTTCCTTCACATATCTAAGGATGGTTTCATCACCCGACCAATTACATGGGCACACAGCTGCCTCATGGACTACGCACAGTTATTGGTCAAATCCGCACCTCATCCCACCACCTGAGGATTGAGACAGGCAGATGGGAGGGTATACAGATAGAGGAACACATATGCCCACTATGCGACAAAGAGCCAAAGACAGAGGAACACTACATCTGCCGATGCACTGTATATTATGATATACAGTGCAACGAGGTAGATACCACTGTCTATTTCGAGAGGGTTTTGGACCCTTGAGATGGATCATGCAGTTTGACGATCAGAGATGCTTGGGATTCTTCCTCTTGGAGCTCTAGAGGCGCAGAGCAACAATTCTACGGAGTAGGAGGTCCCCACAGCTCGGCTCACATAGACAGAGAGCAGTCACTGACTTTTTCACTGATACACGACAGAGTATGGTAGATACCACTGCTACTGCCACACAGCCTACAAGAGTATATCATCATTGGACCTCATCTTCTATAGGTGTCCCTTTGGATAGAGCAGTGGCACTTAGCCGGTCTAGGCACCCACGTCCACCCGGACGAAGGCCTAGACATCCACACCACAGACAAATTAAAGCCATCATTGAGCGCCACAAGAGACAGATGCCGAGACGCCTCAACCATGCAGAGATACACCTCCTTAGAGGACAAACATCTCATTGATGGAGAGTTTTCCTTTTTCTACTTTCACTTTTAGATCATTGACATGTTTCCCTTTTATAGGACACTATTTCACTTTTCAGTCTTAGAGGCATGTTTTTTATCTTTTCTCGTTCCAGATGAGAAACACACCATCATTGTATGTATTGCTTTGGTCTCATAGGCCACATTGGCCTTTTAGAGACGTTAATATACTCTCGTAAAAGGTAATTGTATTAATTACGAAACAAAGGTACAAGATTACATGATTACATGATTACAAGAGACACGAGGGCCCTAGGCCAACGTGTGGAAAATCCCCGTACTAATGCACAAAAAGGTTACACCAATCATGGCAACGACCCAGAGGCAATTGCCATATGCCAGGGAAGCAAATCCTCCCGAGGGAGCAAGTCGGAGTGCCGGATGAGATCTATCTGCCAATGCAAGAGCCCTTTAAGCCTGGCAATATGTCTCGGTACATTAGAGGCCGAATCAAAGAGAAAAGCATTGCGCGTGGTCCAAATGTGCCAACATCCCCAATATCTGAAAAAGTGAAATAAGATCTTCATATGTAACTGTGGCGGTGTGGGGTACTTTGGGCGCACAAAAACCCAATCGAAAGGAGTTAGTGAGGACCCCACCACTGCGCGCCAGATTTGCGACAAGAGTGACCAGATATTCTTGGCAAGCGGGCAAGAAAGAAATCGATGTCGGGCCGATTCCGCAATAGTGGTACAGAAGAAACAATTGCCATTCGAGATTCTACGCTTGGAAAGGGCCGTTAATACTCTCTCTCTCTCTCTCTCTCTCTCTCTCTCTCTCTCTCTCTCTCTCTCTCTATGCTAGGGTGAAAAATGAGATCTTCTATGGTCTCCTGGCCCTTAAACCCCTTCCCGAGCAAGGTCTTGCTATCCTCAATCACTTCCTTGTTGGCATCACTCATTCCAACCACTCTTTTAAATGAGATCTTCTATGGTCTCCTGGCCCTTAAACCCCTTCCCGAGCAAGATCTTGCTATTCCTCAATCACTTCCTTGTTGGCATCACTCATTCCAACCACTCTTTTTTTCCAATTTACCCCGATTTTTGCCTATTTTACCCTGTTTTACAGCAGTAAACCCTACACCTCTCTAATCTGATTTCTTAATCCTAACCTACACTAAATGCAACAAGAATCAAAAGCAAATAACTGAAATGATCTCCCCTTCCTTCCCAATTATTAAACAACCAAAATAACCAAAATACTTACTTGTATCGAGGATCAAAAGCCCCAACTTTCTACCTATCTCAAGCTCCGGTTCGGGGATGAATCCCTTACTTCGATGCTCGATATGAGGCACGCAAATGCTCAAGCTTGAATCCGTATCTCGGAAACGGAACCAAAATGTGGGAGCTCGCGCTCAACCGCCAAGACCCACGGACCGCTTATTGTTTCAAGCGTTCCAAGCGAGCTCTAATGGCTATCTCTCACATAGCCGACACACCTCCAAACCTACGAATGTAGTGAGCTTACCTCGATGCCAAAATGAGTTGCCTCCTCCTCTCACACACCGATAGCTCCACAATCCTATATGCTAGCTCAAGCATCCTCAAGCCTCCTCCTTCAAGCTCCATCCACCATAGCCGTACGCAAGCGAGAAAAGGGAAAAGAAGAGAAGAAGAGAAGGAGGAATGGCAAAAAGCTTCACCCTCTTGATCCCTCACTTCCACATGCTCACTCCCTCACCCTCTCCATCTCCCTCTCTCATTACCACACCCACACGACCAAGGAGAAGAGAAAAAGAAAAGAAGAGAGATCTCTTGTTAGCCACACACCAAAGAATGAGCTTCCATTCACTTTTTGAACTTTATATACAAGCCCTAGATTTCCATGGGCGCCCATCCCTTTTTACATGACTCGCCTTTGTGGCAAGGTTCTTTTTCCTATTTCCCTTTTCTTGCCTCATGAATTAAGCCTACACCGTCTATTCCTTTACAAATGGCACAGGAGGGAGCTTGGCGCTCTTTTACAAGAGTTTTTAGAGTTTTTTTA
Organism: Lygodium microphyllum; assembly: GCF_053477565.2. NCBI lineage: Eukaryota > Viridiplantae > Streptophyta > Polypodiopsida > Schizaeales > Lygodiaceae > Lygodium > Lygodium microphyllum. Next base: position 108,934,490 of record NC_141157.1, read on the forward strand.
GGCGCCTTCTATTTAAAATTACACTTTTGCCTCAGCTTAGCTTTTAGGAGCCGCCTCTGCGCCTTTACTCTTTTTCTGTTCTTTTTCCACTTTTTGCTTCATTTTTCTGCCATCTTAAACTGATGTTAACAAGATAGGGTACATACAAGGCAACATGAAAAAGAGGAGAAAGCTAAAGAGGAACAGGCAGATAAATGGAGAGAGTATAGGAGGCAAAGGGTTGAAGAAAGGGAAACAAAGCAACTAGAGTCCTTTGAAAATGAGCTAGCCACCCTTCTTGAAGCAACTAATCCAAAAGAATTCAGTGTGTTTTGTTTCTTACGTGGTGACTTAGGCAAAAGAACTAAGGTTATCTCCTTTGATGCTGTATGTACAGAGAGCAGCAGCAGGAGGACATTGCCACCCTTTCGCAGAGGAGGATTCGGGTGGTGGGCCTTCAGGGGAAGACATGGCGACTGGACCCCTATGTTTTCTGGAAGGAGCTCAGGGAGTGGTGCCTTTGGATCTAGGAGGACAGACCACTTGATGAGCTGGAGTGGGATCCAGAGGAGTAGCTATGGCCGGCTTCTGCGGTCGCCATGAAGCCACATAGGTTCCTAGAGTACACTGCCAGGATTGGCAGATACATACTGATGCAGGAGGATATGGATTGAGCGCCGTCACATAGCAGGCACTGGGCGGAGCACAGCATCATAGAGCCTTTCCGACAGGCCTTCTGGCGCCGCCTATGGGATAGCTAGAGGCCGAGGAGGGTGTCGTATTTCTTATGGCTAGTGGCACACGAAGGCTTGGCGGTGGGAAGTTGGCTTGCCCAGATGCAGAAGGAGGGAGGTTGTAAGGGCAGAAGGAGGGAGGTTGTAAGCGCTCCACACAGCAGCTTCAGGAAATCCCAAAACACTGCTTGTGGTCATGTGAGAAGCCGCATCCTTCGCCGTATAGCACCCAGCCTTGGATGTATCTCATGGGGAGCTTTCTGTTGGCAGGCAGTCAACCAAGGCTGTCACCTTCTGTATGAGGCAGAGATGCAGGACACAATATTTATTATCGAGGCAGGGTCGTGCACAATGGTCGGTTTGGAGGATCTACCCATCCGCCAGGTACTGGAGCCCATTGCAGACCGCTCGGAGGTATGGGAGATCATAGGGAGTCTTACTGGATGGCATATTTGGAAGGCGCGGTGTCAAGAGGCTTTCAGCAGAGAGAGACTTTCAGCACAAGGCGACCTTAGCAAAGCTCTAGACCTCCATCATCCACTCCCTCCGCAGCTGATGGGATCAGGTGCAAGGCGAGTCCCGGGCTCGCCAAGAGCTCTGATGTCACTTCATGCGCACTTGGGGCGGTTAGGATCTGTTTTTTGTGATGCAGGCAGCTTGGGCTAGTATAGTCCCTTTTTGGTTCCAGTTTTGGGCCTGAGAGGGGGTATTGAGCTAAAATGCATCAGCTTTATTAAAACAGCCCCAAAACTCAATTAATTAATGAATTAAACCTTTCATTAAAAAGAAATGTGCTCCTAGAGAATATCTGTGTCCCATAAGCACAAACCCAAATTAGGAGGATCCAAACCTTCTATAAATAGGCATGCTGCCTTCCACTCAACCACAATCTCGTTTTTGCAGCTTGTAGGTGCCATATCTTTGCTGTCCACCATTGTCTTCTACCATCAAGCGCCTGTTTCTCAGCCATTTCCCGCAGATTCACACTATTTCCAGCCCTCATCTCCCTATTGTCATCAAGGTGGCTGCAGTCTACCATCTAGAGGTTGCATTCACAACTTCTCTTCATCAGAACCTTGAATTTTGGACTGCACTCTTGTTGCCTACAGTGGCCAACCTGTCCCAGACTGCATTTTTTGCAGGTCAGGGCCTTGCCAGCTGCCACATCATCATTTTGTGCTGCGTCTACAGTTTTTGTATGTTTGTCACTGATCCAGCAGCCTATTGCTGTGTTTGTTGTTGCCAAACAGTTTCAAAGGCTGCCTTGCTATGTTTTGGGATCCGTTAGAGTACAACATACTGTCCAATTCATACTCTTTGCCCTGGTCCTTGAGACACGGCAATTCGGGGGTCAATATTTTTCAACACAGTGTGTGTTTGTTGCATTGAGCATTGTATTCTACTCAATATTCATTCTTTATTAGTCATTCCGCCGTGACTCTGACTTCTTGATCAGTCTGTGCATTTATCGTATGATTGTTTTTTGTGTTTTCTATGGTAGAACATTTCTTCACATGCACAATAACGTTAATCAGACTACTCTAATACAGCATCCACCTAGCAAGCCAACCTATCAATTGTTGCTTATTAAAAAGCACAAAAAAGCTTGATGGTGAACATGAAATACAACTTTATTCACTGAGGTCTGACACAGAGACTACGCTGACTTGGATTGGGCTCTTCACTAGAGGAGAGATCCTTCTTGCAATGGTAGCCACTAGCGGAGAGAGTGTGTTTACTTTCTTAGTAGGGATGGATGGAAGACTTAGACAAGAGGATTTGGATCAGTCTGAGTTCATAGGATGCTCTTGATAGAAGATTGGCTCATTATGACAGGACTTGTTACTTAGACCCAAGCCCTAAGACTTGTATGATAGATGGAGGGAGACATTGGGCATACAGAAGGAGGCCATTGCCAAGACTTCAGTGGGACCTTGGGGAGTGGATATGAAGAGATCCATTTGCAAAGACACCTCGAAATGTGCCCTTCTTTGGATATAAAGATAATGCCAATACCAAGGTGAATGTCATTCCTAAGGTCTCGCTTTCAATTATGAGTAATTTTTCTTTACAGAGATCAATCACCTACTAGCATAATAAATAAGTTGATACGATCCTGGAACTTCATCTTGCATTAAAATAGCACCTACTGTAATATTCAATACATCAACAAACACATGGAATTATAGATGCCACTTAGGATGTAGTAAAATAGGACACCACTATGAGCATCCTTTTCAAGACTTTAGAAGCCTTTGCTTGTGTCTCTCCATACAAAATGCACACCTTTCTTAGTCAAAGTGGTTAACAAAACACACATGTCAGCCAGACACCTCAAGTACCTCCTATGCCATTTAATATGGCCAATAAACTGCATGACCTCTTCCATGGTCGTATGAGGCTGCACTTTATTTAGTGCCTCAATCTTCCTAGGGTCAATGGCCATGTGTTCTTCAAAAATGATATGCCCAAGAAGAACACTCTGGTTAACTGCAAAAACCTGAGTTGAAAGGATTTAGAGACAATCGGACATCCAACACTTCTCAAAACATAGCCTCAAATGATGTAAATGGTCTACCTTGGAGCCAAACACACAAAAGTCATCTAAGAAAACCTGCATAAACAAAGTCAAGGATCAAAGATTTGTTGAGCTGCCCCTTGAAATTTAGCAAGTCCATTCTCTAGGCCAACATTCATAACAGTACTTACAAATGCTCCCCATTCAGTGATAAAGACTGTTTTATGCATATCCTTGGTGTCATTCTGATCTAATTGTATCCAGAAAAGCCATCAATAAAACTGTACATATGTTGTCCCGCAACATCATCCAACAATGAAATAATACATGGCAAAGGAAAGTGATAAAAAATGGTTGCTGCATTCAGCTTTCTATAGTCAATACTGAGTCTTATTTTGCCATTTTTGTTAGGGATCACCAATAAAGGAGACAATCGAGTGACTTCATTTACCATTCCTCCTTGACCTGCTAGGCAAAATTCAGGTTTATCCTATAATGACACTGCCAAGTAAAGGCACAGATCGGTCAAGGAAAGGGTCACCGACATTCATCCAGGACACTACACATGCATGCCATGTATAGGCCTCATCTACACATGAGATGTACAATTCTAACAGTTCGGCCTCATCTATTGTCATCATTGAAATTGAAATGGGACAGCCCATATCAGATTTGGGATGATCGAGTTTTGATGGTTTGCTACATTCAATAGCTGTCAGAATAAAGCACACTCCTCAAACATCCCTCAACTCGTTCCCCAAGAGACTGGCTGTTGACAGCCCTCTGCACCTTGAGCACATCGTTGTATCACGTGCCGCAATATACTCACTATGTCCATTAAGTTCTCGTCAATCTTTCCTCTCTTCTATGAGTTCAATTGTTAGGCATGTGGTTGTTTGAACACCCGGTTTTCTCTGCAAACCCTGGTGTATCCTCAAAGCCTCAAATGATGAAAGACAATGCTTCAAAGTCTCCCAACATGATCCCAAGTTGTGCTATTGCACTTAAGGCTCTGTAGAGACTCAGCAATGTTATGCCAAGCCTTATGGGAGGTAATCCATTGGGTTGCTCCTCACACCTTTCATCCTTTTGCATTGGCATTCTTAATTTGCCTTCCTTTGGACGAAGGTCACATGTTTCATCAGCCATGATGCCTTGTCTGCATCACTAAGTCAAGACACATGTAGTTGAGCTGTTCTCCTTGGCCTATCTGCTAGATCCATGTCTATGGCAGGCAATCAGTTCTTTGTTACATCCCAAAAATGGAAAGGCAAATCAGGTTTTTCATCTAGTCAGTTAACCAAAAATGATATTTTGTTAATCAACCAAGGCACAGGAAAAGCCCAGAAAATAAGCATTTTCAGAAAGAAAAGCTATTGAAAAGGAAATAAAAAACAAAGAAGCCAGTTTGTTAGTGCCAAAGAGTTTGACTACTGGTGTTAAGGAAGAGGGTGCAGATTTAGCACATGTATTCTCCTCCGTGCATTACATGAGCAGATTAAGCCCCAAATTTGGCAGCATTATAAAAAGCACATCAACTTTGCACAACAATAAAATCCATTATTTCTACCAAGTAAATTCAGTGCACATAGAGGGAGAGTTAAACTACACAATGTGCAATCATTACTAAAAACTATTCAAAAAATATAGAGGGAGACATAGATCACATACAAATCCCCATCCTGCTTTTGTGAACTCTGGACCAGCAGTGGTGAAACCACAATGTGTGCCCAAGAAGACTTGAATATAGGCAAGTTCATCTACAATTGCAGCAACTCCCCCATTGTCTGGACCAAGATGTAGAGCTCTGGCATAAGAGACCATTGAAGGGAGAGGCCTGAGTCTTTCCTTTGCAATTTTCAAACTTATCAGATAGTCTCTCACATACGACCCAGTTTGATAACCAATGGGAACATCACTTGCTTGCAAACTACTGATTCCTTGAATTGTTGGAACAAGCTCCTGTACTGTAAGTATAGAAGTCAAATTGGCTGTGTAGCTTGAAATAATAATGAGAACTACAAACAACCAAATGATAAGGACAAATCTTCCCAATGTGCTTTTTGTTTCCTCGCCTGCAAACACCAAAGCTCTGGTGTCAGAAAACAGGAAGATGCAAGTGAATGTTTGTTAAAACTTCAATGATGAGAGAAGTCCCTTACTTTGAGAGGAAAACAAAGTTGAGAAGGTGAACCTGCACACAACAAAAGTTACATTAGGCTGGGTTCTAGTAGAAAATTAAAGACCAAAGAAAAAGGGATCATTAAAATGAAGATCATTTGTGTATTCACACTAAATACCAGCCTGAAAGTAGACAAATCAAACTTGGATCTCTACGACACTAGTAACTCTATTAAAGACATACCATGATAAGTTGATACAATAATGCAATGGACATGTTTGCATGGATTTCATCTAACCAACTTTTTACATTTCAAAGTTTTAGTTGTAAGCTCATAAGTCAACCAAGAATACTTTGGGACACTGTTATGACAAGTTAATGCAATGAAGTACCAATGCAATGGACATGTTTGTAAGGGCTTCATCAAGTCCATAGGTCAACCAACAAAATTTTGTGCTTATTAACTTTGGGACATTTGTTTTGGTTAGCTCTATAATTCTAATTCCTTAATATTAGAAACATGAAGTCTTGTGATTACAAAATATCTTGATAAGGAATCTCTTGCTTACGAGATTGTAGTTTGCCAATTTAGGGAACAACAATTTACACAAGGTCCCTACTATTATATTGCACAACTTCAAAACACTTTATTTCCATATCTCATACTTCAGCAAGCTTCGTGCCTAAATACCCTGAGATGAAGCTCTCAGTAGTAGCTATGTTAATGAGAGCTTCCTTTGCTTGAGGCAATTCCTAAAACTTCACAACAATTGTCTCTAAAGTAGCAAGCAGCAATGGGCATATTTTGCATGGGTTCAACCTTACCAACTTTTTTAGATTTCAAAGCCTAGGTTCAATTGAGAGCAACAATATTGACCAATCCTAAGACATTGTCTCTTGGTTCTTATTGTTCCAATTTCCTCTTAGCAAGCTAAGGTGACAATTACAATACTCTTGCATACACAATTGCATTTTATGGTAACCTTCTTCAGAAAATCTATATTGTTAAATTGCAGTGTATCTGCACAATTTCATGCTTCACCAAGTTTCGCAGCTCATCACCCTAAAATGCAATTCTTACTGGTACCTCATGTTACTAATAACTACTTGTCTTCCCTTAATGCATTTTCCCAAACTTTCAATAATTGTCTCTGAGTTGTTCCTTGTACCACCAGCATCCCAAAGACTCCCCAACTATAGTGCCATGATATCTAACAAGCCCTCCTAATTGAAAATTGATATTTTTCCTCAGTTCCATTAGGAACACCCATATGGCCATGAAAACTTGATTATGCGTACCATACTCCTTTAAGATGTCAGTCCCACGGACACTTCTATATGGAGTGGAGATCTAGGGGCCTAGCCTTTCCCATATGAGGAGAAAGCCACTTGTATAACAAGACATAACAAAGGAGAGATTTCTGTGCTGGATAGAAGCCCATGGAGCTGGTTATGATGTTAGTCGGTATGACCTGCAGCAACCCATTAGTACCCACTTCATCAAGAGGTCAGCATGGTTGTTTGAAGAAGGCAGGGGTACCAACCAAACGATACCCACCTCAATCTGCTCTCTGGAGGAGTGATAAAGAACTCCCACATGCCATGTCCTAGGGAGAATGGGATGACCAGCTAGTGCTATGTCAGTCTCATTGTTGATGTGAATGATGTTGAGGAATCCATATGAAACCACATCTCTATTAAGAATCTACAAAGGTAAATTGCCTCAGTGGTGGCATCAAATAAAAGTATTGTACTCAGCCTTTGTTGTAGAGGTGGCCACAATCTCTTGCTACATGCTGGACTAAGAAAAAGGAGTTGAAGTAAAAGAAAGCAAATGTCTACCGTGCAATCTTCGTGTATCCAAGTCACCAACCCACTAGTCAAAATCAGAAACCCTACGATGTGAGTCTGTGACTAAAATGCAACCCAAACTTATAAGTTCCAAAATGATACATTGTGATTCTCATGCCACTACTCCAACAAGACGCCCTAGGTGCATTAAGATATTATGAAAGGATAGATGTGGGGTAGGAAATGTCAAGTCTAGTATTGGCAAGGCAAATCAATTTCAGTACTACCTATCGGCATTCATGCTCATCATGAAGCCTGGTTAGGTCCTTCATTAGTTTAAGGGCCAGATCCGACAAGGTGACCACTGAAGTGGTGTTTTATCCACCACCTAAAGGGCATACTTTGCTGTGACACAACGATGCCTCCTACATGCTAAACAACCTCCACGCCCAAAAAGTAGGAGATACAACAACGGTTAGTCATCTCGAATGTGGAATTACCTAAGCATAGATCTCGGCATAGATACACTCTATCTTGGAAGTAGCCGAGCCATTAATGATTAAGTCAGTCGTGTGGGTCTATGGCATGACTGCATCTTGCCACCTAACTGAATCAAGTAATAATACTAGCAATCAACTCCCATCTGTGACAATGTCCCTTGGTGCACCTTGTCGGTGAGAAGTTTCGCGTGGGAATCCTGCTCAAGTATTGTTAAAAAATAAGACATGGCTGGCTCTTGAAAACCCTCATATCCACATGCTAGCCCTATGTCCATGATCCAAATTGCTGCCCCCCAAGTCATATCATAGTCTCAGCTGTACCATGAATCATCCTGAGGGCTCTCTATATACCTCTTGGCTTGGGGCAACCCCAGAAATAGTGCCTCTACGTCTCTTTAAGCTTTCTGCATTTGATATAAGCTCTTGGGAACTTTAGCCACAACCAAGCTATGTAGCAATTACCAAGGTCTTGTATGCTACTAAGTAAAGGAAGAGTGAGATCTTCCTAGGTGTGAAGCCATCATCTAATTGCCTCCAAAAGTCAGCCAAGAAGGGCAACGAGATGCCCTCACTATGCCAATGCTAGGTTGCAATTGGCATTGCTCTAATGCTCCTCATCTTGATCGTCCTCCCCAATTTGTGGGTACCACTGGATCGACCATTTCTTTTAGGATAAGTCATTCTGGCCCTTTTTCATATGATCCATATTTGTACATCTTTCATGATTTAATGTGGGTTTGCTGCATTATGCTTTATGCCTGCTACAGGTCTCTCTATAGGCTTCAGATGGAGACAAGCTGATGGACAAATACCCTACCAAAGGATAGGACTTGCCAGCTTTGTGGTCAAGAGCCTGAGACGGAGGAGCACTACATATGCAGATGCATTGTATACTATGACATACGAGGACGGTACCACTGCCTCTTCCGTGATGGATTTGGACCCCTTCGTCGCATCATGGAGTACAAGGACCAAAGATGCCTAGGTCTTTTCCTCCTGGAGCTCGAGAGGCACCGAACTGCACTACTGCGAGACACGAGGCCAGCTCACCTAGAGGGACACACACAGAGAGCAGTGACAGACTTCTTCTACAGAGCCGACCCTACTGACACTACAAACCTAGCAGAGACAGAGCCACCCCGCCAGACACCTTACAAGCCACACCGTGGTGTCACATTGGATAGAGCCCCTTCCCTTCGTCGAGCACGACGGCCCCGTCTACTAGGACCACGTCCAAGGAGGCCACACCACAGTCGGATTAGAGCCATTATCACGAGACACCGCAGACTCACCACCAGGCATATCAGTGAAGCAGCTAGGGACCGCATCATAGCTGAGATCATGGGCAGATCTTGAGATCAGCTACAGCCCATAGTCCTCACCACACTTTTGTACATGGTTCTATCATATCTGGTTTTCCTTTCCTTTCCTTTTATTTTCTATCGATGGAATAACACTACACATGGTTCAACCCTAGTATAGCCCCATCATATAGTTATTTTCAGTATTGTTTCATAGGCCACCCACTTATTTGTAATGTTATCTTTACCTTACTGATGAGATAACATTAGACATGGATGTACTCTGGATTTTGTCTCATAGGCCATATTGGGCTTATGTAGACGTTAATATATCTTTCTTTCTTTCTTTCTTTCTTTCTTTCTTTCTTTCTTTCTAGAATTTGGATAAATGATCATCCATATACTCTGCAAGAGATGGGACAGATTACTGGATGACTCTGACTACACAAAGAGGAGAGATGCTTTTCTTCACACTTTGTATTCCAACACCTCCTTCCATTTAGATTCACATATGGTTAACATTGCACACCACATGGATTGGCTTTTCACTTGGCCCTTGTATTAGACTTAATATTGTATATTTTTATACATTATCGGGGCCCTATACAAGGCTTACCTCGTATTTCTGCATCAAGAAGATTATTTATGTGGTGTTTATGTACGAGTCTCCCTTTTCTTGAAAGAAAAAGGAGGATACCAACCAATGCATTGTAAGGCTTCCTCCCAATCAATCAAGGGTGTCAAAAGAAATGGAGAGGTTTAATTCCTTGGGAAGCATCCGGGACATGCAACCATGGTGCCTAAATTTGAAAGTTGCCATGAAAATCTCAATCTCATCAATAGAAGCCTTGGTGATGTCTACCCCAAAGGTGTTGCTCCACATGCATAGCTTGCAACATGGCCAAAAATAAAGCCATCGTGTGACACTTCACATCCGTTAAAGTAGCTCTACCAAGTGCTTAGTGATGGTTACTATTAGAGATTAGTCATCTCTTGGACTAGCATTTCTCACGACGCAGTGCATCTGACCTCTTCATTACAGCATTCATTGACTGCAGATTTCGCGTACTTCTGTCTCTTTTCTTTCTCTCTTTCTCCCGTGTTCATTTTCTTTTAGTCTTGTCCATACGCTTCAGCATTCGCTGCACTCTGACATGGTATCAGAGCAGCGTAGAAGGGATGATTGGTTGTGGGCAGACCTGATCAAGAGGATTCTTCGCAACAACAGTTTGAGTTTTCAGCCTTTGGAGGATGTGGTGAACAGGTTGTGTGCAAAGGAGCAAAGTTGCTGTCTTTTGCAGGTCCTGCTGTTCATGAAGGAGGAAAGGTTGCATTTTCAGCCTTTCGCCGCAGATTTTTAGTTTTCTTCGCCTCCAACGAGTAAACCTCTTTGAGGACGGGCTGAGGAAGCCCTAGTAGGAGCTGACACCATGTGCGGAGTCAAAGGGGGCTGCCCTTGTTTTTGTGCAAGTCATTCCATTTACAATGTCGAGCGAAATTGATGCAGAGTTTCAGCCTATTATGCACCATAAGGTCCCTATGTTGCCAGCTCTTCCTTTAGATTAAAAGCTTGATGGTGAGAATTTCCACATTTGGCACGTAATGATGCTTGCCATCTCAGAGTGTTATGATTTGGCGAAGCTCGTGACTGAAGCATACCTCCAAGCTTTCTGTAGATGAGATAGCCGAGTTGATGAAGGTACACGCACATTGGGACAAATTGAATACTCGCATCCGTTCTTTCCTCTTTCTCTCTTGCACTCCAACCGTCATTGCTCACATTGAGCACTTGACCGTGGCTCGAAAGATATGGCTAGAGCTTGATCAAATGTACAATCGGATGACCATGATGAAGCGGGGTGTCTCTAGAGGTTCAAATGAGGACGTTGAGTCCTAACAAGTCTTCTTCTATGCGGGAGCATGTCAATAAGCTTCGGCAATTGCAGATGCAAGTCCAGAATGCAAGGAAGGCAATTACCTTGGAGGACTGAGCGATAACTCTTATTTCTTAGTTATCACCACAATTCGGTAGAGATTGACATGAGGAGGAGCTCCTAACTATACCCTGGAGGAGGATTCGCATCATCAGACTCCAAGGGAAGATTTGGGCTTGATCCCTAGAGTCTCTGGGTTTTGGAGAGCTGGCCTCTAGATGAGGTGGAGTGGGACCCTGGGAAGTCACTTTGGTCAGCCACAACAGTTGGCAAGAAGCCCCAAGGCTTCTTGGCCTACACAGCCCAAATTCGTAGGCATGTTTTGATGATGTAGGACATGGATTGGGCACCCTCATACAACAGGCACTAGGCAAAACACAACATCACCAAGTCCTTCCGACACACCCTTTGGAGACGCTTGTGAGATAGCTAGAGGCCACAAAGGGTGTCTTACTTGTGGCTACAAGCACATGGAGGCTTGGCTGTTGGGAGCTAGCTAGTTGAGATGTAGCACGATGGAGTTTGCAAAAGCACTACCCACTGCAATGCTTGAAAACTCCAAAGCATTGCCTCTCACCTTGTGAGGCTGCGCAACTAGTGTGGAGAGGAACTTGCCATATTCTCCGCAAAGTGGCACCCAACCAAGGGTATATATCTTTGGGGGGCCGTCAATTGGTAGGCAATTAGCCAAGGTCACCACTTACTATAGAGGCTGAGATACATGACACTGTTTTTCTTGTTGAGGCAGGGTCTTGTGCTATGGTTGGTTTGGAGGCACTCCTCATCCATTAGGTACTAGAGCCTACAACAGAGCGATCGGAGGTGTGGGAGATTATTGGGAGCCTCACAATATGGCACATTTGGAAGGTACGCTATCAAGCAGCAAGTGCCTATCCACATATGCAACTTTGACAAAGTTCTGGACCTCGATCATCCACTACCTCCGCAGCTACTGGGATCAAGTGCAAGGTGACTCTCGAGCTTGTGAGGAGCTCCAACACCATTTCTTATGCATCTAGGGTGGCCATGATTTGTTACTAACGATGCAAGCAGGCAACCCGAGTGTCATTCCTCTCCTCCTTCAAGATTTCTGTCCCCCATCCCCACCCCCCAACCACCTTAAGTGGCTTGTATACATGATTCTAGTATGACTTTCTATCAGCTCTAGCCAGTCTGTTGAGCACATGTACTTCATTGTAAAATCTTCTAAGTAATATAACTAGTCACATTTTTCTTGGAAAAAAAAAACACAAACACAAGTAAAGCTTAAGGATAGATAACCTTGTGGATTTACTACCACAAAAGAAGCAACAATGTAAAAAAATAGTTAATGTTGGATAATTATATACTTAAATCACAATTTTATCCCTTCTCCACCCTTCACTATCCCACTCTTTGTTTCTCTCCCCCTCTAGTGTTGCCCAAATCTTCTCCCCATTCAATTCTCACTCCTCTCCCATTTCATTCTTCTTTCATCTCATCATCCTCACCATTACCATCCAAATACCTTCCCCACTCCACACCTCCATCTAGGTGAACAAATGCCATAAACACATTACATAAACACAATGAAAGCTCAAGAAATAGATAACCTTATGGATTTTTTGAAGCAAAAAAAGCAACAATGTAAAGAAATACTCAATGTCCAATAATTATGTATAAAAGCATGGGCTATACCAAAGCACAGTTACAACTTGCTTTTTTGGTCGCCCTCGAAAGTCACGATTTAACTTGTGTTCAAGCATCCAAATGACAATCCCAGTAAAAATAAAGAATACCAAAGTTGTCAACCACATAGCTGGTGTGAAAGGTCGCAAAAAAGCCCATTCATTGCTTGTTTGTGCATCTTTGAGGGGCACAAGAATAGCAATGCCAGACTCTAGGTAAGGTTGTGTGAAATCCACCCTTTGCATGCGCTCGGCTGTTACAGTAATATCTCCAACCACTACATCAAAAACCTGCAAAACCAAAGGTTTCCTATAAACTTAAAAATTTAGTTTCATGACAAACTTACATGCATTTCAAGAAATTTTATATCTTGCAAAAACAAACTTTACTATTAGAATAGGACTTTATTCAAAAATCAAGATTCAAGCATCTAATCTCACCCTTCATACTACAATTCAAAAGAACCTCCTTTGAATATCATAGCAGCCGAATGTATGACAACATTAAATCTAATAGTCCCTACTTCAAATAAGGGAGAATAGGCAATCATTTTGCACAAGAGCCAAGACATCAAACACCATACTTTCCGAATTACTCTCATCCATAAAAATACAATGTTACAATCAGGCTACTAGCATGATATATCATATCACAAACAAAGACCAAGCCAAAATCTATGAGGCAACCTTTAGCTCTTTGACATGCATCTAGCCATTTCCATAAGTGTACAATTCTTGCGTTCCACCACTCCATTCCGTTGAGGAGTCATCGTCACTATAGACTTATGTGCAATGCCATGATCTGCCACAAGGAGGTTCCAAATCATGAAACTCCAAAGGGAGTAATTCGTACCATCCAATTTGTCCTCACTCATGGGGATGCCAAGAACATCATTGTCATTCCTTACCATTGCTAAATAAAACTAAATGGAAGCTATAAGAAAATTTCAACTTAAAAGAACATCATTGTTATTCCTTACCATTGCTAAATAAAAACTGAATGGAAGCTGTAATAAAAAACTTTCGACTTGGAAGAGGCGTAAATGACCAAAATCCTCTTCATGATCCCAATGCAAACAAGAGTACTTGCTTTACCAAAACTATCAAGTACTAAATCACTACTATGTAGGCAAAGAATGGTTGTGAATACCTCAATTTCTAAGCCCAAGCCAATTAAAACAGCAATTTAATGTTGGACCACCACACATGGTATATTTCTAAAGGCACAAGAGCGAAAAGCCCCCTTTTTTTTTTGTAAACTTTGAGAAATTGCAGAAATTCAGAATTATTTACAGCCAATGACCAATATTAGTGACAAATCCCAAGATTTCGGCCCCAATGGGAGCCGATTTCAGAAAAACCCCCAAATTTTCTAATGAAAATTTCAAGAAAATTCAAAATTTGGGCAGGTCAATGTCAAACCCCCAAATTTTCGAGCATTGGATGCATGAAATTGAAATTTTCTTTGAAATTCAAGATGAGATGGGCAAGATGGACTAGAAATTGCACAAATTTTAGAAAACCCCCAAATTCAAAAATTAGGATTCTGCACTTTAAGGATTCGTAAGCTTTTCTATGCAGCTGAAAATGGCAAACATGGGCAAGATGGACAGAATTTTTGCACAAATAGCCATTTCGTCTAGTTTTCCCGTCTTATTAAGACTCTAATGAATCAATACCCTTATCCTTGACCTTTGATGGCCATAGATCCTTACTCTAAGGATTTCACATCACCACAAGCCTCCAAAAGGTGCATCTCAATCAAAGCAACCAATTGCGAGGTGGCTAATTCTCAATTGGGAAAGAATTTACCATCTAGAAAACTAGTAGGTATCCAATCCCTTCATCACAAAAGGATTGGTGACAAGTTGATACACCATTTAATAATCAAATGTGCAAGGTTGTAAAGAACATGTGATGCAGATGGCAATTATTTCATGGTTGATGGCCAAGGACACCAAGGAAGCAGTGAATCCCAAAGGCAAAAGTTGTTACAAGTTATGCCAGTTGGGTTTTGGTTGTTATTTGGAGTTATTTTTGACCCTAGGACAATTAATTGGCCATTAAATGTAGAGGTGACACTAGGGACTAGCATTAATTAATTAATTAAAGCCAATCAAAGGGTTAATTGAGGCTAGGGACCACTAAGGGTTGCAAATGGCCTAGCCAATCAAATTGTGGATAGGCACAATTAATTTTGGGCAGGGTCAAAAGAGATGAAATTAATTTTGAGAATTAGTTAATTCTGAAAATTAATTAAATGGCTGGAAAATGAGATTAGAAGGCTATGACTTGGCAAAAATGCCTATGCAATGCGAAAGAAGGCTATTTGGGGTTGGTAAAGGCTCATTCAATTGATTCAGCTTGAGAGAGAGAGAGAGAGAGAGAGAGAGCTGCCGATCAGTTTTCAGACCTGAATTCAGCCATTGGAAGCAGAGGACAGCAGCCTGGAGGTCACAGGAAGTAGGCGACAAACATTTATGAGGTCATTGGCAGCTGACAACAACATCTTGAGAGAGGCAACAGCATTTCTAGCTTCCCCAAGCAACAACTTCTAAGCCGATCCGGGCAGGGCAGCAACCATTTCTGGGGCCTCTCCGCAAAGAAATTCTGGAATTTCTTTCTCTACAACTTTCTCACACCCTCTCTCAGCAAATCTTAGCATTTCTCAGCTATTCAAAGATCTCAACCAAATTTGGTGGACAGCAATGAGAATTCTGCTGTAAACCAGAAATTTTTGCGGAAATTAGGGTTTACCAACCACCTTGGGACCTATGCCATCAATCAAAGGCATTGTACACTGAAATCAGCACCTGAAACTCAAGGAATTGTCAGGGATTACGTATGCCAACTCATCCCTTGTGAATTAGGGCAGCATTTGGCCAGTTTCTGGTCCCATTTGTACAAGTCTTGGGTGAAAATCAAGGGGCAATTGGCCCAAATTGTTGCTGAGTGATCGGTTGTACAAAAAGGACTTTTGGATCAGCAGAGAAGATTGTGAAATCTCAGATTGTACTTCATCCATTCGCAATTCAAGTTAAAGAAATACCGCAAGGGGCGCCAATTTTGGGGCCAATAGGGTGTCCAATGTCCAAGATTATGATGTAATGTATGCATTTCAGTTTATGTTAAATTATTAATTGATGTAATTAAGTGCTTGATTAGGTTTTACCACCCTCTCCGAGAAGGAAGGCTAGTTTCAGCCTGCCTCGACTTCTGCCCACTGCATAGCCCCTAGAATAATATAGGACCACCTGGGGTCCTAGGCACCTAAAAACAAGTATACCCAAGCCCATCCAAGCACACCCCGCCCGACCATGGCATTTTGGTGACTACCCTTAAACAGGTAGCAACCAAATCTCAAGGATACGATGGGGTCCCCTAAGAAAAGCCAAATATCCCCAACATCCAAGGGCCGCACAAGAGGGGAGGAGCGAAAAATTGTTGGTTTAGGGTAGCATCGACAAGGTGATGGACTGCCATATGAAGAAGGGCCTAGAGGTGCTCCGAGATGTGCAAAATGCAAGATCAGGATATGGAAAATATCAAAGAGATAGTGGTAGCAATGTATGATGAGGCCAAACAACAAATCAAGGAGGAGATGGCTAAGAAGGTGCAAGAATGGAAGAACAAAATATTCAATGAGATTACACCACACTTCATCTCAAGTAAGAGCTCATGAATGCAGCACTTGAAGAGGAGAAGATAAGGAAAATTAGAGCCTTGCACATCCAGGTGATCAGATGGAAAGAGGGAGACAACCCTCGAGAAGATGCCAAGAGCATATGGGGAAAATTGGAAATGGAGGACCCCTCCATTGTGGAAAACTCACGGCGTGTAGGGAAGGGTCTAGAAAAGGGTCAGCCCCTTATCATCAAATTTGCTAATTTGGAGTCACAACAAACCTTCCTCTCCAAAAGGAAGGCTCTCAAAGGAGAAAAAGTATACCTTGAGGATGACCTCACACCCACCCAAGTAGCCCAACACAAGGAGAGCATGCCGCAAATTACGAAGGTCCACAAAGCGAGCAAACGGGTAGTATACAAAGATGGGCGCATCATTATCATAAATAGATGCCAGCAACCGGGCGCAACCAATGAAACAAGCTTAAAGTTCGCAACGTGGAACTGTAATGGAGCCATGAGGACGGATGTAAGACTATTCTAGGAGACCTTCACTAACAGGGACATCCTATATACAAAGACACACCAGAGTTTGGGCATGCACTTCCCAGAGGTGAGAGGCTATAGATAGGAGACGGTATGCCCCCCTAGAGACTGATCATGAGGAGGAACTAGAAGGTTTGGAGGAGTAGCTATGCTATATAGGGAGGAGCTACAACATATGATACAAGTCGTGCAGAGAGACGAGGAGGCCTGCTTCATGTGGATCCGGATACATACAAATCGCTCCCGTGATATATACCTAGCAGTGTGATACTTTGCTCCAACAAATTCTCCATATGCACCACACCGGAAAGAGTCACTATATCTACCATTACATGAGGATCTTATGCACTATTCCAGTATTGGAGATGTCTTGTTGGCTAGGGACTTCAATGTCCACACAGATTCCCTTCTTTGAGAGCAAGAACCACATGTAGAGAGAGAGTACCAAAGGAGATGGGGACATCACAAGACACAACTAATTACACAGATAAAGTGACCACCTCCTAGCCTTGGGAGGTGCACATAGATTAGCCATTCTTAACAGCTTGGATAGACGGACTAGATCAGACGCTCTCATATGCTTTCCACATAAGCATGCATCCAAACGTACAGGAGAAGCTCGCTTTGGAGATCCATATAGAGACTAGGAGCGTGCATGGTGGACTACCTTCTAGGGCCCTTATCCCTCATCCCTGACATACAATCTTTCAAAGTATCCCCTCATCCACTAGCAGTGGCAGTCGACCACGCCAACTACATTACCATCACCTATAGACATGATGTGATCCCTCCAGTGAGCAGCCACCTGAGATTCCCCAGATACCACTTCACCACATTGAGAGCGAGTACTTACTTGGATCATCTCTATTGGAGCTTGCAGGAGATGGATCCCCACATACCCCACGAGGATTTTACAACACAGCTTGCCAGAGCACTTTACACCTCAGCTGCCATGTATTTTCCCCACACACACACCCATTTCACCTCTCCAAGCAAGGATGTCCCATAGAATAGCTGGTATGACGAGGAGTGCAAGGAAACCCATCTTCATCTCCAGCAAGACAAAGCATGAGAGACCTACACACATAGCTAGACACGTCCAATCTTTCGCAGCCTAGTGCAACCATAGTCTTTTCCGTACGACGTATGGTATTGTTCATACCATACGATTCGTATGCATTCATACGTTAAAAATGGCCCTTTTTGGCCACCTCGCCTATGCGTCCCGCGTTCCCTGTGGCCCTGCCTTTACTTCCATGCATTCCGCCTGTCTACGTGGCACTTTTTTTGGGGGGCGGGGGGGGGGGGGGGGGGGGAGCCTTGGATACCTCATCCCACCCCCTTTTCCACTCATGCACTCCCCTCCCCCCCACCCCCCCCCCCCCCCCACCCCTCTTTGGATTCCATCCAGCTAGCAACCCTCTCTTTGATCGTTGACCCCTCTTTGATTGTTTGAACTTTGACCCTTCTCTCATCTACAAAAGATACTCCTCTCCTCCATGCTTCCACACCAATTCAACAAGCATTTACCATTCTCATCTTCCTCTCTTGGATCTTGAATGGACTTGTGATTTGTCATTCTCATCTCCCATCCCCTCTTTTCTACACCCTATCAAAACATTTGTCATTCTCAAATCTCATCTCCCATCCCCTCTATCCCGCACCCTATCAAAGCATTTGCCATTCTCATCTCCCATCCCCTCTCTCTCACTCTTGCTCTTTCAACTTTACCCCAACCCTCGGGCCTCTCGAGTCTCCCTTCCTTTCAACTTTCAAGACTCAAGTTTCAAGAGTCGAGACTCATGCATCTCACTCTCCCTCTCTCTCTCTCTCTCTCACTCTTCCTCGGGCCTCTTTATCCGTCATCGGCACCATGACTCATAAGAAGCATGAGGCCTTCAATTTGCACGTGATCCGTGTAGAGAGGGACACAAAGAAGTCCAACTCCCACCATTGGACATGCAAGTATTGCGGGAAGTGCTATACAAGTGGTGCAACTCGGCTTCTCCAACATCTTTCCAGGACGGAGAGGCAAGTTGCTCCATGCAAAGAGATCCCTCAAAACATCGCGGAGGAGATTCTCGCCAAGATGAGAGGGGGATCCACAAAAGAAGGAGGAAGTGGCTTATCGGCACCAACTCCTATGCCTACTAACGAGGAAGTATCAAATGTGGGTGTATCTTCAACCGATGCGGGAGACGCCTCTACCATTGGTGGTGGGGGCTCCACATCCACATTCGGCTCCGGTAAAAGACAAAGAGTGGAGGCTCATGCGGTGCCAGAGAGACAATCCTCTCTCTCTCAATCTCCCAATCATGTGTATGGATTAGTTGCCTTTCTTAGAGAAAGGTAACGACTTGCGGACATTGAAATTGCACGCACGATGATTGAGTGCAATCTTGCATTCAATGTCCTAAAGCAAGAGCAATGGAAGAAGATGGTAAAAGCCATTGCCACTATGGGTCCATGTGAAGGATGGACCGGTGTCACATACAACGACATGAGGATGAAAAAGATTGATGAAGAGGAGGATTGATAGAGCCCTTAATCCTATTTGGGCCGCATGGATAAAATATGGTTGATCCATTCTCACCGACGGATGGAGTGATCGTAAAAAACGGGGCATCATCAACATATTTGTCTTATGTCCACTCGGCACTTACTTTTTGCCGGCCGTAGATACCGCCAAGAAGGGGAGGAAAACGACAGGCGCATTCATCTACCACCACATTCGACAAGCTATCATTGAGGTATACATTGCCTTTTCAATTCATTTCACTTTCTTTCATTATGATAATCGATTTATGCATAACTATTTATCTCCCTATTCTAATTTCTCTCTAATATCTATTATGATAATTCATCTCATGATTTGCTCTGAACTACCAATTATGAGACAAGAATTAGAGAAAGAAATACGAGAGCAGGTCAAAGCTGAACTGATAATAAATCAGAGGGCAAATTTGCAAGACATGCAGATAAAGATTAAGAATGACCTACAAGCACAAATGCTGTCCGAAATGCACACGCCGAAACTGAAATGCTGAAAGTTGTAGATGCCTACAAAGCTGAAATCTTAGAACTAGGGAAGAATTGAATGCATTTAAGAAAAAAGAAATGAACGCGCAAGAAGAACTACAAAAAGAGAAAGAGGCTTTGAAGTTTGAAGGCATGTGAAAGGGAGGTTCACTCATGGGTAGAAGTGGCAAAGGCAACACAAAAGCAGATAGAAGAAGCCAGCCCATGGATTGAGGCAATAAAAAAGAATAAGGGAACATCAGTGAACAAGACTGAAGTAATGAATGCTACCTTGGAAGAAAAGGCTAGGAGACGGACTAGGGTTTTACATGTACGGGTAGTTGGATGGGAGAAGAAGAGTAGCCCACAGGAAGATGCTAAGACACTTGCTGACAAAATTGGGGCTTTAGACGTACCTATCGTTAGTGCTTGGAGTGGGGAAAGAGGACTCTAAGTCCAAGGCTCTAATTCTTCGCTTTGGAGACATAGAGAAAAAAAAGGCCTTCCTCTCCAAGAGGAGAGCCCTCAAGGGTGAGAAGATTTATTTGGATGAGGACCTTACCCCAGCACAGATAGCACATCGCAGAGAACACATGCCCAAGGTATTGGAGACTCCCAAAGAGGGAAAGTGGGCTGTTTATAGAGATGGACGAGTCATCATCACTGACAAAATGATGATACGAGGCCTATGAGACACTTCGGATGTCAATATGAAATTGTAATGGAGCCTTGCGCTTGGATGCTGGTTACTTTGAAGATAGCTTCCGAAACATAGATATAGCAATGTATACAGAAACACACCAATGTAAAGGTAGCCGACTACCAGACATACGGGGATACAAGTGGGAAAGTGCATTTCGTCCAGCAACTAGAAAACCAAGAAGCACTAGGGGTGTGGCCATACTATACCGGGAAGACCTCAAAGGGATAGTGCAAGTAATGAAAAGAGATGATGATGCATGATATTTATGGATTAGGATACATGCAGGAAGACCACGGGATATATTCATCGAATATGCTACTTTCCTCTTGCAAATTCTACCTATGCCACATGAGATGGATCACCCTTTGATGTACTCTATGAGGATATCATGAGATATGCTAGCATTGGGGACCTATTATTACTAGGAGATTTCAATGCACGCACTAGAGATAGACAGAGTGACTTTTATATGCATGACAATTGCATGTTCAAAGAGATTAACATAGATGAAATAGGCCTACGCAGGAGAGCCCAGGATAAAGAAGTGAGTACCTATGGGGCACACCTATTGACTTTGGGAAGTGCACATAGACTAGCCATCTTTAATGGTCTGCCACAATGGCCAGGATCTGACAATTTGACATGTTGGAATCACACAGGAGGGGCAAGTACTATGGACTACCTGATGGGCTCACCAGCATTGATACCAGACATCCAAAATTTCAAGATATCTAAGAAGCCAATTGGCATAGCAGCACATCATGCTATTCTGACACTACCAGACATCCAAAATTTCAAGATATATGGAGAGGTGATTTGATAAAGGATTATGTGATATCTCTGACACCAGGGCTTTTTTGTATATGATGAAGATGTATGCTTCTGTGGAAAACATTCCTCAAGATTATTTTTAGAGAAGACAAACACCTCAACATTTGACAATGGTTTTTTTGGAAGGTGCTTTCCCAGATAGGACTTGAGTAGATCGTTGGAAGAATGTACAAGGGATTTAACAGAGGCCATACATGGATTAGCCATGTATACATTCCCACACACCTTGCCCCAATGCAAACCCACACGATCTACTGCTCCCCAAAATAGCTGGTATGATGATGAGTGTAGAGTCACCCGAGCTCGCTTACAGAGGGAAGTGGAGCTAGGCACTCAAACACATCACCAAGCAAAGGCGTTCTTCAAACGCCTTATGCAGAAGAAGAAACGAGACTACCTAATGAAAGCAGAAGCAGAGATATATCAACTATTTTTGGGGCGGGACAGCAAGAGCGCATTGGAGTAGAGAGGGATTATTATGATGGTTGGAATAGCATGGAAAGGCCATTGATCATGATGATAGCACGCATGATTAGGAGTAAGCCCTCCACCCCACACCCCATTGTCAGAGCAGAGCTAGGAGCAACACCCATAGTCATGGAGGCACTCTTCAAGGCAGTGACCTTTTGGCACAGACTATGGGAACTTCCACGCCATAGATACTCTAGATTGGCACTAACCTCATCTAGACAACTAGCAACAGGAGACGAGAAGAACTGTTGGTTTTCACAAATGGCTATTTGGATGAGCCAACATGGTTTGGATATTGACCGTCTTCCACCTTTGGATTATAGCCTTGGCTGCCCTACACTTTCTCTCAGCCAATAAGAGTTGAACCAGGTGATCAGAGCTAATATCTTGAGGATTGAGACGGCAAGGACATGGATCCACCCACCACTCCCTCTAGGATCGAGGATGGAGTTCTATAGGAGTCATTTCTTGCGCCTCTTTGATGATGGTTTCACTATTCGGCCAGCATATATGGACACCCATCTCTCCCATAGCGTACGGATTGCTATCGGACAGATTCGCACCTCCTCACATAGGCTCCAGGTGGAGACAAGCAGATGGACAAATACCCTAGCAGAGGATAGGACTTGCCAGCTTTGTGGTCGAGAGCCTGAGACGGAGGAGCGCTACATATGCAAATGTACAGTATACTATGACATACAAGGACGGTACCATTGCCTCTTCCGTGATGGATTTGTCAAGTATTGTTAGTATACTTGTAATTTGTAAATTGTGATTGTAGGTGGGCCCTTCGAATGTGGTGCAAGTTGTTACCAACAATGCATTGAATTGTCAGTGCATGGGCCGTTTGCTTAAGGCCAAGTTTCCCACGATTGTGTGGACTCCATGTGTGTGGACTCCATGTGCAAGTCGCAAAGCTACATCAATTTTCACCTTCTTCACGGTAAAAGTAAAGGTGCTTGTGATGTATTGTGAGCATAGCACATTAGAGTTGAAGAAGCCTTCTTCAACTCGCTTTGCTTATATGTGGTTATTGTTGGAGCGCCTTTATGAGGTGCAGTCCTCCGCCTTGCGCCAAACAATGGTGTCTGCTCTATGGAGTGAGTGGGATGAGCATCAGACAGAGGAGGCCAAAGCCATGCAACGATTGTGCCTTAATGAACAGTTTTGGCAAAAAGTCTGTGCCGTTGTCATTGTTGTAACTCTGTTTTATAGGGTGATACGTATAAGTGATTGCGAGGGGTTCACCATGGGCCTTCTCGTTCACTTCTTTAGAGCGGCATTGGTGGAGGCACGTGCTTGTACAGTGATCACAAAGACGCAACGTGCACATGTTTTAGAGATAGCAAAGAGGAGATGGGCATGGATGCATAAGCCCATCCATGGTTTTTCCGCATTAGTACATCCGGCCTACAAGTCTCTGGGGTGGTCATGGATAATAGAGAGTTCCATTCGGACCAGCTTGCCTATTTGACTCGTGTGGTCCTTGTGGATGACCACAATGCAATGTTGGAGGAGCTAGGATGCTATGCAGATCAGAGAGGGCATGTGGCTTTTGCTTCTCCCACTTGTTGGAGAAGAGAGCCACTTGTGAAGCCTTTATTTTGGTGGCAAAACTTTGGATACGCATTGGAGACCCTTCAACCCCCCTTAGCCATGAGGGTCCTTGCCCAAGATTGCTCTTCGAGTGCATATGAGAGAAACTGGAGTGCCTATTCTCTCATTCACACAAAGATTCGCAATTAACTTAGCACATGACAATTAGAGCGGCTAGTCTATTGCCGCACTAACTTACGCATGATGAGGGCTGATGAGCATGGGTAGTCCGAAGCAGGTAAAGTTTAAACACTTAACCATAACATTTAAAATTTGTTGTTTTAAACTTTGAACTTTGAAGTTTATACTTTACAATTTAGACTTTAGCATTTACAATATTACGTGCATCATTGCATCGTGTAGGTGAATGTTGATACATTCAAGTTAACGGGCGGCACTCTTCCGAGTAAACATCAGGAGGTGGACGAGGAGGAGGAGATGATTTTTGCAGAGCTCTATAGAGAACTTATAGCAGCAGATACTCATGACACTCGCAGTCAGCGTGCTCGTGGACGAGGAGTTCGAGTAGGTGGTAACCCGTCCATCATCGAGGAGGGGTGGTTCGAGCGGCTTGCAGACATATATAAGGCGCGGCTCTAGTAGCTCACATCCTGTGCCTCGTGATGACATCCCCCCCTTGCCTACATAGGCGCCACCTAGGAAGCCATCATTTGATGATGATGGTAACCTTATCAGTGAGGATGAGTATGAGTGTGTCTCATCATCCAATGCCGAGGAATCATCTTCGGACTCTCTTGATGAGCACTCACATGGTTTTGATGATGATGATGATGATGATGATGATGATGATGATAGTGATGCCTCATCAAAGATTCATAGATCTCTCTCTTTTTTGTATCAGATATACTAGACTGTAGTTGTATCGTATATTTTGCATAGCCCATGCGACCATGATAGTCACCCTCATGTATTCATCTTATTTTGTAATGAAATGGCTATTTCCACTTTAAACATGTATTCTATGATCTATCATTTAATGATTTATGGCTTTTGTTATTTAAAAAATCATCTTAAATTTTTTTCCATACTAATATGTACCGTACCTTATAAAATCATAAGGTACCATTTAGTACCGTATTTTATCGCACCGTACCGTATTGTACCTGACAACTATGAGTGCAACAAAAGAAGAGAGCATTTCTATCCAGATTGGAGCACGAGTTTTACTAGCTATTCTTGGGACACAATAGCAAGGAGGTGTTGAAGGCATTCCAAGAGCCTCAAGCCCATACACCATCACCTCCCAATGTGGCATACATATGCTACCTCACTATATCAAGTACATGGGCAGCCCCCATTGCTCCAACCACCAAAGGATAGACCCATGGCATCTACCTTCTTCAGCACAAGGAGTGTTCACAGCCCCATGGATAGACTCCAAGATACTAGGCCCAAGACCATGATGGACTAGTAGCAGAGCACCTACCACATGCCAAAGGTATCCTAGCACCCCTTCTAGCCTGAAGGGGAGAGAGTGCGCAATGGAGTGTGAGATCAAGGTGCGAGTTGCAAAGTTGAGAGTTAGAGAGAGTGAACGCAGAGATAGGTGTACCAATTTGTGATGATACATAAAGAATAAAAGAAAGTATTTATCTATTAGGGTACATTAAGGGTGTGTTCACACCCGTAAGACTATTTACACGGAGACAAAGGGACTTTACACCCAACAACCTCCCACTTAAAGGCCCAAAGTGGTACCTTTAAGCTAATCAACTCCCACTAAACGAATGCAATGCTCATGCTGAGCCTTTGCAAAACACTTAGTGAGAACATCTGCAAGGTTATCTTGGATTTTGACCTTAGTCAGTGTGACAAGACCATTATCCAAGACCTGTCGAATAAAGTGATACCGAACATCTATGTGTTTGATACGTGCATGGAACATGGCATTCTTAGCCAGAAATACTGCACTCTGGCTATCACAACCAAGTACTAGAAAACGTGAAGAAAAACCAAAATCCTTGACTAGATGGCCAAGCCAAATAGATTCCTTAAAAGCTTCTGTGGCTGAAATATATTCAGCCTCTGTAGTACTCACTGCCACAATTTTCTGCAATCTTGAACACCAAGAGATAGCCCCACCAGCCAAAGTAAAAACATACCCACTAGTAGATTTCCTAGTATCAAAATCTCTTGCCATGTCTGAATCACAAAATCCCTGCAACTCTGGTGTACCCTTTCCATAGCATATACACTTTTCTTGTGTACCTTTCAAGTATCTGAAGATACATTTCACTACTTCCCAATGTGGCTTGCCAAGGTTAGACATAAATCTGCTAACAACTCCCACTGCATGAGCAATATCAGGGCGAGTTGCAACCATGGCATACATCAAAGATCCACAAGCTAATGCATAAGGTATCCCTCCATGGCACTAGCAGCTGCATTATCCTTAGGGCAATCAGATTTGCTAAGCTTTGTATGTGGCCGTAAAGGCACACCAAGAGGCTTAGAATCAGCCATATTAAACCTGTCAAGTACTTTGCTGATGTACTTATCCTGTGAGAGAAACAGCAAATGCTGCCCTCTGCCTCTTTTAATGCGCATGCCCAAAATGTGTTCAACTACCCCCAAATCTTTCATGGAGAAGGCTGAACTCAACTGCCTTTTAAGAGCATTCAAAGTACTCTTATGCTGTCCTGCAATCAGCATGTCATCCACATATAAAACCAGCACAATAAGACGTCCATCATCAGCCTTTTTAGTGTATAAGCACGGATCTGCATGACTGCGTTTAAATCCATGGCTAAGCATAAAGGTATCAAATTTTTTGTACCATTGTCTAGGGGCTTGTTTCAACCCATATATGCTGCGTTTCAGTTTACAAACCAAATGCTCTTTTCTTGGAATAGCAAATCCTTCAGGCTGCTTCATGTACAGCTCTACCTCCAAGTCGCCATGAAGAAAAGCAGTCTTTACATCCATCTGATCCAACTCTAAATCCAAAGATGCAGTGGGAGCAAACAAAACACCGAGCATAGTCATCTTCACCACTAGTGAAAAGACCTCTTGGAAGTCTATGCCTTCCTTCTGTGTATAGCCCTTAGCAACCAACCGTGCCTTGTACTTGGGCTTCCCATCAATACATTTCACTTTGTAAACCCATTTATTAGGAATAGCTTTCCTATCCTTGGGTAAAGGTACAAGCTCCCATGTGTTATTAGCATATAGAGACTTCATCTTCTCTTGCATAGCAAGCTCCCACTTCCTCTTGTTTTCACATGACTGTGCCTCTTTAAATGTTAGAGGCTCACCCTCATCAGTCAACGAAATGCAATCCAAAGATGGCTGAAACCTCTGTGGTTGCATTCTGACACGTGTAGACCCTCTTACCCAATGATCTGTATTATCAGGCAACAGTGGGCCTACATCCTAAGGAATGTGCACACCATCACCAAGTGGTAGATTTTCAGCATTTTCTTGCTGCTGTAATCTGTTTTCAGCATGTTCTTCTTGGTGTCCTATTTCATCCTATGCATCTATTTGCTGTCTATGATCTTCTGGCTGTAGCACAATAGGATGCTGCTCATTTTCAGCATCAAAAGAGAACTTTCAGCTAATGGTTGCTAAGTGGTTGGCTGTTCATGCTAAAATTTGACCTTCTTTTTGTCAAGATCACCATGTGTAGCATTTTTCAGCAACTTTGCCTCATTAAATACTACATCTCGGCTGCATACTATATTCCTTCCCTGAGGAAGCCAAACTCTATAACCCTTCTCTCCCTCATCTCCATATCCCATGAAGATGCCCTTGATGAATTTCATGTCTAGTTTGGTCCTATATTCTACAGGTACATGCACAAAGGCATCACAACCAAAGACACGCAAATGGTCATATAAAGCAGGTTTACCAGACTAAACCTCTACAAGAATGCCATTTTCCAATGCACAATTGGGAGAGTGATTGCATACATGAACTGCAGTTTTATGAGTCTCTCCCCAAAACTGCTGCGGAAGATTAGCTGTGGACAGCATATATCTGACTCTCTCACAAAGTGTGCGATTAAATCTTTCAACCCACCACTTGATGCAAGATTATAAGGGGTTGTCAACTCTCTCTTAATGCCATTCATCTCACAAAACTTGTTAAATTCATTTGAGACATACTCGCCCCCATTATCTATTCTTATGGCTTTCAACTTAAGTCCTTTCTGTGTGGTAACAAAAGCATGAAAATTTTTAAAAGCATCCAATACTTCCTTTTTGCTTTTGAGTACATACACTCATGACTTTCTATTGAAATCATCAATGAAAGTAACAAAGTAGCGTGCACCCCCATACGAATTAACAAGCACAATGCACACATCAGTGTACTAAGTCAAGATCATTAGACTTCTTATCGACACCAGAGTAATAAGGAGACTTCACATGTTTTCCATATAAGCAATCATTACAAAATTCGAGACCAGAGCCTTTTACGTCAAATCTTCTTAAAGAGGAGAGAACCTGAAGGCCTTTCTGGCTCATATAACCAAGTATTTTGTACCAAAGCTCCATTTGTGAATGGACTTCAGCCACAACCAAGAACTTATCAGGTAATGCCTTACAATGCAAGTAATATAAAGTCTCCCTTTTGCTGCCTTTAACAATCACCATAGAGCCCTTATGGACCTTCCAAGATCCACCACCAAAGGTAGTAAAATACCGTTTAGCATCAAGCTGCCCAACTAATAGTAGACTTTTCTTTATGCCAGGTACAAATCTGACATCCTGCAAAATCAGCTCTTGGCCATTTTCAAGAGCCAAGTGAATGGTGCCAACACCGTCTATCTCACATGTATAGTTATTACCCAAGTAAACCTTGCCTAGACAACTTGCAGTGTATTCAGAAAATGACTCCAAAGAGGGGGTAACATAAAAAGAGGCATCGCTGTCCACTATCCATGATTGTGACAACCCATCATGAGCTGAAAGTAAGGCATCAATTACCTCATTTTTGGTTATGTGCATATCACCTGCTACTGCCATAATATCTGCATCATTACATGAGGCTACAACAAGTATCTCTTCAGTGTTAGGAAGCTCTTCAATCACCACACTAGACGCAACATTTGCCTTTGCAACTTCTTTTGAGGAAGGGTTGTCATCATCTTTCTTATCATCCTTCTTTTTCTTACCCTGCTATTTCTTTCTTTCTTGCTCTTTCTTGAAGTACTGGCAATCGGGCTTTTTATGCCCTTTAAGCCCACACTGATAGCATGTGACATCCTGTTGTTTGCCCTTGCTTTTACTTCTCCTTATCCCTTTACTCGCTACATTACCCCTCTTTTCAGACCTACATCTTACATGGTAAACTGAGCCACTACTTTCACTGTTGAGATGTTTGCAATCACACCTATTTCAGTCTCTTTGTAAAAAGCAGTGAGGACTCAGGACTAGAATCCCATATGCACAGTAGGAGAAGTGCTACCATTCAGTTTCCTATAAAGCATTGCACTTGCACTCTTTTCTAATGCAATGATAGTACTATTTTCTTTCCAGTAAAGTTTCTGTGTCATTGTCCACAGAAGATTGTGTTTATGAGTCCAAATCTCAATCTTGGAACCTAATTCACTTGTGTGGCAGTTGATCTTGTCAGTGTCTATGTCTTCATGGCTTTGGTCTTCATCTTTCAACCTCCATAGCTTCCACATTGCCATGTCCTAGATCCATGTTTTGACATGGTATCAGAGCCAGATCGGGCATGGCCTAGTTTCCTCTCTGCTCTTCCAACTTATGTTTATCTTTTCCCAACTCAGCTTGAGTTCATGACCTCATCTCCAGCTCCAATTCCACTTCCATCTCACTTTGACCTTCATGGCAGCCATAGCTTGCACGACCTTGCCTCCTTGGAGCATTCATATCTCTCTTTACAGGCCATATCATTAGGAGCTCTCTTCTAGGAGTTTATTCATTTGTTGAAGTCGCTTCTATGTATCACCTCAGAGCTTGACATTGGTCATCACAGGGCTCAGCATTACAAATTTTCATTGTCGCTATCCAGATCTGCGCCTCAAACTGTCGTACTACTACCGCTGCGTCTGCAGTCCACGATTCGCGTGCTGGTTATGGGGCTTTGAAAGCTCTATATGTAAGCCTTCTTCAACTCAGAGATCTCTTAAAATGATGGCTTTTGTGAGTTGCTACATCAGAAAAATCAGACCCCTGTCTGAAACCCTATTTTGGACTCCATAGCCACTTAAGCTTCAAGCTCATTCTTCTCATATTTTCTCACTCTTGCCTACTAAACCTGAAGTTCCCAGCATCAAATCAAGGAGAGGAAGATATAGATTTGAAAGATCTTAAAGGATTTTGAAGGTGTGAAGACTCAAGGAAGAAGCTACAGGCATAGTGTCTATTGATACTCACCTAGTGCTTATTGGCACTTGTGCTCAACTCTTTTGTTGCTGAAATCTGAGAATTTTGGTGCTGATTTGCTGTTGCTCTAGCCATCCAACATGGAAAAAAACTCTCCGACTGCTCGCTTCAAAGGAATCAGGTTTCACACCTGACAGACCCGCATCAAGCTCATCCTAATGAAGAAGGGTCTCTGGGCTATCACCAATGGACAAGAGAAGAAGCCCCGGAATGCTGCCGTAGCAGTTACCTAGCTGAAAGCTGATGACAAAGCACAAGCCATTATCAAACTGAAGCTAGAAGACAGCTATATCCACCATGTGGATAACTGTGATACTTCACACGATACATGGAAGAGACTTGACACCTTGTTTGGTGCACAGTCCAAGTCATCAAAGTATGGTCTCTTGATTTTTCAGGCTTGAAATGAAGTCCAGCACATCACTTGCCGCACATCTAAATTACATGGAATGACTTCTAACCCAACTTACAGGAATCAACATTAAAATGGAACAAGATGTTTACATTGGTGCTCTACTTAAAAGTTTTTCTCCTGAATATAATAATGTATCAATAACTCTAATCAATATGCCAAACCCTGAGCTTGTTGATATTCAGGCATCACTGTTAGAAGAGGAAAAGGAGCTAAAAACCAAGGAAGAACCAAGCACCTCTAGAGATGAACAAGCATTATATGTTGGCAACAAGTATAAAGGCAAGAAGGATCAGCTCGTCTATGACTTCTGCAAAAGAATCGAACACACCGAGAAGTTTTGCCACGCCAAAAAGAGGTCCCAAAAGGCCTATATAGTTGATGTTAAAGAAGAAGAAGAAAATGGAGCAAAAGAAAAAGAAAAAGAAGAAGACCACCAAGAGAAGGACAAACCTCATCAGTCCTTCTATTCAAATAGACTCTTTTAGCCTTGTATAGCCTAGCCCTAATACTTCAAACATAAACTTCTAAACTTCTCATGTAGCATTGTACTATAGCCTCTGTACACTTTGTGAGGCCCCTACTACAGGCTCTGGATGTCCATCATGTTTGTGGTACCCACACTTAGCATTTTTTGCGACAATCTCTAGTGTTTTGCCATGTCTATGGTGTGCCCACACTTTGTAGCTGTTGCTTTCACTAAAGTCTCTACACACTTTGTACTTCTAGTTGTGATTGATGAGGGATGTTGAGATGTTTGCAACCACACCTACTTCAGTCTCTTTGTAAAGAGCAGTGAGGGCTCAGGACTAGAATCCCATATCCACAGTAGGAAAAGTGCTACCATTTAGTTTCCTATAAAGCATTGTACTTGTTAGATATGATCAATGCCCCACCCTCATTAGGTACTACCAATGATCCATGGTGCTCAAAGTTGTAAGGCCCCCATTATGAGGAGAAGCCAAGTGTGAGCCCGGACATTGGTGGAGTCCTGACTTGTATATCAGATGAGGTCTATGTAACCGGATGGCAAAAAAGGTGACCATTGTAGGTCTAATCTTTGGGTTAGACAGAGTGGTTAAGCTGGTAGCAACTCGAGGCACATTGCATTGAGTTGCGTAGTAAGGGATTTAAAAGGGGCCCCTATTGTGGGGTCCGGGGGCCGCGGAAGCGGCCCCTAGCTGGGGGGTCCCAGGGGGGCCAGTGGCCCCCCTGGCGGGGGTCCGGGGGCAGCGCCCCCGGCCCGATGGTAAAGGGAATATTCCCTGGCCAACTAGTGGAGGCTCATATGGTAGGTCGGTCAGCAGGCCGACCTAACGACCTTCGCGGGCTATAAAAGCTAAACCCCTTCGCAGCCATCTTACACTCATCTTTCACCCAGTCAGAGTTGTTGTTCCAGCTAGCCTTAAGCTCTTCACCTATCTTCTGTCTAGATCGCTATCTAAGCTTCATTTAGTGGAAGCGCACGGGTGGACAGAGCCATCTTTGTATCAATTGTTTGGAGTTAAAGAATTTTACTGATTCTCCTCTTATCTGTTGTGTACTCTCTATCTCTTTCTCAGATTCTGTTCGCTGCGCCGTGTAATATTTTACATGGTATCAGAGCCCAGGGGGCTCTAGAGATCGGAGAGCGTGCAAAAGGCAAAGGCTTCAACAGCAAAGAGAAACGATGTCGACTTCGGGAAGCAGTTCTGGCGCATCAGGAAGCGGTGCAGGAGGTGGTGCTGCTGTACCGGCTATTCAAACACTGAGGATTCGTCCACCAACCTTCAGCGAAGGCAAGTTAGATGGTACAAACTACACCTTGTGGAAGTTCAAAATTACAACTATCCTTGATTCTTATGAGCTTCTAGAGACTGTGCTAGGGACTGACGCAGAACCACAGCCTACCCCCGACCCATCAAATCCTAGTGTGATGATTCCTCCGAATGCAGATCTTCTACGAGCTTGGAAACGAAGGAATGCAGATGCATTGTGTGCCTTAGTTACAAGCTGTTCTGACAGTGTTTTGACTCTGATTCAGCATACAACCAAAGCGTCAGAGGCTTGGAATGTACTAAGGAGTCAGTATGAAACACGAAACCAAACAAGGATTCAAAACTTGGAGAATCAACTAGCAGCGGAGAAGTTTGCTGAAGGAGAGACGGTTGAAGCATTCATCACTCGGATTAAGAATCTGCGCGACCAGATGGCTGGCGCTGGGATACAAAAGACTAGCGAAGAGCTAGCTCGGAGGTGTCTTCGGATTTGTCCACAAAAGTTTGATGGACTAGTAACTGCCCTTAATACTCAGGTGAGACCTCAAGCTTTGACTTTTGAGGAGTTTTGTGCATTATTAATGGAGGAGGAGTTGAGGCTGAAAGCCCGAGAAGGAAGCAACAATGAAGATGCTGCATTCTCTGCCAATGCAAAATGCAAAGGTGTTTCCTCCACCAAAAATGATGGTGACAAAAAGAAAAAGGGCGGCAAGAAGAAGTTTCAAGGAGAGTGCTTCTACTGTAAGAAGAAAGGACATGCAATTGCAGATTGTCATGTCAAGAAGGCAGATGTAAAGAATGGTACCCTTAAAACTAAAGGGAAAGAGACAGCCAATACGGCTGAAGCAGAGTTGGAATTATTCATGGCGACCATTGAGGAAGTGTGCTCCTCGGCGCAAGAAGAATCTACCACTGACTCTTGGGTGTTGGATAGTGGGGCCTCCCGTCACATGACCAACAAGAAAGGTCTATACAGTTCTATGCAGCCTCTACAAGAATCCATCACTGTGACGGTTGGAAATGATGCTAAATGCCCTGCTGCGGGCACAGGTACTATTTCTTTTGTTGTTGCAAATGGTGAAGTCAAAAAGCTTTCAAATGTGTTGTATGTTCCCGAAATCAGGAGAAATCTCTTATCAGTTGCTGCCATAACTGATCTTGGTCATGAAGTGAGGTTCAAGAAGACAGGTGCAGAAATTATTGATAGTGCTGGCACAATTGTTGGCAAAGGAGAAAGAAGGAACAACCTGTATGAGCTAAGTGCTCTTACAGCCACCGCTGGAGTGGGCACAAGTAAGCTTTGGCATGAAAGGTTTGGACACATCGGATTTGCAGTATTGAAGGAGATGCAAAAGCAAGGTATGGTTGCTCACCTACCTACAATAACTGAATTGAAGGAACCATGTGAAGCTTGTATGATGGGCAAGCAACAGAGAAAGGCATTTCCACAAGAAAGCAAGAATAGAGCACATGCTCCTCTAGAGTTGGTGCATGCTGACTTGTGTGGTAAGATGCCTATACAAGCCTTGGGGGGATCTTCTTATTTTATGTTGATTGTCGACGACTACAGTAGGAAGATGTGGGTGTACTTCCTTCGTGATAAGGCTCAAGCTTTTGGTAAGTTTAAAGAATGGCTAATACTTGTTGAGAATGAAACAGGGAAAAGTGTGAAGAAATTTAGAACAGATGGTGGTGGTGAGTTCAACTCAAAGGAGTTTGAAGGCTTTTGCAAGAGCAAAGGGATCAAGCATCAATTGACGACGCCTCACACACCTCAGCAGAATGGTGTTGTGAAACGCAGGAATCGTACCATTGTGGAGATGGCAAGATGCATGCTAAAGGGCAAGGGATTGCCTAACCATTTTTGGGCTGAAGCTGTTAATACTGCAGTCTACATTCTAAATCGGAGCTACACAAAGGCTCTCAAGGGAAAAACACCTCATGAGGCTTACACTGGTAAGAAACCATCTGTTTCACATTTCAGAATTTTTGGATGTGAATGTTATGCACATGTTCCAGATGAGAAGAGAAACAAGTTACAACCAAAAAGCAGAAAATGTATCTTCTTGGGTTATAGTGATGAGCAGAAGGCTTACAAGTTATATGACCAAGAGGCAAAGAAGATCATCGCGAGCCGTGATGTGGTGTTCAAGGAGGAGCCGCATACAGTGGAGGAGGAGAAGGCAAGGTCTTCCACTTTATCATCAAGCGAAGAAGTAGTCCACTATGAACCTGTCCCGAGAGCTATCCCTATCCTTAAGGAGGAGGAAGCATCATCTTCAGATGATGAGGAAAAAGTTCACCAACCTGACATCACCCCACCGGAAAAGCCATTGCCACGCTGGGTGAAGCAGCTCTATGACCACAATAATCCTATGCCTGCATCTGTTGAGGAGAAGGCAGACGGACCAAGGAGGTCTCAGAGAATAGAGGAGCAAAGGAGGGCTTCTGCTCACATAGTCAATATGGCCTTGATGGTTGAGATTATGAGAGAAGTAAAGAAGCCAACTGCCTTAGAAGAAGCACTTGCAGATCCATCATGGAAGGCTGCTATGCAGGCAGAGTATGACAGCATAATGAAGAATGACACTTGGGAGCTAGTGGATCGACCAGCAAAGCGGAAGGTTATTGGCACCAAGTGGATCTGGAAGGTAAAGTACAAGGCTGATGGTACCTTAGAAAAGTACAAAGCTAGACTAGTTGCCTAAGGATTTTCACAAGTTGAAGGGTTTGATTTTCAAGAGTCATTTGCCCCAACTGCCAGAATGACCACTATTCGCACGGTGCTTGCAGTGGCTGCCCACAAGAAGTGGCCAGTGTACCAAATGGATGTTAAGTCAGCGTTCTTAAATGGTGACCTCAAGGAGGAGGTGTACGTGGCTCAGCCACCAAGGTTTGAGGCCCCCCATTCTGAGAACAAAGTGTGTAAACTGAAGAAGGCATTGTATGGGCTGAAACAAGCCCCCAGAGCATGGTACCAGCGGATAGATAGGTTCTTTTTAAACCTAAACTTCAAAAGATGTGCCTCAGATGCTAACTTGTATGTTTACAGGGATGGTAAAAAGTTTGTAGTGATTGTCCTATATGTGGACGACCTTCTTATTACAGGTGACTATGAAGATATGATCAACCAAACTCGAAAGGCTTTGAGTTCTGAGTTTGAAATGACAGACTTGGGCTTGCTGCACTATTGTTTGGGGATTGAAGTCTAGCAAGAGCCAGGAAAGATCTTCATCTCTCAGAAGAAGTATGCATGGGAGATCTTGAAGGCATTTGGCATGACCAAGTGCAAGGAGATAGCTACACCTATGGAGGTGAATGTAAAGTTATCCGTTGAGGATACATCAGCACTAGCAAACATTGGGAGGTATAGGAGGTTGGTCGGCAGTCTGATCTACTTGTGTAACACCAGACCAGATATCAGTTTTGCTGTTGGTGTTTTGAGCAGGTTCTCAAACAAACCTCATGAGAGTCATTGGAAGGCTGGGATGCGGGTGCTCAGATACTTGAAGAAAACTCTTGACTATGGTATCACATACAGTTTCGGAACTTCTCTTGTGGGGAACTGTGACTCAGATTGGGCAGGAGACATTGATTCCAGGAAGTCAGTTTCTGGTTATTGTTTCTCTTTGGGTTCAGGAATTTTCTCTTGGATTAGTAAGAAGCAACCAACAGTGGCATTGTCTTCTACCGAAGCAGAGTACAAGGCAGCTTGTTTTGCTGCATGTGAGGCCGTATGGTTGAGAAGGATTCTATGGCATATGGGAGTGCAGGATGAAGAACCAACTGTGCTGAGATGTGACAATCAGAGTTGCATCGCCATTGCCAAAAATCCAGTGTTTCATGCACGCACCAAACATATAGAGATCCAGTATCACTATGTGCGTGATTTGATGGAGGATGGGATAGTGGAATTGGTCTACTGTCCAACAGAGGAGAATGAAGCAGATATCTTCACCAAAGCACTTACGAAGGATCTGCTTCAAGTTCATCTTCAGAGACTCGGCATTGGGCCGAGGAGATAGTTCACCTATGGGTGGACATTGAGGGGGGGTGTTAGATATGATCAATGCCCCACCCTCATTAGGTACTACCAATGATCCATGGTGCTCAAAGTTGTAAGGCCCCCATTATGAGGAGAAGCCAAGTGTGAGCCCGGACATTGGTGGAGTCTTGACTTGTATATCAGATGAGGTCTATGTGACCGGATGGCAAAAAATGTGACTAATGTGGGTCTAATCTTTGGGTTAGACAGAGTGGTTAAGCTGGTAGCAACTCGAGGCACATTGCATTGAGTTGCGTAGTAAGGGAGTTAAAAGGAGCCCCTATTGTGGGGTCCGGGGGCCGCGGAAGCGGCCCCTGGCTAGGGGGTCCCAGGGGGGCCAGCGGCCCCCCCGGCGGGGGTCCGGGGGCAGCGCCCCCGGCCCGATGGTAAAGGGAATATTCCTTGGCCGACTAGTGGAGGCTCATATGGGAGGTCGGTCAGCAGGCCGACCTAACGACCTTCGCGGGCTATAAAAGCTAAACCCCTTCGCAGCCATCTTACACTCATCTTTCACCCAGTCAGAGTTGTTGTTCCAGCTAGCCTTAAGCTCTTCACCTATCTTCTGTCTAGATCGCCATCTAAGCTTCATTTAGTGGAAGCGCACGGGTGGACAGAGCCATCTTTGTATCAGTTGTTTGGAGTTAAAGAATTTTGCTGATTCTCCTCTTATCTGTTGTGTACTCTCTATCTCTTTCTCAGATTCTGTTCGCTGCGCCGTGTAATATTTTACAGTACTTGCACTCTTTTCTAATGCAATGATAGTACTCTTTTCTTTCCATTTAAGTGTCGGTGTCATTGTCCACACACAAGATTGTGTTTATGAGTCCAAGTCTCAATCTTGAAACCTAATTCACTTGTGTGACAGTTGGTCTTGTCAGTGTCTATGTCTTCATGACTTTGGTCTTCATCTTTCAACCTCCATAGCTTCCACATTGCCATGTCCTAGATCCATGTTTTGGCATTCACCACTAGAGTTTCTTCTGATTTCTTCATTAAGGATTGAACCTCTCTAACACCATCAAAAGTCAAAGCGGTTTTGTTACTAAGTGACACAACCAAAGATTCCCAGCTATCAAGCAAAGTCAGCAATAAGAAAATAGCTTTCAATTTATCATCGAAAGCCGCCAAACCAGATTCCTGCAATTGACTCAAAACCCCTGTGAAAGCACTCAAATGCTCAAATGTTGGCTTAGACTCATCCAACTCCATGTTCACAAGTTTACGTATAAGATGCACTTGATTCACAGGAGTTGTATTTTCATAAGTATCCTTAAGCTTTTTCCATATAGCATAACCTGTATCAAGACGCTTGATGTCTGTAAGTATATCATCAGACACTGCCATCTTAATGTATGCAATGGCCTTCTTATTAAGTCTAGCCCAATCCACATTTGTCATAGCTGTAGGCTTAGTCTCCAAGAGAGCATCTTCATAGTCCTTGAGAAACAAAATGCCTTGCATCCTATCCTTCCATAAGTCAAAGCCAATGCCATCAAAACTCTTGATTTTAAAGAGGGATTTAGTGTCACTGTTGCTAGAAGCATTTGCAGCCTTTTTTCAGCAATACACCAGAAATTCAATGCTACAATTTATGATAGCAAAAATGAGCAGAATATTCAGCTGATTTCAGCCCAAATTTTCAGCAAATAATAGCAAAAATCAGTCCGGGTATGTGTACAGCAGTAGAACGAATGACTTTCAGCAGTATGACTGCAATTTCAGCATACCTTGAATGTGTACATCACTGCTAGGTAACTCCCACTTCAGCAATATCACCAAAAATACATCTGCAACAATCCCAGATCTGAAAATGATCACTAAGACTGCTGCAACATGAATAATCAGCAATAAATCAACTCAATGGGAGCTGTCCAACATGTGCACTGCATACGTATGTGCTCGTATCAACTTCTAATACCCAAAACACCAAGAAATCTCTGCAATTTCTCCAAAATCACACAAGCGGGAGATAAAAATGCTCAAATCACTCTGCTTATAACCACAAGATTGCTTCAGCAATATTCCCAAAGTGCATTTCATGCATTAACTTTGCCAAAATCCACAGATTTCAGCAAAAGACCCAAAATTTCACTATCAAATCTGCCCCAATTGCATTAATACATGTTCCCGAAAGCATAAAACTGGCAAATTGAGCAAAATTTCACATAATTTTGCAAAAGCTCCAAAATTTCCGGATCCAAGTGTGCACGAATGTCAGCCAATCTAACTTCGCTGAACAAAATTTCACCAATACAGCAAAAGCCCCAAATTTTATGGGTCCAATGTTGAGAAATTTCAGTAAATTTGGCGAAATCCCCAATCCAAACACACACAATGTTTGCAATTTCTAACGCAGATGCTCAATTTTGCATGAACAGCACTCAATCTGAAAAGCCCCAAATTTCTGGGCAGAAATATGCACAAATCTGAACTCTATGCTTGCGCGCGTGAAAGCCAAGGGGAAATTCAAAGAGAATTTTGAAAAAAAACGGATTTGTGACTTTCTGAAAAATGATGTGACAAGGTCCATTGATCTACCAGTCACGTTGCGTGACATGGAACCCCGCCACCTGCCTGTTTGACGGCGATGTGACCTAGAGTCCCCCATCGGCCTATCGCCTGTTTGTCAACACGTCATGCAGGCCACGATGACTCACTGCAGTTGTTATTGCACGTTGTCACGCTGGTTCCCCCATCGAACATCGCCTGACACTTGCTGCTGTCCAGTCGTTTGCCGCCATCACGCTGAACACGAAGTCCACTGCTGTCACGCTTACTGCTGTCTTGGATCTGACGCCTATTACGTGTCACCTCAGTCATCGACTACTGTGCAAACGCAAGCTTCTTCTCTTGTGCACACCAAATTCGCACTTCTTGGAAAGTGCGAACACCATTACCAATGCTCTGATACCAGTTTGAAGGGAAGAGAGTGCGCAATGGAGTGCAAGATCGAGGCGCGAGTTGCAAAGAGCTGAGAGTTAGAGAGAGTGAACGCAAAGATAGGTGTACCAGTTCGTGATGGTACACAAAGAATAAAAGAATGTATTTATATGTTAGGGTGCATTAAGGGTGTATTCACACCCGTAAGACTATTTACACAGAGACAAAGGAACTTTACACCCAACATAGCCTACCTATTCAACAAGGCCTTGTGTGAAGGCTTCCCTGCTAGTATATCAGCTAATACTATAGTACCAATCCTAAAAGCTGGAGACCCCATGGTTCCTACAAACTATAGGAACCATCATGATTGGCCACATACTAGCCAAGCTTTATGGATCAATACTAGAGCATAAGCTGAGCTAATGAGCAGAGAAACACCAATATTGGGCATGTGGACAGGTAGGGTTTAGGAGGGGCTACTCCACTCGATCATATCCTCACATTCTGAGCCATTATCGAGGAGAGCAAGGCACAAGGGAAGCGGGCATACTGTTGCTTTGTGGATTTCCGTAACGCATTTGACACAATACCACATGCTAGGCTCGTGCAAAGACTACAAGAGCTGGAGATCCCAATGGAGATGAGATGGAGGAGGGGGGGGCGGGGGGGGGAGGGGTGTTTTACTAGCACTGTGCACATTTGTTACAAGACACGTACAAGCACCAGGAGGGCTGTCTCAGAGGAGATCACCAGCACCATTGGAGTGTAACAAGGATGCCCACCACTCTCATCTACTCTATTTGGCCTTTATATTGATGAGATATCAAACTACATTGATGGACTTGGAGGGGAGGGAGCTAGTCTAGGGAGACATTGATACCCATATTACTCTATACAGATGACATAGTCCTCATCTCTAGCACACCAGATGGATTGCAGCGCCACCAAGATGCACTACAAGCGTTCTATTAGGACAAAGATCTCATAGTGAACCTTGGGAACACCAAGGTTATGGTGTTTAACACTTGCTCCTGATGGATTCGGCGATCAATATCCCATTTCACATATGGAGAGGAGATAGTGGAGGTGGTCCAAAGATATGTTTACTTGGGAATTACATATTCAAGGCCGAGATTCACTTTGAGGAGAGCAACAAAGGATGAATTGATACAAGGCTATGCAACTCTAGGGTCGATGAAGAGCCAATGCGCATGCATATAGTTTCAGGAGCCTCGAATGAAACTCTGGCTCTTCGACACTTCAATCACACCAACAATTCTATATGGGGCCCCCATATGGGGATCCAGTCTCTACCACACAAGGAGAGCCACACAAGGTCAGCCACTACCCAAGGGGGAGGAGATATATGAGGGGTGGGAGCAAATGGAGAGACCCCTAGTACTGATGATTTCACAGATGATTTGGAGTAAGCCCTCTGTACCACATGAGATTCTTGTCAAAGTGTGGCAAATGTGGAAGCGTATGGACAAGACTAAAAGACAATGAACATGAGAGAAAGGGAGAGAGAAACGAGACAAAAGAATGCAAAAAACTGCAGTCAATGAATGCTGAAATGAAGAGGGGAGATATACAAGGGCTGTTGGTGTATCTCCTTGAGCCCGATCTCTCTCACAAAGACCTAAAAGCAAAAGTGAGGAAGGCAGGCTGAAGTGGTGCTATAAA
This sequence comes from Lygodium microphyllum, assembly GCF_053477565.2. Lineage (NCBI taxonomy): Eukaryota > Viridiplantae > Streptophyta > Polypodiopsida > Schizaeales > Lygodiaceae > Lygodium > Lygodium microphyllum. The sequence goes on from NC_141157.1 coordinate 108,974,981, forward strand.
TAGCACAAAAAGAATGCATAAAATAATGCAGTTCGGCCAGCCAAATCTGGCTGAAACACCACTAAAATGGCTGCTGGAAACGCTGCAATAAATGCGATCTGCCCCACCTGCCCATGTGCCACTGAACTGCCCGCCGAACCTGCCTAGACACTAGCGAGTGCTGAAAAGAATGTCCAAATAACTAACACAAAATGCATTAAGTCCCTCCAAAAGTACTGACTGCACCAACTGTGTCCTGATAAATGCTAGTCCAAATGGATGACTAATCTCTAATACTCCATCTCAAATCCTAGACACAGCATAAGGCTCAAGGATCTAGACAGAGAACAACCTGAGCAAGCACTTTATTAAACAAATCTGCAAGATTATCCTCTGTCTTGCAATAAACCACATCAATAGTCTCATCCAAGATCTTCTCTTGAATGAAATGGTATTGTATCTCAATGTACGTCAACCTAGCGTTGGGGTATGTGCCAAAGCAATGCGACTCTCATTGTCACAATGAAGGGTCATAAGACCCATCTGAGGGCAACCAAGCTCTCCTAGCAACCTCCGAAGACACACACACTAACATGTGATAGAAGACACGGCTCTATACTCCGCCTCTGTGGAAGGGCAACAATGGGCTGCTTCTTGCTACTCCATGAGATAACATCTGCACCCAAAGTAAAGCAATATCCTGTCGTTGACCTCTGGTGGTCAACAGCTCCAGCCCAATTTGAAGCTGTCCAACTTATAAGGACCAAAGGCGAATCTCCAGTACCTATTGGATATTGAATACCAAGATCAGGGGACCCCTTCAAGAACCGTAAAATCCTCATAGTAGCCTCCCAATGTACCATCTTGGGTTCACTCATGAACCCGGCGAACAAACCTACAAGAAAGCACAAATCAACCCGAGTGTTAAGAAGCCAAATCAAGGACCCAATCAACTGTCAAAATAACAAGTATGCTCTAATACCATGTCAAAATAAGCGACAGTGCAAAGAGACAATAGGGTTTGCAGGGAGTAACACAAAGTGTGTACGGCAAACACTAAGAGAGAAGAGAAACTCAAAAACACAAGAAGAACATGGTGATGATGCACTGAATCATACTATGAGAAGAAAAATTGATACAGCGGAGCTGAAGCTCAGCAGATAACTGCATTGCCCTATCTAAATCAAGCGACAGCACTTCTGGAAATCTGCACAGTGAAGGAAGCAAAACGCAATCCTCTGGGCAGTGGACTATTGAAGTAATCACTGGAAGGTGAAAGACAGTTGTCGAGGGAGCGGACCACAGTCCTCTGATGCTACTGGAGATGTGGAAGGTGATCACCAGCTGTCAAGGGAGCAAACCGTAGTCCTTTGATGCCAAGGAGTGACCTGGGTAGCAAAACACAAATCCCAAAGTGTCATCCGCTGTCAAACGTAAGGAGAGCGGCCCAGATGCTAACACCAGGTGGATGATGATGACGCCAGATGATGGAGGATGAGCCAAGCAACAAAAACGCACATCCCAGCAACCTCTGTGATAGACAAGTGATGCCAAGTGATGGAGAATGAACCAGGCTGCAAAAACGCAAGTCCCAGCAGCCCCTATAATAGACGAATGATAAAATCACTGACACTAGGTGGTGTAGACTGCCGCCAAAGGCTAGGATGCTGACGTCAAGCTGGAGATGATGATGCCAAGCAAGGAGAAGACCCCCAGACTGAAAAACGTAGGTGAAGGTGGAGCCTGAAGAAGAAGGGTGCTGACGCCAAGCAAATGACAGTGACACTAGGTGGAAGATGCTGCAAACACAAGGCTTGATGATGGAACAGGGTGCCTGAAGCAAAAGAGGAAGGCTGAAGGCAGCCACAAGCCACGAACTGCAATGTCCTCCTAAAGGGATATGAGGGCAATGGAAGGGGCTAGTGAGAAAAGGGAAGTGGTAGTGGTGACCGAAGAAGGTGGTGAAGAATGACTGAAAAGAGTAGTGGTAAAAAATGAATGAAGTGATTGCCTATTTATAGGCATAAGCTGTCTAGGGTAGTGCACCACTATGTTAGTACCCACTGAAAAAGTGGCCACCGTCATCCCCAAATTTGCGTTTTCAGCTTGGGCGGCCCTCCTCCAGCTGGGCGACACTCCTCCAGCCTGCGCCTTGCTGTTCTAGCTGTTGTTCCATCTTCAGGCGGCTCTTTTTCTGCTAGCGACCTATTCCCAGGCTGCATTTTGAGGCAGGAGTCTGTTTTTCTGTGGTGATTACATCGTTAGCACTTGCGTTTGACATCATCCTTGCGTTCTGTGCAAGGCGGCCAGCTCAGGAGCTTCTGGTGTTTGTGTTTCGGCACCAGCAACCTTCCCTTGTTGTGTTTTGGTGATTTGCAGATTGGAAGATGTCTTCTCATCAGTTTACGGGCTTTGATGACTCAGATGACGAGCTTTTGTCTCGACACTCATCTGAACGGAGGCGTGATTTCTATCACGAGGACCATCATCCGAGGTCTATTCCTCTTTCCCGTCCCCCTTCTATTCATGTATCTCGGCGAGCCCCTTCTAATGGGCCGAAGATGCAGCCTTTGGTACCCCCTATACAGGTACCTGTACTTCCTTAGCTGCCCAAAGAGGACCGGTTGGATGGCTCCAACTTTTCTCTATGGTCCTGCAAGGTGGAGTGTATCTTGGACTCCTTCGATCTTTGGGAGCTTGTTTCTATTCCTATTCCCCGGCCTCAGGTGGATCCCGCAGATGGGACATCTATGGATCGTGCAGCCTTATGGGATCGGCTCAATTCTAGAGCTTGATCTTTCCTCTTTCTGAGTTTGCAGGATTCTGCCCTTGTTCATGTTCACAGGTTGAAGACTGTAGCAGACGTGTGGAGAAAGCTCGCGTCTCTCTATCAACAGAAGACGTTTGCCCACCGGATATCTCTCGAAAAGAAGTTGCGCATGCTCGCTATTGATGATAGTCCTTCCATGAAGGACCACATCAACAGATTACAGGATATGAGGGATGAGCTTGCATCCCTCGGTCGGACGATATCTTCTGAAGACATGGCTATGATTCTTTTGACTTAGCTGCCATCGCCTCGGTTTGATGTCTTCTACACCAGCCTTCTTACATCGAGGACCCGTGAGAAGCTTCTATGGGAGGAGCTATCCCCGCTTGTCCTGGAGCATGACGAGCGACTCAAAGAGGTCAGTGCTAGTGGATCCAACTCCACTAGAGCCTTTGTTGCAGGTTTGGGAGGACAGAAGAAGAAGAAGAAGTCAAAGGCTAAGAAGAAGGACAGTTCTTCAGGCTCTAACTCAGATTCAGAGAGACCGAAGTGCCCACACTGTGGGAAAGGGACACATCCCGAGGAGAAATGTTGGAAGAAGTACCCTCACCTTCGTCCGGGAGCGACAGGTGGATCTACATCGGAGCCTTCTTCTACCTCTACACCAGCTGTTACCCATGAGTCAGTGTTCCTTCATATCCATGCTTTGAAGGAGGATCCTTCTTTCGTGGCTGCAGTGTCTTCTGCGCAGCCTTGGTTAGTGGACAGTGGTGCTTCGAGTCATATGACTGCCAGAGGTGATTTGTTACAGGATCTCCATCCATCAGAGGGTTCAGTCACTGTTGGTGACATTTTATCAGTGCCTATTAGTGGTGTTGGCACATTGCCTTTGTTTACCGACCGACCTTCGAGCTCCTTTTCACAGGTCCTACATGTTCCGGATTTGGGCCTTCCCCTCCTCTCAGTTTATGGCCTTACGAGGCTTGGCACACGAGTGATCTTCACCGAGCATGCCGTTGTTATTGAGGATTCTTCTACAGGAGCTGTCTTATCCAGGTTGCCAGGAGAGCGGACTTTACACGCTACATTCCCCTTCTTTGATGCAGGGTCCTCCGAGGCAGTCTATTGCTACACCCGTTCCCGCTTGTGCACCTTCTATTCCACGGGTTCCTTCTCATCCCCCACCTTCTCCTCCGGTGGTTCCCTCGTACCCCCCATCCCTTTCAGAGGGGAACGATCTCGATGATGCGGCTGTGGATTCCCTGGCCCCTAGTGTTTTAGAGGGGGATTCCGAGGATCATGAGGAGCTCCTTCAGCGGTAGTCTACATCAACGGACTTCATCGACCTTGGCATTCCTCTTGCCACCCCAGGATCCGTTTCTCCCTTGGCCTTCAGCCACATCCAGGATCTGAGAGGGGGTGTTAGCAGTCATGTTTGTTATGCCTTGTCATCTCCTGCCTATGAGCCTCAGTCTGAGTCAGACGAGGACATTAGGAGCTCTGACATGTCTGTCATGTGTTATGATGGGGGAGGCTAGTCACTCTTGACTAGAAGTCTTAGGATGTGTATTTCTTTTTGGCCTCTTTTAGTGGGCAGCCACTGGCTGTCCGGCCACTTTTTGGTCACTGTTGTGGGGCGCCCATTTTAGGGCATTTTTAGGGTTTGCGCCCATTTTAGGGTTAGGGTTAGGGTTTGTCCTTTGCCTATTTATAGGCAGCCCCTCTCCCCACTTGATCACTTGTCTTCTTGCAGATTCCGACACTCCTCCCCCGTGGTGGTGCTGCCATCATCATCAGCCTGATCTGGTGCCCTCACTGACGCTGTGGGCTGCGTGCAGGGACTGATCAGTCTCCTTCCGCCTTCTCGTTTGTATTCAGCATTCATTTCAGTCAGTGCAGATTTCTCTTCCTTATTTTCTGCTTTCTCTCTCTCTCTCCCTCCATGTTCGTATTCCCTCTTCCGCAGCGCACTCTCACACATACCACTACTAGGAGATGAAAATCCCCCTCAGATTCTAGTAAATCTCATGACCTAAAAAAAAATGGAGAAGGCCCATATTTGTCATCTCGAACGCCTCATGTAGTGCCTCCTACCTCTCCTTGACCTTTTGGGCATGGTCACCTATCAAAATAAGATCATCCACATAAAGCACGAACAACGCATGCCTTCTAGCTGAGGTGTGGACATACAACTCAAGATCAAAAGAGAAACATTGATACCCCAACTTCCCTTGAAGAAACAAGTCTATCTTCTCATTCCAAGCACATGGAGAGTGTTTGAGACCATAAAGAGCCTTCTTCAACCTATATACCTTTCCATCTGATGAGAAAAAGCCAGAAGGCTGCTCAACATAGACCTCCTCCTTCAAATCACCATTTAGGAAGGCAAATTTCACATCAAGTTGATAAACCGGCCATCTCCTATGGCTGGCTAAATAATGATACCCATCCGAGCCATAGGTGCAAAGGTATCATGGAAATCCACCCCTCGCCGCTGTACGAAGCCCTTTGCACAACGAGCCGCATGTTGAGAAACCCTTCACCCTTCATCTGCATTCTGCATCTTTTGTGTTTCTATGTTTTGCATTTAGGGTTTGCAGCCCCAAAAAGGGGCGCCATCCTAGACTGACTGCGCATATTTATAGACCACTCTCCCATTCATTCCTTATGGCTGATTCATTCACTCCGTCACCTCTTCTCTCCGGCCTCTCCACTACCCTCACACCCCTTCAAGAGGACATTGCGGTTCGTGGTTCGTGGCTATCTTCATCATCTTCCTTGTGCTACGGCACCTTTGTTCCCTTGTATCACATTCACTCCATGATTCAGAACTTCATCATTCCATTCATCAGAGTTTCTTCTCTCTTCTCTTCTCTTCTCCATGTTTGCCGAGTTCACTCCGTGTTCCTCCCCACAAACCCTACTATCTCGCTGGTACATCATCTTTTGACATGGTATCAGAGCTGGATCTGCTCACCTAGCAGCAAAGATTCTCCACTCCAGTGAAGGCAAAGACCGGTGGCGAGCTCGGCATCCACTTCTCTTCTTTTTCCGCTGCATCAAAATCTCGTTTTTGCAGATTTCAAGTGTTTCAGCTACTGCCCACACCCCGTTCGCGGAGGACATCTCAACCGAAGCTGTCCATTGCTATCTCCATCAGTTGAACTTGATTTCCAGCTCTCTTCACACAATTTGGAGCTGATTCCAGCTAGGCGACTGTTGTTCTTGTGCAACCTGCTACCGTACAACCTGCCACGTCATCACAATCCTGCAACCTGCGTTTTTAGTCTTTCTCTCTCCTCACTTGTGTTTTTATTCTTTCTCTCTCCTCATCTACGTTTTTCTACCGATTGCAACCTCTTACTGCCGGTAGCATCCTCCTCCCACTGTCAGCTCACTTCCAGCCCTTCCACTACCCTCCCACCCCTTGAGGCGAACATTGTGGTTCGTGCTTCACACTACCCTCACACCCCTTGAGACGGACATTGCGGTTCATGGTTCATGGTAGCTGACCTCTTCCTTCTTCAGCAAGGCACACTGGTATCCATGGCTTCTTTACCAACAGATGTCCAGACTACTAGGTGCTCTTATTATGGCATCACCGGACACACCTCCAATGCTTGCCGACTTCAACCTTTGCTCCCCACCCCCCCGAAGTATATGCGTCTTCCACCAGGCACTCCTTGTGCCACATCTCCTTTCTAGGCCACAGAGATCATTCTGCATCGACTATCAGAGTACTATGCTCAAGGCAATAAGACGCATCCGATGCGCACTAAGTCCTTTCGAGCACATGTAGGATCGATTGGCGCTACGACCTCTTGGAGATTGTCGCAATGCCTGCGGCAATCTTCTCCCACTTATTTTCAGGTACAGTGGCTTTCACGACGTACAGATCTGCAGTCCGCTCCATCGAGAGACAGTGGCTACTCGACTCCTTCCTCTTCTTCGGCTACCCAATCCGCCCCATTGAGAGACAGCGACTGTTGCCCACCTCTTGCTCATTCTGAGACCCACCTTTTCCCACCCTCGACTACTCAGGTTCGAGAGGCTACCTCTGGAAGCTCTTCGGCTCCCCAATACCTTCTTCAGCGCGACCGCGGCACTTCCTTCGTCATCAGACATTTCGGAGTCCGTGATCCATGAGTTTTTGGATTCCCTATCTACTTCAGAGGGGGATATTATTCCTTTGCCCTCAGAGGGGGCATCTACTTCTTCTTTGACTTCAACGGGGGTCCCTCCATCTCCCACCTCAAAGGGGAAACCTACTCCACATGAAGTTCTTTACCCACCCTCTACTTTCTTGGGGTAGTTGTCTTCGACCAGTCATCTCTTCTATTGATACCCAAGAGCTTCAGGTACCACCTAGATCGGGACCTCGGAGGTTCAACCACGACTTGGTGACGAGGCCTTCGTATTCCTTCCAGCATGAATGCACGAGGCTAGTGGCTGCTCTCCTAAGGTTGTATTTCGGATTCTCCAGCTTACTCTGTCTACTGGTCTTTACTGCAGGTTCCCTTTCCAATAGAAATCTTGGATCTTAGGGATCCTCTACATCTTCTTCCTCCTCTTCTCTTTCTTGCCTTGGTCACTTGGTCAGCATGGAGCCACCTCCCGAGATCGAGTACGGGCATCTCCTTATGGTTCTCAGCACCACACAAAGTCCGACATTCCTCCTATGCATTGCATGTTTTCCTCATCTTTGTACTAGGGCACTCGGGCAAGTGAACAATTTCCCCACGAGGGACACTGTCCAAGTGGCACCTACTGCATACGCATTGCATCTCCACCTCACTCCTCTTGTTCCCCTTTTTGGGCCTGAGAGGGAGTGTTGAGAAACCCTTCATCAGCAGTTTGCGTTTTTTTACGTTTCTGCGTTTTGTGTTTAGGGTTTGCGTTTAGAGTTTACAGCCCCAAAAAGGGGCACCATCCTAGACTGATTGTGCCTATTTATAGACCACTCTCTCATTCATTCCTTACGACTGATTCATTCACTCTGTCACCTCTTCTCTCCAGCCTCTCCACTACCCTCACACCCCTTCAGGAGGACATTGCGGTTCGTGGTTCGTGGCTGTCTTCATCATCTTCCTTGTGCTACGGCACCCTTGTTCCCTTGTATCACATTCACTTCATGATTCAGAACTTCATCATTCCATTCATTAGAGTTTCTTCTCTCTTCTCTTCTCTTCTCCATGTTTACCGAGTTCACTCCGTGTTCCTCCCCGCAAACCCTACTGCCTCGTTGGTACGTTATCTTTTGACACCGCGCCTTGTGCTTATCCAAAGTACCATTACTGTGATATTTGGTCTTAAAGACCCATTTGACATCAATCACCTTTCTATGAACAAGCCTAGGCACATTTCCCAAGTGTCATTCCGCTTAATAGCATCCAACTCCTACTCCATAGCCTTCTTCCAATGCTGTGACTACGAAGTCTTCTTCACAAAGGTGGAATCCCTATCCTATATGGCACGGGTCATCAAACAAGCTCGATGGTATGTGCCCGGTTCCTTCGAGACCGCCCTTCCACTCCTCAAGGACTCCATCAATCCCTAAATCACGGAGTGTGTCTCAAGCCCAAAGAGGAGGAGGTCGATACTCTCCCTGCTGCTCTCCATCTACCAAAGTCTCTAGAATATCCACCAAGGCCGACTCAATGGATGAATCTAGTGGTGAAGCAATCTCCTTCTCCACTAAGGGTGGAGCCTCAATAGGCAAAGACTCTAAAGGCACTGGAGCAGGTGCCCAACTGTCAAGCATGAACTACTAACTCATGGGTCTCGAATAGTAGTGTCTCTCATCACATGACCAACAAGAAAGGTAGTCTGTACAAGAATCCATCGCTATGACATGGTCTCGATGTGCAAGGATCGAGACAAAGTGTAGGTCAGATTGAGTGCAGAGTTCAAAGTATGAAGAGTAAGCAGGAGTGAGAGCACAACACACAAAGTGTTTTTTTGGTACAATGACAAGATGTACCACCTTATGTTTTGATAATATATATAAAGTACAAGTATAAGGGTGCGTACACACCTGAACACCGTAAAAGGCACGGAAAGCCTTTATTTCCAACAACCTTTCACCTAAAGGCAACGTGCTTAAAGGGAGAGGAAAAAATCAGCTAAGTCTATGTATGTACAAAGCTAAAATACACATATACTATCCAACCCCCATGATCTGGCGGCAATGAGCAAACCGCTCTGCTCCAAGAACAAACCTATCTAGCTGTCTTTGCACTCTGGTCGACCTATGGACCTAATGGTTAAGATTTATTGGTTGTTCAACCTGCAAATCTGCATTAACAGCTTGCTGTTCTGCAAGTTCAGCATGATATACAACTGGTTCTGATTGTTACAAAGGCATCTGTTCTTACTGAATTTGTGGTACATCATGGGCAATATCTTGCTAATCATTTCAGCATTATTCCCTGCATTTTCAGGGGCGTTTACAATAGGTATTTGGTGTTGTCTAGCAGGCATCCTTTGCTATCCAATTGATACATCCTCCCCGAATACAACTCTTCTGACCTCCTCTGTCTTTTCAGGTTGTTTGTGCATGCGATCCTTCCAGAAGATAACATCATTGCTACGTACTACTTTTCTTTTCTCGAGGTCCCATAATCGATATCCCATTTCACCTTCATCACCATATCCTAGGAAAATACATTTATAGCTCAAAACATCAAGTACATAGCCATTCGAAATCCCAAATACATCAAGCGTAGAGCCAAGAGCATAAAACCTAAGAGAACCTTCAAGCTCGTAATGTCAATGATCACTGTAGCAACTGGCCAAAGCTCCAATACATGTAACCAAGCTCAAATGCAAAGCTCAAGATATTCCCTAAGTATATCCGGATGCATAGCATCAATGTCATACATCAATACATCCACTGGAGTAAACGAATATCATTAGATGGCAACAGGCATAGACTTTCACAGTCAATTAGCTTGCTGTGACAGTATACAGCAGGTACATCCTGAACAGTAGTTAACAGCAAGTTTTTCCTGAGCACAATAAACAGCAGATCTATCCTCAATGCAGTGAACAGCAAGTATGTCCTACACTTTGGTTCAAGTTTGCTGCATTCTTCCTTGCGAATATACACAAATGCCTCACAGCCAAACACTCTCAAGTGAGCATACGAAGGTGGCTTGCCCGACCACGCTTCTTGAGGGACTCCGCCTCCCCCCTCAAAGACCTCTTTGGCGATCAATTAATTAAGTGTATGGCTATCATAGCAGCCTTTGCCCAAAATCCATGAGGTAAAGCAGCATCTGATAGCATTGTACAGACCTTGTCTTGAATGGTCCTGTTCATACATTTTGCAACACCATTTTGGGGTGGATTCTGAGGGGCGGTGAGTTCCCTTTTAATCCCTTTGCTGTCACAAGAGTCCTGAAAGGCTTTGGACGCATATTCCCCATCATTGTCAAAGCGAAGACACTTTAATGTCTTGTTGGTCTGATTTTCAGAAATTGCCAGATTTTTTTACATTTATCCAAGGCCTCGTCTTTACAACAGATTGGATAAACCCATACTTTGCATGTGGGATCATCAACAAAGGTAATGAAATACTTCTTTCCCCCTAGAGATAACCCTGGCATTTGACATATATCTGGATGTACGAACTCTAAAGGTGAAGACTTTAGAGAGAGATTTTTTATGTGACGTTTGAGCATGTTTACCATAAAAACAATGATCACACTGTTCAAAATCAGCATATCTCAAAGACGGCAAATAACCCAAGTGAGAAAGCACTTTCATTCAAGTTTGACTCATGTGTCCCAACCGGCTGTGCTACAAAGAAACACTTGCCTGCTCGGTTATGGCGACTACATGGTCACACACGCTAGATATATGCAAAGGATACAAAGCATCGCTTTTGGAGCCCTTGGCAACAATGCGAGAGCCCTTACGAATTTTCCATTTGCTATCTCCAAAGGTAGTGTGATAGCCTTCATCATCTAGCTACCCTGTGCTTATCAAGCTCTTCTTGAGCTAAGATACATGCCTCACATTATGCAAAACAAACACGGAACCGTGTTGAAATTCCAATTTCACACTGCCAATGCCTGCAATTTTACATGCATAGTTATCTCCCAAGTGGACAACACCACGTACACCACCATTGTAGTCAAAAAACCACTCATGATGTGGTGTAACATGAAAAGACGCACATGAATCAAGTATCCAAGTGTGCATGTCATCCTCAAAGTCTGCAATCAATGCATGTGCCCTCAAGAAAGAAGCAAAAAGTATATCACTGTCACTATCATTCTCATAAGTGACTACGTTTGTCTCTTCTATCTTCACACTGCTCTTCCTTGATGGCTAGTTGTCCTTTTTCTCAGCCTTGTTGTCTTCGATGGTTTAGTTTTTGCCTTTCTTTCTTCAATTGAAAACAATCCTGTTTGTAGTTCCCTTTCTTGCCACAATGATAACACTCCACATTTTTACCATGAGACTTACTGTGTGCTCTATTTTCAAAACTTCCCTTTTGCTGAAACCTGCCCCTAGTATGCAATGTATTAGAAGACTTGTTTGTTGAATTATTTTGTCAGTTGAGTTCTTCCATAAGCAAAGAACTCTCCACATTAGAATATGACAATTGAGCATTTGAGTTACTCAAGGCTGTCCTAAAGGTATCCCAACTTTCGGGCAAAGTGCATAGCAAGAAAGCAGCTTTGAACTCACATCAATATGGAAATCCAAAGCAATCAACTGACTGAAAATGGAATCGAACTTGTTCAAATGTACAGACATTGTTGTACCTTCCTTCATGCGAAAGTCCATTAACTTTTTCAGCCAATAAACCTTGCTAGCTGCACTTTTCTGAGCATACAATTCTTCAAGTCTTTGCCACATTGCATATGCTAAATTCAGCTTCTCAATGTTAAAGAGCAAGTTGTCTAACACTGGGAACTCAATGGTAGAGCACGCAAGCTCATCCAGATGATCCCACTCTTCTTGTTCTATACCTGCTAGTTTTATTCCCTTTGATTTGATGGGCTTCACCTGTTATTTTTGCACCAAGACATTGTAGCACTGTTTTTGCCATATTGCAAAATTATGTGCACCCTCAAGCTTCTTGATGTGCAAAAGATTGCTGTTGTCATTGTTTCCAGCCATAACTTGCAGCACTAAATTGACTCAAAAGTCACCAAATGCAAGCTCAAATGTCACACAAGTGACCACGGTACACTGTAAGTACCAACCAGCAATGAAACTCAAAAAATTGCAGAAATTTCATATCTGCAAATAGATTTTCAGAATTAGAGAGTGGTTGCTACTGCACTCCACAAGCAATTACAACTACATTCATAGGACAAGGCACCAATTACATGTGAAATCCCCAAAATGTGACTGCAATTTCTGCTCCAAAAGCATTCATGGGCAAAATTCGACAATTTTGGTCAAAAGCCCGAAATTTTCAAAAAAAGGAAATCCATCCAGATAGCATCAATACATGTACCAAGTGCATATACCAGGCAATTGTTGCACAAATTAAAGAGCTTTTGCAAAAGCCCCAATTTTATTGGGTGCGGAGTGCACAAATTTCAATGAAATTAAAGAAATTTCACTAAAATGTGAAAAGCTCAATAAATGTCTCAAGAAAATATGCACCGATTTTGCAATTTTTGGGTCAGACTGTCCTATTCTACATCACAGTTCCCAAATCCGGGAAAAGCCCCAAATTTTTTGGCCAAAATGGCACATTGTACTTATGCACGCAAGCACCTGGTAAGGAAAGGAGAAGAAAAATTGCACAATATTTTTAAAAAATGGAGGAAAATCAAGCATGTCATGACGTTGACCAAGCCCCGTCTCCCACCAAGACCTGCACCGATCGCCCGCCTAACCCACACACCTATTGCCTGCTGGACCTGCACGCGTAGCGGCCTATCTGCTTGTTGCCCCTGCACTCCTATTGCCGACCTACTGTCGCTTGTTGCCCCATCTGGTCGCCCGCTGGGTCTACACGTCACGTGTTGATTGCTCACTGCGACTATTCGTTATTGCATGCCCTATCAGCGTCGCCTGCAGAAAACATGCCCCCCTGGTCCCGACTACCTCCAGCAAGCAATCAATTGTTGACTCTGACCTGTGCCTGTTTAGCTTGTGCACGCATGTCGATTGTCTTGAGAGGTGTGCACACATGAGATGTGCAAGGATCGAGACAGAGTGCAAGTCAAATTGAGTGTAGAGTTCAGAATAGAAAGAGTGAGCAAAAGGAGTGAGAGCATGACACACAAAGTGTTTTTTTGATACAATGACAAGATATACCACTTTAGGTTTTGATAATATATATAAAGTATAAGTGTAAAGTACGTGCACACCCGAACACCGTAAAAGGCACAGAAAACCTTTATTTCCAACATGACAGTACCATAATGAGGGCACATGTATTATTTCCTTTATTGCTGCAAGTGATAAAGTCAAAAAGCTTTCAAATGTGTTGTATATTCCAAAGATTAATAGAAATTGTGCTATATGTTGCTTCCAAAAGTGATCTTGGAAATGAAGAGATTCACTCATCACATATTGGCCAAGCTATATGCCTCCATTCTTGAGCATGAGTTGAGTTGTTAGGCAAAGAGTGTCACAAGGACATGAATTTTTAACTTAATGCTCTTGATATACTTAAGTTGGAACACTATATTGTGCACATGTGAGGTGCACATGTAAGATTCAGTTGAATGTGTGTCACGCCACACGGTGATAGATAATCCTAGATTGGGTAGTGGGGGACATTGGTACAAGTTGTGTGGATAGGTGCCAACGGGGTGCCTAGTGATAGATCTTGGTCAAGGACATTGAATAGCCCCTTGGAAATAACTTTTGGTGTAAGGTTATAGAGAGTTTCAACACTTTTAGGTTCAAAGAGACTAGGAATTTAAAATTGAGATTGGGCATCATTTAATATTATTCTAATTGAGGGCAAGGCCAAAGCACTATTTAACTCAAATTTGCATGTGAAGGCGCCAACGAAAATAGAAATTTGCCAAAAGTCAAGCTTGGGTCAATTCTCGGTTGCATGCAAGTGCATCTCCATGTTGAGCTCTTTCTCTCCCATTCTAGTGTGGTTTCTCAACCATGTAAGGCTAGACAAGGTTGTGGAGATCAATTTTGGGATTGTACACAATAGCTGATGCACATTCGCTGATTGGGAATCGTTGATCCCAAGTTTGTATCCGAGAAGGTTTGGATTTGCATAACTACATTAGGAAGCGTGCATGCAGGCCTCAGTAGTGACAATATTTTCAGGAGAGAAGAGAGAACTAATTGCGCCAATAGTAACCTGAGAAATGCTAATCGAGGGGATGACTAATCTCTAAGACCATGCGTGGCTTTGATTCCATGTGAGAGTGTACAACAGAAAGAGAAGAGTGAACACGAAGATGAGGAGACAAAGAAAGATTGCATGTGAGAGAAGGCACAATGTGATTGCAATGGCTAAAGGTACAAGGCTGCAATAGTTAGCGCCAACATGTAGCTCACGTATCAATAGGGCGCCCTACGGTAGTAGGGTATGAGAGAATGAGGAGGGTTGGCAGATCTCAAAGGATCAATGATGGAAAATGAGAGTGGGAGGGCAGGCCTCTTTCCAAATTGTGTTTTGGTCCATTCTCTCCTGACTGATCTTCATTCATCTCTTTGTGCAACAGTTGTTTTGTTTTATGATCAGCTTTTGTGATTCACTGCTCAACTTTAGAGAGGGTTCTTGTGTAATATGTATCCAGTTGTCGTGTTCTATACACCACACTCTGTGTACTATTGATCCATTCTCAATGAGCTTTCTTTACTGCTTGAACTTTTAAACTGTCGTGAGTCTAAGGTCTTGGCATGTACCTCTTCCTCATTATCCCTTGCCTTATCTCATCTTCTTTGTATCTCTCTCATAATGGCTCCTTCGAATTCTCCTACTGATGACAAGCATGCAAACACTACCTACTCATCTTCGAGTATTCTATTGGAGACTTGTGTATTCAGATTCAGGTTTTGGTGAGAATGCTATCTCTAGGTGCTCTAGATATTCAAGCTTTAGAGAGGGGTGACATATGGAGAAGAAGAAGGTTCAATGCTATCATTGTGGTAAGAAGGGATATCTCCGAAAGGATTGTAGGACATTAGTAGGATTGCAAAAGGAGGAGCAAACATAGCCGCAGCCTTCAAAGAATCACTGAGGCAAAAATGCAGATAGAGTGAACATTAAATGCAGCTGTAGAGCAGTTTAAACACATCGCCTCAGCCCTGGGACAAAGCAGGAACAGTAAACGCAAATTGCTGCAGTCAAGATGCAGTCGGTTCAGGGCAGAAATAGGCTGCTTTGGCGTAGCAGAGGGTCGCCCAAGCATAGAAATAGTCGCAGCAGTGCGGGATAGATCCAATCAGCAGCAGTGGAAGAAGATGGCAGACCTACAATAGCAGAAAACAGCACCACAAAACCTAACACATATCTATGATACCATGACAAAAGTGGGTGCAGTGATGTGTGAGAGTGCGCTGCGGAAGAGGAAATACGAACACGGAGGGAGAGAGAGAGAGAGAAAGCAGAAAATAAGGAAGAGAAATCTGCACTGACTGAAATGAATGCTGAATACAAACGGGAAGGCGGAAGGAGACTGATCAGTCCCTGCACGCAGCCGACAGCGTCAGTGAGGGCACCAAATCAGGCTGATGATGATGGCAGCACCACCACGGGGGAGGAGGAGTGTCGGAATCTGCAAGAAGACAAGTAACCAAGTGGGGAGGGGGGCTGCCTATAAATAGGCAAAGGACAAACCCTAACCCTAACCCTAAAATGGGCGCAAACCCTAAAATGGGCGCAAACCCTAAAAATGCCCTAAAATGGGCGCCCCACAACAGTGACCAAAAAGTGGCCAGGCAGCCAGTGGCTGCCCACTAAAAGAGGCCAAAAAGAAATACACATCCTAAGATAGCCAGTCGAGAGTGACTAGCCTCCCCCATCATAACACATGACAGACATGTCAGAGCTCCTAATGTCCTCGTCTGACTCAGACTGAGGCTCACAGGCAGGAGATGACAAGGCATGACAAACATGACTGCTAACATCCCCTCGCAGATCCTGGATGTGGCTGAAGGCCGAAGAAGAAATAGATCCTGGGGTGGCAAGAGGAACGCCAATGTCGATGAAGTCCGTCGATGTAGACTGCCGCTGAAGGAGCTCCTCTCGATCCTGGGAATCCCCCTCTAAAACACTAGGGGCCAAGGAATCCACAGCCGCATCACCGAGATCGTCCCCCTCGGAAAGGGATGGGGGGTACGAGGGAACCACCGGAGGAGAAGGTGGGGGATGGGAAGGAACCTGTGGAAAAGAGGGTGCATAAGCGGGAACGGGTGTAGCAATAGACTGCCTCGGAGGACCCTGCATCAAAGAAGGAGAATGGAGCCTATAAAGCCCGCTCTCCTGCCAACCTGTAGATAAGACAGCTCCTGTAGAAGAATCCTCAATAACAACGGCATGCTCGGTGAAGATCACTCGTGTACCAAGCCTCGTAAGGCCATAAACTGAGAGGAGGGGAAGGCCCAAATCCGGAACATATAGGGCCTGTGAAAAGGAGCTCGAAGGTCGGTCGGTAAACAAAGGCAATGTGCCAACACCACTAATAGGTACCGACAAAATGTCACCAACAGTGACTGAACCCTCTGATGGATGGAGATCCTGTAACAAATCACCTCGGGGAGTCATAGGACTCGAAGCACCACTGTCCACTAACCAAGGCTGCGCAGAAGACACTGCAGCCACGGAAGAAGAATCCTCCTCCAAAGCATGGATATGAAGGAACACTGACTCATGGGTAACAGCTGGTGTAGAGGTAGAAGAAGGCTCCGATGTAGATCCACCCTTCGCTCCTGGACGAAGATGAGGGTACTTCTTCCAACATTTCTCCTCTGGATGCGTCCCTTTCCCACAGTGTGGGCACTTCGGTCTCTCTGAATCTGAGTCAGAGCCTGAAGAACTGTCCTTCTTCTTAGCCTTTGACTTCATCTTCTTCTTCTGCTATCCTCCCGAACCTGCAACAAAGGCTCTAGTGGAGTCGGATCCACTAGCACTGACCTCTCTGAGTCGCTCGTCATGCTCCAAGACAAGCGGGGATAGCTCCTCCCATAGAAGCTTCTCACGGGTCCTCAATGTAAGTAGGCTGGTGTAGAAGATATCAAAGTGAGGCGATGGCAACTGAGTCAAAAGAATCATAGCCATGTCTTCAGAAGATATCGTCCGACCGAGGGATACAAGCTCATCCCTCATATCCTGTAATTTGTTGATGTGGTCCTTCATGGAAGGACTATCATCAATAGCGAGCATCCGCAACTTCTTTTCGAGAGATATCCGGTGGGCAAACGTCTTCTGTTGATAGAGAGACGCGAGCTTTCTCCACACGTTTGCTGCAGTCTTCAACCTATGAACATGAACAAGGATAGAATCCTGCAAACTCAGAAAGAGGAAAGATCGGGCTCTAGAATTGAGCCGATCCCATAAGGCTGCACAATCCATAGATATCCCATCTGCGGAATCCACCTTAGGCCAGGGAATAGGAACAGAAGCAAGCTCCCAAAGATCAAAGGAGTCCAAGATACACTCCACCTTGCAGGACCACAGAGAAAAGTTGGAGCCATCCAACCGGTCCTCTTTGGGCAGCTGAGGAAGTACGGGTACCTGTACAGGGGGTACCAAAGGCTGCATCTTCGGCCCACTGGAAGGGGCTTGCCGAGATATATGAATAGAAGGGGGACGGGAAAGAGGAATAGATTCCGGACGACGGTCCTCGTGATAGAAATCACGCCTCCGTTCAGATGAATGTCGAGACAAAAGCTCGTCATCTGAGTCATCAAAGCCTGTAAACTGATGAGAATACATCTTCCAATTTGCAAGACACCAAAGAAAACTTTGCCGATGCCGAATAATGACCAGCAGTATGGTCACCAATCACCAAAACGCAGGCGGGGGAGGCCTACAGACACCTGGAGCTGCAAAACGCAAGGTTGTCTGATGAATATCATCAAGATAGAAGCTGCCAGCACCAAAACGTAGCCTGGGAATAGGTTGCCTGCAGGAGAAGAGCCGTCTGGAGATGGAACGACAGCCAGATCAGCAAAACGCAGACTGGAGGAGTGTCGCCCAGCTGGAGAAGTGGCCGCCCTGACTGAAAACGCAAGCAGAAACTGGTTTGTGATGACGTGGCAGCCTCTGGAGGGGGGCGCCTGCAACAAACGCAAGGCTGGTGACACGTGGCAGCTTCTGGAGGGGGCGCCTGCAGCAAACGCAAGGATGTTGACCTCCTGGAATGGCCGCCTTGACTGTTGGGGATGAGGCCAGCAGCAAACGCAAAGATTTGGGTGATCTCCCGCGTAAATCTCAGCTCCGTGTACTCTCCTTCGGCTCTGATACCATGTGAGAGTGCGCTGCGGAAGAGGAAATACGAACACAGAGGGAGAGAGAGAGAGAGAAAGCAGAAAATAAGGAAGAGAAATCTGCACTGACTGAAATGAATGCTGAATACAAACGGGAAGGCGGAAGGAGACTGATCAGTCCCTGCACGCAGCCGACAGCGTCAGTGAGGGCACCAAATCAGGCTGATGATGATGGCAGCACCACCACGGGGGAGGAGGAGTGTCGGAATCTGCAAGAAGACAAGTAACCAAGTGGGGAGGGGGACTGCCTATAAATAGGCAAAGGACAAACCCTAACCCTAACCCTAAAATGGGCGCAAACCCTAAAATGGGCGCAAACCCTAAAAATGCCCTAAAATGGGCGCCCCACAACAGTGACCAAAAAGTGGCCGGGCAGCCAGTGGCTGCCCACTAAAAGAGGCCAAAAAGAAATACACATCCTAAGATAGCCAGTCGAGAGTGACTAGCCTCCCCCATCATAACACATGACAGACATGTCAGAGCTCCTAATGTCCTCGTCTGACTCAGACTGAGGCTCACAGGCAGGAGATGACAAGGCATGACAAACATGACTGCTAACATGATGGAAGCATGAGAATCTGTTGTAATAGACTGCACAAACACGAGAGAAGAGAAACATTGCAAAGAAAGAAGAACACCGCAAAAGAACTCAAAGAAGAGATGCTCAGGAAATGGAATCCATATACGAAGACAAGAGATAGTACAGAGCTAACAGTGAGTCACCGGCTGTGTGGGCGAGGGCACCAGCTCCCTCTCTCCAAGACAACCTGCATGTGAAGGTATATGCTGAATGATTGAGGAGGGAGCAATGGCCTATAAATAGGCCAAGAATATGGACAAAGTCAGCCATAAATCTCGGCCACGAAAACAAGTCGTCCAATAATAAAATCACCAAGCAGCCACAAACAAGTGCCCCAATAACTGGCAACCACATCACACTCTGGAGGAAATGTACCCAGCCTACTGGAACATGCATAGACTCAGACTTGAACTGACAATATCCGCTAATAGACTCGGACGGTGGCACTGAATGTGGTGCATTAGGGATACAAGGGATGAAAAGTGGTGTGTAAACTCATTCCCCTTTATAGAACATGCTGGAGTCAGAAAAGTCTAGTGTGGCACAAAAAAGCAAGCATGCCATTTTAGGGCTGTTTAATGAGCCAAAAAAATATGAAATTTTGATAGGCAAGTTTTGGTAGCTCAACATCCCCTTGAGGTCCAAAAAGGGAGTTCCAGGAGAAAAGAGATGGCTCAACCCTGACCCAAAAAGTCCCACCCCAAAGAGGCCAAGGCATCAAGCAAGGGTGTCACTCTAGACTGCCCAAGGACCTACCAAGATCACAAATGTACTGGATATCTTCTTTGAGTCACCCAACTAAGTGGGACCCTTTTTTTTTGGAGTGAGTTCAATTTGAGGTGGCTCCGTAGTTGCCCATCTCATGGAACAATACCACATCTACTTTTGGCATGTTCAAAAACAAAAGAAGTTTACAACTGTCAATGAAACTAGGTGGCGAATTCCTTGGCATTCCCTTTACAAGAATTTTTGGTTTTTTGCAACTTATGCAAGACAATAACTGGTTACCCACCTTTTCTGGCATGGACACATTATTAGACTCACTCAATAGTGTAAATTGGCAAAGTCACAATACAACCAGAACAAAAGCAAGGAATGGATACCCCATGAGTGATGGGAATGGGGTGGCTTGAAATAGGAATGGGAATCTGAATACATTATCCTGCACAAGGGTGCATTGTAAAAGGAACACTTCACATAGAAGGCAATGGTGGGAATGGAAACAGGAATGGCAACCCTTAAGGACAGCATGTTCTCGTTCTCATTGGGCATTTCTTGTGACTCTGAGGATTTGTTGCAATCAACATACCACCTCAGTTGACATGTATTCACGTTTTTGTCAATGCTTTGCAGTCTCTTCATGGCTATCTTGGCTAGAAGCTGATTGAAATTCTCTTTGAAATCCCTCTCATTGAGGGAGACTTTCACCACTCACATTTCAAGCAAGAGACAGACACTTTACCTTTGAAAAAACAGTGTGTGAGTTTGTTTTATGAATCCCTGTGAATGGATAAATGGCATGTGCACTCTCTCAGAATGTTGAGTTTATTGGCTCTCAACCTCCTTATTAGTAGCTCTAGACTTTGGTACATCTCTTTGCAAATGGTATGACCTTCATGTCGCATTCAATTATAATTCCAGGTACAAGATGAAGTGAAGCAGACAGGAAAGCCTTTAAGTGGTCTGCTTGGTGTCAACATGTCAATGTCATCAGTATGCACCATAAGCTCACAGGTAGAGCATTAAATCATGGTATAAATCTGACCACAATTTTGACAACATGACCAATCTCAACACTCAATGGTGGATTACAGAAACTCTGAACTTTTAAGATCGGATGCTGCATTAGACATGTATTTTCCTGCACTCCTAATAGAGCTGATCTTTTTTCAAATCAATGAAAACATATCCACTTATCACTCATACCTTCTCTTGTAATTGATAAACCATATCATTATAGACAGGTGTTGAACCGTTTCCATAAGGAACAAAAGTGTAGGAAACCCCATAAGGAAGGTATTTGAGAGCACTTTCAAATACATCAATGCAGAACCCATAGAAAACAGTCTTGTTGTCAGACCCAGCAAACCACCCTACAAATTTTGTAAATCCTGTCTTGTGAGGGACAGCTATCCTTAAAGGCCTTCCATTTTGAGGCAGTACCCAGCCACGAGGAGTTACAGCAGTAACTCCAGGCCAGACAATGTGAAATGATGGATCGGTATGGTCGTTAGATGCCAAAGACTCTGAGCTACCAGCGACAATACCACTAGGAGGGGAGAGGGAGAGCTGGGTTTCATTTGCCCAATACCCAACCACGCGCCAATCCTGCCCTACCATGTTGACTATCTCGAATGCAGAACTCACAAGGTCTCCCTTTGAATTCACACTAATAAATCCTGATGTGCCGTTGAACTTTGTCTGCAGCATATGCCTTCGAAGCACTGGCCCACCATCAAAAACCCTTAACTTTGCCAGCCCTGAACTGCCACCTCCAGCAGATGGTAAAATAAGGGGGCCCTTGAATGTAAATTCCAAGCCATCCCTAAGGTAACTGTCAAGTGCATAAGCAATCATCCACATGGAATCATATGCATAAAATCCATATATCGGGGGCTGAGCAGAAGAGTCCTTCCCTCTTTGTCCATTCTTCCACTCAGACACAAACGTACGGGCTTGAGGAGAATCAAGGTGATAGCCTCGGGTCCCAACAACTCCCTCCAGTGTCCTGAGTGTATCAGCATCATAATCAGTGGATCCCAGCGTGGCAGTGATTGAATCAGTTACCATCCAGGCATAGCCTGCAGTCATCATGCCGAGATACTTTGCTTCAGAGAATAGCATTAACCCAAGTGCTAAGGGTGTATGAACCACAAATACTCGACTTTGTGTTGCTGCCAGTTGTGTCAAAATTCTTCCAATGTCACCCCTATTTATATTAGGTGGCAAAGCTGCCTTTCGGACTAAGCGAACTCCTACTAACTCCAGCGCATCACCTAAGGCCGTAGCTCCATTTGATCCAAAATCATCATCTGAGCATAGCACCACCACCTCTCTCCAGCTGTGAGCTGCAATTAGTGCTGCTATTGCTGTCATCTGCACTGCATCTGTGTGTGCTATTCGAAAGAAGTATGGATACTGAAACTCGGAAAGAGCTGGATCAGTTGCAGCAAATGACACAAAAGGGACTTGTGTAGAACCACCCATTTGTGCTACAAAGTGAGAAACTGCTGTGGACTGGGGACCAGCAACTGCCACAACGTCGCTCTTAAGCAATCCCATGGCTGCAACCAACAACCACAACAATGAGGTCTCAATCTTCACCCATACGGATAAAAGGGAACTTCTCAGACAGGTGCTTAATTTTTCCTTTATGAAGAAAGGAATGTGAAACTTAATACAAAGTCTCAAGTTTCCCTTTACTGTAAGGATGCCTTCCACTTACAATATGGAGTGTTACTATTCAACATCGAAATCACTGGCTACACAGAAAATTTAATTGATTGCTGAAGAGGCAGCGGTGAGTACAATGCTCAAGTATTCAAAGCACGAACTTGAGTTTCCTTTACAAGAACTGTCCTGAGGTGCTATTAACAGAACCATTTCAAGCCAAGAGATTCAGATTTTCTTTCATCCTGAATACTTAATAAAGGTATCTTTCTTCCGAACATACAAGGTTAATACCAAGATAACAAGTTAGGCTTTCATGAGTTGAAGACCCGAACCTGCAGCAGCACCTTGAATTGCACTACAATTCGAGTCCAGAGTGTGAAGTACTACTGTGGTGCCATTCAGCACACTGCTATCTCTGTTTATATGAGCCACTGCAAGCTCTATAGCCTGTTTGGCAACCTGGCCAATTATGCTGTTAGAGGCCAGGAGTGCTCCTACATTGACAGTATGGTTCTGAGCCTTAATAAGCTGTAAAGCAGAAATAATCCCATAAAACAGAAAAAGATAGCTCAACCTGCGCACTGGCCTGATCCTCTCCATGATGGATTATGTGCCTGCAGTCATTAACTGACTGCTAAGGTAGTTTGAGTACCCCTTATATAGTGTCTAGGGCTATCTATATGATTGTGATTCCAAATCAGGGAGACATATGCTTCCTTTACCCAAATGAGCAGCTTAGGCCATACAGGTGTTCTTTGGGCAAGAGCCAACTTGGACAATGTTTGACAAAGAATAAAAATTTTACACATTCTCAGTGCGTGTGGATGGAAAGCAGGTTTTGCTGCAACCAGTAAGCAAGCATATATTTGATGATAAAAAAGGCGATTGCTTCGGTCCAGAAGTGCTGATTATTACAGATTGGACAAGGACCTCTCCACTGTTGCAGCTAACAAGCATCAGGTTGAGTCAATGAAAAGTCTGCACGGTGCAGGTAGGGAGCAACACAAATGTCGGATCTTGTAGTCAGCAAAATGGAGATGTGGATGTGTATCAATCATGTGCTTGCACCGGTACAAGCTTATAATCCATAGCCGCCTGAGCTCAAGGCGATGTAAACTGTAAGTCCACTAACAATTGTTTATAATCCACAGCCTCCTGAGCTCAAAGGCAATGTCAACCGTAATTCCACCACGAGAGTGCAACCGCATGACCTTCCAGTGATGAGTGCCTAAGCATGCTGAACTAGCAATGAATCTTGGCGAGCCACTGAGCAGACAACCAGTGAAGGAATGGGCAAGTCGAGCAGGCACCCCCTGAAAAACCAGATAGAAGGGAGCCAGAGCTCAAGCCTGATACACAGGGCCGCCAGTGAAGTTGTGTTGTAGCTCAGTAGTAAAGAGGGAGGGGCGTCCTTTTGCTCGTTTGCTGCTTTCAAGATGACCTCGTCCTCTGAGAGACGTGGAGCCGTGGAGCCGTGGAAAGAGACGTGGACGGAGGAATCAAACGTGACACTTTATCGCACCACAGCACTCGACTAACTAGCCTAGCTAGCACCCCTTTTCCTGAGAGGGTGACCCGCGGCCCCCCCCCCCCCCCCCTCTTCCCCCGCTCGCTCTCACTCTGTCTCTCTCTCTCATAAGAATCATCGAAATGTTGCACCCCCACACACACACACACACTCTCTCTCTCTCTCTCTCTCTCTCTCTCTCTCTCTCTCAAGTCCCAAGACTCTTTTGGACCTAAGTGGTCAACTGCCGAGTGCCATATATTATTGCAACAGTGCCATAAATCATTGCAATCTCTTACCTTAAGACAATATCAATGCCCCTCAACCTTGGCCCCAATCAATCAAAACACTTGGACATGTTGTCACCCTCTAGGGATCGCTTATGTTACATATGCCATGCATATTTGCCACACAAGAGGTAGTGAAAATTGCAAAGATACATGCCTTTTGGTTACATACAGCTTCCATGTTGCTTGTGCAAAGGAGAGTTCCAATATGGTGCCCATAGGCAAGAGAGCACTCAAATGATTACATAAGTTGCAGCAAGACAATCTCAAATGTTTGTTGTTTACATAAAGGAGAGAAAGAATTGTTAAACAAGAGGGCTTCCCTTTTCTCTCAAAGCACCACAAGCTATTGTGCTTCAATAGTGTGAAGGGGCTAGCAAAGTCATACCCCTAGCCCTAATTTGGCGACAATTTCACACCAAAGATGCATCATTCTTAGCTACTTTAGGCTAGTCACAAATTTATAGGTATTGAATATAGGTTTTATATAAGTCAAGCAATTGTGCCATAACTTGTTTTAATGTTTTGGTTTTTGTAAAGTCTTCAAACAATTGTATTGGACTCCTATTGTCAATCGTTTATAGACCCTTCGTTTATAACTACAACTACTTGATAAAATGATCAAAATGCTCCATCTGTTTTTATTTGGGTGTACTATGATATGTAAGTTTCAGCTATGAAAGAAGAATCATGTAACTCACTTAAATAAAAAAGATCCAAATGGGAAGCCCTTAGTCCTTGCAACAAATGCATGGTATGGATTCGCTATTGCACTTTAGACAAATTCTCATCATGTCAGTGTGCTCAACTAGATAGATTCTCATCATGTCATGCATCTTGGGCCCATCGCGCTTGCACATGTGACAAAAGTTGGCTACGAGGTCAAGGATGGAGTTCAAGGCCATAATGTGCCCATTTAGAAGGACCGATATTTGCTTTACCTTTAGCCCCTAGGAAATCCTAATCTTGTGTCTCCCAAACCTGACCTACCACTCTCATGAGAGATAAACAGGGAAAGAACCTAAGCCCAATAACTTTGGCTTCATGTCCTTGTAAGTTCTAATGCTCCATAATCCTAGGTTCAATATCACAAACCCCTTGACCTATTCTAAAGCTCCAAATCTCTATCCAATTAAGCCATAATGTCAACCTTGCCCCTTTGCTCAAGATATCAACAACTATGCCCTAATTCTCCAAGTCCATGCCCTCAATGTGAACCTTCTACAATACCTAAGTCCATACTTGCCAAACCTTGAACATCCAACAAACCTTAACAATCATTCTAGAAACTCAAAGCTTCCGCTCTTGGGGGTTGGGTGTAGGAGAGAGAGAGAGAGAGAGAGAGAGAGAGAGAGAGAGAGAGAGAGAGAGAGAGAGAGAGAGAGAGAGAGAGAGAGAGAGAGAGAGAGAGAGAGAGAGAGAGGGAGGGAGAGAGAGAGAGGGAGAGAGGGAGAGAGAAAGAAAGAGAGCAAGCTTTGGAATCCTAGGCTTGATAGCCCCAAATAGTCCCTACCCCCACCCCCCCACAAACCTTAGCCCCCATGTTGACAAGAACCCCCCAATCCCCCTAAGTTGATGCCCCCCAAAACTTACAGCCCCCAACAAAACTCAAGCCCAAATCCCCAAACCTTACCTATTGCCTTCTAGAAACCTTGATCTCCCTCCCCTTAAACTTAATGTCGTTTGGTGCTAACCCTTAAGCTTAATGTCGCCTCTAACCTTGAGCAGAAAGAGAGAGTAAAGGGGGGAAGGAATATATATATATATATATATATATATATTCCTTCCCCCCTTTACTCTCTCGGAATATAAAAAAAGATAAGCTTACAAATGTACATTCACAGAAGGAAATATATTAAAACATATAAATTTATTCATCACAAAAGGGCTTTTATATTTCATATGTACATTTTTTACATAAGGGTATTGTTTATTTATCAAATCAACTTATTTCTTTTAAATAGAAGGATTCAGTGGACCTTAGCAAATAGACATAGGCCCTTATTTTTGCATAAGGTTATAAATTGGCCTAGTTTTACAGAAGGGCATGGAGGACCTCTCTTTCTCTCAAACCTACACTCCACACACTATCAAGTCATTCTATTGTGTGGTCCAAGGGAATAAACTAACATTTTTTTTTTAATAGGGTAGAAGCTAAGGGTGCCTTACAAAGAGTTTGTGTAAATGATACCTCCAAATCTAGGGTTTCCTATCCTTAAAAGTTGTTAGGGTTTTCCCTTCACTCCTCTTTCCCTCACCACTCATGGTGTGGCTTGTATTTGCCAACACCTTCCTCTCCTGGACTCAGTCAGCTAGTGTTTCAAACCTCAACCTACATATCACCAAAAAGATGGATGAGCTAATCATGCCCTGCTATGGCACTCACCTTCCTCTCTTGGGCTCATTGTTGTTGGCATTTTGTATCACAACCCGCATATCATGCCTCCTTGTTCTGCAAAGGTGAATGGGAAAATCATTCGTTTCCCCCATGTGGTTGTGCTATCGAGTGTAACCTTGAGCCCTAAATACATCATGATATAGCGCAATTTTGATGCATAAAAATAACATTCTTTTATCTTGATAAATCAGGAAGGCATTATCTCACATCAATTCTAAATGACTTAGGGTGTTTGCAATCCAAAACTCCCTAAATGGGTATAATCCACCTCTTATATCACATGCATGGTTCAGTCACCAAAATCAAGTATAGGTATACACATCTGGTTTACTTGCAATGATCTATGCAAGACCTTTATGGTTTTCTCATGCTCAACCGCCAAGACCCACGGACCGCTTATTCGTTCAAGTGTTTCAAACGGGCACCTATGGCTATCTCTCACCTAGCCGATGCACCTTCGATCCTACAAAAGTGTAGTGAGCTTACCTCGATGCCCAAATTAGTTGCCTCCTCCCTCAAGCACACCAGTAGCTCCACGATTCTTGATGCAAGCTCAAGCATCCTCAAGCCTCCACCTCTAAGCTCCATCCTCCATAGCCGCGTGTAAGACAATAGAAGAGAAGAGAAGAGAAGAAGAAGAGAGGAGATGGTGGAGAGCTTCACCTCCTTGATCCCTCATCCTCACACACACTCCCTCACACTCTCACACTCCCTCTCTCAAGCACACACAAGTAAGCAAAGAGAAGAGAATAAGAGAAGAAGAAGAGTCTCTTGTTGCCACACACCAAAGAATGAACTCTTATTCACTTTTTGAACTTTATATACATGCCCTAAAATCCCATGGGCACCCGTCCCCCTTTTTTACATGACCGGCCATTATGGTGGCAAGGTCCTGTTTTTCATTCCCTTCTACTTGGCCTATTTCTTTAGCCTATGCCCATCTACCCTTTTACAATTTGCACATGAGGGAGCTTGGCACTCTCTTACAAAAGTTTTGGGGCGCCTCTTACTTAAAAATGTGCTTTTGCCTTTAACTTTATTTTAGAGGCCGCCCTTGCGCCTTTGTTTGTTCTCCATCCTGCTTCTTCCATTTCATCCACATTTCACTTATTTTGCTTCCATCTCGAGCTGGGGTTAACATTACCCCCCTCCTAGACGAGTGCTAGTCCCATGGCACTTGTGGGGCTTTGTTGTTGAGGGTTTGGTGCTTTGAAGGGTGGTTGCCTAAGTGGATGATGGGGCCTTGTGTTGATCAGTAGTAGTTGAGGAGCTTGGCAATGATTGCATTTTTGGAGATTGAGGATATGTTGAGTGGATGGGAGGACCTTTGATGTCGGTGGTTGTAGCATCCGGGAGTATCCGAAAAGAGAAGACATGCTCTACCTAGGGGGAGTGTCTTCCTCACCATGTAGTGCATCATGCTTGTGCTGGTGGAATGGGGAGCTGGGTCCTGGGTGATGTCCATACTTGAGGACCTTGTGTATGCGGAAGTGAGGTGCAGTGGTTGCGGCTCAAGGAGATAGGTCTAACTATAGGCAAGTGTTACATCCCTAGATATGTCCTGCCCTTGAGGTGCCCTAAGCATGTGTAGTGGGGGATCAAAAAGGGCTAGGGGGTTAGAGACACGGAGCTGGTAGACCGAGGCCACCAAACACACGCCTAACTTGAGAATCCCTAGGTGTAGTGACTGTGGTCTATGTGTAGCTCATAGTGTCTTTGTGTGATTCTCTCTTTCCATTTCCCTTCTCTTTGTTTTTTCTTTTTGTTCTGTACTTTTACCCTTTTTTTTTAAGTTACATAGTCATGACATAAGCTAGTCTTCCTCATTGGAGTGAGGCGAAGAAGGAGGCTTAATAGATTTGTTAAGGAATTGGCAGCTTTGGAGATACCCCTTGAGGTCTAGGCAAACTTGAAGGGTGGTGGTGGAGAGGAATGGATTATTGAAGTGGGTGAAGCGACTATCATTCATATCCTCTAGAAGAGCTAAGCAAAATGAAGATAGTATTGTAGCTCGCATCATTAATTGAGCCATTGTGCAATTATCTATAGCGTTAGGATCAAAATGGAGGGCTGGGAGGCCGCACTCTTGCGGAGTGGGGTCTCTCCTAAGGAGTATCCTAAGCAATCTAAGGTAATTATAGGTGGTAATAAAGGCGGGGCCAAGGCACGAAGAGAATTTTGATGAAGTGAACCACGGTATCATACAAATTTTCTGATGTGAAAATAAGGGCATCTTCATATCGAGAAGTCATAGTGGCCGTGGACATTGGGGTCAAAATCCACTCCTACCCTTCGAGGGTATGGTATGAATGTTGGGTTGTTCCACTCGAAGGGTTGAGTGTTGCAAAAGGCCATCCAAGTGTCCATGTTGACATCGCAGATCTGCCTTCTCCATGTAGGTTGGCATTCATAACTAGGCACAGACCTCAGCACTTCAAAAAATTCAGCATCTTCAGTGCCCCATAGAGTGGGGTTCTGTTCTTTCTCCTTTAGCCATTTCTCCCCGAGCCTGCCTTCGATATTAATCACCTCCTCCACCACCTTATGGGCTACGCAAGGTGGTGGGGAATTGGAAATTAAAATTGAAGGGGTTCCTGTTTCTTGTCGTTCCTAGATCACAAGGTCGAAGTGGAAGCTTACTGGGGATTCATCCTTGTATGATGGGATAGGTACAGGTGGTGCTATTACTCCTCTGGCATTCCATCTTCTTCTTGTTTTTTCCTTTCTCTTAGTGACACCTTTATTTCTGCGGAGGTATATGCTTGTTGTTGCTTATCTGGTTGTGGGGAAGGAGGCGGTGGGACAAGCTCTTCCTCTTGCAGTCCCATTTCGAAGTTCATTTCAGTTGCCTCCTCTTGCCTTGGCTCTTGCTGTGCCCCTTCTATGAATCCAAGTGCATCAACTTCTTGTGGGGTTAGGCCTGCCGAAGGAGATAGTGGCACTGCTCTTCAAGGCTAAGGCCAACTCCCATGGGTTGTGGTGGCATTTGTAGGCCTACTCTCAGGGCCCTGCGTGCTATCCCTAGCTTCTTCTTTATAGTTTCTATGGATTCTTCTTCCTCTGCTTGTGTGACATCTAGTAAGGTATTTGGGAAGGCGCGTTGGTGGGTTTGAAAGCCTACTTGGGCGGCCTCTACTTTGCTTTCAGTGAGTACTTTGTCTTTCTCCACTTGAGCCAAACGACGTGCCAAGGTTTTCACCCTTCTTTCATTGCGGGTTGCCCACTCTTCTACTCTCTTCGTCATCTCCCCAAAGCTCTCTCCCTACCTCCATGTTAAGGCAGTTATTGTCGATTCTTGTTCTTTTGACTTCTAAGTTATCACCTCCTTCTTCTTTTCCAAGTGCTTGATCTCTCTCTCCAACCTCTCCTGCTCATCTATCTCTAGCATCACCCTTACTACCAGGTATTTGATCTCTCAGTGATTCTCTTCCTCTTCTTGCTCTCTTTCTGCTTCTCTTGTAGCGAGCTCATCCATGCCCAATTGGACTCTCTTCAATTGAGCTTCTAGGTCCTCATGCTGCATTATTAAGAGTTTATATTCACGTTGTAGTCCAACCAGCTCCTAGTTCTCATCTTTGAGTTGTTTTCTCTAGGTTTCCTCCTTTTCTTACTTGGTATTGAGCTTTGCTTTTAGCTAGCTAATCTCCCTTTGGTACATGGCCACCTACCAGGTTTTTTCCAGTTGGAAGGCCGTCACTGACTCTTTCTTAACTTCCAACTTAGCTACAACTATTCTCTTTTTCTCCTTGGCTTTCTCCATCTAAGAGAGTAGCTCTGAGACTCATTGTAGTTAGTGGGTGGCGTCACAATTGTGGGGATGGGAGTTATGGAAGTTCCTACCTTTTGTAGCTTAGGGTCTTGCCTTGACTAGTCAGCATCTAGGCTAGCGGTCTCTTTTGCCCTATGGTTGGGGTTTCCACGCTCTTTGCTTGAGCCAGTTCCTTGTTAACAAAGTACTACACCTAGGCCATAAGATTATTGGCATCTACCATGGCCGGGGTGCCCTGGGTAGGCATTGTTGTTGTGGGCATAGGTACCATGAGGGGTGGAATGGGGTGGATGGGGGCTTTGCCCTTGCCCTCCTGCACTGCGATTGGCGTGCCTTTAGGCTCCTGTGTGATTGAGAACTCGGGCCCTCATCTCCCCTCGGACTCAAAGTGTCCATCTCGTCTTGTTCACCTTATTGCTCCATTGACCTACGTTTGGCCAGCTCGATGTCTTCCTCTTCCTTCTTCCTCAACTCCTCCTCCTTTTCAACGGCCTTTCTCTTCCTCTCTTCTTTGGCTCTTTTTGACTCTGTCTCTAGCCTCTAGCCTCTCAAACTCTTCTCTCTTTCTTCTTCCTTTCCTTCACCTCTTTCTTTGACCTTTCTTGGCTTTTTGCAAATCCGCTTTCTTCTTTTTCTTCCTTTCTTCCTCTTGATTTTCTGGTGTCGTCTTCTTCTTAGACTTCTTTGATTTCCTTTTGTTGGATTGAGATTTTTGCTCTCCCTCCTCTTCACTAAACTGTCATCTCACTCAATCGTTCTTTGTCTTGATGGGGAGGTGACCTGTCAAGTGTTTCATCCATTCCTTCCTCTCCATATTGTGCCTCCTTTATTGCTTCCTAGATAAGAGCAGTCAAGATTCCTCCATACCCAATGAACGAGGCTTTGGTTGAAGGCTTCTTTCTCTTGGCTCCTTTTGATGTTAGGGACTCTCCACCCCTGCCAGGGTCTACTTCCAAGGGCTAGTGCTTTAGCGGATTGATCAATGGTTTTCCACACGTAGCCATTCCAATCCACCTCATCTAGCAAGTGATTCGCCATGCTCTCCAGCATGGGCATGCTGATCTTGTGCATAAGCGAGTTGTACCTTTGGCTAGAGAAGAGGGAGTGGGTCACCTTAGCCTACAATCTAACTTTTGAGTCGGGGATGTCTTGAATACTTATGCCATCGTTTGTCAAGACGTTCTTCTTTTTCATCTTCAGCATGGCATAAACAGCTCTCTTCTACATCTTTTCCACCTTTGGTTCCAATCCCAGTGTCTTCTCTACCAAGGCCTTACTGAGTGGAATCTGCACTTGCTTGGCTCCTTCTCTACTCCCCATAGTTACTGTCCCACACTCCCTGTCAGGGTCGTATCTCCTTAAGAATTCCACACACTTAGTGTGGTTGGGGGCTCTTGTCCCCGAACTTTTCGATGTACTTGGTGAGGTTGCACTATTCTACAACCCTCTTGGTAGCCTCCTCATTGGCCATCACCTCTTTGATGTTGTGAATGCTCCTGAATTTAAACGGTTTTCAAGGGAAAGGCCATACTTCGCTCTTTCCTCTTCCATGAAAGGAATGCGATGGGCTCGGTCTTGTTGTGACATCTTCAGCTCCTTTCATGAACCATGGTTCACCATTGGTGCTTTCCAAAACAGTTACTTGCTGAAAGAAAAGACTCCATGCTTGCTGAATTGACACATTTTTAGTACAGAAATAGACTTTTTCTTCAAGCTTTATTTCAAAATTTTGTGACATTTTCCTCAATCATGAGTTAATGTTTTCCTTCCTTTTCTGTTCTTAGGTGTGGATTGAGGCTTTTAAGGTATGTTTTTCCTTTTTTGTTCCCTTGTGTGTTTGATTTGATTTTGATTCACCTTACTCCCTTACCCCCTCCTCCTTGGAATTGAGAAGAATCCTTCCTAGGATTGAAGGTTAGAGAGTAAAGTGTGTTTAGCACATGGGCATAGTGTTGTATTTTGGCACGAGCCAAGCATAGAAATTTGGATTATATTCCATATGAGTGTATTAGTCCATGTCAAAAGGTTGGATGCCTACCTGGGTGATTTAAGTAAGGACATTGAGCAAGAAGTCATCGAAGTCTACGTGACTAGCAATGTGTAGTTCCTCCTCGGTGAGGATGCAATCTAAGTAGGTGTGTCCTTGAATGTGTTCTTCCATGGGTCGATCACAAATGGTTGTCAATACCCTATAAGAGGTTGGAGCGACATAAGTTGGGTCATACTCCAATGTTTTTATTGCGCGTCGTTGCTCTATATTTGTCATGATCTAACATCCTTTGAGCTCCCATTGAAGGCAAAGGGCATACCATTTCCTCAAGAAAGGGGAGTCACTATTAGCAAGCTATTTCAAGTCTTCTATCTCTTGATTGTTGGCATAAGCTGTGCACTTGCCATATGAGATGATGAGGAGTTGTTTCTGCGCTTGTTCGTAGGAGACATCGATGGCAATCAGCTCCTTGGCTGCCTCGGAAGCCTTGACAAACACAAATTTTGATACTTCCCAAGAACAAGGGAGTGTCCATAGTTCCATTTGCTATAGGCTCGTCCAAGAGTCCGAGGTCTAAGCAGTCATAGATTTTAGTGAGCGACATGAAGGTGGCATCTAGGCATCTAAGACATGCAACCAAGTCATCCCCAGTATTCTTCGCTAAGTCTTGGGCGTAGTCAAAATCGATCATTGCTCATAAGAGGGTCTAAGGCCGGTGGGGGGTTGGGGTTTAATAAAACTAGAGAGGTCAGCAACGACTCTACGAATGGGGGCCGATTTGGTTGTTCATGAGCTTGAGGTTGGGCCTTTTGTACAATAGGCTGGGCTGGTGATGGTGCACTGTGACATTTGGGTGACGTTCCATGAGCTGTAGAATTAGTCATGGCATGCGTGTGAGTAGCAAACTGTGGTTTGGGTTGATAGGCTCGCTTAGTCTTCACTGGTTTGTGTGTTTGTGACTTTGAAGGCTTTGAATCCAAAGGCTTTTATAGCCTTGGCCTTGGATGTGTCATGTGACCTTGTGTGGTGAAGCTTGAGGGTGGCATTCGATTAGTGCCTTTGGCCATTTTAGCCTTAGGAATCCATATCCAGGCATTACCCTCGTAATAGCCTTGCACTTGCAATAGGGTCTTGGGTACCCAACCGTACATCGATGTCTATAGTTGTGTTTTGGTCTCCTAGGGCGCGAGATGGGGTTCTTAGCCTTGCGGGGTTGTGCGTGTCTGCTCCTAGGTGGCGGTCCTTGCAGTTTAGGCATCCATTGAAGCTTTGGCTCATGGACCTTAGTTTTGACTTCAGTGATTTGCTGGTCTTGAGGCTTGGTGGGTTGTGATGAAGCACTACCCTCTCCTTAGACTCGATGGCAAGTTTCTCTATCGGTGGCTTTGTCAGCTTGAAAGGAGTCATGCAGCCCTTGTTGAAAGCTGTAACTATGTAGACGTTGTCCATGGCTAGGTGGATGGAGCTTGTTGGAGAGGGATTGAGGTTGCTTGAGCTTGCCTCAAGGATCGTGGAGCTACGGGTGTGCATGGGAGAGGAGGGTACTCGATCGGGCATCAAGGTAAGCTCACTACACCCCATAAGTAGGGAGGGTGTATCAGCTATGTGAGAGGTAGTTGTGGCCGCTCGACTTGAAACACTTGACCAATAAGCAGTCTGTAGGTCTCGGGGGTTGAGCTTGTAGCTCCCTTCATTTTGGTTCCATTTTTGGGACCAACGGATTCAAGCCTTAAGCGCCGCGCGCTTCGAATTGAGCATTGAAGTAGGGTTTTCCCCGAACTGGTGCTTGAGGTAGATAGGTAGGAAGCGAGGGAGTTTGAAGAGGTATTTGATCTCCTTAGCAAGTAGGTTTTTGGTTTTTTGGATTTGGAAAAGTAGGTTGGAGCAATGTAGGTGTTTTCTTTGTGATTTTTGTTTGCATTTAGGTAGGATAGGAGCAAAACAATGTGAGCACACATTAGGGTTTTGACTGTTGTATAACAAGCTGAAATAGGAAAAAGAAGGGTAAAACCTGAAATCTGGGACTAAATGCTGGTAAGAGGAGCAAGGTTAAGGTGAATATAGACCTGGCCAGGGCAATAAGAGGCCAGGAATGGCAAGGAAGACCTCACTTTGCATTTGAGAGATTAAGGAGAGCTTAAGAGAGAGAGAGAGAGTCTCAATGCATGTACAGAAGGGGTTCGATCTGGTCGTTTTGCTGTCACCCAGTCATTCCAAGTATTCCTTGACCTTCTCTGAGTTGTGCTTGTTTGATCTGGAAAGTTGGAGCTTGTACCATGATCCCCACACGTAGCATTCGTCACTCACGTCCTCATGACTGCGCTATGGCAAATGCAGTTGGACTAGGCTACAGGTGTCCGAGTCCCAGAAAATCGAACACTCAGACTGTTCGACTCTCGGAGTCGGACTGTCTACCAGTCAAACCACTCTACTAGTCGGACAGTCCAACTTGGATGCACCACCTTAGACTCGGACCACCCGGTCCGATCGGACCAACTACGCGTAGTAGGACCCATTTTTAGACTCGGACCCACACGTCCAATCGGACCGTCGGACCGGACCGACTAGGATCAGACCACCCGATTCGATCGGATAGTCCAACTTGGACAATCGGACCACCCAGAATCGGACAGTCCGATCCTGAGAAACGAACCTTTGAGAATCGGACAGGTGAACAGAATACAAATTTAACACATCTAACCCCTGAAACCCACCCAGAGACTAGAAGCACATCATAGATCCATCACTTGGCTGCAATCTAGAGCAAGTAGTTTAAAACTTGGCTACGAACGGTCCTTCAAATCGCGCATGGTATTTAGTGTAACAGCCCTGCGAGCCAGGGGGAACTGCCCCCTCCTCACTTCCCCCAAGTAGGTTGGAGAGAGAACACACGCCACAATAGGTCCTCCAAATTAGACCTTGGTGTAGTAATGGCCCTACACAAGCATAAACTCTCACTTGCAAAACAACAACTAAAAGCCCATACCTGAACAAGGACAAACACAGACCCTAGAACCTCAATGGGCCAATCTAGCCAACAAGGGCAAAAAGGCCACACCACAAAACGATGTAGAGGTTGCATTCGAATTACATCTAGTCAAAGCGGAATGGAACATCATCAAGCTACAACCGGGAGGATGACTAGAAATGACAGTCCTAATGATAGATGCACCTTGAGTGGCACTGCACAGACGACCCAAGACATCAGTGGAGAATCCACATCCAGTTGTGCAGTTGGGGACTCAAAGGCATGTATCAGAAGACTTGAATTTACAAGCCAAGACCTAGAAGACGAAGAGATAGTACACCTGCTTATCTTAGGGTCAAACTCACCGCAAAAAGGGAGCAATGTGTGGACACTCTCGTTGATGAAGAAGCTGATTTTAATATCTTGACCTATGAAGCATGGACCCTACTAGGCCAACCAAAGCTCACATTGACTAATGCAACTCTTAGTCCTTACGGGGGATACTCCCAAGCACTTATGGGGAAGTGCAAAATCCTTGTAACCATTGAAACAAAAAGCTTGCCTATCCTATTCCATGATCCTCCAAATAGTGCTAATTGTGGAAAAGAAACCCTCCTAGGATGACCCTTCAAAAAGGCGACGAAGTGTGAGGCTGATTATGTAGCACAGAAGATACACGTAACGCTACTAGGGGTGAGGGTAATCACAACCTTTAGCAAAGGTGACCTCATCAAACCTCGAGGGAAGGACAAGTAACATTCTGACATACCAGGCAAGTCTATGATGAGAGCAAAGACTTGTTGAAAGAGTTGATAGAAGCACAGGTTGAATAGAGAGAACCAGTAAGCAAGGCTAGGCTTAAAACAAGAAGGTGAGGAGGCAATGCCAAGGACATGCTTTGGACTTACAAATATCATAGAAGACGACAAGAAAAGCCCATGCTATAGACGAAAGCATCGATGGAGAGCCAGCACAATGCCAAGATGGATATCCAAAGCGTTGCTACGTGCTCAAAGGTATTACATAGGTAACCGATGGATTTGGGTGCCAAAACTCCCTACTAAACCACCTCTGATAGCTGAAGGCCAGGACATATCAAGAGCGAAGAAGCGCAGGAGGAAGTCTAGATGAAAAAACAAGTCTCTAGTCAAAAACATTGGAGTGGCCGAGCCCCTCATGATTGAAATCAAGAAACCAAACAGGACTATTTGAAAGGGAGATCCTCAGTCTAGCATGCTTAACAAGCAGACATCGGATGTAACTGTTGAGTGTGCACAAAGACCATTAGTGCTATTAATCCTCAAACAAACAAGGTGAAAAAGCCAAAAAATCTAAAGCAGAAGACAAGGCCAATGTAAAAGTGAAACAGAAGACAAAGGCATACCAAGAAGAATCTGGAAACACAAGAAGTGCAGAAAAGTCCTAAATCAAAGAGAAAGGCGCACAAGAGGAACGCAAGTTAATACTCGTGTAAAAGAGCGCAAGGCACACGAGGATTTATCTTAAAGAGTGCCGGGCTCTCACCCGTGCAATTTGTGAAGGTAGATGGGCAGTAGGAATGAAGCTAGGAAGATAGGAGGACAATGGGAAAAAGGGCCTCGGCCACGACCAGCCATGTAAAAAAGGGGATAAGAGGATGACCACCCTAGGATTTAGGGTTTTGTATATAAAGTTGAAAAGTGAATGAGAAGCTCATTCTTGTGTGTGGTCAAAAGTGGCTCTCCTCTTTTTCTTCTTCTTCTTCTTGTTCTTGCTTACTTGAGCTTATGCTTGAGAGAGGGAGTGTGAGAGTGGGAGGGAGTGAGTGTGTGAGGGTGAGGGACCGGGGAGGAGAAGCTCTCCATCTTCTCCTCTCTTCTTCTCTTCTCTTCTCTTCTCTTGTCTTGCTTGCGACAATGGAGATTGGAGTGGGGAGTTTGAGGATGGAGCTTGCTTGAAGCTTGCACTTGGATCGTGGAGCTACTGGAGTGCTCGGGAGAGGAGGTAGCTCGATCAAGCATGGAGGTAAGCTCACTACACCCGTAGAGATGGATGGCGTGTCAGCTATGTGAGAGGTAGCCATTAGTGCTCAGCTTGGAATGCTTGAAGCAATAAGCGGTCCATGGGTCTTGGTGGTTGAGCAAGAGCTCCTACAAGTGCCCAAGGAGCCTTTGACTTTCCAAGAGGATAATGAGCATCACAGGCACAACGCTGCTCATGATAAGGCCAATTGCTCAAGGAAGCAAATGGCAGAACTATCTAACAGCCACGATCAAATCGTCCAACCAGTGTCAAAGCCACTTAGGAGTCCCAAGTCTCCTACACCCTCTTTCCCTAAATGGACACAGGAAGCACAACAATAGTCGTCAAGTGCAGTTGCTCAATCCCAATCTCTATCTAAGCTTCCAAATGTCCAAGAGGTGGGACATGACACCACCTATAGCTCTCGGCCCAAGGATATGCCTGCGCAATCTAATGTGACTAGAACAACCGAGACTCAATCTGCACAAGTGAATGCTCAAAGGGCAACAAAAGACACAACCACTTTTGATTTGCCTGAGGACCTGACACCGCAATCTACTAACAGTAGCCAGTCCACTGGACTAACCGTTACTACTTCCAATCAAGAATCACATCAGTCACAGCCGTTGGCTGTGATGATGCCCCTTGCGCAATGTGTTCTTAGCCATTCACTGGTGAAAGAGGTGTTGCAACCAATATCCTTGATATCTCCAGTACTGTTGAAGCACCTAAAGCCTAGACTTGAGGAGAAACCTCTCGAGGATGGGGCCAAGAAGAGGGTGCATCTGACCAATCAACCTAGCAAGGCTATTCAGTAGGCTGTAGCCATGTCCCATAAGGACACACTAGAGAAAGAGAATGTTGCGGCCCAACCAAACACATCAACGGTTGACCTGATTCAGGGTCCTTAGTCCTTAAAGGATGCACTGCAATTACCCAAGGAACAACGGCAATTGTTGGTGGATGTAGACACCAAGAAATTTGAGACCAAGAGCGTTGATGAGCTGAGGAATAAAGCATCGAGTCCATCTACCAATGAGCTCATTGCCATCTCTCCTCACAATGGTGAAGCCTCAGACACATCCGCGTGCTCTAAAAAATCAAAGCAACCATTACCATCAACAGTTGCTTTCAACACTCAATCCATTGACAATAGAACTTGCATTGACCAATCAAGAGTGGATACAACACTGTCACAACAGGGTGACATGACTATACTGGTCACATCCAAGGAGAACCATGACACAATAGCAGCAAGGCCTTAAGAGAAACATGGAAACCCAGAGAGCACAAGCAATTCTAGCATTGACCAATCTTGCTCATCTAGGCCTGAGCCCCCAGCTATGCTAAAGCGTAGGGAAACTCCTAGAACCTTGCATAAGATAGCAATTGAGCAAGACCTCATCGAACATAGAAGTGTTGCAGAATGCTTAACTGAGTTGGATGCTAAGCTTAAAATGTTCGCACGTGTCTACGTCCTTGCAAACATGGGCACATTTCCTAGGGAGCAGATTGAAGAATACTTGCCATTTCTCCTATCCCGGGAAGAGCAAGAACACCTTGATGAGCATGATGGCAGGCTCTTGCATGAACGCATGCGACTCATTTCTGATGAGGAAGCTGACAAACTAACAATTTGAAAAACGTTGGTTTGAAAACCGTGTTACAATGGTCGAATTGGGAGCCCAGATTATGACAGTGTTAGAGGAGCGATTGGCAAATGGCGGTCCCAAAGAGATCCAATCTATGTGGCATCGACTTCCTTTCGAGTGCTGATTGCCATTTGGGGTATGGACTTAGCTGAAACTAGCCAAGAAAACTCTCTAATTGACAAGGTTCTCATTGAGGATGAGCTATATGTTATGTGTAGGCTCGAATAAGGTACCATGCTACTCGATGTTGCAAAATATCTATTGTTATTGAGTAAGCTGCCATGAGCACTGGATGCATATGCCACACTCCAGTACAATCCGGAGTTCTACAATTGGTTTTCATCCTCATGAAGTGACATGGATTCGTAAATATGTACATAAATGAACAATGAATTTTGTGACCCTGTATAGATAATATCAACATACACAAGCAATGATAGTCAAGTGCAGGGAGAAGAGTTGGGTTTGACAGGCTGATCTCCTCGGGTCCTCCTCTAACTACACGTCTAGAAGTCGTGTGACCATTTCCACCTCCAGGTGGAGGGCCTACAACCCTCATTACCGCCATAGGAAGCCCTGACCAACATCTTTGATGGCGTAGACGGGGCATTGTCCCCTTCTATACACCTTTTCCCTTTTCGGTCTATCCTTCCTGGGACGAGCCCTGCCCCACTCCATCACAACCAGTCCATGCAACTTAGCATAAGCCAAGATTTTCTAATGGCTAGAATATGCTCCATAGTCGAAACATGACAAATATCATCACGGGACTGTCCCTCTACAACAAATAGGTCTTTGTACGAAAGTGTTCAATGCCCAAGTCACCGCAAGACTAGCAATCTCACAAGGAGCCATGACGAAGCCTCACTGCCAAAAGCAAAAATCACCCTTGCCGATCGCCCACATCGCATGGCTCAAAGCATGATCAGTGGGCCACTCTCTCTTTCTAGGTCAAACTCTTCACGTGGCACTCACGGCAATTGTTACCTCAATTGTACCAACATCGCACGTGACAAAGAGATTTTGCAAAATCTCCAGAGTATCTCTCCATCTCAACAACTGTTCTTCTAGCAACGAGGCTAGGACATAATCATCATTGTAATATCCAGTTTCACAGCCTTTGAATCTCGACATTTCCCAATCCAATTGAAAGGATAATAGACTCAACGTATTGCAATAGTTGTACTCATGTTATTCTTTTTTTTTTTTTAAGGGGGAAAGAAAAGGAAAAAAAAAAAGAAAAAGAAAAAAAAAAGAGAAAGAATAAGAAGCACTCACAATCATAGCACGACACCTAAGGGTCCTCAAATTAGGTACGCCCAGTGACCTTGGTTGGCTGGCTCTGTCCCCAGTCCCCTAGCCCTCTACACATCTCTCACAATTGTTCGGGGCACATCAAGGGCAGGACATACCTAGGGAGCTTGTCTCGCCTATGGTTAGACCTATCACCCGGACCCATTTGCACGATTCCTTTTTGCACTCCGCCTTAATACCATTGCAATCGATCGTGGTAAGCAACACATGAACATCCATGGAAAGTACACCGTACTCATCAAGCAATATAAGTAGCTACCCGCTATCGAAAGTAAGGTGTTGCTAAGCTCAACCATGCTACATTGTGTTGTCACATTGCAAATGATGTCTCATGCACCTTCCTGTGTACTTCCCCTCACCATTGACAACTTTTTCTACCTCACTAAACCCTTTCTTCCTCCACACGTTGCTATGAGGAACCAGACCCATTGTCTCCTCACTATGTAATATCTAAGTATGCATGTGTACTTACATAATATCTACACCACCACAATATATACAGTTTGGGTCCTCAAGTGCAGGACAATACCCTCAATTTGCTGAGAGTTTAACCTATCTCTCAAACTAATCAGCACTATGTCTTGTGCACGATAAGAAGACTAGCACTAACCCCAGGGAGAGACCACATATAAAGCTCTTCCATTGCAGGTATTGCAGACTCCAATGGAAGTACCGTCAGCTCTTCATCAAGATTCCACTCTGAATTCGTATCCTTCATCATCCTGCAAGCCCACCAACGAATCGTCAACCGCCCCAGCATTCCTTGAACATCAACTCGCCCAACAAAAACTGGTCCTATCCCCAACTTCAACACCCCTATCATCAACCAAGCAGGCCAACAAAGTGCAGGGCACAACATGATTTATTTTAAGAGTGTCGGGCTCTCACCTGTGCAATTTGTGAAGGTAAATGGGCGGTAGGAAGGAAGCTAGGAAGATAGAAGAACAATGGGACAAAGGGCCTACGACCATGTAAAAAAGGGGATAAGGGGATGACCACCCAAAAGGGATTTAGAGTTTTGTATATAAAGTTGAAAAGTGAATGAGAAGCTCATTCTTGTGTGTGGCAAAAAGCTTCTTTTTCTTCTTCTCTTCTTCTTGCCTTCTTGCTTGTGCTTGAGAGAGGGAGTGAGTGAGTGTGAGGGAGTGAGTGTGTGAGAGTGAGGGATCAAGGAGAAGAAGCTCCCCATCTCCTCTCTTCATCTTCTTCTCTTCTTTACTCTTCTCTTGTCTTGCACAGGTATGGAGGATGGAGCTTGTTGGAGAGGGATTGAGGTTGCTTGAGCTTGCCTCAAGGATCGTGGAGCTACCAGCGTGCACGGTAGAGGAGGGTACTCGATCGGGCATCAAGATAAGCTCACTACACCCCATAGGTAGGGAGGGTACATCAGCTATGTGAGAGGTAGCCATGGCCGCTCGGCTTGAAACCCTTGACTAATAAGCGGTTCGTAGGTCTTGGGGGTTCAGCTTGTAGCTCCCTTCACATGGGAATAATTTTTAGCATGTAAATAAGGGACAACAAACTATTTTGCAACCATTTGTATATCTGAGGTGCTCTGGGTGGTTGGTCAAGTTCTTAATAGTCAAGGTATGATTTGTAATCACCCTATTGGTTTCAGCCTAGATGCAAGGAATGCAAGAAAATATGTTTGGAAACTTGCAAGTTGGATGTAACTCCTACACCCTAAACTAGTGAAAAAAGGATTGACGATGTCATTGCACTAATTGATATGTTAGAAAATTGGGGTGCCTTTGTTGTGCTTGATAAATTCTTAGTAGGCAATAGTTTGTTGTGGAACATGCTGATTCTAGGATATGCTAAATGCTTGCTTGATAGGGATTGATGGGTTTTGAGAAGATGTAACTAGAGAGAGTGTCTTGGGAGGTTATCATACTTGTGTGCACCTGAAAGCTCGTGCTTACATAGGAGAGATAGAAAAAGGATTGGAAATGCACACAATCTTTACTAAATTAGGTATGGAAAATGACAT
This sequence comes from Lygodium microphyllum, assembly GCF_053477565.2. Lineage (NCBI taxonomy): Eukaryota > Viridiplantae > Streptophyta > Polypodiopsida > Schizaeales > Lygodiaceae > Lygodium > Lygodium microphyllum. The sequence continues at coordinate 109,017,017 of NC_141157.1, forward strand.
TCCCTTTAGCAACACATTGATAGCCATGTTTGGCAAGTGTGACTCATTGATAAAAGAAATAAGATATATTTTATAAGCTATTTAAGACGTGTCATAATTGCCTGAGCAAAACAATCATTAAAAGAACGTAACTAGAACCTCATGTAGCAAACACACTAGTTGTCTAGAAGGCAATCTCTTGGAAGGCCTAACTATAGGTATGTTGAGTAGAGACATGGTGATGAAGCTTTGAAATGCTTAGGTTGCATGCAAGACAAAGGCCTTTTATTGATGCTATCACCTTTATAGGCATTCTAAAAGCTTGTGCTTGCATAAGAAGTCCATTGAGATATATAATGAGTTTCATAGGTTGGGAATAATGTGCACTATAATATTGTGCTAGGCAATTCATTGGTGAGCCTATATGCTAATTGGTGAGCATTTTTTGCTAATTGGTATGAAGATATGCTAAGGTTTTCATGGAGAAAACATAGAATGTATGAACATGACTAAGACACAATAACTCATACAAAAATTTAAAAAATCATCAATTTGAGTAATCAAATATCTATTCTTGATTGTATACTTGTTAATGTCCTGGTAATCAATGCACATTTGAAATGTCCTATCATTCTTCTTCTTTAATAAGCAATATTGGATAGGGAAACCGTGATTGACTAGGGTGAATTAACCTAATTTGCAACAACTCTTTGACTTGTCTTTTCACCTTTTCGTGCTCGTACTTTGAGAACCAATGGGGTGGTTTATTTATAGATTTAGTGTTTGGTGCCAAGTTAATCAGGTGATTTGCTTATCTTTTAGAAGGTAAAGACGAAGACGGCTAAAAAATATCATTGCATTCTTGCAACAATTTACTCAAACATGGATCCTTCTCCATTGAAGAAGAAGTTAGTTGATCTTTATCCGCTTTAAAAAGTAGGAGAGTAAAAATATAAGACATGATATTGATTTCTCTTTTTAACTTCTTCATAGTAATCAATCCACTTTATTTTACTTGATGCCTGAAAGTACTGCTTGCTTCATATTCCAAGAAAACTCCATTTGCATGTGCTCCAAATCCATGAAATTTTTTTCGAGTGTCCTTAATCAATAGAAACCAATGATCACATCAATTGGCCCCATATTCAAAGTCGTAAGATCAACTTTGATAGTACAAGACGATGACAATTAGATAGAATTTTGTGGATAGGTCTCATTGTTTATTTCATAGGTTCCATTTGCCACTTGTATCCTCAATGGCACATCCATGTGTTTTGATAACAATTTCAACCCATATAAAGATTTGGCATTGATAAAGCTATGTGTATTGTCCATATCAATAAGGATATGAGCTACCTTTCCATTAATATTTCCTTTGAACCAAAGTGTTTTCTCCTCTAGAACCCATCCAAGAATCTTGAAAAAATAGTGATAGTCTCAATGTTAGAATATCAAGCTCCCATTACTCTTCAGTCAGTCTATCTTTATGTATGTGATCGACATTAGCTGGATACAGTTGTACATGTGTGTGACATTCAATAAGTTAGTGTAGTCAGTGACTTAACCACAGTTAGTCTTGGTTAGTCATACCTATGTGTGTAAGTCTCTTTTAGTGAGTATGATGGAAGAATAATGAAAGAAGAACAACAATGAGATGAGGCTCATCTTCTGCTCCACTCTATCTCTCTCCCTCTCTTCCAATATGGTATCAGAGCTTGAATGCCTGAAGCTTGAAGGGTATGTTCACCCGAACTTTCCTACACATGTATGTAAGCTGAAAAAGACTTTATATGGATTGAAACAAGCACCTAGAGAATGGAATGCTCAGACCAGCAGTTATTTATAGCAACATAAATTTAGATTGGGTGATGCAAATCACAATTTGTTCACGAAGAAGACAGATCGTGGATATGTGTTTCTAGTGGTTTATGTAGATGATCTTATCATCATTGGAGATGATGAAGAGGGCATTGTTGAAATTAAATCATGTTTATAGGTTGAATTCAGAGTCAATGACCTTGGTGAACTAAAGTATTTTCTTGGGATTGAGGTAGTCTCTCTGCCTCAAGGTATATGGCTACTACAGAAGAAGTATGCTCATGACATGTTATATAGAAGTATGGTATGGCTGAATGCAAGCCTATGGAGACACCTCTTGATTAAAATGTCAAGCTACAGATTGATGTTGGGAATGGCATAGATAAAATGACCATGTATCAATAGATGGTGGGTAGCTTGATATATTTGACTATTATTCGTCCTAACTTATGTTATGCAATGGGGTTGATTAGTCAGTTCATGTAGAAGCCTCGCAAACCACATTTAGATGCAGTTAGGAGGATCATAAGATATGTAAAGGGTATTACAGATTATGGGATGTTTTATGCATATGGAAAATCTCTTGACTTGACAGGGTTACTAATGTTGATTGGGATGGTTGTGCCTATGACAATAGGTCAACCAGTGGTTATGCATTTGGATTGGGCAATAGTATGATTAGTTGGCAGAGTAAGAAACAGCCTACTGCTGCATTGTCTAGTACAAAATTTGAGTACAGAGGAGCTGCCTTAGTAGCTTGCAAAGCAGTTTGGTTGATGAAACAACTAAAAGACTTGAGAATACAGCTGGAAAGCAATGTGAGATTGCATTGTGATAACATCAGCAATGTTATGTTGGCTAGCAATCATGTCTAACATGCTAGTTCTAAACATATTGAGGTTCACTACCATTTCATAAGAGAAATGGTTCTTACAGGGCAGATTGACTTGATTCATGTGAAGAGACTGAAGACTGGATAACATACATATTTACTAAGTCTCTTGGTAAAGAAAAGTTCATATACTTCAGACAGCTACTTGAAGTTTATCAGATGGTTTGAGCTTGAGGGGGAGTGTTAGAATATCAAGCTCCCATTACTCTTTAGTTAGTCTATCTTTATGTATGTGACAAACATTAGTTGGATATAGTTGTACATGTGTGTGACATTCAATAAGTCGGTGTAGTCAGTGACTTAACCACGGTTAGTCTTGGTTAGTCATACCTATGTGTGTAAGTCTCTTTCAATGAGTATGATGGAAGAATAATGGAAGGAGAACAACAATGAGCTGAGGCTCATCTTCTGCTCCACTCTGTCTCTCTCCCTTTCTTCCAACACTCAGCTAGCTCAAATGGAAATCCATCCATGGGATTAAATAATGCATCATGGGCATCTTTATCAGTTTCATGTAGCTCTTCGTAGGTATTATTCGTATCAATTTGTAACAAATTGTCCTCATGGATCTCTTCATCATCAGAATCTTTAATAAGGATCATGCTAACATTGGCATTTTTAGCTTTGCACTTTTGCTCGAGAGTCCATTTTTCCCCACATTTATAGCATGAATCTTTTACATGCATGTCATAAAGCTTATCACTTAAAAGTAGCTTGATATTGGCATTGTTTGATGAAGGTTTGGCACCCATTTCAGACCTTTTAAACTTTGATTTTAGCTCAGTATTAGATTTGTAATCATTCCCTTGTTTTGAAGAGTATGCAATAGGAAAAATAGGCACTTTGTTATAGGTATTTGAACCCCTATTTTCTTGCCTAATTCCATCTCTTAACCTACTCTAATGGATTGATTTGGATTGTGAAGTTCCACCACCATACAAATCCCTCTTGTACTTTTGACTACATCTTTCAATGAGCTAAATGGCCTCATGGACGTTGCGGGTGTTGCATAGATCCAACCTCCAAAGATATGGCTGGATCTAAACCAAAAATACATTTATTCTACTTGGTTGAATCTAAAAGACCTTTCACGTATATTGAGAGATTCAAGAACATATTTGAATAGCTCCTCACTGACAATCCCCCTTTGTTGCAATGCATAGCACTTCTGCTCTAGCTTTGCCTTTGCCAAGAGAGACAAAAAAGTTTCAATAATCACACTTTTGAACGCTTCCCATATTGAAAATATTTCCAAACTTGAGAGAGAGAGAGAGAGAGAGAGAGAGAGAGAGAGAGAGAGAGAGAGAGAGAGAGAGAGAGAGAGAGAGAGAGAGAGAGAGAGAGAGAGAGAGAGAGAGAGAGAGAGAGAGAGAGAGAGAGAGAGAGAGAGAGAGAGAGAGAGAGAGAGAGAGAGAGAGAGAGAGAGAGAGAGAGAGAGAGAGAGTGTGTGTGTGTGTGTGTGTGTGTGTGTGTGTGCATACTTCAAGGTGAAGTGCAACATAATTCATTCTTGCATCATCATTGTGGGGATATAGATTGAAATGCATCTTTAATTTGTTCAACCATTCCTGCAATTCACTTGGTGATGGGTTTTCTTCCTTAAAGTTTGAGATATTAATGTTTTCAATGTATTCCCAATCATAATGGTATGGCTACCCATCGCTAGTTTGTTGTCCATAAGAGGGTTGTCTAGGTGGTTCTTGATTTCTTGAGCTTTGTTTGCAACAGTTTCTATCCAAAATGATTATGAGCATTCCCATGGACTGATGGCTAACCATAAGAGTGGTGCTCCACATTAGCTTGGTCATGAGATGATTTTATCTCATCATGCTTGTCTTCATGAATGGGCTAATTATTGCCTTCAACTCTTCTAGGTATACTTGAGGGTTATAGAAAGATTTGTAAAATGGATCACATCCATGGTAATTATCACCTTATCTAGAGTTGAAATGAACTTTTTCATGTTGGCTATTTTTCCTTGGAGTTAATTGAGCTCTTGCCTTGTACTTGGATTGCATTTGAGGTTGCTCATAAGAATCTCTCAACCTTGATGGCTTACCTATCTCAAAATTTGGTCCATATTATTGATTTGGTTGTCTAGGGAAAGTGTCTCAATTGGGGCTGAATTAGAATGAGTAGGAGGATTGCTATAATAATAAATTTATTAGTTAGCAAAGTGAACATAGAAATTAGCTTGTCAAGCCTCGAGTCCATATTGTTATTGAGTTGGTTAATCCCTTCGTTCATGTGCTTTATTTCATTTGATAGTTGTGGATAGTCATTGGAATCATTAGATACATTGTTGGCCTCATCCAAATGATGAGCATTTTGCACATTAGACCTACTGACTCCCACATCTTCTTGTTCATGGTTGATGGCATCATTGGAAGGATTTCTCTCATTTTGATAGTTATACATCATCATTGATAGCATCCATCACTTGAGCTTATCTCATTTTCTTTGTTATAGGTATTAAAGTGTTCTCTACATGACCCATTGTCAATATTTCAAAAATATCTTTTTCTCTAGGTGTAGAAATGATGAACATTTGATTCTAAAGGTAGGTATAGTGTCCCCTTCAAGTAGGTTACTTTACTTTCTTGTTAGAATCACTCTACAATTTTTTGCAACCACTTTTCCAACTATCTAGAACAAGACATTACCCTACTTTGATCCTGTTTGGTACCTGTAATAACTTGTAATCCTTGTTTAACACCTAAAAAGGCCTAAGAATTAATGTAGGTATTAGTAGGGACTATAGGGGCACCTACTTAAACTAATAGGAAGCTATGGGGATCAAAAGAATCTAAAAATTCCCTATAAAAAATTATGCGGCACTTGTAAGCACCCGTCAACACATGTGGACTTATAATACCCTATTTAGAATCCTGTAGCACTTTGATGAGTGCTTGAAACTAGTCTATATCTTCAAAAGGTCTTCAATCTCCACTCATGTATATGTGGTGAAGGATATAGCAGTAGGTCAAGGCTCCCCAAATGGGCTCAAGACAACCAGGGAGTGTGCAAAGGGTACCATTGAAGCCTCAAGCATCCAAGAATGCTTCCAATCTTGAATCCTTGTGTAATGCTTGAATAAGAATATTGTAGTAGACTCAAAAGATTGGAAGCTTTAGTTCAAAAACCTTGGAAATTTTAAGAAAATCTTTGAGAAGATTGGAAGATTTAGCTCAAAAATATTTGAAATTCAAGAAAATCTTCAATCGATCATGATGCCCATCGATCCTTAAAGAAGGACAGGGCTCCAAATGAGAGGGAAAATGCTAAATCCTTGAACAATAGCATGCTTTGAGTGTTGCAAAGTTGAGTTTGAACCAACATTTAGAGAAATCATTGAAGATCAAAGAGCTTAGAATCTAGGTTCATGGTTGCCCTATTTGTTCTCTAAGCCTAGGGTTTGCAAAAGTCGAGGAATGGCACACTAATTCAAAGAAGCCTTCATTCCATGCCAAGGAAGCTCTCAAAAGTTGAGCCAAGGACATTTGATGGAGTCGAGTTGCAGAAATAATGCCCTTAATGACAGTGCAAGATGCACCATCATGTTGCTATCATCGTGGATTCCTCCACCCTTGACAATGGTTATACATAGGCTCCATTTGGTAAGAAAATCAAGGTAATAAAGGCATCATAGCCATGGAAGAATTAGTGAATAAATTGGAGTGAAAATTCAACATGAATCCTTGCAAGAAAGCTTGAAAAGGGAAAGAGAAGCCTTGCTTAAAAAATTAGAAGAGAAAATAGCCTTTGCCAAGTCCAATGAACCCTAATTTGTCCTTCTTTTTTCAAAATTTTCTTGTAAGGTAGCCATGACCTAATAAAGTTATAAGATCTTCTCCTATTTTCTCTAGATCTTCTCCATAAGCTTCAAAATAGCCATGGTTTACTATAGTAAAGCCTATCCTGTCATGGTTATGGAAAATAACAAGATAGTGGGACTAGATCTTTAACTAATACAACCAATCTTCTATGTTTGGAACCAAACAAAAACTTGAAAATGACATATCGGTTGGATAAAAGACATGCATTGATACCATTGTAGCTGTAATTATGCTAACTTCTAACCAAAAAATTATGTAACACTTGTACAAAATCAAGAAAATGAAATAGCCATAGCCAAGTCACATTATGCATATGATTCAATGAAGCCATATCCAAATAATACAATGGTGAATGTGATGGAGTAGCAAAAAACACACCTCTAACTCACCACATGCTATGGTGGGAGGTCCAAAAAGAGCCTCGAGAAGAGTTCTTGAATTTGATAATGGCAAAAGATCCACAAAATGTTACATCTCCACCTTTTATATCTAAGCCTTAGTTCACAAGACTTAAGACTATGACTAAGGTAAATGCTACATGACACATATATAATTATGTATACTATCATAGTATTATATATAAATTTTATAATAATATAATATATATATCACAAAGTTTTCTTTTTTTCTCTTCTTGTTTTGTGTATGTGTACATAGATATATGTGTGTGTCTATTTCTATGGTTTCATAAATGTGTGTCCCTCCTCTCTCACTCTCATTGTTTTTATTTTCTCCCCTTTAGTTTTATTCTACATGTCTCTCATCTTTCATCTCATATGTGTGCATGTTGTGTATGCATATGCGTATATATGTATGCGCATGTGTGTATGCATTGCATGTATATGTACATGTATATATTTGTGTGTGGATGCATGCACGTTTGTAGGTGTGTATTTTATAAATGTATATCTATTCTCTCTTTATTTTTTTTCTCTCTCATGTACATGTTTAGACATGTGTGAGTGAGTATGTGTTTTATACATGTGTCCGTTTGTGTGGCCTAATAAGTATGCATACTCTCCTTGTGGGAGCTCTTCAAGCTCTACCCCGAGACCTACGGACCACTTATTGCTCAAGTGTTTCGAACCAAGCAGCCATGCCTACCTCTCACATAGCCGACGCGCAATGCCTACCTTACAGGTGTAGTGAGCTTACCTTGATACTTGATTGAGTACCCTCCTCTCTCTTGCACACCAGCAGCTCCACGATCCTTGAGGCAAGCTCAAGCAACCTCAATCCCTCTCCCATGAGCTTCATCCTCCATAGCCACGCACGAGACAAGAGAAGAGAAGAGAGGAGGAGAAGATGAAGAGAGAAGATGGAGAGCTTCTTCTCCAAGATCCCTCACTCTCACACAATCACTCCCTCACTCCCTCACACTCTCTCAATCTCTCTCTCAAGCACAAGCAAGAAGGCAAGAAACAAGAGGAGAAGAAGAAGAAGCTTTCTGCCACACACGAGAATGAGCTTCTCATTCACTTTTTAACTTTATATACATGCCCTAATTTCCATGGGCGGTCATCCCCCTTTTTTTACATGGCCGGCCATTAGCCTAGGCCCCTTTTCTCATTGTCTATCTATCCTCCTAGCTTCCTTTCCACCGCCTGTCTACATTTACAAATTGCATGGGTGAGAGCCTGGTGCTCTTTTACAAGATTTCAGGGTGCGCCTTTTTATTTTAAAATGTGCCTTTTTCCTTCTGCATTTGCCTTGGACTTTTAAGGTTGCCCTTGCGCTTTTGGTCTTTTTTCCTCTTCTTTCTTCAGTCGGGCTACCTTTTTTTTCTGCCTTTGCCTTGCGTCTTTTCTGCTTTCTTTTGCTTTCTTCGTGTTGGGGTTAACACTCCTCTCTTTTTCCCCTCTCTCTTGTCTCTCCTTTATTTTATCCTCCCTTTTCTTTGTTCTTCTTCTTCTCTTCACACACACACACACACACACACACACACACACACAAAATTCCCTACCTATGAGATACATTAATGGGCTGAGGTATAGTTAGTAGTGGAGCTAGCTATGATGTAGATAGGGCCTAGATAGCATTCTATTTTAGAACATTTTTTATTCTATATTAAAAAAAAAAACCACATACATAGAGTCAAAGTACTCTTCAATAGCTACATTTTGACATGTGGCATGCTTTATTTGAATACCACATACATAGAGTCAAAGTACTCTTCAATAGCTACATTTTGACATGTGGCATGCTTTATTTGAATACTTCTATTAGAAGTTATGGTAGATTTACTTTAGTAGGGCTTATTAAGCTATCTATTAATTTTATAGAGTTTATTTCTTTAAGATCTAATGGCTCAAATTTCTTTTGAAGATATTCAAATTATGTCTATGGTAGAGACTTTTCTCAATGTATTTGTTTCAATCAATGAATCTCACTTTTTTCATTCATTTTCCATCATTTGTATAGCTAAGATTAGAGTAGTACTTTGTTTTTTCCATCCTTCTCTGCCATTGTAAGTTTGTTTTTGTGGGGAAAAATATTTGGGAAGGGATGGATTATAAGAAGCTAGGAAGACATATGTTTTAGTGAGAGATTCTTGATAATATCTTGTCACATTGACATAGGTATAAAAGATGTGAGACATGTAATTCTCGATATCCTTTTACAATAATACAATTACTATCTCTCATCTCACCTTCTTGTTCATAGCTTCCATGGCTTCTCTCTCTTCTTTTCTATCTCTTAGTCTTTCTCTCTCCTAGTCACTCATTCTCTCCCCTCTTTTCTCTCTCTACTGCTCTCCTTTCTCTCACCTCTCAGCCCTCTTTTTGATAGATCTCAAATGTTCAATAAATTAGGTTGTTTTAACTCTTTTGAATATATTATTGTCAATTTAAAATATTTTAGGATTGTATATTGAAATTGGAGGTCATATCAATTGGGTTGTTTTGGCACTTTGGACTACCTTATTGCTAATGAGAACCTTTTAGGATTGTATAAGTTCATAACAAATTGAGGAAACTAATATGTGTCTTTTACATAACTCGAGAAGGACTATCTAGTATACATCTTAGAAATCAATATCATGTGCCTTGTCTTTGAATATGAGTCATTTGATGCAATTGAAAAGTTTCTTTGTGCCACATCAAATTTGAAGTTTCTTTTTATATAATATCATTTTAATTAGGTTTCATTAAATCCATGATATTAGTAAGAAACTTAGATACAATTAAGTCCAACACATTAATACATAATCTTCATCAATTTTACAGATGTGTTGCTCAATTCTTTTCAAAGAACAATCTTTATGACTTTTATATACATATTACTTTATGAAGCTCGTATAAAAATTAGAACACGTTATCCTTGGATTGGATTTTTTGCTCTTTATCATTTAACATCCATTTTGCATCTTAGACAAAGTTTATCTCTCAATTGTTCAAACTTGAATCCAATTAAGCATTGGATTCATTATTAGCTTTGGTGGAATGCTTATTGTAGTCAGTTTATACATATTTCCATGTAAGGAAATGTAGAACTTTTTGTTTTAATGCTAGTTTTTTGTCAATGTGAACTATATCATATATTAATATGTATGATGTTTACTACATCATATAGTTGCAACAGGGAAAAAGATCCACTTAGGCTTTAGCCCTACTAAGAAGAATGCACCCTACTCCCCATTATGGGGAGTCACAAGAAGAAAATTCCCAACAAAGGATTTCCTATCCAAGTTCAAAAGCATCTAACCCCATTGTTGCCTCTACTCTCTCAAAGAGAATCAAAGCAAGTAGTGACCCCTCTAGTTCAGATCCCAACTCATTGGCATTGTGGAGTGTTACCAGAGTAATAATTCTCCTCATTTTATGGAAATATAGGAATGGAGTCTTATTTCAAAAACTCCCTAAGTCCCTAGTATACATAAACTCTTATTTGAGTGCTAAAGAACTACTTCCCATTTTGAAGAGACTTAAAGAGTTGTCGTATGAATATCAACTTAGTTCTTAAATGTCTTCATGTGTTTCTAGTTAAGGAACATGAGAAATAATTTTAATGTAAAAAGTGATCCCATTATTTTTAGGCAACAAGCATGCTATATTTGATGACCAAGTTTTTTCAATCATCATAAATTATAGTATTTGAATAACATTGTTGAGCACAAAAAAAGATGTAATTGAATTCTCTCATCCAATAAAATCACATTATAAGATATTTTCCTATAATAACTTTTCCTAGTAAATCTAAATGTTTTTATCATCCATGCCTCTTTTTTATGCTATTGCACCCGTGCTTATTTGAAAAAGCTACACTAAAGGTCATGAGTTATTAAACCTTGTGAGTACATAGTCCAAAATTATAATGCAAGGTAAATGGACTTTAAACTTTGCATTTGTTAATTAATAGAATCAACTTGAATAGTTACATCATTTGTTTCTTCTATAAAAAAAACTATGGCCGATGGATAGTCAAATCATTTATTTCTACCATAAGAAAAACTCAAACCATAGAAGAAAGTAGTAGGATACTTTAAAATATTTCATCATCATGGCAATTATTGTTTAAGCTTGGATGTACATGAGACAAAAAAGTTGATGCGATACAATGAATGGTTATTGGGAGTACATCACTTTGTAAGGATGCTACTTGAAGAAGTGTGATGCTTTTATTACTATAGTTTAACCACACCTTAAAATGACAAATCAACTCATCTATTTTATATACTATTTAAAGGTTTGCTTGGGGATTTTGAACCAACTAGAAGGCACAGCCGTGGATGATGATGTGGGTGGGGGGGCTCCATACCTTACCAATTCCTTTCCCCCCCCCCCCCCCGTCCCCCTCCCTCCCTCCAATACACTATATAAAGGACCTTAGGATTAACAAGGAGGAGGATTGGGGATCATGATTCCCACATGCTATCTGACTAGAGAGAGAGTAGGAGAAGAGAGAGAGAGAGAGAGAGAGAGAGAGAGAGAGAGAGAGAGAGAGAGAGAGAGAGAGAGAGAGAGAGAGAGAGAGAGAGAGAGAGAGAGAGAGAGAGAGAGAGAGAGAGAGAGAGAGAGAGAGAGAGAGAGAGAGAGAGAGAGAGAGGATTTTCCCTCTTTGAAGGCTTCCAAGCTTGTCGTCTTTCCCCCCCTCTTAGAGAGGGTTCTCATGAACAATCTCCTCCCACGAGGAATCATCTCTCTTGTAGCCTGGGTGCATAGCTACGAAGCTAAAGTCGAATTATACGATGCCTCCCAAGCAAGGTCCAATCGAGCGCCGATGAAGTTGCGGGTCAAGGAACCGCATAACTTGGTAACGAGGTGGGCCCCATAAATCCTACTTTGGTGGGAACTCTTAAAAAAACATGGATCGACTTCATTGGGAAGGGGGAAGTGTTTTGGTAAAAATCTATGTTAACTAACCACCAAATTAGGCATGAAAAATGGTGTTTTATTGCACTCTGGCATGACTTATAGCGAACAACTTGCACAAAAGATTTCGCATTTATGCACATTGAAATCAAGGACTCTATTGTTGAACTTGTAGTGCATTAGATTTATGCACTAGAATTGGCATGTTTAAGAGGTAAAAGAAACTGAAAAATGGGTTATCGAGATGATAAAGCATATCCATCAATAAGTGGAAATCTTACTTTTTGCATCACGAAATTGGTTAAACTGGAAAGGTAGGAGTAAAATCTTGAATCAAGTCCATGAGAATCACGAGTGCTACAATAACGAGGTAAGTATGTTTAGGTCATTGCAATAATAAGCTGAGTATTGGGCTCCGATTAAAGGTAACTGAACCAATCTATTGTTACTTCATAGGGGGACCTTGAGGCAAGTAAAATACTCATTGGTCTCTAATCTACATCTAGCCTTGATAAAGTTGAATCAACCTTGAAGATATCAACTGAGACACAACCTGACATTAATACAAGAGAGTTCGAGTGTCGTTTTTTCCAAGACAAGAACCTTGGATTAAAGGCTAGCAAGCTAAGATAGCTACCATCTGAGAATTATTGCAAATATAGATCCAATTGCATAATTTCTCACTCCTATCACACAAGAGCAGGGTCAAAAAGAAGGTATTCCCTAACCCTCGGAGGATATTGGAAATTACCGTCAAGGCAAGAAGGACAAACGCTAAGCGTCAAAGATAGGGACCCCACCTTAGCAGATGCCCCGAGCACTCACCTGTACCATTGTTTATGCTTGTAAATTTAGAAACACCGCTTGTAAAAAGATTGTGTGACCCCAAACTCATAAAAGAAATGGGAATAATGAATTAGGTTGAACTTTTGGAGGCGCACCAAACCACCCCCAGTTGGCCGCCAACCCTAGCCAAGGGGGTTCTAAATAGCCGTGATGGGAACGTGGAAATGAACCTACCACGAGAGGTCTCTCCGCGGTGTCACAACGCGTAGGGTTGAAGGTCACCACAGGGGTTTGGCAAGAGAAGAATGTATGGGGGTTCAAGAGCTTTTCCTCAAGAGATGGTAGAAATAAGAGAAGGGTTGAAGGTTTCAAGCCAAGTTCTTGAAGATAAGAGATAGTAAGGTGAAGATAGATTTAGGGAGAGGAGTAGATGGAAGAGAAGGGGTTTAAAGAGATTGAAGATGTAGAAGAATACTCCCAAAAAGAATTAGAAAACATAAAAGAATACAGACAGAGATGAAGCCTGTCAGTTTCTTTCAGCATTATGAGAAAATATAACTCTAATAGACAAAAATGTGTACAAAATAATACCTTACTCTATGTTGCTCAGATCGCCAATCTGATGCCTCCATTAGCTCCAAAAGGAGGGTTAAATACCAGGACACCTGACCAAAATTCAGCCAAATCACTCCATCTCCCACTTTGGAGTGATGTTTACTGCCTGAAAACAGTGATTGCGCGTTGCGCGATTTTGTCAATCTTTCTTTTTACATGGCTAAAAGCTACATGCTTTCTTTTACATGTCAAAAAGCTACATGCTTTCTTTTACATGTCATCATAATCTAGAAGTTGTCTATAGTTTTATGGATTTTTACAAGAGATAATATCTAGAATATCAAAATTGACTAAAAACTTGTCCAAAAAAAGCTAATATTTTGAATCGTGGACACTAACACTAATGCCTAAAGTGGCATTGGTTCTAAATCTAAAAGGAAGCCACACTCTAGATTTTTTTACATGGTGTGTACGTAGCGACATGACATCCACCCCCTCCTAACCTGCACATCCTTTAGCATGTGCCAAAGTCTTATGGATTTGTAGAAGAAGTATCTTCTGCCATGTCAATGTCTTCATACTCTGCCTCTTCTTCTTCCTCTATGTCTTCATGCTCTTGAATTATATTCAAGTCTTCTAGCTCATATGTTCAACTTTCTCTTCGTTTGAAGAGCTTGATTCTTTTTCCAGCTATGGGTGTCTTCATGCTTGTTCCATCCAATTCAGCCAATGAATATGTGGCATTGTAATGAAAGACCTTTACCACATATGGGCCAAACCAACGCATTACCATCTTCCTAGAAGCAGTGTATTGATTGTCTAGGCTGCTGTCATAGACAAGCACCGAGTCATTTTCTTGAATTGCTCTTGGCCAAAGTCGATGTCGCTTCTCAAATCTTCTTTTGTTTTTTTAGTCTTGATGTCTTTAGCTTCTCAATAGCTGCTTGAACATCTTCAGGCCTTCTTTCTAGCTGCCATACGTGCAAAGTCAGCAACTCTTCTCTATTGATGCCTTCCTCCCAAGGTAGAAGACTCCATGTGAGAATAGATTCTTCAATTGGCATAATTGTTGTTGTCCATGCATAAGTTCAGCTGGCATATAGCCAGTCACTGTACTGTGAGTAGTCCAGTCAGCCCATAATGCAAAAGGTAGCATTTTAGGCCATTCTTTGATCTTTCCTATACAAGACTTTGCTAGAGCTTTGAGAAGGCTAGTGCCCTCTCTCACTTTTCCCATTGCCTTCAGGGTTGTAGGCTGATGTTAAAGCCAACTTAATACCCAATTGAACAAAGAAGTTGCATGGCTCATCAGCATCCAACTCTCCTCTATTTGCAGTTACTTTACCCACACAACCACATCTACAAAACACTTCTTTAAGCAAAAAATGACAAACAGCTTGAGTAGATTTGGTTGTTAAGGCTTTGCTCTCAACTTGATTGGTTAGATCCTCTCTTGCAAGCACTAAATATCGCATATTCCATATTTTTGTAGGCATGGTTACAAGATCAATAACCCATCTATAATGTATAGACAAGGAATAAGTCAGTTGTAACCTGTCTCGATGCTTGACCATAGAATACATCTAGCACACATAACATGTTTCAACAAAATGTGCTATGTCTCGATACATGTTTTGCCACCAATATTTTTCTTTGACTTTAATAAAGGTTCCCCATATGCCTCTATGTCCTACCCACAAGCTTTCATGAAATTCCTTCATTATCAGTTGTTGCAACCTTTTGTTACCTACAACTTGGATATGTGCTCCTTTCTTCTTCTTTGCATGCTTCCATAGATGTCCTTCTTTAAGAAAAAAATCATAAGATTTCGTCTTGATATGCTTGAGTCCAAGTCTCATTCTTCTTCATTGTGCTCAAATATTGGCCGATCTTCAGCCATCTTCAGCAAATCTTCTTCACAATCTTCTTCTAGGAAATGAACTAGAACTTGAGCAATGCAATGAGCATACTGGCTTCTAGTTGACCACCCTATTGTTTTCAGCTTTGGACCAGTATATGCTGTAATTGAAAAGGTATGTTCAGTAGCCATGGAATGAAATTAACCAAGTATAGATTCTTCAGCTTCATTTTCTTCCATCAGCTCTTCTTCATTATCATATCTTGCACGTGATAGCATGTCAGCAACTGGATTCGCCTTTCCTGCAATATGCTTTAATTCGAGGTTGAGAGATTTAATATATGCAATCCATCTTAGCATAGCAATGTCAGGTGTAGAGTAGTTGGCAATCATGCCCAAGAGTGGAAGACAACCAATTTCTACCACTACAGAAGCACCTACAAAGTATTCACGATCGCACTTTAATGCTGTTACAACTCCCCACAATTCTCTTTTTACTAGTGCATACCTTCTTTGACATTCATTGAGAACATTTGCTCCAAAATGAATTGCATACTTGTTACCTTCAAGATCCTCTTGGCCAACAGCCCATCCTATCCCAATGGGACTTGTATCCACAGTAAGGATGATGGATTGACCATTAAATAATCAGCCCTTTTGAGAGTGGAGGCTAAAATTAACAGCTTCTTTAATTTACGCATAGTGAGAGCATGCTCATCACCCCAAGAGAATCTTTGGCCTTTTCTTAATAATTGATAAAGATTTTTGGCTACATGAGCAAAATGTGGTATCCATATGAGATAGAATATGCAGACGCAAGTAATTTTTTTACTTGTGAAGAGTTTGTGCATTTTTCTTGCATTTTGCTGATGGTATCTATCTTGATTGGCAAAGGTTTGTGTCCATAGAAGCCACATAGATGACAGACCACTAGGACTTCTTCTACTCCAAAAATTGACTTAGCTCCAGAAAGGGTAAGATGTACCTCTCCTAGCCTTGTCAAAATCCTATCACAATCATGAATATGGTTAAATACAAATGTCCTGCAACCATCTTCGTCAAGCTCCTCATTCTTTTCATTGATTTCACATCCCTTGATAGGTACATCATCAAGAAATGGAAGAGTAAGTTGTGGAATAAAGTCCCTTAAGACTTTGTGCATGGCATTCATCATATGGGCTATAGAGTTTGTTGCACCTTGTGGTAGAGGGGACATGCGGACCAATCCAAGAGGTGTCTTCACAGTGGTAATGTCTCGGCTTTCTAATGAAAGTTGAAATTGGTCATATCCTGAATATAGATCGCTCATAGAATAAATTGCTCTACCCGCAAAGTTTCAGCAAACTCATCAACAATTGGACCCGAACCAACATTTTAGATTGTGACATGATTGACAGGCTGTAGATCTTAAATGAATCGTAAATATCCATTTTTCTTAGGCACAGTAAACCATCGGTTTGAGTAAGGTGTTGAAGAAGCTTCCAAAATCTTCATTTTGATCTTTTTATTTAGAAGTTCTAGTAATTTGGGTTAAAGTGCCCTTGCAACAGGAATAGGTCTGAGGTTCCAAGGTACATGTGGAACTGTAAAAATGACCATAGGAGCCACAATATTTGGATCCACATAGCCTATTTCACTTGGTTGAAGTGCAAAAGCTTTTCCATGTTTCATTAGCATTTACATAAAAGAGTGTTTTTCAACCAGCAAAAGAAAAGAAATTTCACCTATTTTGAGCTCTTTTATACTTTCAAATGTGAACTTGTGACCAATGTTGGGAAGACTTGGTGATTTGTTGCCCTATCAGCCAACCCTTCACTTTCAAGAGGCAGTGGGACTGCCACAGACTTGCCTTTCTTATTCATCGTCTTGTATTTTGTCTCCACTTGCACTTCAACCTTGTTGAGTAAAGCAATGTCTTCCTGCTCAACAAATTCTTGAATTGTTTGATAAAAATCCAATGTACATACTTCTATGGACTGATTTTCAACGTGATTTTTTGTATGAATAGCTTCATATATTTCAACCAATGCGTCAGTAGTAATCAGTCCAAAAAAAATGCCCGAAATATCTTCATTTTCAGCCATCATGTCATAAGTTTTTAGCTCCCTTTTTACGTGACATAAGTATTTTCTTTCGGCTTTATTCATGGTTGGAAGAGACTTATAACAACCCATACTATTGGCTGTAAATACATACATATTTGCTAGAGACACATTTTCTATAGCATAAGGAGGTTCAATCTTTTTACATGACGCACTACCATAGCCTCCTTTTATAGTAATGCAACCCGAAAACCCTTGAATTCTCAGGCATTAGAAGGCACAGGATAATTACGCAGTTGATCTCTATTTCGATGATGGTGAACACACACAGTAAGAAATTGGATAGCTCGTTCATTATCCTTGCTTCGGATTCGAGCATAGGAAGAACCATCATCGAGAGCTTTTGTTTCCAAGCGGGCTTCAGAAACGTAAGGTTGCCCAAGAATGATAGGGTAACTACAAGAGTCTTGAACAAAAAAGTGAAAATTGTCTTTTGTCTCCAATAGTTACCTACACATTAGAACATGCAGTATATAACTCTCTAGAAGAGTTGTTTGCAGCTCTCATTTGTCATCCTAGATCAACATCTATGGGCCATCCACCACTTTCATAGAGACTCCTTGCCATGACGTTTATCTCCGAGCCATGGTCTAAGAGAGCAATACATGGTATTTCTTTTTCTCCAATTTTGATGATTGTCTCTGTTGTTGCTCTTGCCTAATGCATACGGGAGTAGTGACTACTTGGAATGAACCGAGCCTCTTCCTCCTCATGCATGTGTTGTAGATGGCCTTCTTTTTGAGTGGTGGGCTGCCCAACTGGTTTGGACCAGCCGACCATTATATTTTCAGCTTTCACTTATTTAATTTTTGCATTCATGCTTTCTTTATCTCAGCTTCGATTGCAGCAATTAATTCTTTAATTGCTTCAAGATGAATTCCTTGTGAAGTTAGCTTCTCTTCATCCTACACAAAAACTCGAAGAACTTGCAAAAGAGCATGCACTGTTTCTTCAGCTTCATCACCAACATATTGTATTTTCCTTTTGATTACATTAATAATTACATCATAGAATTCACGTTTGGCAATTCCAAGAATTTCACCTAAGGTAAATTCAAATTTGCTTCCTAGAATTCGTTCTTCTAGGACTCGTTTGAGATTGGTTGCAGATTCTATGTAAGACTGCAATTTGTAGCCTGGCTGCTTGCCTTTTTTCTTTCCTTCGGTCTTCTTTGTTTGTGGCGCATCTTCCATCTCTTGATCTGGGGTTATATTTTCAGCAAGCTTTGGTTGTTCAGGCGTTCTTCTAGTTACTCATTTTAGAGGGCTAGAAGAGGAAGGCCCTGGTTCATCTTCTCTTCTTCTCTTTTCTTCAATCAAGACTTCTTTATGATTGATGTCAGCCAAATGTGCAAAGGCGAAAAAAGAATCTACCGGTTCTTTCCAACCAGTTATTCCTCGAATGCACTGACTGGCGTTAGTCAAATCTTCTTTGGCTTCTTTACCACGTTCCATTTTATCTAGTGCTTGCATCCATACTTTAGATTGCACATTAGCTTTACATGCTTTCAAACTTGATTTAGTTGGCTCAATTTGCAACACATAGGTAGTTGCATCAATTGCTGCGTAGGCATTCATTACAACTAAATCTTCTAATATTTTCTTCATTCCACCATTGCCAAAATTTGGCTTTAGTGGAAGACCAGTTTCAGATGCATGAATTTTTTTGTCTTTCCAAAAGACGAGCTTTTGTGCTTCAGCCTCACGGAAGGCAGAACACTCCCTCTTGTTGTTGGCTGTTGCACCAAATACATCGCCTCTTAAAGCCTTCTCTCATGGGTCTTTGAGTTGATGATCGTCCTCGTTCTTCAACTTTGACATCCAGCTTCTCCACCTTGGAACTAATTTTTGTAAGATTCAGATGAAGGTCACGCATGCTTTTAATGAGTTCATCCATTACATCATTTTTAGAAGGAATAGAAAAAGAAAGAGTTGGTTGAGTAGTCAAAGGAATAGGGGATTTTGAAGGTGGAACAAGCTCCATCAATGGAGTTGTTGAAGCTAAAGTAGAGCCCAATCTTAGTCGCATCCGCTCTCTTCGAGCAATCATGTTAATTGCATCAGTAACATCTGTCTATATAGTCTTGACTCTTGATTGGGAGGTAGCATCTTCTAGTTGATCAGTAAGCTTTTCTTGCAGAATGGGGTCTGCAGGAATAATTCAATCTTCTGACCTTCCATACTTTGTTGGTCTTCAGCATCAAGTTGTCCAAATTTACTTTCAAACTCATGGTATAAAGTGGTTGCAGCTAAACCTTTGTTGGGTTTCTCAACCCAATTAGTGAAACTTTCTTTCGTCATTAGGCCAGAGTCTTCTAAGAAGAATTCTTTGCATAGGGCTTTTTTGAATGTAGCCCAATCCGCATCTTGCTTAAAAAGACCATGGATTCTTTCTTGAAGACCATGCTTGGCTAGTCTGGCAAAATAACAGCTCCATGCATGTTGTAGTACACGAAAGAAGAGCATTTTTTCAACATATAAGCGAATAAAAACAGAGACATTTTGACCATCAAATTGTTTTAATTCATGCCCAATTTCCTCTAGGGCCTTGATAGCTGTGGAATCAATCTTCTCTTTGTCTTGCCTTTGTTGTTATTGTTTTAATATTTGGATTTGTTGTTGTTGAGTTTGCTGCAGTATCCCTACCAATTGTTGTAGAGTATTTCCTGAAGAATCCCCCATCTTGGAGTTCTCTTACACCGACCTTCACGTCGGGTTCACCAATGTCGCAGTGTGTAGGGTTGAAGGTAATCACAGGGGTTTGGCAAGAGAAGATGGAATAGTTCTAACATCAACTTCCTTCCTCACGATAAGCTTAGAGAAATGCATGCAAAAGGATTATGCTTCAAATGTGGGGAGAGTGGTCACAAGATCATAAGCTGAAGTGTAAAGCTAAGAACTCAAAAATCAACATGGTGATCACTCAAGATGTGGAAGTTGAAGAAGAAGAAGATCAAGAGGGAAATTTACTTCATGTTGATGCATACCCAATGGTTGAAGAGATTCATGAAGAAGAGCATGCCACTGAGGAAGGATTCTATGATCCCATGGATGGATTTCCATTTGATCCAGGTGGCACTCACGATTCTCATGCTTCTTTGTGTACCATCTCACATGATGCTGCATGGACCGGTTGCAAAGGGAAAACTGCACTTAGACTAAAAAGGTTTCATTAATGGCAAGGTTGCACATATTTTAGTGGATACGAATAGCACTCATAGCTTCGTCAACATCAAATCTTTGAATGGGCTGAAGTTGCTACCCATTGATATAGATTCTTGCTTATGGATACAAGTTGCCAATGGTGTATTTGAGTCTAGTAAAGAAGTGTATCCTCGTACTTCAATTGGGCTATCATCCTCTTGCACAAGAAAAGTAGACTTGATCACTTTGGATATGGCGCCTATTGACATTGTTATTGGATGTAATTGGATAAAAACACTTGGCAAATTCACCTTAGACTTGGGGCAAATGCAAATGGGATATAATTGGCAAGGACATCACATAGAGTTGAAAGGCATAGACCACAAACAAATAGAACTCATCTCCATAAAGAAATTGTGAAAAGAAATCAATGCCAAGTCATGTATCTTCAATCATTTGCTTGCAAAAGTAGATGAAGGGCAATCAACAAATTGGCCATCTTCTTCTTCAAAGAAAAGGGATCCAAGATTGGAAGAGCTATTGGAGGAATACAAGGATTTATTTCAACCACCATCATCTTTACCTCCAAAGCGAGAAGTTGAACATCCTATTGATTTGTTGCCTAATACAAAGCCCATCAACAAACCTCCCTATCGCTTGTCCAAGTTTGAAAGGGAAGAAGTGGAGCGACAAGTCAAATAATTGCTGCAAATGGGTTTAATTCAGCAAAGTCAATCATAGTTTGCCTCTCCCGTGCTCTTAGTCAAGAAGAAGGATGGATCATTTCGCATGTGTATTGATTATTGGGATTTGAACAAGTCAACGGTCAAGAATAGGTATCCTATTCCTTGAATTGATGATCTTTTGGATGAACTTAAAGATGCAAAGGTCTTCACCAAAATAGATATTTGGCCCGTTCGAAGGAAGGAAGGACATGAGTTCAAAATAGCCTTTAGGACTGAAAGAGGGTTATACCACTTCTTGGTTATGCCATTTGGACTTTCCAATGAACCTGCTACTTTTCAAGCCTTCATGAATAAAATATTGTAGCCCTTCTTGTTCAAAAGAGTCCTTGTTTTCTTTGATGATATCCTAATCTATAACAAATCCATTATAAACGCTAGGCTCAGAGAATAAATAGGGCAACCATGAACATGGACCCTAAGCTCTACGGTCTTTAGTGATTTCTCCAAATGTTGGTTCAATCTCAACTCTACAACACTCAAAGTATGCTATTATTCAAGGATTTAGCATTTCCCCTCTCATTTGGAGCCATATTATCTTTAAGGATCAATGGAAAGCATGATCATTTAAAGATTTTCTTAAAATTTGAATATTTTTGAAGTAAATCTTTCAATCTTCATAAAAGGAATCTACTATAACAATTGTATTCAAGCATTACATAATGATTCAAGCTTGGAATCATTCTTGAATGCTTGAGGCTTCAATGGTACCCTAATTTGGGGTTTTATGTCCAGAAGCTCAATTTCTTTATCCTAAGCATTGAGATTTTGAAGAAGGAGATAGGTTTTTTTAAAGGTCCTAAATCTCAGTATGCTTCATTTAAGGGTGGGCACAATAAGTTGGCTCACATATTTTACAATTCTTTTCAAATCATTAAGAAAGTTGGACCTTGCCTATAACTTGAATGATCTTCTACTACCCACATTCATGATGTTTCCCATGTATATCAATTTAAAAAGTATGTAGGTCCACAAATCAGGTTCTTAAGGAGCTACCTCCAATGGATGAAGACGATCTTATCATATATGAATTAGAAAAGGTATTGGAAAGCAAGAGAAGGTTTTAAGGAGTTTCTTGAGTATTTTATTAAATAGTGTGATTTCACTATGGAGGAGTCCACTTGACAACCATCATCCTACTTTGATTCTTTCCCATGGCTTTCGCAAGATGAAGATTGAATATAGTGAGTAGAACAGGTTGATGTTTAAAATTTCCATAGAAAAATAAAATACCATAACTTGCCCAAATCTAGATTTTTATGTTTTGACAAGATACCTATTATTGTCTAGTTTGCCATCATGATATTCATTTATATGATTTAGAGCTATCTATGTGAAATTATAGCTATTTTTCTACCACCAACCCTATTCTCACAATTTGTAAGAAATTCAATAGCTGATCTTATATTTGTGCTCTTTTAACTAGTATCTTCACCATGTTCACTTGGATCTTTCTTCAATCGAATCTACATCTTATGAAGTTAGTTCTTGGAGCTTCAACTATATTCTCTCTATGTCTTAGTTTCGAGGACAAAACTATTTCAAGCCAAGATGGCTTGTCATGTTGCATTTACCTTAGTCTTAGTCTTAAGTCATGTGAACAAAGATTTAGGTATAAAAGGTAGAGATGTATCAATGAGGTCACTTATTCTCCTACATTTTAGAAGTAATTTCCCAATAGGGCCTTCAAGTGAGTGAAGGGGAGATTTACAGTTAGCAACCACTAAGGTGGGCCAACTCTTCCTTAAGTCAATTAAGACAATTACTATCCAACTATCTTGAAGTTTAATGAGATTGAATACCTCAACTATTGCTTGAAGGCCATTTTAGTAGTGATGATCACTATCCCAAAGGTCAAGACACTTAGTTAAACCTCCAAGATGAAGGAGATATGCCATTTTATAATTGCACAAAATTTGATTAGTAGAGGTGTAACAAGCGAGATACACACCGACTAGGGGTTAGACACCCAGTCACACTGACCGGGGTATATAAGGTGTAAGAGTCCCAAATTAGGGCAACCCGGTTATTATCAAGAACATACTCTTCACCTTCATCTCCAGTTCCATGCCTTCCTCCCTCCTTCTCTCCTGTTTTTTATCTTTCTACCTCCCCTTCTAGTCTTATTTCCTCTTCTTCTTGCTCTCTTTCTCTCTCTTCAGCTCTTCTCCTCTCTCCTCTCAGCTTCATTCATTACAAGTGGTATCAGAGCTTCAAGTTTTGGTCATTTTCTTCTTTCCCCTTTCTTCCTTTTCAAATCCCAGAAACCCTAGTTACTCAGCTGTTTATTGTTGCTTTGGCATAACCTAAAAAAACTGCATTCCTATACTCAATCCACCCTAATACATTCAGTGCACAACTCTCATCACTCTGACAACACTCTTACTTCACCTCAAACATACATACGATTCCGCATGACTATTACTCTCTCTGTGTGATGACAGAATCCGCACTGAAAAACGGAATGGGAAATAGACAAGTAAAGAGACTAGAAACTGCCAAGAAGGCTATCATAACTATATTCCGCCATAGCTACATCAGAAAATCCACCAAGAAATTGATAGGTGTACACAAAACTCAAACGGCATCATATATATAGGCATACCTATGACCATCCAACTTCCAAGATCCGAAAACCAACTAACTTTCAAACTTACAAAAGACACTTTAGATATTCAAAATTAAATCCGCCCAAGGTCTAGCCTAAATACTTGGCATAGCTCGGTGGCTTGAGCCTATCGGCTAACCTCGGACCCACAGTCCCTTGATCCGATTTTAGCCACTAGGGGCCTCCAGCTGATCCGACACCACCTTGGCTGTATTAATGTGACTCCCCTTTCGACAAAACAACTGCATGCCATCCGGCCACAAACCATTATTGACTTCTGAATTCCGATTTTCGCCCATACTTGAAAATCCTCTACAATCCTCCATCTGTTCCATCTCAAAACTGCTCTCGGACTTACCAAAATCCCCCATATCTGATTTCGAACATATTGGCACAATGTCAACCCGTCTGATAGCTATTTCTTTAGCTTTGTTGACCATCCATTTAGGAATATCTGGAACCTTGCCATAGAATTTCTTTAGTTGGAACCCATTCACTGGTTTCAGAACTGGAGTCCCAAACACATCCTTCAATTGGAAAGTCCGTTGCCCTAACTCTTCCACAATCTGGTAGGGCCCATAGTACCTTAACTTCAACTTACCTGGATGCGGGCCTAATTTTGAATTATACAACATCACCCAATCACCTTTCTGTAAAATCTTGAATTTGACCTACCTTGCCACCCATGCTTGTCTTCTATTTTGAGCAATTTCCACAGCATATGCACTTCTAAACCGATCCTCCTCCAATCTCAACAATTGCCTTTGTCAGTGTAATACTGAATCCTCAGGACTCAATCTGTGTTGTACTGCCAGTCTCAAACTGGGAACCACATACTCCATAGGGACTACTGCTTCCATACCATGCACAAGTTTGAATGGTGTCATTCCAATAACCACTTTGAATGCTGTCCTAAAGGACCATAGTGCAGAATCTAATTTGTCATCCCAGTCAGTTATGTTTTCCTCCATAATTTTCTTCAAAATTCTCACCAACACTTTGTTTGTACTTTCTTCCAATCTGTTTGCTTGAGGGTGATACGGAGTAGACTTCTTGTGCAAGATCATATGCTTGGTTGTCAACTCCTCTATGACTGAATTCATAAAAGGCACCCCTTGGTCTGACACCAATTCTATGGGACAACCAAACCTTGTCATAATATTCTTATACAAAAATCTAGCTACACTTGCTGCTTTGTTATCCCTGAGGGGCAATGCCTCCACCCACTTCGTAGCATAACCCGTTGCAACCAAGATGTACCTAGCTCCTTTTCTGCTAGCTTTTGGCTTAATGGGGCCAAAAAAATCCAACCCCCACTTCTGAAATGGTTCCAGTGGCAAAACTGGGTGATCCTGCATCCTGTCCATAGAAGTTGGTTGCCCTATCTTCTGACGCTGCAAACATTCCCTAGCATACTGATATGCATCTTTTAGCATTAATGGCCACCATAACCCAGCTTGCATTATCTTCCTTCCAATTATTTCACCAGAAAAATGACCTCTTGGTGCTCCAAAATGAGCCTCCTGTAAAACTGCCTTTTGTTCCTCATCTGGCACACATCTTCGGATAATCTGATCCGGTCCTTTTCTGTATAAGGATCCAGCAATAATCAAGAATGGTCTAATTTTCAAGGCGAACTTCTTATTCTGATCTATTGACATATTTGAAGGTAAAACACCATCTATCAGAAATTGCACCATCTGATCATACCAATTTTCAAACTCTTGCCCTTTCACATGAAACAATTCCGCATCAGGAAGTTGATCTGAAACTCCAGGTATTTCCTGCATATTCTCCAACTTGCTTAGATAATCTGCAATTGCATGCTTATTTCCTGGTGTATGCGACATTGTGTAATCAAACTCTTGCAATAAAAGCATCCATCTTGCCAACCTGCCTTCCAACTTTGGCTTCTTTACCAAAAAGATTAGTGCCTGATGATCCACATGAAAAATGACCTTGTTGCCAAGCAAATAATTGCAAAACTTTTCCAAAGCAAAAATCATCCCCAAAGCTTCTCTTTTAGTAATTGTGTAATTCTTCTCAGCTGGTCTCAACATCTGACTTGCATAATACACAGGACGAAACCACCCCCGGGTCTTCTCCTGCATCAAAACAGCTCCAATTGCTAGATCAGATGCATCCACAAATACATGAAATGGTAGTTGCCAATCTGGTGGTTGAATAATAGGGGAAACCACAAGCATCTTCTTTAGGATTTGAAAAGCCTTTTCCTGAACATCTCCCCAAACAAATTCAACATCCTTCTTTGTCAAATAAGTCAAAGGTGTACTGACATTTGCAAGATACCGTAAATACCGACTATGCCATTTTACCTAACCCATGAACCTCATCACTACCTTTAAATTATTAGGAGCTGCTGCATTTTGAATTGCACTGATCTTATCAGAATCAATTGACATACCTTCCTCATAAATGATCTGGCCTAATAACTTCCCTCTTTGCACAACAATTGCACATTTGTATGGATTTAAAGACATCCTAAACATCCGACACCTCAATCCAAATGCTTTGTCTTAGCGCCAAACACTGAGAAATCATCCATAAAAATTCTCATAAACTCTGTCAAATATGGCTCAAATGTTTTAAAAGCTGCTTTAGAAAATGATGGTGGTCCATTCTTTAGACCAAAGCTCATTACTGTGGAGGCAAATGCACCCCATTCAGTTATAAATGCAGTTTTGGCGACATCCTCCTCAGCCATCCGTATCTGATTATAACCTGAAAAACTGTCAAGAAAGCTGTACATCTCGTGTCCGGTCACATCATCAAGGATTGAATCCACAAAGGGTAAGGGAAATGGATCACAGCTGCATCATTCAATTTTCTGTAATCAACACATACATGGATCTTCTCCGACTTCTTAGGGACAACAACTATTGGTGGTAGCCATTCTGCCTGATCAATAGGTATAATGAAACCCACTTGCAGTAGTTATCCAATTCCTGCTTCACTTGCTTTGCATAATTGGGATTCATCCGATATCATTGCTGAATTACTGGCACTGCATCTTCCTTCAAGTTGATATGATATTTGTAAACCTCTGGATCCATACCTTTCACATCCGAATAGTCCCAAGCAATGACATCAATGAATTCTTGTAATAGCTGTCTAAGATCTTTCTTAAAAGACTCATCCAAATTAATACTAACTTTCACCATCTTAGGACTTGTGGTAGATCCCAAATTTAACTCTTGCAAATCATCCTCCTTGACCCTTGAAACTTTCTCCATTAACTTGTCATATAGAAATTCTGTCCTTATAACAGCTTCTTTTGGTGGAACTGCATCATCAAAATAATCCGAGTCTTTCACCATTTTGGAGTCAGAACTGCTTTCCGCTTCCTTATCAGTCTCCTAGTTTTCTGGTATAGTCCCTGACTTAGAAGATGACTTCTCATCAGAATTACCCAAATTCTCTTGAAAAACATACTTTTCCAGAATTTGCTCTACATCCACCTCAAAAACAGGAACAACTATTGGATTTGCTTCCATAAACCATGCCTCCTCATCATCCTCAACTTCCTCAGCCAAATTTATGGTATGAGCCATCATAGGTTTGACAGATGTTGGCAACTTTTTCTTTGCAGTCATAGGAATTCTGACAGAATGTTTGCCCTTCTTCACAATGACTTCATTCAGATCCCAATCTTGTTTAAGCTTTGCAGCTTTAAACCATGGCCTTCCCAGAAGCATAGAATAAGCATTCACTGCATCCTGCATTTTTAAAACCACAAAATTCACTTGAAAAGATAACCCATGCACCTTAAGTATTTGACCTCTTAGCATTCTGATTGGTTGGACTCTTCGTTGATCCGCCATTCGCACTTGAAATGGTGCAGGCTCTGGTTTAGCATTTGTCATCTTCAAAAATTCTGCCTCTGATAAAATATTTACATCAGATCCACCATCAAGGAGAACATTCGAAAACACTCGACAATCAAACTCCAGCTTTACCATAGGAATAGTGAAATCCACATCATTAGGACTGATCTGATAAGCCCCAACATTTTCTTGTATTGCTTTCCTAAGATCCGCAACAGGTGACTTCTTTGTGACTGAATACAACTTGTCCCTGAAAATGGGAACCAAAGAAAGCAGTTGATCCAATGTAAATTGCATAGGAGTATTTAATAGTTCCTCAAATAAGGCTTTTGATGCTAATTCGGAATTTCCTCCAATTTTAAGCTGTTTTTGCTTTTGCCCAGATGTCACCATTTCTTTTCCAAATTTCTCCACTTCCTCAACAACCTCATCACGTACCTCCTTCTGTTCCTCCCAATCAAGTGGTGGTTTAAGCTTAGCTTTTGAACGCGTAACTGCCAATGCTTCAGGCTCTGTTGTCTTACACTGAAAGCAATCACATTCTAGAGAACACTCGGTTGTCACTTGATTTGTCACCTGATCCTCCACTAGAGGGCTTTCCTTCTCAACTTCTATCACTTCTACTTCAATAAGATTACTTTGAGATACCTTAGCTGCCTCTCCTTGCTATGCAGGTGGTGCATGTAACTATGGTATTTTTGTATTCTGTACCTGTTGATCCCATCCTTGGTGATTCCAGTTTTGCTGATTCCAATTTTGATGTTGTTGCCATCCCTGCTGCTGCTATTGCCAATTTCCTCCCCATGGCCTATAATTTTGATAACCACCATATCTTAGTCTAAAGCCAGAATTGAAATTACCTCTATATGGCCGATTTTGATTATAAGGTGGCCTCGAATGTTGATTTTGAGATCCTCTCCATCCGGGATTGTTAAATGTCCTCTGTTGTCCTACAGCATTAGGAAAAACCCCAGCTGCTTGTGTTATACCTTGCTGCATTCTTTGTTGAAGCATTTCTGGTATTGGGCCTTTGTAATTCGGATTATACCAACAATTTTGTGTTTTATGACCATCCATGTCACATATATCACAATGAGGTTTCTTACTTGACTTAGCCTCCTGCTTGACCCCCATTTCTTTCAGCTTCTTCTCCACCATTTTTTCCACCAAATCGTCTTTTGGCTCGTCCTTATCCCACTTCTTATGTTCCTCTTCTTATCCTCCTTTTCTGAATCCGAATCGGAATCTGTATTAGAATTAGATCCACTACTTGTTCTTGACCTAGAACTTGAATCTTATCTGACTCAGAATCATTATCACTGCTTTCATCCGAAGATCTCTTTTTTCTCCCTTTCTTCTTTCTTGAACTCCACTTTGTGGATTTTGAATCAATCACTCCAAACCTCTTCTCTGCTCTAGTTGCTGTTTGTATTAAATCATTCAATCTTGCTTCAACGTCCACTCCTGCAACTGCATTCCGCAGCTCCTTTCTCAAGCCATTCATGTAATATCCGGCTAACATCTCATCAGTCGGCCTTTCTGCTCTGCTGTAAGTCGTCTCAAATACTGATTGAATTTTTGACTATAGTCCTCCACAAACATCTTCTTCTTCTTAATTGCTTTTAGCTTAGCAAGAACATCATTAAGAGTTTTCTCCTTCTGAAATCTATTAAAAAATGCTGCCTTTAAATCCAAGTAATCTGCAAAATGAGATGGGTTGTAATTGCTTAGCCATTGCATGGCTCTTCCCTCCAAAGTTGCTTTGAATTGTCGCATTTTATGCTGAGTGTCATATACTCTGTCAAATCCTCTGGCCTGCCATCTTGTCTCAAACTGAGCTATGTGGCAATCGGGGTCTTCTTTTGACTTCCCTGAAAAGCTCTCGAACTTGACACGAAAATCCGCCCTAGCTGCTGCCATCCTTCGCCGCGTATTTGGGGATAGATTACCTACAAAAGATGCTGATGTCGTTGGTGATGGAGGTGGTGCTGGTAAGCCCCCTCTTAATCCCAACGGATCAAATTGTAACCTCCTTCTTGCAAAAAATACTTGCTGCAAAACTACTCCTCCTATCTCAACTGGTGTCCATTGCTGTTGCTGTTCCTCTTCTTGAAAAATTCCCCCATAATTCTCAACATCCTCCAAATCTTCTACACTCCTCTCAGACTCATACCCTGTGCTGTCGCTTTTCATTCCAAGGGTTTCTTCCACATTAAGGTCATCCTCCTGCTGTTGCAACCTCCGCTGCCTTTCTGTCCACCTGGTAAAATATGAATGAAGAACTTGATTTGACTCTTCCAGCTCGACTACCTCCTAGCATTTGACTCTCCAAGAAACATAGGTTTGACCACATATATGACTTCCTATTCTGCTCTGCATCCTCTCAGCACTCAACTTTCTACAGAAGAAAAGTGGACTTGACCATGAATACCTTCCACAAGCATCGTGAATGCCAGTGTTTATTGTTGCTTTGGCAGAGCCTAAAAAAACTGCATTCCTATACTCAATCCACCCTAATACATTCAGTGCACAACTCTCATCACTCTGACAACACTCTTACTTCACCTCAAACATACACACGATTCCGCATGACTATTACTCTCTCTGTGATGACAGAATTCGCACTGAAAACGGAATGGGAAATAGACAAGTAAAGAGACTAGAAACTACCAAGAAGACTGTCATAACTGTATTCCGCCATAGCTACATCAGAAAATCCGCCAAGAAATTGATAGGCGTACACAAAACTCAAACGACATCATATATATAGGCATACCTATGACCATCCAACTTCCAAGATCCGAAAACCAACTGACTACTTACAAAAGACACTTTAAATATTCAGAATTAAATCCACCCAAGGTCTAGCCTAAACATCAGCTTATAGGTACAAGTAGAGCAAGAAGGACTACAATTAACCTTAGCTTTTTGGAGCAAGCAGGAGCTATGGTTGGAGACTTAGACATATCTAGAGGTAAAATGGTTAAAATAGCAAGTCATCACTTCTTTTCATGAAAATTTTAAGGGTTCTAGGCCAAGTTTGGAGCACACCCTACTCAATCACACCCTCTGTCAGCATGAGCTTCGTCATATGGAACAACATAATGATATGGTCACCAACCATCGCCAAATGATGTCAAAGTTTGATGAAACGATCAAACACATGGCTTTCTCAAACTCCCAAACTCAACAAACCTTGGAGAAAGTCACTTCTCTTGTTGCTCAATTAGCTACCGCTTCATCCCAAGAGAAGGTTAATGACTCTAGGCATGAATCTAGACGTCCTCCATATTAGGAGCCATTGCATGGCCCACAGGGTACTATGACTTTGACATTTTGCACACCTGGGGCAAGGATAATATTGTGGCTGATTCACTCTCTCAAATGTGGGCAGGTAGAGTATCCTCTATCTCAGAATCGCATAGTGATAGGGTTGAAGAGTTTCAAGAGGCTTACTTGTTAGATGATCACTTCAACCACATACTCCAAAAATTATAGCATGGGTTTATGGTTGAAAACTCCCAATATCAGCTCAAGCATGGCCTTATTTGGTCCCAAGATGTCACCCTTGGTATCCTTATGTTGTGTGCTATCCTCTCCCTTGGTTTTGGCATCAAGAGTGATGGGCCTAGTGAGGGCTGGTACAATGGTGCTAGCATTGCCTTCGAGGTTATTCTCGTCATCGTTGTCACTGCAGTTAGTAACCATAGATAAGGCAAACAATTCAAAAAGCTCTATGAGAAAGAGAACATATACGTGCGGACCATTCGACGTGGAAGAACATCCTCTGCCACAATTTTTGACCTGGTCATAGGAGAACTTGTGCAGCTTCGCACAGGAGATCAAGTTCACACTGACGACTTGTGCATTGAAGGCCACTCTTTGCTCATCAATGATTCTAGTGTTACAAAAGAGAGCGATCCCTTTATTGTTGATCCTATTGAGCATCCCTTCCTATTGTCCGGGTGCAAAGTGGAAGATTGTCATCCCACACACTTCCCCCTCCACGGAAGATCATGGAGATGCATTCTTGACCCATAGTTGGTCACTTGGGTGTTTTCAAAACATATGACAAGATTGCCAAGAGTTTTCATTGGAAAGGCTTATGGAGTGATGTTAAGGACTTTGTGACCAAATGTGTTCCATGCCAACAGAACAAGGACAGTACACTCAGGCACACCGACGTTGGTCTCTTGTAGCCTCTCCCTATCCCTGAAGGGAAATGGACTCACATCATAATGGACTTTATCACTGGCCTTCTCACAGCAACCAAGAAAGGGTGGAGCCGTATCTATGTGGTAGTTGATCGCCTCATTAAAGCTGCCCACGTTATCCCCACTAAGATCTAGTACATTGCCTCTTAGGTGGCCACTCAGTTTATGGAAAATGTCTTCAAGCTGCATGGCTTACCACAAGTCATAGTACATGATCGAGATGCAAAGTTTATGAGTAACTTCAAGCATACAGTTTTCACCTCCATGGGGACCAAGCTTACTCCATCCATTGCATGCCATCCTCAGACTGATGGCTAGACTAAAGGAGCGAGCAAATGGCTTGAGACATATTTGAGGCACTTTTGCCATAATGTACAACATAGTTGGGATACGTGGCTCCACTTGACTGAGTTTGCATATAATAACTCCACACACTCTAGCATTGGAGTTTCCCTTTTTGAGGCCTTATATGGATATAAGGTTCCCCTCCCCACAGTCTTATTTAATGATAAGATCAACCCTTAGAGTCAGGTTAAGGTGGATCGCATGCAAGCCTTACTTCAACAATGTAAAGTGAACCTTCAAAAGGCCCAAACACACATGAAACTCTATATTGATGAGAGAAGAAGGCACTTGGAATTCCAAGAAGGGAATTTGGTCCTTTTGAAAGTGCCTAAGTCCTGCTACTTGACTCTCAAAGAGGGCAGCACTAACCCATTGCTTCTATGGTCCATATTGGATTCTGAAGAGAGTTGGTTACTTGGCCTACCACTTAGAACTTCCCCCTACCACCAAAATCCACAATGTGTTTCATTTCAGCTAGTTGAAACCCTTCATGGGCTCCTCAATGGACTATGTGGAAGAACTTTCCCCCATAGATGAAGCAAGAATCACTTAGTATATCCCTGAGGCAATCATTGGGCTCTCGATCCAATAAAGATTACCACACCAAATGGCAAGGTCTACCCCTAGAAGAAGCCTCTTGGCACTTGACAACCATTGTCAATGAATTCCCCTACCTCCAAGAGGCCCCACGGCCTGCAGCCGGTCATGCCCCATTTGACCACCCTCTACCTACAGACTGCACTCTGTTTTAGAAAAATTTTGTGCTTATGCGAATCTCAGGCATGTGCATCCTACATGGGCTGAAAGTACTCGTCATAAGCTCCGTTTCGACATGTGGTACGCCCCATTTGGAGTAGCCCATCAAAAGTTATGACTCGTTTACTTCAGCAAGCCAATCCTGGACAATATGTTGTCCCTAGTCTTTACCCACCCATTTCTCATTGTAAAAGGGCTTAGAGTAGTATTTTGCAACCCTCCCTTAGCCCACCACCTATCACTCCCCTCTACTTCTCCTTGTTTTTGAGGGCAAAAACCTTCAAGGTGGGGATGGATTGTAACAAGATACACAGAGACTAAGGGTTAGACACCCAATCACACTGACCAGGGTATATAAGGTGTAAGAGTCCAAGATTAGGGCAACTTGGTTATTATCAAGAACATACTCTTCACCTTCATCTCCAGCTTCCATGGCTTCCTCCCTCCTTTTCTCCTCTTTTTTGTCTTTCTCTCTCCTCTTCTAGTCTTCTTTCCTCTTCTTCTTGCTCTCTTTCTCTCTCTTCAACTCTTCTCCTCTCTCCTCTTAGCTTCATTCATTACAAGAGGGTCATAAGTGTGAGGAGTAACCCATGGATTCCTACTGAATAATCTCCCCTTCATGAAGCTTTGTGACTTCTAATGTAAGCAAGAGAGATAAAAAGAGTCTCCCCCTATGGAGGCTAATGACAACCAATTTGCATTAGCTAGGACCCATTGTTGGGACTACACCATTGCCTAAGCCACATTAGATGCTTGAATCTTAACCTTAAAGAACTTGCAATATAGATGGTCTTGCCATTCAATTCCCAACTAGTAGCATCCCTTGATATAGGAGAGCTCACAATCTAGTGCTTTCACAAGATAGCCCATGGTTAACTAGACCTCATCCTTTTCATTAGGCCAAACAATAGACTCTGTGCTTTGTCAACCATGGACTCTATAACTACCCCTTCATCAATCTTATCAATCGTAATGATATTCTAGGCAACATGAGAGTTCAATTTGACACCCTTCCAAGACCAAATGAGTTCCTTAAAGAGGCCTTGAAGAGTTGTTTGACTTGGTTCCATGAGCTTTTGCTAAAGATAAAAAGGGAAGTAGAGTAAACATTGGTAGAATTTAAGAATGTTTTAAAAACTGTGAATCTTCTTGCCAAATTTAGCAAGAGTTTTGACCAATTAATCACCTTAGAAGTGAACTCTCAAGGTACCACATGAAGCGCTACTTGTTGGTTAGGCCCACACCTATTGGGGCCCCAAGTTACCTCAGTGTCTCTAGATACCTCACTGTCTTCATAGGTTTCATAAGCTTAAAACCATATTTAAGCAGCCATTTCTTTGGCTCCTTCTAGGATAGGTAGATGAGCTCTATCTTAGATAATTTATTTTAGAAGCAAATAATTCAGCAAAGTCCTTATATGTCTCCATTAAGCCATCTAGAGATTCTTTCTTAGTAGCCACGATGGTAGTGCTATAATCGATGAAAACTAGGTTAAAGCTTTGTTGAAACAAAGGAACTATTTTAATAGTTCCACCTCTTATTTTGAGATCAATTGTGTGTAGTAAGGGATTTGTTATCAAAGCAGATAGTAGGGGAGCAAGTGGACATGAAAATCTAAAGGAAAATGAGTTAAACATAGAGCTAGTAATGTTTATAACATCATTTGCATTCTTAAACAAGCTACAACTAAAATTATCTCACTTTAAAGAGCCTAATAAAATTGTCTAGCTAGAGCCTAATATATTTCCAAGCATATATCTTGTCAACAAGAGTAGGATTCCACTCTTTTGTCTAGTGTGGTTTACATCAGTCTTTGCCTATTCCTCATGGTGAATGGACATATATTAGCATGGACTTTATTGTGGGCTTCCTACTACCAAGCATGGATGGAATAGTATTTTTTTTGTGGTTGATTGGTTGACCAAATTATTCCATTTCATACCTACCAAAGTCTAATATTCAAAAAGTAGTTAAGTAGTGTATGGAATGAATTTTTAAGCTTCATGGCTTCCACGAAAGATTTGTCTGACAAGGATACAAATTTCATGGGAATTTTTGAAAAAGCTTGTTCACTTCCATGGGCACCACTTTGGCCCCAACTACCACCTATCAACCTCAGATAGATGGATAAACTGAGTGGGTCAACAAATGACTAGAAATTTATTTGATGAATTTTGGTCATGATACTCAAACCTCTTGGGACCAATGGTTACACTTTACAGGGTTTTGTTACAATAATACCCATCATGTGAGCATTGGCATGTTGCTATTTGAAGCACTTTATGGATATAAAGTACAATTATTCTTAGTCCTTTTCATGATGATGTTAACCCTCAAGCTAAGGTTGAGTTAGAAAAAATGAAAGCACTCATGAACCGATGTAAAGAAAATATTTGCAAGTCACTTGTCATGAAAGCTTATGATGATGAGGAACAAAGGCATTTGGATTTTGAAGTGGGAGATTGGGTATTTTTGAAGGTTCCTAAGTTAAAGTATACTTGATTAAAAGGGATACACAAGAAATTAGCCCATAGATTTTGTGGTCCTTACCAAGTCATACAAAGAGTTGGGAATCTTGCTTACAAGCTTGAATTTCCTTCTACCACTAGAATTCATCATGATTTTCATGCCTGCCAATTAAAGAAGTATGTGGGCCCTAGCATCAAAGTACTTGAGGAATTGCCTCCTATGGATAAAGACCATTTGATTATATATAAACTAGAGAAGGTCATTGGTAAGAGAGAGAAGGTTTAAGGAACTGTACAATGCTGGGGGACCTTATTAGATGGATGGTGCAGAAGCACCCATGGAAGCATCTATTTGGCAACCATCCTAGTACCTTAACTCTTTTCCATGTCTTCAACAAGAAGATGATTAAATTCACTATGGAGAATAACTTGTTGTATTAAAATTCTATAGTGAATTAAAAACCCATATTATCTATAAAAAGTAAAATTTTATGCTTTGAGAAGATGCATAATGGTATCTACTTTACAAGAACACTTCATTTGCATAATTTGGAGCCATCTATGAAGAGTTATGGGCATTTTAGTGCAAGCAATCATGTTCCTTACTACTCACAGGAAATTCACAGTTTGGCTTTTATTTGTGCTATTTTCTTAACATTCTTCGTTACACTCTTTTGGATGCTTCATCAACAATGACCTATAAGTTGTAGGACTTATCACGTTGAGTTTTCATTCTATATTGCACCATTCTTCAATTTTGAGAACAAACCTTATTTGGGCAAAGATGGTATGTAATTAAATAAATTTACCCCTAAATAGAGAAGGTATTTGACAACAGAGAGAAGGTTTAAGGAACTATACAATGCTGGAGTACCCTAATACATGGTGCAACTACCCATGGAAGAGTCTATTTGGCAACCATCCTAGTACCTTAACTCTTTTTCATGGCTTCTGTTGTAGGAATATTACTAAATACATAATAGCTTGTTGTATTAAAATTCTACAGTGAATTAAAATGCCATAATATGCATCAAAATTAGATTTTTATGCTTTGAAAAGATACCTAACGATATCTACTTTATAAGAACACTTCATTTGCATAGTTTGGAGCCATCTATGAAGAGTTATGTGCATTTTAGTACAATCGACCATGTTCCTTACCACTCATAGGAAATTCACAATTTGGGTTTTATTTTTGCTATTTTCTTAATGGTCTTCATTACACTTTTATGGATGCTTCTTCAACAATGTCCTATAAGTTGTATGACTTATTACCTTGATCTTTCATTGTATATTGCACCATACTTCAATTTTGAGAACAAAACTTATTTGGGAAGAGATGGTTTGTAATAAAATAATTTCACCCCTAAGCCTTTGTAATTACTTAGAATTAGAGATCCCTATAAAAGACAAGAATGTGTCATTGTACTTATCTTTTATCAATTAGTTGTAAATCTCCTTGTGGATCTTTGAGGATCTCCTCCCACCTTTAATTGAGGTGTGTATAATGTAGTCCATTGTAAGCTTCTTCTTATTCTTGGCTACGGCAACCTTTTTGCCATGAGAATCTCAATGAGAAATGGCTATGGTCTTCTAAGTATTCTTGTATTTTTTTGGATTTATCAATAGAGTTCTTTTGAGTTAGATTTCCTCCATTTCACCGAGCTTTCTTACAAGTCAATGAAGAAGGGAATCTACAGTTGACTTATCATTTGGGACACAAGATCACTAGATTGGACCCCCTATAGAGGATTAAGGAACATTTTAGTTTAATGAGATAGAGGGTATATAGATTTATCAAGCCTTAGGATCCAAAATTATTAGCTGACATCCCCATTGTGTAATTACTTGATTGAAATGGGATCTTTAGCAAACAAAGAGTAGTGAACTACACAACTATGAAGTTAAGGGTGCATATAGACATAAGGATTGCTATAATTAAGCATAAGGATATTAGGGAATTTTGATGGAAATATTGGAGGCTTTAAAAAAGGATGATAATAATGTGTGAATATACATGCCTTTTGACAAGATTAGCTTTGTATCTTGGAAGTAAAAAACAATGATTAATGATATGGGTTATATTGAGGAAATCTGCCCATTCGCCCTCAACTTACTTTGTAGGAAAATTAAATGTCTTTGGGACACAATTCAAAAATGGTTAAACAAAGCTGGTGCACATGATAGGAGCTTGATGAACCATTAAGGCTCTAGAGTGTCGATGTAAGGATGGGACCTGGTGGCTGCTCCATATAAACCTCTTCTTGCAAATCACCATGCAAGAAGGCATTCTTTACATCCATCTGATGTAAAGACCATTCCTTTGATGCAGCCATAGCAATGACTGCTCTTACGGTTGCCATCCTTGCAACCGGACTGAATGTTTCTTCATAATCAATGCCATATGTTTGTGCATACCCCTTGACTACTAATCTTGCCTTGTATCTGTTCACAGAACCATCTGCATTGTGCTTCACCTTATAAACCCACTTACAACCAATTGCATTCTTACCTTTAGGCAAAGGTACCAATTCCCATGTAGCATTTGCTTCCAAGGTATCCATTTCGTCATCCATGGCTTTCTCCCATTTTTCTTTTCCCATGGCTTGTTCAAAAGAAGTGGTTTCTGGTTCCTATATCACTTTGAACATATATGCATAGTGAATGGCTGTAAATCCATCATATTTCAGCCTATCCACAGAATACCTAGCTCTGGTAGACCTGCGCAAAGTAGGTTCACTCCCAAGTGCTCTCAAAACATCCTTGGTCTTCCTTACTCCAGGTGTAACAATAGAAGGAATGCCCAACTCATCATCAATGCTCTGTTTTGAGCCACTCGATTCACCATCCACATAAGAGTGACCTGCATTCATATCAAACATGGGCTGATCTACCTTCTCTTTTCCTTTTCGTGATACTTGCATACCACTATCTGCATTGCTTTGAGAAGATTCTCCTGATCTCAATCTGCCTGTCCATGCCGAAGAATGTGAACCAATGCTAGAGGATGCTCCAGGTCCACTAATATCTTGTGACTGCTGTTGTGAATTCTGTGCAGCATTACCATTTTGTGCATCTACATTATCAATCACATCTACTGGTTTATACCAGCTACTCATCTCATAAAAAACAACATCTCTCCTCACTGTAAACTTACAAGTAGAAGGGTTATAGCATCTATACCCTTTTTGCTACAGAGAATAACCAATAAAGATGCACTTCTCAGCTTTTGGATACAACTTGGATCTCAACTCATCTGGCACATGAACATAGGCAATGCAACCAAAAATTTTCAAATGAGAAATATCTGGTTTCCTACCAGTATACCTCTCCTCTGGAGTCATCCCATGTATTGCTGCAGTGGGAGTCCTGTTCATTATGTAGACTGTTGTAGCAACTGCTTCAGCCCAGTAAAAATCTGGCAAGTCTTTTTCATTGAGCATGGCACGAGATACCTCTCCAATATGCCTGTTTTTCCTTTCTGCAATTCCATTTTGTTGTGGGGTATGACTGCATGAATATTGCTGCTTTACGCCATGCTCCTGCAGGAACCTTGCAAACTCATTTGAGAGGTACTCTCCCCCTCCATCTGACCTTAGGCATTTTATTTGCAGGCATGTTTCTTTTTCAACCATAGCTTTAAGAGTTTTGAAATGCCCAAAAACTTCACTTTTCTTTTTCATAAAATACACCCAAACTTTTCTGCTATAGTCATAAATAAAAGTGACAAAATAATGACAGCCTCCAAGAGATGCAGCTTTAGTGGTCCACACATCAGAGTGGATTAATTCCAATGGCTTCTTACTCTCTTGAACATGTCTAGGAAATGGTTTCCTTGCCTGTTTTCCAAACTGACAGGCTTCACATACCTTATGCATTTCTGCAACCTTGAATTTAGGCAATCCTGCAACAATATTTTGGGCTTGCATTGATTTAAGTCGCTGTACATTAACATGACCAATGCGTTTATGCCAGATATCAATATCTGCAACTACACCGGTCCCATGTGCAAACATTGTTGTACTCAATTCAAGCATGTCTGCATCCAATGTAAACATTCTGCCCTTCTTCTTTCCTTTTGCTATCAAGCGACCATTATTTTTCATATCCTCAACAAAGTATCCATGAGGATTAAATCTGACATGCAAGCCCTGCTCAACCATTTGACCAACAAAAACCAGATTCTTGGTGATATTCGGGACATGAAATACATCGGACATGTATTTCTTTTTCCCCATCCTGCATAGACAAAGGATTTTTTTCAATCTGCATAATAGGATGTGCAGTATCATCACCAGTCTCCACAAATCTTGGTTTTTCCATTTTTCTTGCATCCTCCATCCATTCTGCATGACCTGTCATGTGGTTTGATGCACCTGAGTCAACATACCATACATCGTTGCTTTCTTCTGCACTTGTCACAGAATTGTTCATGTGCTGTACCATAAACAAATGCTCATTTTTGTCATCACCCTGTCTACTATAAGATGCATAATTCCCTTGTTGCAATTTTCCATTCATGATGTCATTCTGCTTTTTATAGCAGTCTTTAGCCATATGACCCATTTTACCATAGTAGTAGCATTTAACATTACTGTTTGCATTTTGGCTTCTTTGCCATCCACCACGACCTCTTTGGCTCCCCTTGCCTCTAGAGTTACCACGTCCTCCTCCATAGGACTGGTTTTCTTGAGTTTGGTGCATATTCTGATTTCTACCACGGCCTCCAGATCGGCCTCCTCTACCTCTGCCTCTACCTCTTCCAGCATTTGAGTAGAAGACATCTTCTTTTGAAGTTCCTCCTGAAGAAGATGCACCACCATTTCTCTGCTCCTCAGAAATTAGAAGAGCAATCAACTCCTCAAAATCAGGAAATCTTTCACGGATAGAAATGGATGTTCGAAACTGTGCATAATCCTTTCCTAGACCATTCAAGGTCACAGAAACTAAATCATCATCTTCCATTGACGACCCAATGGAAGCAAGTGCATCTGCAATCTTCTTCACCTTCATGTGGTAGTCATTGATGCTCATATTTTCTCTTTGTACATTATGCAACTCTTGCTTGAGCTGCATTTTCCTGGCTTGCATATTTGTGCTATACATTTTTGACGAAGTATCCCATGCCTCCTTTGGCGTACTTGCATCTTGAATATGCACAATTATAGAGTCTGAAATGCTGATAGATAGCTAGTACATAACTTTCTTGGCTCTCTCATGCCATGCTTTAAATGCTTGCATTTGCTGTTGATTGGGAACATCAGGAAGAACTGGTTTTTCTTCATTTCCTGCAACAAATTCCCAATATCCTTTTCCCATAAGGAAATTTGTCATTCTAAACTTCCATGCTTGGAAGTTGTTCTTGTCAAGCTTTTCAGTGACAATCTGTGAAAGAGAGTCAGATGCCATTACAGAATACTGCAAAAAAATTCTGTCACTGCAAAGAACACAGCTTCAGCCTTACAAGGGCAAATCTGCAAAACTGACGAAAGTGGTATTTGACCACACAGTCACTTCCTAGTGACGATTTTATATCAACAGGCAACAAGGATGATTCTGTAACTCCCAATGTCTCTACACACAGGCATACGATGCAATTTCTACAGTAACTTTTCATCGACCTGTAGAACAATGGTTGCACAGCATAAAACTGGGCCTTTTCCTGAGTGCGTGCAGAAAACTTCCGCCTCTAAAACAGGCCCCGAAATGGCCGCAAATCAAAAAAACAGGGTCACCCTGGGCTAAAGCCCTCTCCCGCAGCATATACTGCCCTCTTGCTTCACCGCGAAGGGCGTCTCAACCTGAGACAATGCACTCTTGCACTTTCCGGCTTTGCTACCTGCAGAGACTTGCTCCCAAAACAGAAAATGAAAGCAACACTGCTCCTCTTACCAGAACATCGCAAACTTGGTTTGCTTTCTTGAGCTCCTTACCACGAACAAGGCTCTGATACCATGTCAAGATTGTGGGAGAGAAGGAACGAGTCTCACTTGTAGCTTTCTTGCTTGCACAATGGGGGAATACACACACAGGTGGAGGCTAAAAACAGTTTTCCTCTTCTTAGTTGTGTAAGCCAAAAGAACTCAAGTACATAGAAATAGAAGAACCCTATATATGGGTCTCAAACCAAACTCAACTAACTAAGGTGGCATACTAACTGAGCCACGAACTAGAGTAGATAAGGATAGCTGTCATCTAGCTATTATTCATGGGCGGTGTACCAACCGTATCTGCAGCTGACAAGTCGGTGACATAAATGCACAATGGTCACACTAGCATATCACTAGTGGAGCTCGATATCTCAACAATCAATTGGGTTGTTTTGGCTCTTTGGACTACACTATTGCTAATGAGAACCTTTTAGGATTGTATAAGTTCACAACAAATTGAGGAAACTAATATGTGTATTTTCCATAACTCGAGAAGGAATATCCAGCATAACTCTTACAAATCAATTTCATGTGCCTTGTCTTTGAATATCGATCATTTGATACAATAAAAAATTTTCTTCGTGCTACATCAAATATGAAGTTTATTTTTATGTAAAATCATTTTAGTTAGGTTTCATTAAATCCATGATATCAGTAAGAAATTTAGATATGATTAAGTCCGACATATCAATATGTAATCTTCATCAATTTCACAAATGTGTTGCTTAATTCTTTTCAAAGAACAATCTTTATTGACTTTTATATACATATTACTTTATGAAGTTCTTATAAAAAATTAGAACACCTTATCCTTGGATTCGATTTTTTGTTCTTTAGCATTCAATGCTCATTTTGCATCTTAGACAAGAATGCGAAGTTTATCTCTCAAGTGTTCAAACTTGAATCCACTTAAGCATTGGATTCATTTATTAGCTTTGCTGGAATGCTTATTATAGTCACTTTATACATTTCCATGCAAGGAAATGTAGAACTTTTTGTTTTAATACTAGTTTATTGTTCATGTGAATTATATTAACTATTGATATGTATGATGTTTACTACATCATATAGTTGCAACAGGGAAAAATATCCACTTAGGCTTTAGCTCTACTAAGAAGAATGCATCCTACTCCCTATTATGGGGGGTCACAAGAAGGAAACTCCCAACAAAGGATTTCCTGTCCAAGTTCAAAATCATCTCACCCCATTGTTGCTTCTACTCTCTCAAACACAATCCATCCCACTTTTTTTTTGACACTGCAAATGTTGCTCTATGGAAGAAATTTATGGCTTGATTTTGTAGAGCTCACCTTAAGGCAAGTAGTGACCCCTTTGGTTTAAACCCCAACTCATTGGCATTGTGCAGTATTACTAGTGTAATAGTTATCCTCAACTTATGGAAATATAGGAATAGAGTCTTATTTCAACAACTCCCCAAGTCCCTTAGTATACGTAAACTCTTAGTTGAATGCTAAATAAGTGCTTCTCATTTTGAAGAGACTTGAAAAGCTATCTTATGAATATTAACTTAATTCTTAAGTGTCTTCATGCATTTCTAGTTAAGGAACATGAGAAACAATTTGAAAGTAAAAACTGATGCCAATATTTTTAGGCATGTTAGGACCAAGCATGCTATGTAAGAAGACCAAGTTTTGTCAATCATCATAAATGATAGTATTTGAACAACATTCTTGGGCACAAAAAATAAGATGTAATTGAATTTCCTCATCCAATAAAGTCACATTATAGGACATTTTTCTATAAGAAATTTTCATAGTAAATTTAAATGTTTTTATTGGCTATGCCTCTTTTTCATGCCATTGCACCCATGCTTATTTGAAAAGGCTACACTAAAGGTCATGAGTTAGTAAACCTTGTGACTATATATCATGCAAGGTAAATGGATTTTAAACTTTGTATTTGTTAATTAATAGAATCAAGTGGGATAGTTGCATAATTTATTTCTTCTATTTAAAAAACTATGGTTGATGGATAGTCACATCATTTTTTTCTCCCATTAAAAAAACTTAGACCATAGAACGAAGTAGTAGGCATGCTTTAAAATATTTTATCATTGTGGCAATTATTGTTTAAGCTTGGATGTATATGAGACAAAATTTTTTAAATAATGTCATAAAATATATTAAATGTGTGAGGTTCTCACCCATTGACTGTCTAGGCACGCTTTTAGTGGTCTATCGAGAAACGAATTTAAGCATTGCTGCCCGGCACTCCCATGGAATATTCCGGGTTTTGTTCCCTAGGGTTTCCTGAATCCGCCTCGCAACGGAACGTTCACGGTCGAACCCACTAGGATCGACCTGAAATTTGGGCTCCTAGTGGCCAAGGTCTCTTAACAATATTCTAGCATCGGATCTTGGACATCCTACTTTACGTAGAGATCCCCAAACCGAAGCAGACCCATGGCGCACTTGGTTCAAAGAGAATGGAAAATGAGAGGGATGCGCTACTCAACCTCTACCCATAGGGCATAGTCCCATTCCGGTCCCCTAAAATGACATGAATAGGATTCTAACCTAACAATACCTAAAGGTTGAATGATGGTAAAATCTTGTGAGAAGCCTCCCAGTACTCTGGGACCACCCTACCGTAGGACAAATCCGTCGGGGGTCTACCCACCTACTTCCCTTGATAGCTTTAGTTTTCTAATTAGGTCCTATCACATTTATGTGTGACACTTAAAGTCAGCTTCATTAATTAAGCCTTTTAGGGAACAGGGTTCGTTCGCATAACTGATAGCACAGACACGAAAACAGAGTAAAGCAATCTATTGACATACAAGTTCAAACAAGTTCCTTAACTTATCTTCAAGTTAATCTTTGTCTCCCGCCCATACAGGAGAAATTATGTATCC
The DNA here is from genome assembly GCF_053477565.2 of Lygodium microphyllum. Taxonomy (NCBI): domain Eukaryota; kingdom Viridiplantae; phylum Streptophyta; class Polypodiopsida; order Schizaeales; family Lygodiaceae; genus Lygodium; species Lygodium microphyllum. Next base: position 109,061,082 of record NC_141157.1, read on the forward strand.
CTTCTGTCCAACAAAAGTAGCTGGTCCAAATCACATGGCACCACAAATTCTATATCTTTCTGACCCAGTGGAAGATACACAGAATTCCACGAGGGTATTCTGCCCACCGAGATTCCACCCTTGTAACTAGTATTTAGGGTTCTAGGATCCCATCCTGGGTCACGAAGGGGTCGTCAGATTCTAGGAACAATGCAGGAGATTTATAGCCAAAGCCCCCTCTAGCACCTACATTTCCTTGTTTGAGACTATCCCTACTGACAGAACTTTCTCCTACGAAGCTGGTCCAAGCCCCTCGTAGTGATAATCATGACCCCCTTGGAGTAGGGTCTCGCCGCTAGCTTGGGGGTAGCCTAGTGTGATCCTTCCTTTTATTCTATTTGACAATATGTAACGTGTCCCCCTGTCCACTTGTAGGACACGTCTTAGCAGTCGGGAAGAGAGTCTAGAAAGCACCACCCGGCACTCCCATGGAATGTCATGGGGTTTGCGATCTAGGTCTTCTCGAGTCTGCCACGAAGCGGAAGAATTCCGGCCGTTTCCCACTTACAACCGACTTGAATCAGGGTTTTCCTAATGGTCAAGTTCCTCGGAGGTAACTAGTGTCGAGCCCTAGATGAACTACTTGTGTAGAAACGTCAGGGTCGAAGTGGATTTATACTGCACTTGGTTCAAGGAGAATGGGAAACGAGAGGGATGTGAAGCTCGACTCTCTGCCCATAAGGCATAGTCCCATTCCGTTCCCCTAAAACAGTATAAATTGGCACTTTAGCTTTCTAGATTCTATGTCATTGTTACCTTGCGGTCACTTCCTTTGAGAAAAGTTCTCGGCCAACCTGGACCACCCTTTCGTAGGATGGACCCATGGTCACATCCACCACACTTTCCTCAGGTTGCTTTAGTTATCTAATTACCTACCACATTTAGTTTGAAAAGCAAAAAAGAGCTTCCTTAATTAACCATTTAGTCATTGGTTCCTTCACATAACTTAGGCACTGACATAGAAAAACAATGTCAAGCAAGTTCCTTTTCAACATTTGATCTTTATTTATGAGTCTTTGGAATACGTCATATAATCTAGCTTGAAAGCTATTCCATAATCCGCTCGAAGGCAATTCCATAATCTGCCCGAAGGCAATTCCATAATCCGCCCGAAGGCTATTCCTTAATCTGCCCGAAGGCAATTCCAGCAATCCTCAGGGATCCCTATTCCAAGTTTTTGCCCGTAGACTAGTATGCGGGCCTCGAGATCCAATCTCGAGTCACGTCGGCCTCTTGTGCAGGACCCAGAGACAAGGGATTTATAGCCAGAGCCCCCCTGGTAGCCAAGCGTTCTCCTGCTCCAAGTAGCACCCATAGAGAGACCTCTCGTGGGCAGGTTCGGTCCACGTACCCGGCGCAGCTAACAACCCCCTTGGATAGGGTCAGGCAGACAGTTAAGGGTAACTGATGCTGTCTCTCCCTCCAGGCTTTCAACCTAAAGCATTAGTTATTTTTTCAGCCTTAGTTCCTTGAGCAAAAAAGAACAAATAGTGCTTCTAAGTGTACAAACACAAGCACTCCAGTGGTCGTTTATTTGGCCAATTGCTAAGGTATAATTCCTTCTCTCCGAATACATCCAGCATTTGATCCGGGATCAATTTCGACTTGGCAAGATCCCAAGGGTTTCGTAAGCTAAGCTGCTTGTTTTACCCTTTTATCCTTAGGTTAGGGTTTATACCTTGTTAAGCCAAATTATCAATACTTTAGGTTTCCATATATTATGGTCAATAAATCCTGGACAATCTTGTCGCCCTAACTTGGTTGGTTAACTGCTTTCTTGGCAAATTTGCAACTCCCTAAGTTGGCAAATTAGCCCAAGGAAGGGTGATGTAGCAGGATGACTACTCATCCTCTAGAAAATTTGACTCGTACTAGAACTTGCCAACCTTGTTCTAAGGAGCGGCGATACAATTTTATGATTTAGGCACATTACCATGCGACGTTGCAACTTGTTGCACGAGATAAGTGTCGCATCTCACTTGTGGGATTATTTCTCCCATCACATGGTATTCCTTGGCCAAGAATACCTTTGACCAAGATATAGGGTTTGAGAGTCCTATTGACCCAATCCAACCCTGACCCTACTAGGCTGATAACGCTTTTGCCCTAGGGTTCCTAATTTCCTTGCGGAAATCTAGCATTTGGTCATCCGATCATTAGGGTAAGAACCGTAGATCAATCTTGCACGAGCATTTAGCTAACCCTAACATTCTGTGAATGTGGGTAGGATCTTTGGGATCAAAAGTCCTAAATCGGCATCCCAAGTGTGTTACTAGGCAGAATTTTAACGTAACTTAACCCTACCTAGCACTTTGAGGTGATCGTTATTTGCAATCTAATCATACCTTTATGAATTTATTGTGAGCTACTCAACGATAAGCAGATTACTTAGTTGATTTAACTAACCCACGGCAAGAGACAATCATCCCTTTTTAAAGATGGAAATACTTCCTTCCAGATTAGCAAGTACTTTTCTCTAAAAGATGCAAGGAACTGCAAGATGTATGCGATGTATCATTCCATGCAAATTTACGATTTCAAGGCTATAAACCTTTTCCTTCTATGCAGCTATAAGATTTACAATGATCTTTTCTTTTCCTTGCCCTAAACTATAATGATGCAACGAAATCAAAGCTTTAATATTTTCAATGAAGATGCATTTAAACTTTGATAAGAGAACTCCATGCATGAGCAAATACCATGAGTCCATCATTAAATTCATCCTTCCTTTAGTACTTAACCCCACCTAAAATGTAACCATCTTCGCATGCAATTTGCAAAGTTCATAATTTCCTTTCCATGCATTGCGACTATTTGGACATTATTCAATGGCTGTCTATGCTTTGTCTTATACATGAATCGCGGCTAGGAAATTACCACATAAGTGCATTATGTGTTTATGCCCTATCCTTTTTTGCGATGCAACAAGATGCCTTTGCACAACTCCATCTTTAATTTATGCATCATGCATTTAGAATTTGCAGTTAAAGCAATTTCAATTACTCGACATGCAACTATTGCAGATTAAACGGGAAAATAAAATTTTCAACATGTTTAAACTTGCCTATGTGAATTAAAGACATGCTTAAATGCATCCTTTTTATGCAGGAAATTTATCAGAACCTGGGCGTTAAGATTCGGGGTGTTGTCCACTCACGTACTTGGGTTGGAAGCTCCCACGTGTGCGCCTCGCGACTTTTGCTTTGGAGCCATCGATGATGTAGTGGACTTGGACTCCGCGAATTCTCCTTGCCCTTTTTCTTGATCTCCAAAATTGCCTATTAGGCCGATATTTCTTTCCTCGCGTAGAAACTGGGGCTTACAAGACCGGTTTTAGAAACTGGGGAAGGCACGTGTAAACAAGGCTTATGGAAGCCTTAATGGAAGCTTCCAAGCTTCTGTTCCACAGAAAATGACGTGGAGAGAGAGTGTTGATGAGGGAGATGATGAGGATGACGACAAAGGAGATGAAGAGGATGATGATTATGATGAAGATGGAGGCGGTAGCATGGTGGCAGCCCTGGCGGTGTGAGGGCAGCATGGCAGTGATGGCGGGCATCACGACAGCACTCCTCTCTCTCTTCTCCCCCCTTAAGCTTTGGGAGGGGGTGGTCTTATAGGCCTAAGGGGGGGGAGATAGCCACACATGTGGCTAGTTGCATGCTCCCCTCCCTTATGCTTCTCCAACACGTACTCAAGCTCCTCTCACACTCCCTCTCCCCACGCCATGCAACGGCTGAAGGGTTAATAAAAATTTTTTGCACTAAATTATCCATTATCCTTTTTCTTTTCCCGTGAAGGGTGTTCTTGCATAGGCTTACGGGTTTTTAGCCACGGTCTTCCATACACGACACGGAGCTGGAGTTTATTAATGCGCGCGGAGGGAGCACTTAGCCACCAACATTTATTGATGCGGGAGATTATTTTGAACCGCTTTTTGCGCGGGGTGTGCGGGGTTTAGGGCCGATTAATATTTCATTGCGGAAATGTTTTAGGCAAACGGAATGGGACTATGCCTTACGGGCAGAGAGGTCGAGCTTCGCATTCCTCTTGTTTCCCATTCTCCTTGAACCAAGTGCAGTATAAATTTGCTTTGACCCTGACGTTTTTGCACAAGTAGTTCGTCTGGGGCTCGACGCTAGTTACCTCCGAGGAACTTGACCATTAGGGAAACCCTGATTCAGGTCGGTCCTAAGTGGGAACGACCGGAATGCTTCCGCTTCGTGGCAGACTCGGGAAGACCTAGATAGCAAACCCCGTGACATTCCATGGGAGTGCTGGGCAGCGCTTTCTAGACTCTCTTCTCGATGGGCTGCTAAGATGTGTCCTACAAGTGAACATGGGGACACGTTACACAATAATTTCAATAAGAGATCTAGATTCTAGCAAACACAAATAGTCCTTTCAAATGTATATCAAATGATGCAATCACAATCACCCCATCATGCAATTCATAGCTTCACATAGCCAAGATAGACCTTATCCTAAGGTAACCTTACATTCTAATGAGGATTCTTCTCCCCATAAAGAAGCATTGAGTGCATCTCTTATAACATGTTAAGCAAGGCATGAATTCCCCGTTTGGGCTATCTTACCCAACATAAGCGAAATTCCCTAAAGAAATATATTGTGCCAATAACTCAATGAGATGACCTATAGGACTCTTAAATAGACAATCAGTTTCTATAACCATCTCTAGTCAACTCTTAACCTTGTGGCATTTGACCATAACTATATCGAATGCGCATAAAGACATATGTACAATAACCTTTGGCAATTAATTCTAACATGATTCTATGACTTAGAATCTCAATTAACCTAGCTGCAAATCATAGTGATTAATTGTTAATGCTTGTACTAATATATTTTCTATATGAGTTATCAATTTGTGTAAGTGAAGAATATAGAAGCTAATATTTTATGTAATTATCTTATATAATAATCTAGTAATGAATAACCTGGTTTGGCAGCGTGACAACATTAGGAATTTCGTCTTTACTCGCACTTGCATTAGCCACACCCGATGTTCCATTGGTAGTGGCAACTCCCGCAACCTCGGGCACTCCCGTATCATTGGCAATGCCCGTTGCTTGACCGGTTGCGTTGGTCCCCATGGTTTTTCCACTTTGTCGCTTTGGAGCTAGCGTCCACGAGTGGTTCAAGAGATAGGGAAGGTGGAATAGATTTGAGATGAGAGAGCATAAGAGAATATGGCTTAGTTAAAGATCGAGACAAGGGAATTGAGCTAACTCTTTTCCTCTCTCTCTCTCTCTCTCTCTCTCTCTCTCTCTAGCTTCTTCTCGCAGCATGTTGAAGGGGTATCCTTCTATCTCTCTCTTATAGCCTCTTAGGGTCTCCTTATGCTTCCTTATGCCTCCCCATGTCTCATATTTATAGTGAATTAGAGAAGAGGGCTTGTGGGGCTGAGAAGTGGAGCTCTTTGTGGAGGGCGATCTTGGAAAGATTAGTGATCTGATGCTCAGATCATAAATCTGATGGTTCCATTGGCTTCGAAAGGGGGGTAAAACTTAGAGTGTCAAGACCTTAGTTCACTCCTTCTTCTTTTCTCTATTCGAAATGTTGTTTTCTGTCTGTAGACTGCGATCATGGCGTGCGTGGTTTTTGTAGTCACTTCTCTTTATTTTTCTTTTTATAAAATCTCCAAAACTAACTAAAACATCACTTGTCTTTTCTTTTAAATGAAATCCAGTTCTAGAAATCTCAATATCTTTTTTTAAAGGTAATATCTAAAATATCTAAAATATACTAGTTTTGCCCAAAATCTAATATTTTTGGACCATCCAAACTATACACATTAATACTAGTGATTAATATAGCCCATAAGTCTCGTTCGTGTTGTAACTTATGTGAAGGATGGCTACAGCCTTGTCAATCCGAGAAAAATATCGGATTTACGACTCTTGATTTTTCTTTAAAAAATATTTTAATTAAATAAAAATTATTAGTTATTAATGTTAGTTAGTTTTTACCTTAATTAGTCTTTAGTTAGTAATCTTACTAACTTATTATTTGACTAACTTTTGAACTAACCAACTAACTTTTATTGCGTGGAAATATTACATTCTCCTCCCCTTAGAGAAATCGAGATGTTGTCATCTCGATTTCTCCTCCCCTTAGAGAAATCGAGGTGTTCTCATCTCGAGAGAAATCGGGGGTATCATTTTGGAACCTATGGCTTATGGGCCCACCATACTTTTGCTGTGCTACTCTGATCACTCACAAGCATGTAGTCTTTTGAAACAACAACGTATTGTATTTGATATATCTAAGTCTTGATCACAAGAGAAAATTTATTGTAGTTACATCTCATGGATATCTTCTAGGTTTTTCCTAAGCACCTGATATATTCTGGATCATTGGAGCTTGTACAACTTCATTTCTTGTAAGCTCAATTTCTCTTCGGGACAATTGATGTAGTTATGTCCAATGTTGTGGTACTTGGAGCATCGGTGTTTAGGGTGCTTTGGACATTCCCTTTTGAAATGACCTAACTCCCTACAATAGAAACATCGCGGAACTTTATCACTTGTGGTCACAAGATTCGTGGTTGTCCTTGGTAGGATTTTCTTCCTTAGACCAAATTTTCCTAGGATCCTTTTAGTGGATTGGAGTGGTCCTTTATCTTGGAAACTATGTTCCCAGATTGTCCTCTTCTTACTTCGGGATTGAGCTCCATGGACAATTGGCTTTACTTGTAATATTAAAGAGTACTTCCAAGCTTCGACATTCTGGTAAGACCCAATCTATATTAGTTGAGAAGGAACAACTAAATAAAAATTCATTGCAATTTATAACTGTCATTCCTTGCAAGTGTATCTCTAATCATTTGCAAGTTCTAGGCTCAAAATAGATGCAACTCATATGATGCAAATTAACTGTAGATATAAGAGTAGGATTTATCGGGGTATTCTCAAAACCAAATATATTACATTTTTGAAAGATATCTAGGGTTTCTAATCATCTTGAAGAGGTGTTGTACATTCCAGGTCTTTATCTTCATCTGATTCCTCTATATATTCAAAGACTGCACTTGTGTAGCTTCGTTTTCTTAGAGATTTAATGTCTTCCGGACTTAAGTCAGGGCAGTCTGCTTGGACATGCCCTAGCTCATGTCAATGGAAGCATTGATGGTAGGGACATCTCCTACGGATGTGCCCTATCTCTCTGCACATGTGGCATCTCTTTCCCTAATCTCGAGAAATTACTTTGTCACCATTTCCCGATCCAAGTTCTTGGACGATTGGATTCGCTGGAGTAATGCATCTTGCAAGTCCGCTCGACACATTGCTTCAAGATGGTGGTTCAGAGGAGTGTTCAGGCCATGGCAAAACTTGGATACTTGCTGTGCAATATCCATAGGTGGTGCATATTTTAGTAGGGTTACAAACTTTGAGTAGTAAGCTTCCAAGGTTAATTCCAGCTACTTGAGCTTAAAAAATTCATTCATCTTCAAAGTTTGGTAGGTTGGAGGAAGGTATCATCCACGTACAACATCTTTCAGCTGAGCCCAAGTGATAGCGGCTTTGAAAATACCTTGATCCTTGCACCATTGCTTCCACCATAACCGAGCCCGACCAACTAGCTTAAGTTTGGCTATCATTGCTTGATTGGTAGAAGCAGTTCCCGAAGCAGAGAAATAATCATCCATCGATTCTATCCATATCTCTATCTTTGCTGTGACCTCTATCCCTTCTCCATCAAACTCGGGTGTCTTAATTTGCTTGAGAAGAAATTTCTTCTCTTGCATGTCCGCATTTGTGGTGTAGGAGGTATCTAACAATAAATCCATACCATTTAGGTTATTCTATTTAGGATATGTCTATGAACTATACATTAATCGATCACACATCATTACAAAGTTTTTCTCTGATACGAACTGTGAGGTGCCCGCCCATTGGCTATCTAGGCACGCTTTTAGTAGTCTATCGAGAAACAAATTTAAGCGTCGCTATGCCTGGCACTCCCATGGAATATTTTAGGTTTTGTCGCCTAGGGTTTCCCGAATCCGCCTCACAACGGAACATTCATGACCGAACCCACTAGGATCGACCTAAAATTTAGGCTCCTAGTGGCCAAGGTATCCTAACAGTATTCTAGCATCGGATCTTGGACATCCTACTTTACGCAGAGATACCCAAGCTAAAGCAGACCCATGCCGCACTTGGTTCAAAGAGAATGGGAAACGAGAGGGATGCACCGCTCAACCTCTCTGCCTATAGGGCATAGTCCCATTCCAGTCCCCTAAAACGGCATGAATCGGGTTCTAACCTAACAATACCTAAAGGTCAAATGATGGTAAAATCTTGTGAGAAGCCTCCCACTACTCTGGGACCACCCTGCCATAGGACAGACCCGTCAGGGGTCTGCCCACGCTCTTCCTTTGATAGCTTTAGTTTTCTAATTAGGTCCTACCACATTTATATGTGACACTTAAAGTCAGCTTCATTAATTAAGCCTTTTAGGGAACAGGGTTCGTTCGCATAACTTATAGCACAGACACGAAAACAGAGTAAAGCAATCTATTGACATACAACTTCCTTAACTTATCTTCAAGTTAATCTTTGTCTCCCACCCATACAGGAGAAATTATGTATCCCTTCTGTCCAACAGAAGTAGCTGGTCCAAATCACATGGCACCACAAATTCCATATCTTTTCGACCCAGCGGAAGATACATAGAATTCCATGAGGGTATTTTGCCCACCAAGGTTCCACCCTTGTAACTAGTATTTAGGGTTCCAGGATCCCATTCTAGGTCATGAAGGGGCTCGTCAGATTCTAGGAACAATGCAGGATTTACAGCCTGAGCCCCCTCTGGCACCTACATTTTCTATTTTTCGAGACTATCCCTACTGACAAACCTTTCGCCTACGAAGCCGGTCCAAGCCTCTTGTAGCAATAATCATGACCCCCTTGGAGTAGGGTCTCGCTGCTAGCTTGAGGGTAGCCTAGCGTGATCCTTCCTTTTATTCTTTTTGACAATAATTTCAATCAGAGATCTAGATTCTAGCAAACACAAACAGTCCTTTCAAATGTATATCAAATGATGCAATCACAATCACTCCATCATGCAATTCATAGCTTCACATAGCCAAGGTAGACCTTATCCTAAGGTAACCTTACATTCTAATAAGGATTCTCCTCCCCATAAAGAAGTGTTGAGTACATCTCTTATAACATGTTAAGAAAGGCATGAATTTCCCATTTGGGCTATCTTACCCAACATAAGTGAACTTTCTTAAAGAAATATATTGTACCAATAACTCAACGAGATGACCTATAGGACTTTTAAATAGACAATCAATTTCTATAACCATCTCTAGTCAACTCTTAACCTTGTGACATTTGACCATAACTATATCGAATGCGCATAAAGACATATGTACAATAACCTTTGGCAATTAATTCTAACATGATTTTATGACTTAGAATCTCAATTAACCTAGCTGCAAATCATAGCGATTAATTGTTTATGCTTGTACTAATATGTTTTCTAGATGAGTTATCAATTTGTGTAAGTGAAGAATATGGAAGCTAATATCTTATGTAATTATCTTACATAATAATCTAGTAATGAATAACCTGGTTTAGCAGCATGACGACATTAGGAATTTCGTCTTTATTCGCACATGCATTAGCCACACCCGATGTTCCGTTTGGTAGTGGCAACTCCTGCAACCTTGGGCACTCCCGCATCATTGGAAATACCAGTTGCTTGACCCGTTGCATTGGTCCCCATGGTTTTTCCACTTCATCGCTTTGGAGCCATCGTCCATCTGTGGTTCGGGAGATAGGGAAGGTGGAATAGATTTGAGATGAGAGAGCATAAGAAATTATGGCTTAGTTAAAGATTGCTAACTCTCTTCCTCTCTTCCTCTCTCTCTCTCTCTCTCTCTCTCTCTCTCTCTCTCTCTCTCTCTCTCTCTCTCTCTCTAGCTTCTTCTCGTAGTCTGTTGAAGGGGTATCCTTCTACCTCTCTCTTGTAGCCTATCAGGGTCTCCTTATGCTTCCTTGTGCCTCCCCATGCCTGATATTTATAGTGAATTAGAGAAGAGGGCATGTGGCTGAGAAGTGGAGCTCTTTGTGGAGGGGGATCTTGGAAAGATCATTGATATGATGCTCAGATCATAAATTTGATAGTTCCATTGGCTCCGAAAGGAGGGTAAAACTCCAAGACACTTGATTAGAAAGCTCTTAGTTCACTCCTTCTTTTCTATGTTTGAAGTGCTGTTTTTTGTCTGTAGACTGTGATTGTGGCATGGGCGATTTCGCTAGTCACTTTTCTTTATTTTTCTTTTTATAAAATCTCCAAAACTAACTAAAACATCACTTATCTTTTCTTTTAAATTACATCCAGTTCTAGAAATCTCCATATCTTTTTTTAAAGGTAATATCTAAAATATACTAGTTTTGCCCAAAATCTAATATTTTTGGACCATCCAAACTATACACATTTCGTTCCTTTCCTTTCATATCCAGTTGATCACCAAGCCTCTCACTAGATTCCATAATCTTATTGACTTCAAATTCAACTAAGCTACATCCCTGAATAGCAACACCTTCTCAAAGATGCAAGCATCGAAGCCAACCATGTGGACCCACCTCTCAGTTTGTTCCAAACTTGCTTTACTTGTCTATAATCCTAGGATATATGTCATGTGGTGTCCTCTTCTTTCCCACACAATATGCATATTGGGAATATACTTTCCCACTTACTCAACCTTTTTCTTGTGGGCGACTTGTTAAAGAGAACCTTCCATAGCATGAGGTTGATCCTTGTGGATGGGGTTGCCTTCTAGACCCTCCTATTTCTCATTTTCCAAGTTTAGAGTTTTATCCTTGGAAACCTATCTTTCCACTCCTGAACTATCCCTAGGAAAAAATCTTAATTCTCTAGCGATGAAATCCTTATCCTTTGTGTAGCTTGCCATTGGTTTCTGTGCAGGGAAAACTAAGAATTTCCATATTTTTTATTCTACCTCTATTGGCATAATAGGCCAATATGCCCTCTTGTAGTCAAGCACATGCTCCAAACAATTTACCTCTTTCCTATTCAGCTAAAATTTCAATTTGCACTCATCCATCAATAGGAGATCTAGCCTTTCATTATCCCAAATATCATGCCATATGATTACTCCTTTGTCCACTAGCTTCTGCAAATAGCCTTGGATTCTCTTGCCATAGAGCCACCGAGGGGTCATACCCTTTAGCACATAGGAAAATTGCTTGTGCGAGAGACGAATCTCCCTTGCCCATTCCTAGTCCCACCCAATTGGGATTTGCCACTACCTTTGCCCATGCATTAGCTAAGGCATGAGAGGTCTCTAATTGGGGTATTTTGATCCATAGCCCTACCATTAGAGGATTGACCCAGTCCACCTGTGCTAGTGTCCTACCTTTTAGCTCTGCCCCTCGCAACTAGTCTTTCATGAGCAAGACCAACAATTTTGACCAACAAAAATTGCACCCTATGCATGAGGCTAGGTAGTCCTAGGCCTCAATGGGTCTTGGGAGTAGTTAGCTAGGCCCACACAATTGCTTTCCACCCTTTGATTTTGCCTCTTTGCTAGAGTACCAAGTTGAGCTACTACTCCATTCTCCTCCATAAGCTTGCACTAAAGCCAAGAATCATGGCTAGAAAAACAAACATTGATGATAGAGAACATTGATTACCACCATCTTCCCTCCAAAGGAAATGGTGCTACTTTCCATCTATTGATCTAGTCATTAACTCTCCTAGTGAGCCAATCTACCCTCTATTTCATGGTGACTTCTGAACCAATGGGACAACCCATGTATCTAAAAATCTATCCATGGCCTATCTAATTTAGGCCCATATCCCAAAGCCAAGGTTCCAGGTTTGCTAGCCAAGAAATACCAACTCTGTTTTCCTTTTGCTGATCTTAAAACTTGATAGGTTCGAGAAAAGGCTATATGTCTCCATTAAGTTGTTGACTAATGCTTTGCCTCTACTATATTGGAGTTATCATTTGCAAAAAATTGGGCCGCAAAGGAGGAATCCCTTGTTAATGACTCCTTCATGGCTCCTTCCTACACCTTTCTATCCAAGTTCCTCAAGAGGGGATTGGTAACAATAGCAAAAAATAGTGGTGCGATCAGGCATCCTTGTCAGATGGTCCTTGCCAGGCTCTAAAGGGCTTAGAGATACAACCATTTACATTCACCACTGCACAAGCATTAGAAAATAATGTGTGTGCCATTTCGATGAAACCACTCCCAAAACCCATCACATCCATAACCCTTAGAATGAACTCACATCTTATCCTATCATAAGCTTTCTCAAAATCCATGTTTATCAACATGAAGTTTGCACCTAAAGACAAGGCATGATCCATTGAGAATGTCAAGTTTAGAATGGTGTCATGAATTTTCCTCCCTTGGATAAAGCTATCTTGCATCAGTGGATAATCCTACCAAGAAGAATCTTGATTCTATTTGCTAGGTGTTTGGGAAATATATTGTAAATCACATTGAGCATGGCAATTGGTCTACATTGGCCACCTATTTAAAGTTTTGGGGGTCATTTTGATCAAACCCCTATTTAGATGTTTCAGGAAGACCCCTCTCACTCTTATCCAGGTGAAGAGGGAAGATACATCCTTTTCACACCATTCCTAAGTGGTGTGCAACACCTCCACTGGTGTTCCATCAATCTGTGTAGTGACTTACCCCTCTTCATCCTTTGGATTACAAATTTAACCTCATTGGGATAAAATGGTATTTCCAATAGGAATTCCTCTTCCTTAGCTATCAGCTAGGGTTTAGCTTACAAGAAGGCCTTTAGAGTTTCTTCATATCTGCTACATTTTTCCATTACGCTACCAACAATATCTAATAACAACTTGGTAAAAGCATTCAATATCCCCTCATCACCCTTAAGAACATTGCCCTACTCATCTTGTATCATTAATATTAGTTTCCTCTACTTCTTGGCTTTGAGGGCATCCAATAAGAATTTGTTGGGAGCATCCACTAGCAAAAAACCACTTATTCTTGAGCTGAACCCTTGCAACTTCTACTCTAATCTTCTCAAACTGCAAGCTAACTCTTCCACATCCGTCAGGAGTCTCTGCCTAACTATATCATTTTGGTCCACCATCAATAGATTTAACATAGTACTTCTAAAGTGGTTAGTCTACTGCTCCCTTGAGTTCCTATGCCTTGCATCCTATCTACCTTTCCACTTACCCACCTACACAATAGCTTTAATTGCTACGTCCCACTTCTCTGGCATCTCACTACACCTCTCACTTGTAGCCTTCTAGGTGTCACCTAAGTACTTCACAAAGGCTGGGTCATCCAAGAATGAAACATTAAACTTGAAGGGGGGCATTGCCAGTACAACCAATTAGGGGACACTTTAGGCATAACAAGATATGTATGTGATTGGAAGAGTGCACATCTGTGAGAGTGTGGTACCAAGAGTCACATGAAGCCCACCAGCCTCATCCTGACACACAAATTCTGCCTAAGCGAGTAGCCCTCCAGTTCTCTCCCATCTACTAGTTGTGCCAGGTAAAGGGGGAGGGGTTCCTCATGGAGGCCAATGATGTCACATCCACCATGACTTGGGCACCTTCCAAGCTTCTCCACTTGTCCTATCCAACTCTAGTAGATTACCATGGCCATGCAACCTATCGTTTGGGTCCAAATTCATGTTCCAATCCCCTAAAAACATGACATTGCCATTATCCACCTTGGTGGCCAAGATCTCCCACAGGGAAGCTCTATCCTTTGATGCATTAGGGGCATACACTTCCACTACTAGCATTTCAAACCTCGATGTTCCGATCCTTGTGGACACACAACTACCATCCCCTTGGGCCCACTCCAACTTTTCCTCAAATCGGTCATGGATAAGTAACATAACTCCCCTTCCCCCCTGAGTCCGGCAATCCAAGAAAAGCCAATAATTGTAGTTATTGAGCTTCAACCACCCCCAATTTGGTTTCCTGAAGTGCCACAATATGTGGTTTTTATGTTTTGATTAATGCATGGCAAATCTATTTTTGCCTTTGTGAACCCAGCCCTCTTACATTCCATGAGATTGCATTGATTTTAAGCATGCTACTAGACATCAAACCTTCCACCATTTCATCCTTATCCCCAAGTTTTGCATAGAAGTTGTGATTGATTAGAGGCTTTCTCACCAACTTCTTTATTGATAACTTCTTGCTACCTTTGATCAAGCTTGATCTCACAGTGCCTCCTTGTGATCTTGTAGTTTTCCTTGGCAGTTTATTCTCCTTCTCCTCCATCTTGCGACTTAGGGGTACAAGCTTCCTTGACACAACAGTTCTCCTTTCCTGCACTTGAGCCTTAGTGGGCTCTGCTTGCACCTTATTTTTTCCTTTCTCATCCTTCTAACCACCCTTTCCTATGAGCTCCTATTTCATTGCTAGAGGGGGAGCCAAGGCCGCGTTGTGATCTAGGGTGCTTCCCCTTTGGTTGTTCTCTTGGGACAAACTTTAGCATAATGTCCATATTGCTTGCATGCAAAGCAAGCATCCAAGTATGGGGAAAACTACCCTCTCATCATGTGACTATGGATAATTGGTATCACTAACTTTCATATGAAAAGGTAAAGGATAGCCAACTATCTTACCATCCTACATATGAAATCGCTCAAGTACTTTGTGTATGTACTTCTTCTGGGACAAGTAGAGATGACTATCACAAGGCCACGCATGAGTTATGCTATTGGACTTGTGAGTGAGTTTATGTAGGTAACTAAGAAGCCTCATTTGGATGTAGTTAGACGTATATTGAGGTATCTGAAGTTCACCTTATATTATGGACTTTTTTATGAGGTAGGTAAGGATGTATGTGTGTTTGGATACATACATGAAAATTGGGATGATAGTACGTCACTTAGAAGATTTTCCTATGGATTCATGTTTTCTCTTGTTGGTACTATAAAGTTATTTGGAGTAGCAAAAAGCAACCAACTGTTGCTTTATCGAAAAGGCTAAGTATAAGGTGTTGATATGGTAGCATGGAAGGTGATATGGCTATAAAATTCATTGGGTGATTTGGATGTATAGGGATATGGTCTAGTTATCATTATTCACTGTGATAACATGAGAAGTATATAGTTGGCTAGGAACCCTATGTTCCATACTAGCATAAAACACATTGAAGTGCACTACCATTTTGTGAGAGAGAAGGTACTTGTAGAAGAGATGGACCTAGTGTATAATGCACATAGGATCAAGTAGCTAATATTTTCACAAAGTCATTCGGCACATAGAAACTTCAAGATTTTTCAAGGTTTACTTGGAGTTGCTAAGATGTAGTTGAGTTTGAGGAGGAGTGTTGAGATGGCAAGCTCAACATGTGCGGACATTGATGATGGACCCCTTGGTTAGATGGTTTGCACATGCACACTTAGCACATTGGTGGCCATTATGATCCAGAGCTTATATTATCTAATTCTTTTTAAAATAATAAAAATTTATATAAATTTATATTTTAGTTTGAATTAATATCTATAGGCTCTAGTATTTGATTTTAGCCATTGTGGGATATTCTCATGTAAATAGTTTATTTCGAGTATGTATTTTCTAGCCATGGAAGACTATAAATAAACATATTCATTTGCATGATCCATAGACCTTCTCATCTTTCAAATGTGCCTCTACAATATATCATGTTTTTAAAAGTAAATTTAACAAAAGAAATTAGGTTAAGAAACCAATAAATACTATGAAAAGTCTATTGAACTACTAATAGAATTCGTGTCCTTGGAATTGATATTGGAAGAAATATGGGTTAGCACTACTGCAAGAGCGATTCTTTATGTATAGATAGGATCAAGGGACATATTGAAGTAGTAAAATGCAAGGCTAAATGATTGTCAATTAATAAATTAGTAACTGGATTCATGAAAGGATTATATTTCTTATTACAAAAAGTGTATGCAAGTGAACTACAATGATGTCTCATGTAAATAATTACGAGATTGATGAACTTCCCAATCTTCTTGATAGTTATCTAGCCCTAGACACATACAACAAACCTCCTACTTACTATACACAAATATTAACACAAATATATGACTAAATAATGCACCTATCCATGAGAATCCCTTGTGGAGAAAGTTGTGATATTATATAAACTTCCTCTTTGGCAACCAATTAGATGAAACCGCTTGAGTTTAATGGGGCAAAGGAATGAAGGTGGAGATAACAAAACTTACATTGAAGAGATGGAAGATTACTTCTTTGTTTCTGGAACTAGTCCTCCAAATCAAGTAATGATTGTATAGTTTAGGCTTACAAAAGAAGCACGTCTTTGGTGTAAAACAATGGAGCTATGACAAGGCTTTCTCTAAGTCTACTATGATATGGAGCCAAATCAAAGCAAAAATCCAAATTCGATACTTTGTCTCTTGCCTATCAGACTCTCAAAATGAATGAGGTCTTCAATGTTAAGTAGCAAGGGTTGAGTCTTAAAGGATATCATTCCTATTTTATTACACCATAAAAATACACATGAGAATAGGTTTTTAAATCCCTGTGAAGTGCCAAGACAGAGTGGATTAGTGCAAAATTTAGACGGGAATATTAAGCCGACGGACGTGAAACCTGAAGATCTGACAATTTTAGAGACCAAGGAAGTCAGAAATGCAAAATTCAGCCGTTGTAGTGGTTGCAGATTTTTAGTAATTTTTTCGATAGCTAGACAGAAAAGAGACATCTTCCCGACCGTTTGGGATGTTGAGCTGGTCAGGTAGGATTTTTCGGATCCAAAATTGGATCTGAAAAATTGGACGGGAGATGAAGCTGGATAGTGCCAAGGATAAAAATGGCCAAAGTTAAAAACGACTTTGGGCATGGCCCTTTGGGGGGGTCAATTAACCCCCTAACTTTTTTAAAAAAATGTGATTTGGGGGGGAGGGACTGTTTTGAAACGATGGCTGCAAAAAAATGATGCCCCCCCATATTGCACTGATTTTTGGAGGGGCCATGGTAGCTTGAAAAGAAGGCATCAATCAGAGCTTGGTAGTCCTCTTCCTGATTTCTTTGCTTCCTGTTGCTGCCTTCCAATCAAGAAATGGCTACCTGATGAGGAAGATGAAAATCTAGTCTTTCTCTCTCCTCTCTTCATTTTTTGATCTGAGGCTACTTTGGGCTCTGTTTTTTACCTCTAAGTGCTATATAGGTTGTTTCATCTTTTTCTGTAATTTTGCACAAGTTATTCAAAAATTGCAAAATAGGTCAATGCTTACACTATCTAGTGTAGAGATGTTGTATATAGGTTATCCAGTATTGGTAACGTATGATGATAGACTACTAGAAACAAGTAGTTTTAGATAACAGGCTATTTGACACAGGTTGCTAATGAGAAATTTCACAAATTTGGAGTTTGTTATTGGATGTTATTGGATGTACAAAGTGTTACTAGAATCAAGACTCTAATGCATATGCTATAGCAATTCTTGAGCTACATATATTATCATACTATCCATGCATATTTTCTCTAAATGATCAAGAATATTGTTCCTTGATGTATCGTAATGGTTTCAAGGAGATTAATCTTTTGATGTACTTTTGAATAGTTGGATGCTATTATGCTACTATATTTGTGAGGAAGTATTGATGATGTATTACCATGCTTTAACTATATACAATGATTTTCATAGCATTTAGGTAGTGACATATGCATTTGGATAGTGATTTTCATAGTGTCTGGTAGTTATATATATGCATTTGATGTTGTATTACCATGTTTTAACTATATACATCAATGTTCATAGTGTTTGGATAGTGATATATGCATTATTGTTATGAGTAATTGTTCCTTTTCTATCTTCTTTTAGTTTTGGTTATACTAAGTAAGTGTTGTAGAAAGTCTACCAGTTTTATCGTGCAATTTTTTTATTTTCTAGTTGCTTTCACTTGATAGTTAGTTGTTGTTTTGCACAAATGGCTTCATCATCTGCAATGGACAAGGAACTGTATAACATCAAGAAATTTGATGGTACTAACTTCAGCTTGTGAAAGAAGCAAATCCAACATGTCCTTACTCAAAAGAAGCTATTAAGGCCCAAAAGAGATGTATATGCAAACCAGCAAACGTGTCTTAAGATGATTGGCCAAAGCTTAATGCATTGGCTAAATCCACTCTATTAGGTTGCACTTAGTAGAATCTGTATATTTCACAATTCTAAATGAGACTATTACACATTATCATGTGGTTGCATGTTCCATATATGAAAACTCTAAAGAATTCTGTAGAGGCATGCACAAGCTCAACCGCCAAGACCCACAAACCGCTTATTGTTTCAAGCATTCCAATCCGAGCACTAATGGCTACTTCTCACATAGTTGATGCACTATCCATCTCTACGAATATAGTGAGCTTATCTCCATGCCCGATCAAGTTGCCTCCTCTTCCGAGCCCTCCCATAGCTCCACGATCCAAGTGCAAGCTTCAAGCAAGCTCCATCCTCAAGCTCCATTGCCGTGCAAGAGAAGAGAAGAGAAGAGAAAAAGAGAGGAGAAGAAGGAGAGCTTCTCCACCACGGGCCCTCACCCTCACACACTCCCTTCCTCACACTCTCACACTCCCTCTCTCAAGCACAAGCTCAAGCAAGCAAGCAAGAAGAAGAAGAAGAAGAAGAAGAAGAATGTCAAGAATCACGTGGTGGGGGGACTTTCTCAAGATGCCATGCCGAACACACACAGAATGCACAAGGAGAAGCTCACTCAAGAGACAAGAAGAGAGATGGAGGCCAAAACGTTTTCTTGCTGGTTTCTTCTTCTTCTTTCACACACTTTACAATGTACAAAAAGTATAGATAAGATATAACATAAAGGAAAGTGACCTACTAAATCAAACAATGTATAACTGACTACACTAGTCGACTGGCGCTATAACTATGCCAAATGTAAATAGGTGTAACAACCTGAATATAGTAAGTAATGAGTCAGTGGCCATGTGAGAGTCATAATGACCACTGACGTGCTAAGTGTAGATGTGTGGACCCATCTAACCAGGCGGTCCATCATTAATGTATACATGTGTTGAGCTTGTCATCTCAACACTCCCCCTCAAGAACACAGGGTTCCTAGCCAACTGTATACCACTCATGTTGTCACAATAAATGACAACTGGACCTTCCACCTGCACATCTAAATCAACCAATAACTTTTGCAGTCATACTACCTCACATGCTGCAATAGCAGCACCTCTATACTCAACCTCTGTACTCGACAAAGCAACTGTAGATTGCTTTTTGCTGCTCCAAGTAACTGCTGTACTACCAAGAGAGAACATGTATCCACTGGTAGATCTTCTATCAGACATACTACCAGCCCAATCTGCATCTGTGTATCCAAACACTTGTACATCTGTACCTGCCTCATAGAAAAGTCCATAATGTAATGTGGACTTCACATATCTCAATATGCATATGACTGCATCCAAATGTGGCTTTCTAGGTACTTGCATAAACTGACTCACAAGGCCAACAACGTAGCTCAAGTCTGGCCTTGTAATGGTCATGTAGATCAAACTCCCCACTATTCTCCTGAACATAGTAGGTCTTCTATCTCATCCCCAACATCAGCACTCAACTTTACATTTTGCTCCAACGGGACTGAAAGTGGTTTGCATGCTGTCATACCATACTTGGACAACATATCCAAGCCATACTGTCTTTGGGATAGTCATATACCATTATCACATCTGATCACCTCAATGCCAAGGAAGTACCTTAGCTCACCTAAATCCTTCATCTCAAACTTCTTCTTCAAAAAGTCATTGACTCCAGCAATGCCACTATCACTATCACCTATAATAATCAAGTCATCCACATAGATGACTATGATGACCAAACCTGCATCTCCCTTTCTCACATAAAGCGAGTGATCAGCATCAGAGCGCCTTCTTGAACCTACACACATACATGGGATGCTCTAAATCTTCATAACCTGATGGCTGATCCATATACACTTCTTCCTACAAATCACCATGCAAGAAGACATTCTTCACATCCATTTGTTGCAACCTCCAACCTTTGGCTACTGCCAAAGCAATCACACATCTGACAGTTGCCATTCTAGCAACTGGACTGAAGGTTTCTTCATAATCTATGCATATGTCTAGGCATAGCCTTTTGCAACCAGCCTAGCTTTGCACCTACTAATAGAACCATCTACATTATGCTTAATCTTATAAACCCACTTACATCCAATAGCTTTCTTTCCCTTCGGCAATGATACTAGATCCCAAGTCTTATTGGCCTCTAATGCAGCCATCTCCTCATCCATTGCTACATCCCAATGAGCATGACCAATAGCCTCCTCAAAACATGTGGGCTCAACATCCTCAATCACTTTCACCATGTAAGCATAATGGTGAGCTACATAACCTTCAAAACCAAATCTGTTAACAGGGTATCTCACCCTACTAAACCTGCGTACCACTGGATCACTCAATGGAGTCTTTGCATTGACGTGTGCTCTCTGCACACCTGGAGTCCTCACTGAACGAATGCCAAGCTCATCATCCAAGCTCTCTAAGCCACTGGAGTCTCCATCAAGAACTGTATCAATGCCATCTGACACTTTATTCTTTCCTTTGTCTTTACCTGTAGTGCTACTAGATGCACCTGAAGATGTAGAGCTACTCCTTAGTCTCCCAGACCAAGGACTACCAGATGATGTCTCTGGTCCACTAAGAGTCCGTGATTCTTGCTTTTCAGCTTGCACATGAGTGTCATGATCATCATCATCATCCAATGCATCACCACTAGATGTATACCAACTGCTCATTTCATCAAAGATGACATCCCTGCTCACTCTGAACTTACATGTGACAGGGTTATAACAACGATACCCATTCTGCTCTAAAGAGTATCCAATAAAAACACATTTTTCTGCCTTTGGATCAAGCTTATTCCGTAGCTCATCTGGCACATGAACGTATGCAATACAGCCAAATACCTTCAAGTGCGATACATCAGGCTTCTTGCCAGTAAAGCATTCTTCAGGAGTCATACCATGAATTGCAGCTGTGGGAGTTATGTTCATAATATAAACAGTAGTATGAACAGCCTCTAACCAAAAATGCTTAGGCATATTCTTTTCAGCCATCAAGGCACGTGCAACTTCTGCAATATGCATGTTTTTCCTTTCTGCAACCCCATTTTGTTATGGGGTATACCTGCATGTGAATTGTCTCTTTAGCCCATGAGACCTCAGAAAATCACTGAACTCATTCGAGAGGTACTCTCCCCCTCCATCTGACCTCAAGCACTTTACTTTCAAGCGTGTTTCTCTTTCAACTGCAGCCTTGAAAGTTCTAAAGTTATTTGTAATAGATGGCACATGTAATACATCTGAAAGACTCTTTGTCTTACCATCATGCAAGGACAAGGGAACTTTTCCAATGTGTAAAATTGGGTGGCATGAATCATCACACGTTTGCACATAACCTATATTTTGCAAATCCTGCATCTCTCCAAACCATTCTACATGGCTGGTCATATGATTGGATGCACTTGAATCAACATACCAAACATCATCATGTGTTCCCTTTCCTGTAGCAGCATTCAGCATATGCTACATAACAAACAGATGTTCATTTTTTTCTTCATTCTGTCGTGAAGACGATGCATAGTTTTCTTGCTGCAACTTACCACTGTGAATATCATCTTTCTTAGCATAACATTGGGCTGCAATATGACATGTTTTGCCACAGTGGTGACACACAATACCAGAATTGTTAGAACCTCTGTTCTACCATCCACCTCTTCCTCTAAAGCTCCCCCTGCCTCTAAAGTTACCACGACCTCCTGAAACCTGCATATCACCAAATTGCTGATTCAATCTGTTTTGCTGGTTGTCACTACCATGTCCTATACCACGGCCTCTTGAAGAGGATCTACCACGTCCCCTTCCTGAACTCGAGTAAAATGCTTGGACCTATTCACCATTTCTTTCAGATGAATCACCTTACATATTGATCTCTCCAATAATCATGAGAGAGATCAGCTCATCAAAATCTGGAAATGGCTTTCGTACATATACTGAAGTAACAAATGATTTCCATACTTTCTCATTGTTAAGGCCACTCAGAGTGGATGAAACCAAATCATCATCATCTGGCATTGCATCAATCGCTGCTAAAGCATCTGCAATGCTCCTCACCTTCAACACATACTCATTGACAGACATTTTCCCTTTCTTCAAGGCATTCAACTCTTGCTTGAGTTGAATCTTTCGTGCCTTTGTGTTTACTGAAAACATACTCTCAAAAATCGTCCAAGATGCATGTGAAGTTTCTGCATTCCTGATATGTCCCAGTATAGTATTATCAATTACTGCAGATAGCCAGTACATCACCTTTTTGTCTTTTGCATTCCACTCTTTCCATGCTTTTAACTCATTTGCAGTCGGAGGGATACCCAGCTCTAGCTCTTTTTCTTCACTTGAGACAAACTCATAAAGGCCCTTTCCAATGAGGAAGTTTGTCACACGAAACTTCCATGAAGGGTAGTTGTTCTTGTCAAGCTTCTCAATAATGGGATTTCCACTATTCTCTGCCATTATCATAAACAAGGATATAGCACAGCAAGCTAGTCTTCTGCAATCTTCCACAACACGTGCACAGTAATAGACCAAGCAACCTTTTCACTGATTGCTCAACAGTACATGTAATCTGCAACCTGTTTACAGATAAACCTTATGTTTGCTTCCTGGAAACACCTCAAAAATTACAAATTCACAATCTGTGACATGTGTACCAACTTTCGATCAATATAGCCGAAATCACAGTATACCCTGAAACTGTTGTCCGCAACCTTGCGGCTCTAAAACGGGGCCTGAAACGGCCTCAGATGCCCAAAATAACTGCGGCAATGCCGTAAAAGACTTATTTGCAGAATATACAGTGCTCTGCTCGCACACCAAATCTCACAGCAATCTGAGATTTTTTTGCTCGACCCTGCTTCCGGTGCCTCCACAGGCACTATCCAAGAGAGAGAGTGGAAGGATGGGAGAGCTTCTTACCCGTGGCTTGCTTGCTTGAACATTGCTTCTTCTCCTTCACTTCAACCTTCGAAATCAGCCTCTCTCAGTGGCGCGGCTTTGATATCATGTCAAGAATCGCGTGGTGGGGGGACTTGCTCAAGATGATGTGCCGAACACACAAAGAATGCACAAGGAGAAGCTCACTCAAGAGACAAGAAGAGAGATAGAGGCCAAAACGTTTTCTTGCTGGTTTCTTTTTCTTCTTTCACACACTTTACAATGTACACAAAGTATAGATAAGATACAACATAAAGAAAAGTGGCCTACTAAGTCAAACAATGCATGACTGACTACACTAGTCGACTGGCGCTATAACTATGCCAAATGTAAATAGGTGTAACAACCTGAATATAATAAGTAATGCGTCAGTGGCCATGTGAGAGTCATAATGACCACCGACGTGCTAAGAGTAGACGTGTGGACCCATCTAACCAGGCGGTCCATCATTAATGTATGCATGTGTTGAGCTTGTCATCTCAACAAAGAAGAGAGCTACTTTTGGCCACACACAAGCATGAGCTTCTCATTCACTTTTTAACTTTATATACAAAACCCTAAATCCCTTTTGGGCGGTCATCCCCTTATCCCATTTTTTACATGGCCGACCGTGCTAGGCCCTTTTTCCCATTGTCCTCTTATCTTCCTAGCTTCTTTCCTACCGCCCATCTACCTTTACAATTTGCATGGGTGAGAGCCCGGTGCTTCTTAAAGTAAATCATAATGCGCCTTGCACTCTTTTACAAAAGTATTGACTTGCACTTTTTCTTGTGCTCTTGTCTCCTTGATTTAGGACTTTTCCATACTTTTTGTGTTTCCATATTCTTATTGGCACGCTTTTGTCTTCCGTTTCACTTTTGCCTTGGCCTTTGTCTTCTACTTTAAGATTTTCTACCTTGTTCGTCTAAGGGTTAACATTATTCCCCTCCTAAATGAGTGCCAATCCTATGGCACTCGCCATCGTAGGTAGCAGGCTTTGGCATGTACCAAAGACGTGTGTGGTAGGGACATATGTGGTTTGCCGTGGAGGAGTTTTGGTGGTGGTGCGGATGAAGGTCATTGGGGGCACGTTGTTGGCCTGGTTGGCTGGGGGTAGGGTTGTTGGATTTGGTGATAGGGCTGTTCTTTGTTGAAAATTACACTAATGGTTGGCGTAAGTGTTGGTGTTCTATGGATTCTGTGTGTGACGATTCTTTGGTGGGCTTGCATGATGATAAAGGATAAAAATTCAGAGTTGTGTGTTGATGAAGGGTCGACGACGCTTTCATTGGAGTCTTCAATGCCTACAATTGAAAACCTCTCATATGTGGTCTCTCCTTGGGGGTTGTGCTAGTCTTCTTATCATGCACAAGACGTAGTTTGATTAGTTTGGGAGATAAGTCGACAAGCTAAGAGTATTGTCCTGCACTTGAGGACCCAAACTGTGTATACATTGTGGTGCAGATATTATGTGAATGCACGTGCATACTTAGATATTATGTAGTTAGAAGACTATTGGTCTGGTTTCTCATAGCAATGTGTGGATGAAGCAGGGGGTCTGCGACCATGTGACTTGGACCTGGACTTCTGAGAGTCCCTACCCTTATGATCATTACCATGCCTGCCATTTCTGCCACCTCTAACGATCAATGCATGTGAAGAGCGGGAAACATCATTGTTTCTCTTGTTGATTTCCTCAATCAATAAAGCACTCTCAACATCTTTGATTTTCAACCCATCAAGCTTGTTCGTGCATATGGTAGTACAGAAGACATCCCATGATTCAGGCAAGGTACCAAGCAGAAACAACGGGTGCAAGTTGTCTTTGAACTCAATACCCTGTGGCAACAGACTTTTCATGATAGCATGAAACTGACTGAAATGAGATGAAAGGGAGGTCCCCTCCTTCATGCGAAGGTCCATTAACTGCTTCAACCAATACACCTATGACGCAAGACTATGTTGCACATAGAGCTCCTGAATCTTCTCCCATAAATCCCATGCACTCTGATTCTCATCTTCAACAACATTATGATGGACCTCTTCTAAGAGTTACAAAATAATGGTAGACCTTCATAGCTCATTAACTTCCATCCAAACATCATCATCCATATCCTCAGGTCTGACACCCTTGAAACACAAGGGTTTAATCTGCAACTTCTGCACCAAAACCTGCCATATTTGGGACTTCCAATACCCATAGTTGGTACCATCCAACTTGGCAATGTTAAAGAGAGTTGTGTCTTTCAAATGACTGGCCATATTGTCCCAAATCATAGCAAAAAAGTAAAATTGCAGGTTGTTGTAATTAGCATAAAATGCACTAAAACCACTGCTAAAACTGGCTGAAAGGGTGGATTTAGCACCTTTCCACCAAATAATACCAAGATAATATCAAATAGTAAGCATGACCCTCATAGAAGTCCTCAAATTTGCAGATTTTAGCTTGCTGTAATAAACGACAGCAGTATGCAAAACTATCCCAAAAATGAAGCAATCACTTATACATATGTCACCGCAACTACCAGGTAACAAGATACATCCAACAGTGAGTTTCCAGGGGCAAGAAGGTACCAAGAACTGTCAAACAAATAACCTGTCATGCAAGAGACATCTCATAGGTCCAGAAGTCATGCATGTAATGGGTCTCAAGGTAAGAGAAGAGACCAAGCACAAGCATAACTGATAGAGCAAGAAGCTCAATACATAACCATCCAAGATGCATATAAAACTAACAAACCTATGACAAAGATAGGTGCCTACCCCAATAGGTGTATCAAATTAGCCCACTACAGACAAACTGTAGACATAAAGCTCTCAAGAGAGCAAATGCATGTAACTATCCCATAAGCTCAAGCTCATTTGTAAATAAGACTCTGTGTACATCCGAATATACCAAGAGGCTCCCACTAGAAGTGAAGTCAGTTGCAAAGAGAGCAAGCAACACTCTAATACATCAAATACATACCATCAGACATGCCAAATCCCAATAGGGTACATCCAGAGCATAAATCCCAAGCTATCTCAGACCCGTAAAGCATAAGCCTGAAAGCATTCAAAGAGCATGTAACTGACAACCAAATATAATGCCTAGTAGATCAAAATGCTCAAATACATCTGAAGATGAAGCTCTAAGTAACTGTCAAGCATGGGCAAACCAAGTGGCATCCATATCTGACCAAAGCATAAATGTAAGAGGCCTAAATGTCAAGCAATGACAATAGGCATAGACGGGCCCAAAGCATGCCAACTAAAGCCAAATGCCAGTGAAGAAGAACCAAGTCAGAGCTTAATACAAGCTCAAAAGCATTCCAAAACCAAAGACAAGCTCGATGTCGTACCCCAAAGGTCAATACTCCATTGCATATCCCAAAGGCATAGCCCAAAACCAATAGGCATAACCAACCATGAGATAATAGGCTTTAGCCCACTGTGGTACAGCAGTGATTTACTATTCAAAACTAAGTATTTTCAGCAAGAAAATTAGTCCAAAATGATGGCATAACATGTGCCTTTCATCCCCCAAACAATCGGGCATCAATAGGTACCAAACTGATTAAGTAGAAGTGCCCAAACAAGCATAACATTAGATGCCAATGTTACTTCTGCATAACATGACCGTGGGACTACTGTAAATAGTCCTGGGAATGTATAGGTCAGACCCAAAACTAATGACAATGATCAAGAGGCTTCTACCAAAGTTAGGGACCATTGCGAAGTGCATTGGCAAGCCCGAAGAAGCATGGCATAGCCATCAATGAGTAGGTGAGCTGTTGTAGTGTGATGTCCAGAACAGCCAAAAAAATGACGCAAATTTGGTGATCCCTTCTTTTTCTCCTGTGCATCCACATGGCCTCAATGGTAGTGGTTGGAGGCTCCGGGGGGTGCCCAGGGAGGCCCACAACAAGCCTCAAGTGCCCAAATGCAAGAGGGAGCAAGATCCAAGCTCCAAGGGTTTGAGCTATGGCTGCCCTATTTGACTGCAACCTAAGAACTGAAGAAAAACACTAAAATAACACTTCAATACCTCTATAGCAATGCCCTGAGGGTGCCTCAATAGGCTGAGAAGGTGCTCGGGAAGCCGGGGAGTGATGGGAGCTTGGGAAGGTTGGCTATGGCTACTAGGGAGGAGACCCAATGCTATAGGTATTCGAATGGAAGCTAAGAATGCCACAAACCAAGCTCGGGAAGTTGAGAAGCCTCGCTCTGATACCAGTTGAAAGGTGAGAAGGATCAAATCTTTCCTGGAAGTGAGCTATGGCAGAGAGCAAGAGCAAGAAGAGAGAGAGACACAAATGGGAACTCCAACAACCACAATGTGTGGCCAAGCTGTTGAGATATTAGCAATCACACCAAATGTAGCCTCTTTGTATGAGGCAATTTGGGATAAAGACATGTAGGCTGCAGGAATCCCATATGCACAGAAAGGGAAAAGTGTACCCATCCAACAACTATAAAGCATTGTACTTGACTACCACTCTTCATATGAATGAATACATGATGATGCTTTTCTTTATCAGTTAGTGTCAGTCTTGTACTTGTCAATCTAATATACAAGATTGTGTTTATGAGTCCAAGCTTCAATCTTGGAACCTGATTCACTTGTGTAACAGTCAAGTCTAGTGTCTCTGTCATCATGAGTTCATTCTTCTTCTTCCATCCACCATAGCTCACTGCCATGTCCTAGATCCCACACATTTCCACATGGTATCAAAGCCCAATCGGGCATGGCATTGCTTCTCCAACCTCTCTTGGTTCCTCTCAACCTCTATCCAGCTCACATCTAGCTCAGTGTGAGTGTATAACTCCAATTTCTCGCTTGAACCCCATAGCCACTGTTTGGCAGCCATAGCGAGACAGGGCATACAACACTTGGAGCTTCTATAACTTACTCTACAAGTCAAATCAGCTCATGATTCCTTCTGTGGACATCCTTCTCTACTTAAGACACTCCTCCCTGGCATCTCAGAGTGCAATATTGGCCACTATATGATTTAGCATTGATGAAATTTTTTGCGCTACTCAGAATCGCGCTGATGCTGATTGTACTACTAGCATACTGCATGCATGCCACAATCTTGCCTAGGATCATAGGGCTTTGGAAGCGCATTAACCAAGCTTCATTACCATATAAAATTTTTTGGAAATGGTTGAGGATACAATGCACACAGACTGAAAAACTAGGGCTTTCCAAAAACCCTAGAGTTGGCAACCATAGCCAACTTCTCAAAAGCTTCATTTTTCTTCATTTTCTCACTCTTCTTGGTACATTGAAGCTGCTACCACTCTGGTCTAAGCTCCCAACTCAGTTTCCAGCAAGGATTCAAGTAAAATTTATCCATTAGTAGGGAGGGACTCAAGTTGAAGGACAAGACAAGCATCAAGAGTCAAGTCAAACTCAAGCAACAAACATCAAATTTCAAACTAGTATCTTTTGATACTACATTGCCATTGCTTGTGTCTTTTGACACATAATGAGATCAACCCATTATTAGTTGTGGGTACTAATTTCAAGTCATGTCAATGACAAGCAAGAAGATTTCTATGTGGATACACTTCATGAAGAGTAGCATGACTCATGTTGCTTATCAACACTATATGGAAGACTTGTTTGTCTTACTTGCAGAGAATGATGGAGTTATGAGCATTCAAGTGCTATCATTATTTGAAGAAATGCCTCCTATCTTGAAGATAGTACAAGATTTTGAAGTCATTTTCGATGTCTCAAAGACAATGATACCTTTGCTTGAGGGGGACATGGACATAAAGACTGATGCAATTGTTGCAAGCAAAGTCAATGAAGAAGTAGATCAAGAGGACCAAAAGAACAAGAATAAGAAGAAGAAGCAGAAAAATCATGAAGTGGCAAACAAAGTGAAGTACAAGTATAGGAAGCTAGACAAGAAGAACTGCAATGAATTGAAGATCCATACCAAAAGAAATGGTGAAAACTGCAAGGGCCTACAGGTGCTTGATCCAATTTTTTACTGACCTCTTTAGCCTTATAATGTCTAGCCCAAATGTCTTTATCATAAGCTTGTAAATTCCTCATGTAGCCTTGTACTATAGCCTCTATAAGGCCCCTGTTACAGCCTCTGGATGACCATCATGTTTGTGGTACCCACACTTAACCTTTTCTACGACAGCCTCTGGTGTTTTGCCACGTTTTTGGTGTACCTACACTTTCCAGGTGTTGCTTTTACTAAAGCCTCTACACACTTTGTACTTTCTGGTTGTGATTGAGGAGGGGTGTTGAGATATTAGCCATCGCACCTAATGTAGCCTCTTTGTATGAGGTAGTTTTGATGAAAACATGCAGGCTACAGGAATCCCATATGCACAGAAAGGGAAAATTGTACCCATCCAACAACTATAAAGTATTGTACTTGACTACCACTCTTCATATAAATGAATACATGATGATGCTTTTCTTTATCAGTTAGTGTCAGTCTTGTACTTGTCAATCTAATACACAAGATTGTGTTTATGAGTCCAAGCTTCAATCTTGGAACCTAATTCACTAGTGTAATAGTCAAGTCCAGTGTCTTTATCATCATGAGTTCATTTTTCTTCTTCCATCCACCATAGCTCACTGCCATGTCCTAGATCCTGCACATTTCCACACGAGCCTTCCTTTATTCAATCTGCCACCAAAAGAATAAAGAATAAGTGACTATGGCGGGTGCCTGCCACCTGCAATGTGCAGTGGTGGGTACTGTTAGTGTAGTAATACATGGGCGGCTAGGCGAAGGCGCCTTTACCCCACCAACAATATTGAGATAATAAAATGTGATGATGGTGTATGGTTGTCCCAAAGGTAGTATGGCTTGGACATGTTAAGTATGGTAGGATAGTGTGTAAGTCTCTTTCATTGCCATTGGAGCAAAATGTGAAGTTAGGTGCTGATGTTGGGGATGAGATAGAAGACCCTACTAGGTTCAAGAGAATAGTAGGGGGTCTAATTTACATAGCTATCACAAGGTTGGACTTAAGTTATGATGTTGGCCTTGTCATCAATTTATGTAGATGCCTAGGAAAGTAGGGGGTCTAATTTACATAGCTATCACAAGGCTAGACTTAAGTTATGATGTTGGCCTTGTCATCAATTTATGCAAATGCCTGGAAAACCTCCTTTGGATGCAATTAGATGTATATTAAGGTTTGCAAAGTCCACTTTGCATTATGGACTTTTTTATGAGGCATGTAAGGATATACAAGTATTTGGATACACAAATGCAAATTGAGCTCATAGCATATCTGGTAAAAATCTACCAACTAACTTATTTTTTCCCTTAGTAGTGCAGTAGTTACATAGAGTAGAAAAAAGCAACCTATAGTTTCTTATTGAGTACAGAGGCTAAGTAGAAAGGTGCTTCTATTGCAACATGTGAGGTGGTATGGCTACAAAAGTTATTGGGTGATTTGTATGTGCAAGGAGATGGTCTAGTTGTCATTCACTGTGACAACATGAGCAACATATAGTTAGCTAGGAACTTAATGTTCCATGCTATGACAAAACACATTGAGATGCATTACCACTTTATGAGCGGGATGGTACTTGAAGGTGAGATCGACCTGGTATATGTCAACACACAGGATCAGATAGCTAACATTTTCACAAAAGCATTGTGTGTAGAGAAGCTTCGACAATTTTGAAGCTTACTTGGAGTTGTAGAGATATAGTTGAGCTTGAGGGAGAGGGTTGATATGGCAAGCTCAACATGTGTGGACATTGATGATGGACCACCTAGTTAGATTGATTGGCATGTCTACACTTAGCACATCAATGGTTTTTATAATCTTTACATATCCACTGACTTATCTCTTATTATATTTGGTTTATTACACCTATGTATAGGTGGCATATATGGATTAGCATGTCTACACTTAGCACACTAATAGTTATTATAACTTTTACATAGCCACTGACTTATCATTTATTATATTTGGTTTGTTGTACCTATCTATAGTTGGCATAGTTATAGTGCTAGGCAATTAGTATAGTCAGTTGTTATGCCATGTTTGACTTAGTAAGCCACCTTTCTTTATGTTATATCTTATCTATACTTTTGTGCATTGTATTGTGTACGAAAGAAGAAGAAGAAACTAACAAGAAAATGTTTTGGCCTCCATCTCTCTTCTTGTGTTCTTATGAGTGAGCTTCCTCTTATGTGTATAGTCTGTGTTTAACACAACAACTCCAAGCAAGTCTCCTCACAATCGATTCATGATATCATAAAGGTAATATATCTTAGATATATTAACAAAATATATTATGGCTAATTGTAAGACACTCTCGGTGCCATTGGATCAAAATGTTAAGCTAAGTGTTGGTGTGGGTGAGATATTGAAGGACCAATGATATACAAGAAGATGGTAGGAGGTTTGATATTAACCACTATCATCGGGCCAAATTGTAACTACATAGTTGGCTTCAAGAGTCAATTTATACAGGTGCCCTATAAGCCTTCTTTGGATAATGTGAGACATACTTTGTTGTACCTTAAGGCCACATTGAATTATAGTGTATTTTATAAGAGTGACTCAGTGATGTAGTTATTTAGTTATACTAGTCCAAATTGATGAGTAGATAGTGTGTCTGGTAGGAAGCCCACCAATGGCTATGTATTCTCCTTTGGGAGTGGTACTATGACTTGGAACAATAAGAAAAAGCCCACTATTGCATTATCGAGTAGAGAAGTAAAGTACAAGGGTGATGATATGGCAACATGTAAGGTAACTTGGATGTGAAAGCTACTTGGGATACACATTATGAAAGGTAGACCCCGACTAGAAGCACATAAGCGAAAGCAAGAGTGGAGTAAAAGCTATGGTGAATGTAGTAAAAGAGCAAGAGAAAAAAGACACCGTATATGGAAACTCCAACTATCATAATATATGACTAGCATTCCCTTATTCAATAGTCATTGAGAGAATAAAGAATAAAGTGATAGTGATGGGCATTTGCCACTTGGAGTGTACAAATATGCAAGTACAGTGTATATGAGTAAATGTAAGTGGCTAAGCATAGGTGCTCTTATCCCCAACAATCTCCCACTTAAAGGAGAATGTGCCTTATTGTGGAGTAAAAGAAAAAAAAAAGAGAAAGTACAACATGTACATAGAGTACAATGGGAAGATATCATCTCATCATACACCCATCAACCTCTTAAGAAAGGCAAAATATTCTATTCAGAGACTTTTAGTGAGTGGATCTATAGGATTCTGGTTAGTCAGGAGATCTTGATAAAGCTAAACAAACTTGTCCTCTACCATCTCTCTGATAAAGTGATAGCACAACTCAATGTGCTTAGTCTTCACATGGAAGACTGGATTACGGGCCAACTGAATGGCACTCATAGAATTCAAATATAGTGTAGGAGTAATAGTGATACCAAGGTTTGCCACACCAGATGGCCTACTAATAACCATAGCATCTCCTTGCAAGCCTCTGTGGCTGCAATAACTCTCTTTGATAGTAGATAAGGCCATGCATTTTTACACCATAGACATCCAAGTAATAGCACCTCCAACAAAAGTGAAGACATATCCAATCTTGGACTTCCTACTATCTACATGTTATGAATAGTTAAAGTCTGTGTAATCCACAATTATAGTATCTTGGCCCCCATAGCAAATGCATATATCTATAGTGTCTTTCACATACCTCGTGATACCTTTCATAGTATCCCAATGTCTCATGCCACGTATAGCCATATAACGTGCCATAACTCCCACTACAAATGATATGTCAATATGAGTGGCTATCATGGTGTATATCAAACTATCCATAGGATATGCATATGGACCCTTGGCAATCTCATCCCTCTCATCATCTGGTTATGAATGATCAGCCTAACTAATTTTCACATGAGAAGGTAAATGATAGCCAATAGGCTTACCATCTTGTATATGAAATCACTAAGCACTCTATGAATGTATCAATCTTGTATATCAAATCTCTCAAGTACTCTGTGAATGTACTCCTTCTAGGACAACTAGAGAAGTCTCTTAGAGTGATAATATGCATACCAAGTATGTGTGAGGCATGTCCCATGTCCTTCATCTTAAAGCTCTTCTTGAGCTGAATCTTTAAAGCATCTAGATCAGCATGAGCACTCCCAGCTATAAGCATAGCATCAATATAAAGTACCAAGATAACAAGGCTACCATCATGTGGCTTCTTTGTGTATAAACATAGATCCACATCACTACAAAAAATACCCCTATGAATGGATAAAAGCATCAAACTTATGGTGCCACTCCTCCCTAGGTGTCTACTTAAGCCCATAAAGACTCTTCTTCAATTTTCCCACTAGGTGTTCTTGCCTTTCTTTGCAAAGCCCTTAGGTTGCTATATATAAATCTCATCATGTAGGTCTCCATGTAAGAAATTCATTTTAATATCCATCTAGTCAAGCACAAAATCCAACTGAATAACCAAGGCCAAAGCAAAGTATAGGGTAGTCATCTTGACTACAAAAGAAAAGACTTTATTGAAATCAACACCGTACTCCTACTTAAAGCCCTTGCCAACGAACCTAGCCTTGCATGGCAATGCACATTTCCCATCAAGCAAGAAAACTAAGTCCTATGTACGATTCTTCTATAGTGAATCAACCTCAAACTGCATAGCCCTCTCCCAAAAATAATAATCACCTCTATGCATACTCCTACTTAAAGCCCCTGCCAATGAACCCAGCCTTGCATGGCAGTGCACATTTCCCATTAAGCAAGAAAACTAAGTCCTATGTAAAGCACTTCTACAATGAATCAACCTTAGACTGCATAGCCCTCTCCCAAAAATAATAATCGCCTCTATGCATAACCTTCTCATAGGTAAGTGGCTCAGCAGAGTTTGTCACCATGATATAATCCAACGAGAGCTCATAGCAATCAAGAGGATATGAAGCTCTAGCAAAGCACCTCAAAGGAGGCTATGGGGCCTGACTAGCATGTTCTCTCTATCTAGTAGCATGATCCTACACAATGGGTAGATCGTGGGCCATTACATCATCCACTATTGTAATAGGCTATCCCATTAGGACTGGCTATATGGTAACATGAGACTCCTCCTG
This sequence comes from Lygodium microphyllum, assembly GCF_053477565.2. Taxonomy (NCBI): domain Eukaryota; kingdom Viridiplantae; phylum Streptophyta; class Polypodiopsida; order Schizaeales; family Lygodiaceae; genus Lygodium; species Lygodium microphyllum. The sequence goes on from NC_141157.1 coordinate 109,095,255, forward strand.
AAAGACTACCCTATGTACCTCAACTACTTGCTGGGGCTACTTATGCATCTTCTCCTCATGGAAAATCATGTCATGGTTATGGATAATCTTCCAAGCTTGAGATCCCAAAGGCAATAGCCCATCTCACTTGCATTCCCATGTCTTTGGAAATATGTTAGAAAGCCTCACATACAAACACTTGAAAATAAGCATAGGTTTCTCATACCATACCTCCTCTATAATCTGATAACCAAGAGTAGTACATGGGGATCTATTAATGAGATGAATAGCAATGGTGAGTGTGTTAATCTAAAAATACTACAATAAGCCTATCTGACTAAGCACTCTTTCTTGAATAATCATGTTCATGCACTCTGCGATATCATTATGGGGTGGGGTATATGGGGCATTCAACTTATGCTTAATATCCCATTCATCACAAAATTGCTCAAATGCCTTAAAGGCATATTCAACCTCATTGTTAGACCTTAGGTATTTCAACCTATCGGTTCTCAACAAGAGCAATAAAGAATTGAAAGGTAGCCAGAACATTTGATTTTTCTTCATGGGATAAGCCTAGACCTTATGCAAATAATCATCAATAAATGTAATAAATTAATTCGTACCACCCAATACATATCAAAATGCACAAAAGCTAGAGGCTTACCCATGTGTGTAAAACTAGAATTCTTATGCAAGTTACAAGTCTGCCTAGACAATGAATACATGAATCATAATGCATGCAATCAAGACTCAAGTAGAAGATATTGCAAATAAGTGAGTACTTTGATTCACTTCAAAGACATGTGCCTAAGGCAACAATGCCATAAAGATACATGTGATAAGTCAGTCATAGCCAATACATGCTTAACAGACCTAGATAGAAACAAAGGATAGAGGTTGCCTACCTTAGCATCTCGAACAAAAACAAGATGACCGCATGTAATCTTCCATGTAGAATCTCCAAAAGTGGCATGACAACATGCATCATCCAACTATCCCACAAAGAGCAGGCTTTTGGTCAAAGCCATTATATGATGTATATTATGCAAAACAAAAGAGTTGTTGAAGCAAACTACAGCCTAACATTCCTAATCCCAATGATATCCAATGCAGTATCATTTTCCAATCTCACAGAACCTATAATACTACGATAGGTATGAAATCAATATTGATGCAGGGGTGACATAGAAAGAAGCACCCAAATCGAGTATTCAATACTAAGAGTAAGTAGATGAAGCATCAATCAATTGAGTAGCACTAAGAGATGAAGTAGCTAAGATATAGTCATCATTAAACTCAATCTCTCACTACATTTATCTATTCAATCTTCATGCTGGACTTACTAGGAATAATGCTATAATCATCTGACTTTGCATTATCCAAGGCTTTTTCCTTGCTTCTCTCATTGCACCTATCATTGTGTATTTTATGGCACTCTTGCCAAATATGATCCTACTACCCACAATAGTGACATATCAAAGAGGACTTATGTCAATGGGACTTACTACAAGATTACCCATGAGACTAATACTTGTCCTTATTAGGCTCAGAGTCTCTATCATGGTTATTATTGCCATTACCACCATTTTTTCCTCTAATAGCCAATGCATGAGGAGTGCAGGCTGAATGTTCTTCCTATTGACCTCTTTGATCAGTAGAGCACTCTTTACATCATTGAATTTAAAACCACCCTCAGGGAAATGAGCACTCATAGCAATATGAAAGGTGTCCCATGGCCTAGGCAGTGTAACAAGCAAAAATAAAAACTTGATGTCATATTTAAACTAAATGCCTTGCAATACAAGTTGGTTGAAAATTGAATGAAACTCATTCAAATGAGTAGACATAGTACAAGTTTTTTCAACTAGTATAATTGAGATGTAGGACTTTGTTTGTCATAAAGATCACAAATCTTTCTTGGAGCCCCAAGAGGAACACCAAGGAAAAGGGGTTTCTACTGCAAGAAAATATATCTTGTAACATCAACAAGCACTTGTTTCATTCTTTAGAGAACCACAACAAGGAAAAAGAACACCATAATCAAAAATCTTTATGCAGCTTCATAGAAACAATCTCCCACGGCTTTATCTTCAACAAAATTGATCATTCTCTTCATATTCTTCATAGAATTCATTAACCAACAAAGAGAACACAAAAGAAACACCACTTTGAGTGGAAATAAGATCACATAGTATTCATCTTCATTGTCTTCATAGTTTTCTCTCTCAATCTCTCATAGATAGATACATTTTTTTTATAGAATTTGCTATCTCTTACTCATTCTTTCTCTCTCAATCAATAGTACATCAAAACCTCACTACAATACTCAATAATCACTCACAATAATCCTTCTTAGGTCGTGGATACACCTCCCAAAAGGTGTGTCATATGCAAAGAGGTACCAGAGACATCATAGTGTCCTATGAGATCTGGTTTCTGTCACTATTCTTCTGTAACCTTCTTTAAATCTTCATCGGCTACTTCTTCACTTCAATTAGCTTGAATAGAGCTTCCATTCATCCTGTTCTAAGACAATAACGCTTCCCAAAACATCCATACATCCAGCATAACACTCAACAAAAACAAACAGCACAGACCATAGAACAATAGGACAAAAGAAGAACAGAACTACAGAAGCTACAGAACCTTACACAGAAGATCAACAATGACCATAAAAACCACAAAAACCAAACCAAAACCAATTCAATCTTTCATAAACATTTTATAACAACCTCAACCATCTCTCAAAATATCCATTCAACCATCTGAACTACCAAAACAGAAACAAAACAGAAGAAAATCAGACCTTACAGAACCAAATAGAGAGGATCATGGAACCCTTTAAAATAGCATATCCTCATCAAAAACCAACATAAATCCTTCAAACATACTCAAACCATTCCAAACACTTCAAAACATCTTCAAATTCAAACAATCAATCACCAAAAACAACCATTTAGCAAAAAAACAATAAAAAACAAATCATTTCCACACTCAACATATATCCCCACACTTACAAAGGAAGTGTCCTCACGACCTTAGAAAGAAAATGAGAATAAAAGCTCTAATATCTACTAAAAAGAATCTTCAATCTATCACAAGTAACCAGATACTATCACTTCCCCAACATATCAACTTCATAGAACCTGTATCTAAAACACATATGAAAGGAAAACCAAGAAGACCAAGAACCATTCCAACATCATAAAACCAAAATAACTCAAAATTATTAAAGGATATAAAAGTTCAACATCCAAGTCTTTAACTGCAACCATGTTATAACTAACATCATCAATCTACACAACTTCATCTTCATTAGCTCCACACGATTTTTTTTTTTAACATCACCCAACACAAGAAATACCCATATAAAAATATAGTTTGAATGGCATGGATCCCCAAAAATTGGAGAGCAAAAATAAGTTTCCATTAAGAAAAAGATGATACAATCATGAAAAGATCCACTACTAAGTAGGATGAACGTATCTCTTCTTAAACTGCATACTAAGCTTGAGGCGCTCCTCCAGAGCTTTACTCTCATCAACAAAATGCTGAGGCACATTCTGGAGGAACTATAAACAACACATCCTTTCCAGTAAGATAATGAACCTAGTAGGGAAGACCTATGCAAAGTAGTATAGTACATCCATTTGAGCAATAGTCACATCCACATTTGGATTGATGGTTAATGGGGGGATACTCTTTCGAGTAATCAAATTTGACCACTGATGCATGAAAGAATGATACCAAAAAAAATGAGCTACAAGACGAACAGCCGTATCCTTAGTAATAACATGCACTTAGGCAAAATGAAGGTAAGAGTTTGAACATGTTGTAGACATATCCCAAGTCCCTGGAATAAGAGGCCAGTTAAATACCGATCCTGTCATAGAATCATGCAGCATCCATTGTCTTCGACAGAGAATGTCATGATCATAGCCAGGAGTATCCAGCACTGACTGGGAAGGAAGGTTAATATAATCAGAGGGAGAGGGTAATGGAATAAGAGGAGAACGTTGTAAAGGAGGATAAGACAAATCATAAAACGAGGGTAAATGAAGGGATAAAGAAGATGCAAGAGACAAAGAATTCAACAAAAAGGTTCGAAGGGAAGCCACTAAGAAAATAGAAGGAATAGAAGAGTAGTAAGTGGATAAAGAAGATGGAAAAGACAAAGAATTCAACAAAAAGGTTTGAAGGGAAGCCACTAAGAAAAAGGTTCGAAGGGAAGCCACTAAGAAAATAGAAGGAATAGAAGGAGCAGTAAGTGGATGCTTAGAAGGGGTAGGAGATAATGTGGGATCGACAATAAAAGGACAAATGGTAAACACATGAATATGAGGAGATCTAGAAAGGGTAAAAGATAAAAGTGGAATGGTATCAGGACTGGAGGAAAGAAGGGAAACATAAAAAGGGAAACGATACACAATAAGAGAATAAGAAAGGAGATCAACAGGATCCAACAGATAAATAAAACAACGAAAATTAAGATCCTAGAAAAAGGACTCAGTAAATAACGGATGGTCAGCAATAAAGCTCAACAACTAAGTTTGTAATTGTTGGATATCGGATTTATGAAATACACTCCTGAGACGACGAGGTTCCAAAGCATCAACCTCCAAAGGTGGATGCCAAGCATGTCCTTTACACCAAGATGTATGCTCATGATAAGTCTTCAAACTTTCTGCTACTAGAGCAGAAGCTCAATTGAATGCATATACATGACAGATTGCAAGATCACGTCCCCCACATAAACATTTAAGTTCTCATTAGAGATCGACAAATGGCATGTAAGATACATGAAAGATAACAATTGGACCTCATGGGAAACTAGCTCATCCACAAATCTATCAAATACAACTCTCAGTAAGTTTGCAGATCACAGATTTGACCACCCATCCTCAAGAGGTTCCAAATCCACATTGCTCAAAGAAATATACAAGGCAAACCTCTATTGATTATATTTGATCCAAAAGGATGGAGGAGGAGACACCAATTTAGTATAACGGATAAAATCTTGTTGCATACAATCCATACATTGCTGAAGGCTGTCCACTTTAGCATGAAACCCATCACATAGTTTAGCTTTATGTTGCAACTAATCAAGCTCCTCTTTAGAAGACAAAACAGAAGATACAGGAACTGGAGGAGGAATAGAAAAAACAACCACCTTGTGGTGAAGTTCTTCAATAAGTTTCTTTTGGGACTCTACATTTTCCTCAAAGTGCTACAACTGACCCTCACTAGTACCAAGTTTACTAGCCAAAGTGACCATTTCCTCAAGGCCAAAATTTTTCTCAATCATCAAATATGCATTCTCCTCGCCCAATTTAGCGACCTTAGATTCCAACTCTTTTATGGTTGCCTTCTGTGAATCCATTAAGATTGTGGCAACAATCATTTATTTACGGATATCACTAAGTGTAGCCCTTTCTAAAGACAGATCCTCTAGTGCCTTACTCAATTGACTGGTGAGGGAATCCACCTTGTCTTGCATGGAAATGTAAACACTTCTATACAATGTCTGAAAGAAGTGAGGGAGGTTTCCAAAGTAGCCTGGACACATGAAACCATCTGGGGAAGCATGGGTCCAGATGATATGGTTTGTAAAGATGAAGGGATCTACGAATCTAGATCTCCTTCCCTTTATGCTACAAATAAATTGGTACATGAGAGGAATGAAGAAAGAGCACTACCAAAAACACTAAGAGCAAATGCTTGTACAGGGGAATCTAGTACAAGAGGACTGGAAGGACCGTTCATACGAAGGCATTTCTGTCAAAAAAAAACAACAGGGGACTCTTCATCTTCTGAATTAGCTTGCATGGATGGAGGAGAAGGGATTGAAGGTGGAGCTTGCATCAGCAAAGGAGCAGGATCAGGCACTGGTACACCACCAAGAGGTGTAAAAGTGATAATGCACTGTAAGAAAGTACCATATGAGACATTACTAAGTTGACCCTTCCATACTCGCTGAAAATGTTGATCCATTTTGGATAGTAGAAAGCCTGCCCAACTGAACTTAGCACCCTCTAGAATCTTCACCGAAGCTATGAATAGTTCCTTGGATAGATACTTAGATGCAAATTTTCCCATCCTAGAGGAACTGACATAGCTGCTTCCATACGGGGGAAGAGATATGGGCAACAAATACCCTTGAACTATTAATAAGCTAGTTGAGAAGCAAGGGGGTAGAAGTTTCCTTCTTCAAGAGCATGACAATCTCTTCAATAGGAAGTAATTGGTTACCGCTGGGCACAAATGAAGTAGAAATGAGCAAGCACAATGTTTCATTGATATTAGTTGTAGATAAACAGAAGGTGTGGTTATAAACCAAACTAGACTGGTTTTTATAAGAAGCTAAGAAGGAGTAACAAAGCTTCTCATCCACATGCAACAATGTGAGGGCAACAAATGGGCAGAGGCTTGCACGTTGGATGCAATCTGCCTCTAAAAGGAGGGAATAATCATGGATTGGGGGAACATGCTGTACCATGATGATCGGAGGGGTAGAACAAGGTGCCATTCAAACTATATCAAAAACCCCCACACACACAAAACTAGGAATAAAAAGAGAAAACTTGCAAAACCCACAAACAAAACCACTACTGAGACCATCGACAGGAGAAAGATTTATCACAAGATTGACTGGACTAGGCCAGACCATCCCAAGCAAACCACAGCCTACGAAAAAATCAACATGACCTATGCACACATGCGACGGAAAGCTTCACGATATGCATAACAATCAAGCACGCTGATCCCCATAGACAAGCACACAACAAAAAACAAAAGTGTCATGCATATCGTGACCCAGACACAGACTCAAAAAGTCATAACTAGACCAAAAACTTGGATCAAATATATAAAGAACACCGATCATACCAAGGTCAGACTAATTCCAAATCCCACATAATGTTCAACATCCTACAGTGCGATGAAGTGGGTGGGTGAAACTAACGACTCATTTTTTTATATGAGCAATTAAGCACAGTTCATTGTTAATTTAATCTGTTAATGCATGGTGAGTTGGAAACGTAGCCCAACCCCTTGCAGACTGGACACGACTTAACTTGACTGGGTCTCTACTAATCCAGTCCATTTTTATAATTATATGTGTAGCACTTGAGTGCATGTATGCGTAACTTCGAGGGTTTCATCTTAATTACAATTTAAATGTGTCTGTAATGTGTATGCGTATGCACTTGTGAATGGTTTTTAATTTACAAAAATTAAGTGGGTTATAGTGCAAAGGTGTGTATGCAACAACGAGGTTCCTGTTACAATTAACATTTGGTTTATTTTATTTACAATTTTATGATGTGCCTTCTATTAATTTGGTGTGTGCAACGATTAGTCGATTTTTATTACAATTAAATGTGTGTTATGGTGCAACGTGAGAGAGGGAGAAAGAGAAAAAGCCTGGTGATGTGTGGGTCTGTTTGCAAAGTCTGATACCAAGTCCTCAAAGATGGAATGCACAATCCATGAAAATCCACAAAAAACTAAATAGAAGGTCGACTAACGATAATCGTCCTGCCACACAGAAAAAACGAAAACCAACTAATACCTTGACCAAACAAAAAAAATGATACGCATGACCAAAATAAATTAAAATGGATATGAAGGAGAAAAAGTTGATCAATCGAGGGGGAGTTTGTTTTTTTTTCTTTTTCTCGTGTCAATGAGGTGGAATGTGGAGTGTGATAAAAAGATATATAAGCAACATTTTGGTTTGTTGTGGTTTGGATTTTGCTTTGTGTGTTTTTATTTGTTTGGTTTTGTGTTTTTTTCTTTTTTCATACCATGACAATATAGTATGGATATGTTTTTTTTAAATTACATTAAATTGAAAGAATTTGGGAAATTATGATGGAATGGTTGTTTGTTTTTTGTTGCTTTATTTTTGCTTTTTTTTCCAAAAAAAAACCAAGAAACGGATTTTTCCCAACACAAGGCTGAAAACCATTTTATTCATATTTTTGGAAAATTTTCAATCATGTTTTTCAATTTTCAAAGGTTTTTAAATTATAAATACATTTTTATAAGATTTTTTCATGAAAGAATTATGTCCCAAAAAATATGTTGATATTTTTCGTTCCAAAAATTTATCCAAAATGTGAGAGAATATGAATATGGTTTTCTTGAAAAAAAAATTGAAATTTTTTCTGCTTTTTATGTATTTTTCTAGATTTTTAATGAATTTCCATCATTTTATGAATGATTTCGGCCAATTTTATTTTTTTCAAAAAGTATTTAATGGAATTTTTCATGATGAAAATTTTTCAAAATGTAGGAAAAGGTTTTCAATCATTTAAAAAATAAAAAATGAGAATTTTAAATATTTTTAATGGATTTAATGATTTTCAAGGGATTTTCGGGATTAAAAAAGGAATACACAGGTACGCGTGTGTGAATAGCAGCGACCTCGCATGCCCACAAACGAGTCCGACATGCATCCTGTCCCGTGAACACCTGCGAAGACCACAGACACACCGACCACACACAGTTGCGTGTGAACAACCACTACAAAAACCCAAAAGCACGTCCACGTGCACGAACACGCACAAATCCACACGAACACACACGAATCCACGCAAACACGCACGTGCGGTGGGAATTGGGATGCGAGTTGAGGGAGGCTGCATGAAAAAGGGGTTTGGTGAGGGAAAGCGGGGTGATGAGCGGGCGGGTAGTAGGTGTAGGAAAGGGAGGGGAAGTGGGGGTGAGAGGAGTAGGAGGGGCGAGCGAGTAGGGTTAGGAAAGAGGGGGGGGAAGGGTTTTTGGGCGGGCAGGTAGGGGGGGTGGGAAGGGTAGGAAAAGGGGGGGAAGGGGGCGACAGGGACGAGCTAGCGGTGGCGATGGCAGCTTGACGGCGGCGGCAACTAGCGTCGCAACAAGCTAGCGGCCTGGCGGTGACATGGGGACGATGCAGCGGCCTAGCAGTGGCGTGGTAACGACGCAGCAGCCTAGGCAGGAGACGTGAGCAACATCGGAATGAGGGAGTGGAGGAGGAGGAGGGAGAGGAGGGTGACGAAGGAGGGAGAGAGAGGCATGGCAGGGAGAGGTGAAGGGTGGGAGAGAGAGGGAGTGGCAAGGCTGCGAGGAGGAGAAGGGTGGGAGAGATGGAGGTGGGTGGAGGGCAAATGAGGGAGGGAGGTGGGGAGGAGGGAGAAGGAGGAGAAGAAGAGGAAGAAGGGGAAGGAGGAGGAGGAGGGCGGCAGCAACACCAGGCGGAGGAGGGTGTCAATGACAAGGAGGAAGAGAGAGAAGAAGGAGAGGGAGAGGGAAGAAGAAGAAGGAAAGAGAGAGGGAGACCAGAAGCAGGGAGAGAGGGGAGAGAGAAGGTAGTTGGGGGTCAGGGTTGGGGGAGGGGGGGTCGCGGGAAAAGGGGACGTGATTTGGTTTTTTTTTCGTTTTTTTTTAATTGAAAGGTTTTTTTAATTAAATGAAGAAAATCAAGTGAAAAAAAACCATGAAAAGGGTGGCTCACCTTCGTTCCGCACACGTGAGGCAAGGGTAAAAAAATTTGCGTCAGCGGGATCAAACGGGGCCAAGACGGCGGCACAGGAGTTGCAGACGCAACGGGGGCGTCTCGAGGCGCGTAAAAGTGAAAACACATGCGTTCATGCTAGAGGCGAGGCACACGGCAACACGACGAGACAGAGAAAATTTAATAACACGCAAATCATAAATCAGAACAAAATTTTGTAAAGAGGAAAAATGGGCGAGCGACGAGGGGAAGATGACAGAAAAATGCAACAGTGTGCCTGACAAATTTATCATGTCAAAACACAGTTCCGATCGAGATACAAGGCATTCACATGGGAAAACCTAAAAAAGGACTTGAAAATTAATACGAGAATAACCAAGTACCAAAACAAAGGACAATAAAAAGGAAAAATGTCCAAGGGAAGGGAATTCACGAGGTTGTTTTGGGGGAATGAGGAGGGGTTCACATGCAAAAAACACAAAAAATACGCCTGAAAACACAATAAAAAATTAATAACTAAAAATCCAGTGGAAAAAATAGGGCAGAGGAAAAAGGAAAAATGTGGGGAAAGGTTGGCTGGAAACAACTGGAAAATTTAACTGGAATTTTGGTGAAAATAAGGCATGTTCACATGGAAAAATATAAAAATTACACACGAAAATGTCCCAAAAACCCGCAAAAATGAATAACTGAGGAACCGTGCATCACAATGATGGGTGGTAAAAAGGAAAAATGTCGAGGAAAGGTGTAGGGTTCGGCGGTCATGTCATACTGTTGTTCCGAAGCAAAAAGGATGCGTTCACATGGAAACACGTCTAATGGATGAAAAATAGTTCAAAAATGAATAACTCAAGAACCGGCTGGCAAAATAGGGGTTGATAAAAAGGAAAAATGGTCAGTTAAAAGGAACAAATAGAGGTGTAAGGTTGGATTTGGGTGCCGGTGAACGTAGGGTGTGTTCACATGAAAAAAAATCAAAACAAGGGATAAAGGGAAATAGAGAAGGAACGGCCCAAGGAGTGGGGTGAAAGTGAAAGGGTGGGTGCGGGAGGGACCCCATCAATGTAAAAGCAAGTCATGGCATATATGCATGATCAAATTGAGGCATATGCAGGGGGTATGCATCATAGACACATAGGGACACGTCCCCACACGTAAAACCTTAATGGGAAGGGTAAACTAAATATTAAGGACCTAGGACCACACATCAAACCAATTGTTGACATCCCCACACTTAAGACCTGACCATCACTAATAAACAAAAGGTGTAGGGTTAGAAAAACTTGGCCCACGTTGGAGTGAATTAAGGTTGACTATCGATGTTGCATACTGTGTTGTAGTCCGATGCAGGAGAGACCAAGGTGTCTTTGTAGCACGTACACATCTAGTGGGGTAGGGACCATGCAGTAGCAATACCCAGGGATGCATCTTTGTTGAGGCAATCACGGGAAACCATCGATGGCGAAGAATATTGCAATCAACTCATGGTCACTTAAATGGAATGAAAGAATAGTCACTTGCCCCATTATTGACATCACTCAAGTGAATCATGATGAAAATCCAAATCTCACACACGGGTTAGGAATCCACAAGGGGGATGGTGCATAGGGAGTATGCCAGGGTGCACAGTTGATGGTGCATTAGTGCGTCCAACAACCCCATCTAGCATAGGTGCAAGCAAGAAGGCCAAGGAGCGTTGTTGTGTAGTGTACAGAAGAAAATAACGTGTCCTATGGTGATATCAAATACCAATCCCGTGTGTACATAGGGAAACGAGAACTACCTAACTCCAATTGTTGTAACATCCCTCAATAATTGATTTAGGAAACACCAGTCACCCTCAACCCTCCTCTATCTCACACGCTATTGATAGATACAGGAGGATAGCCCATTCCTAAAATCCATTGATGTTATCCTCACAGTCACTTGTGCAAAGGTTGTATGCCTTGTACGCAATTTATGGTGCAGCAGTATATCTCGCCTTGTGCTAGCATGCAGTCCGAGAAAGAAGGCCGGGGAGCCTTATAGTGAAGTGCACAGGAACAGATCATGCTTTGTGCATTGAGAGGCCCAACCCGTGTGTGCAACACTCCATTCACACATCGCACCTCTATGTTAAATGTAAAGGGCAAGGACTGCCCTCTGTCTCACACTCACTGATAGATATAGAGGGCAAACCATACTCACATCTCCATTCAGTTAGGATGAAAGCTCGCATCACTCAAGGGGTTGTCGATGAAGATCTCTTCGTCTATTATTGTCATCAGGGTGTTGAAGATGAGGCGTATCTAGGGAGAAAACCAACACGTCTGGTACTTCAGTTGGGTTGAAAAAGAGATCATCTATTAAAGGGGTCAGACGGACTGATGAAGTTGCAACGACAATGTACCAAGGGAGGTGGCTTGAAATTGTATCTGAAGAAGTTCTGTTGGTGAGTCAGCTATCCTGAACTGTGGGGTGTTATTATCTTTTCCACAGCCACCTTCCCGCCCAAGGATGTTTACCACCTTTTCTTGGAACGAGGCGGTCTGCTATGAGAAGGAATTTCTTCCTTTTCTCCCATAACAGTTTGTTTTTTCTTTTTTTGGCTTTTTTGTTTTTCTTTTTTTTCTCTCCTACTTTCGATGGTGTTTCCACCGTTTCTCGAAGAACAGGTCGGTACGACAAGGACCTAAGTCCCTTCCTCCCATGACCGATACATACATACATACATACATACATACATACATACATACATACATACATACATATATATATATATATATATATATATATATATATATATATATATATAAACCTTAAGAAAGAGAATGGTAGAAATACCATGTGTCAGAACCATCCTCACCACCACTACTAGATCAGACGAGAGGAGAATAGAGTAGGGATGGGAGGTGTCTAGGAGGAGCTAGCAGACGGATGCCACCTCGTAAAGAAGAGCATAATGGCTATCAGTAGCACAAGGAGAAGGACAGTGCAACTCCCAAAAGGGAAAGGGTGGATCGACTGTGATTGTCAAGATCCCCAAGGAGGGAAGTACTTCTTCAGGCGATAGCCATTGATCAGAAAGGGATCATCAAAGGCATCCACTGTCTGGACTAGTAATGAGCCATTCGGATTGACGGCAAGTACCTTATAAGGGCCCATCCATCATTGTTGAAGCTTGGCTAGAAACTTGCCAAATCGGAATCATAAGCAAGAACTAAGTCACCTTCCTTGAACTCCTGCTTGATGAAGTTGTCATGATAGACCTTTCTGCGAGCTTGTGTGGCTTCCATGCACCGTAGGGCCATCCTGCGGATCTCAGCAAGACACTTCAAGTGCAAGAGACATCATTGCAAGGACTCGGCATCTCCCAAGCATTCATTGATGGCCACCCGCAGAGAGGGTAGCTCGAGTTCAACAGGAAAGATAGCTTTTGTACCATACACCAACTGAAAGGGGGTTTGTCCTATAACTGCCTTCTGGGAGGTTCTATACGCCCAAAGGGCCTCTGTAAGTCGATCATCCCAATCATGGTGATGTGCGGAAATCGTCCTTGTCATAAGATCGAGTAGAGGATGCGGTTGGTGACTTCAACTTGGCCGTTGTCTCTGGGTAATAGGAGCTAGACTTGCGATGGCAGATCTTATATAGTTCTATCAATTCTTCCATGATTTTGTTAAGGAAGTGGGTACCTCTATCACTAACAAGCTCTAGGGGACTGCCAAAATGGGCGATGATATTCTTGTACAAGAAGAAGGCCACACTATTACCATTGTTCTGCTTCATAGCTTTAGCTTCACACCACTTGGTGACATAATCCACACATATCAGGATGTATCTATTGTGCTTATGTTTAGTGAGAGGATCGATTGGACCTACGACGTCAATGCCCCACTTCTCGAACGGCTTCAAGGGAAGGATAGGTTGTAGTGGCATGGCACTGGACTTGGTGGGTTTCCCCATCCGTTGACAAGCATCACATCGCTTGCAATAATCATAGGCATCCTTATGGAGGGTCGGCCACCACCAGTATCCTACTAATAGAGCCTTTCTGGCAGTTGCTTCTCCTACAAAATGGCCTCCATATGGCTCGTCATGGCAAGCCTTCAAAACAATCCCAATCTCATCTCCTACAACACATCGTCTAAGTACTTCATTTTTTCCCTTCTTGTACAGTGTGCCGCCTAACTTGTAGGGGACTGATTCTAACACAAGCTTCTTTCTTTCCCGGCTAGAGATGCCAAGAGGATACTGTTGGGTTGCCAGCAGGTTAGCGATGTCTGCATACCAGGGAGTTACAATGTTGACCAGAAACAAGGACACATCTGGGAGGTCCGGATCATACTGCTCCTCTTCTGCATTCTACAGGATACGCAATAGATGATCAGCCAGAACATGGGAGCAACCAGGTTTGGTGATTACCTCGAAGTCAAACTCATGGAATAGAAGGAGCCATCTCATCATTCTTCCCTTCACATGTGCTTTGTTCATCAAGAAGGATAGAGCCTCATGATCCACATAAAATTTGAAGTGAGTTAATAACAAGTAGTGGCGAAACTTCTCTAGGGCAAACACCATTACCAAGCATTCCAGCTCTGTCACTGTATAGTTACACTCTCTATTACTGACTTTTCAGCTTATATAGTAGATGGATGATCCAACTTTGAGAAGCCTTTCTGGCATAAGACTATGCCTAAACCTTCAATTGATACATCAGTGTGCACATGGAACTCCTTTGTCCAATCTAGAGGTTGCAGGATAGGTGCCTCAGCCAGCCAATTTAGAGTGTTGAAGGCCTAATCACAATCCTCTGTCCAAATGAACTCCGCATCCTTCCTTAGAAGCCTATGCAGGGGGCTACCTTCGTCGTAAAGTGTGCAATAAATCTTCTATAATAACCCACATGACCAAGAAATCCCCTAAGCTATTTGAGGTTGGTTGGTGCTATCAAGGCTGCAATCTTCTCGATCTTTGCAGGGTCTATTGCTATCCCTTGTGCAGAGACAATGTGGCCTAGCAGGACTCCAAAGAGACTCCAAATATGCATTTATCGGGGTTGAGGGATCCCATACTCCTGACATTGATCAAAGCATTGCTTCAAATGTCCCGAATGTTTAAGAATCAAACTATAAACACAGAAATCATCCAAGTATACCTCAATGAAGTCATGCAGATGATTTTGAAATGCGGCCATCATGACTCATCTTGCTGGAAGGTACCAAGGGCATTGCAGAGCCCAAACAGCATCACTCTCTAGGCATAGGTCCCCACTCTATTGTGAAGGTTGTCTTAGACTGATCTTCTTCTACTATCTTCACTTGGTTATAACCACTGAATCTATCCAGGAGGGAGTAAAGCTCATGGTTTGCCATTGTGTCCTATCATGATGTTTATTGATGAGCCTCCATCAATCAATGCATCTGCAATGAAGCAACCTTCAATCCACATGCCAATCTCTGGATTACCAGGATCTAGGAAGGTGTTGGCTACATCCACTTCCTTTACAAGCTCTGGAGCCTTATTGGTCTTGGTTGCTATTAAAGGAGCAATCTTAATCCATGCCTTTGAGTCAAGATACTTTTGAGCTTCTTTCGGCAGGAAGGGATCCACACGCTTCTCCAACCTACTAGGAAATGGGGCTACACCCATTTTCATCTTTCCTTTTTCTTCCAGCAATGGCAGCATTGGCACTTCTTCTATTTCTAGAGATATTTATGTATCCTCTATCTCCTGGACCTCTGGTTCTATTTCTGGAACTGTCTCTGGTACCTTCTATGGCACTATAGTGCTCTATACTGGAGGGTTTTGTTCTATACTATTCTGCCCTTCTGTTGGCAAGTTGAACTTCACAGTCTTGGCAAGAGGATTGTTCTCTTTTTGGACAAGTGGTTCCTTCTTCTTGGCACACGTAATAGCGACAACTTTCAACTCCACCAGATTAGAGGCAGGCTTCACAGTCTTGGCAGGAGGATTGTTCTCTTTTTGGACAAGTGGTTCCTTCTTCTTGGCACGCGTAATAGCGGCAACTTCCAACTCCACCAGATTAGAGGCAGGCTCATATGCCTTCTACTTGGCTATCAGTTGCATTGGCCTTAATAGGGACTGTGGACTAGGACAATCCTTTGCAATGTGGCCTTCTCCTTTACATATGCTACAGAGAGGTTTATAGTCCATTGACCTTCTAGGGTTTGGACAATTTGGCAAAATGTGCCTCTTTTCTCCGCATCTATAGCATTCAACTTATTATCTCTAGCCACCGCCAGACTGACTTCCTTTGTAGCTCTAGGATGGGAACCTCCTTGGTCCAAAATTACATCCAAACTCCTTGGGCTTTGGCCCAATATCTTGGGTTGTCATCTTCAACTCCAGCAGATTGAACCTTGCATCTTCATCTCTCTTCGGTCTATCATGCATCTCTTTTAGAGAGCAAATATCTTCCGTATGGTTCTTCCTCAAGTAGTATGAACAGAAAGCTCCTAGGATAGTAGGTTTGCAAGTACATTCAATGGGTAAATGTCCCGGTTGATGGAATTTTCCACACCATATATTGGATCTGAGGGCATCTCTTGCCACTCCTATGGGATTAGGCACACTGGCAGTGTTTATCTTGAGAGCTTGCAACTACTCTGTCAACAATCCATGAGTTCCTTCTTGATATTTACAACTGAGTTAGATAAGTATTACTTCAAACTTTCACCTCCTGCCATGTTGGTAGCAAAGTTTTGAGGCATCTTTGTTATCACTGCATAGACTGGTGGAGTTGATGCAAAGGGTCCTCTGTTCTAGTTCTGATTCAGGGCCCCTGTCTGGACTATTGGCTATGCTGTTGATTCCAACCAGTAGGATTCCACTGTTGAGGTTGATTCACCATTTGAGGGACTATTTGAGGCCATTGGGGTAGTTGTGGATTCATCATGGGGGGCACTGTCTATTGCCATTGTGGAGTTGGTGCACTGTACTGAGGCATTATAGGCATCCGTTGGTAGGGGTAGGGAGCAGATCCTAGGACTATATTTGGCAGATATGCCATTCCTGACATTGTAGGAAGTAGAACTCATTTTCCTGGGGTCATTGACAATCTTGCCTCTACTTCATCATACAATCTCGCACCTTCCACTACAGCCTGCAGATTGGCTAGTCTTCTTTCCACGAACTTGCGAACTTCTAGTTGTAGACCTCTAAGGAACACTCCTTTCTAGATGTCTTCATCCAAATGATGATTGGTCCATCTCTTCAAGATGGATTCCATTCGCGTGACATAAGCTTCTACTCTTTCTCCAGAGGACTGAACTCCTCTCACATCCTCTCTTCAAAACCTTCAAGCTTGAATTTAGTGAGGAAGGCCAACTTCAGGTCATCCCATGTGCCAAATGTTCCTGTTGCTTGTCTCTAATACCACAAAAATGCCACTTCCTTGAAAGTGACGGGGAATATTGCTAAACAATACTCAGGGATTCTGGCATTGTTAGCCACACATGTTGCCATAAACTCTGCTATATGAAAATCATGATCTTCATTGTACTTTCCCTTAAAATTTGGCAATGGGACTACATTTGTTGGTTTTTCATCAATATTTCCACTAGGAAGGGGACCTTCAGTCACCGTGGGGACTTCTGTAAAGAGTGCTTTTAGGGCGTCAAAGGAGGCTTCTGCTGCAAGCTCATTCTCGGCCTTGATTTTTTCCTTCTCTCTTCTCACGTACATATGGACTCGTTCTAGTGCTTGCCTCTTGATTGCATCATTCATTAGGGGGTTGGCTCCAACTAGTTGGTTGGTCTGTACTCAATAGAATAGAATCAAAGGGACATCAGTCTCTGTGGGACTCTCTGCCAACATTTCTTCTACTTCCTTCTTCTCTACATCTCTGAATTCAGCCTTCAAACCACTATAGAGGGGGAGATATTCTATTCTGAAGGTATCAAAACTCATTCTTCTAAATCGTTGTTCTACCATCATCATAATAATGCCAGCTTTTGATGGTTTTAACAGTGTATGTTGTGAAGAACACTCTGTCTAACAACTTCCCGTGGGTTGCTAATTGAGCAAATAGGAGGTTGTTAGTGCAGCAGGCATCCCACGTGTCCTGCTGTTGAGCATCTACTAACAAACTCCAGTTCTTTTCTTTCTTGTTTTCGTGAACCTCTGCTGACCACAACTCCTGAAGCTTCCTCACGATCTCCCACTTGATGATATCTAGAAATTCTTCAATAAATGCCAAATCCTCCATTGATACTCATTCTCTCTGTTCTACTCTTCCGTTTTGTGGGAGGAACTTTGCTACTATGATGCAAGTTTTGGCAGCTTCAGAAGATAGTGGAAACAGACCATCACAGATGGACCGCATCAAAATGACCTTCTACTTTCTCCATTGGGGGATGAATCTTTTGTAGAATGTGGCCTTGGCAAGGAAAGATTCCAATTCTTCAATAGGGACAGGAACTTTACTCTCCATTTCTTTTCTTTCTCTTCAACAATGCCACTTCTTCCATTTTTAGCCTCTCTTTGTGTTGGTTGATGGTAGTTTTCCCCGGCTGCACACCAAAAATATGGAGCCCCAAAAGGAACACTAAGGAAAAGGGGTTTCTACTACAGGAAAATATATCTTGTAATATCAAAAAGATTTTGTTTCACTCTTTAGAGAACCACAATAAGGAAAAAGAACACTATAATCAAAAAATTTCACACAGCTTCATAGAAACAATCAAAAATCTTCATGCAGCTTCATAGAAACAATCTCCCACGGCTTTATCTTCAACAAAATTGATCATTCTCTTCATATTCTTCATAGAAATCATCAACCAACAAAGAGAACACAAAAGAAACACCGATTTGAATGGAAATAAGATCACATAGTATTCATCTTCATTGTCTTCATAATTTTCTCTCTCAATCTCTCATAAATAGATACATTTTTTTCATAGAATTGGCTATCTCTTACTCTCTCTTTCTCTCTCAATCAATAGTACATCAAAACCTCAATATAATACTCAATAATCACTCACAATAATCCTTCTTAAGTCTGGATACACCTCCTAAAAGGTGTGTCAGATGCGAAGAGGTACCAAAGACATCATAGTGTCCTATGAGCTCTAACTTCTGTCACTGTTCTTCTGTAACCTTCTATGAACCTTCATCAACTACTTCTTCACTTCAATTAGCTTGAATAGAGCTTCCATTCATCATTTTCTAAGACAATAACACTTTCCAAAACATCCAACATAACACTCAACAAAAACAAATAGCACAGACCACAGAACAATAGGACAACAGAAGAAGAGAACTACAGAAGCTACAAAACCTTACAGAAGATTAATAAAGACCATAAAAACCACAAAAACCAAACCAAAACCAATTCAATCTTTCATAAACCTTTTAACAAAACCTCAACCATCTCTCAAAACATTCATTCAACCATCTCAACCACCAAAACAAAAGCAAAACGGAAAAAAATCAGACCTTATAGAACCAAACAGAGAGAATCACAAAACCCTTTAAAACAACATATCCTCGTCAAAAACCAACAAAAACCCTTCATACTCAAACCATTCCAAAAACTTCAAATTCAAACAATCAATCCCCAAGTACGACCATTCAGTAACAAAAACAACAAAAAATCAACCTAGAAAACAAAGCATTTCCACACTCAACATTTCTTCATAATGCATAAGCACCACCCTCAAAGTCAATGACATTAAAATACACCTACTTTGATAATGGCAAGATGATAGTATATATACAAGGCCCATCAATTTTTGCCCTATTCTCTACATCATAAATCTCAAGCTTTATGCCCTCTAACTTCAATAGTTTAATATGCTTCTTATATACCAAGACTTACCATATCTACATCTTCCAATATTAGAAGTTATTGCCATCAAGCTTTTCAATATTGAAAATAGCACTATCGATTGATGAACCTACCATAATGATTGAAAATCTCTGTAAATGATAAGAGTATAGTCTGTTGTGAATTTAGCAAAATAACCCCAAAATTAATGCAAAAAGGGTGGGCAAAAGGACAATAACAAATTAGAATAGAGTTGTCCACAAACTACAAGAAAAAGGGAGGCAAAAAGGCAAGAAAAAATGAGACTAGAGTTGTCCACAAACTGCAAGAAAAAGAGTACCAAAACAAATTTTCTTCTCTCAAACCAATGCTGAAAACAATAATTACATCATTGTTTTAATAAATGCCACAATATGATCAAGAACACTATGGGCAAATAATCAAAAAATACCAAGCTTCCACCACTAGGAATATCTAGCTAACAACTAGAAGCAACTAGCAGTAGTGAATAGGAATACAACCGGTACTAAAGACTATCATAAACTCAAAATGTGAGTAGACAATACACCTATAGGCATAGGCATCATGGACATAAGAGATCTCAAGCTCAAGTGTAGAGATCCATCAAATATACAACTAATTGAGCAGAGAATAATGAAGCTCAATACATAACCAAGATGCATGTATACATCATTGACAAGTGTTGGTGTTCCAAAGCATGTAAAATCAAATCGACCCACTAGCAAGTGTAACAATTCCATACAAGATCCAAAAGCTCAAAGTACCCAAGTAAATGCAAATATCTCAAAGCACCACTATCTCAATAAACTAAACTCAAGTTCATAGAAGATCTAAAGTTCTAATGCAAAGTATCCAAGTAAGTGAAAATATCTCAAAATGTATTTTCTGAGGTGTATGTGGAGTGTAAAAGAGCAATACAAGACTAGGTACATCAAGTACATAACATCTGAATATCCAAAGACATCAACTAATACATCCTTGAGCATAAAACCTAGTAAGCCTTCAAATGCATGTGAAATCCTTGAAGCAATTAAAGCATATAGCCAAAGCTCCAAGCCATTAAGGCCAACTCAAATTTGAGTGCCAAAGTAGTCCATAATCATATGTGGACTCATACATCAATGCTACACATCACCATAGACATAGCATAACCAAAACACCATGTAAGTACCAATCTCGAGAAGTTGCCAAATTTTTTGTCAAGTGCTAGAGGACCAAAGCATGAGCTACAAGTGTTGGTGTTAACCCTCGAAAGAACAAGATGAAAATTTTGGGAATTTGAAAGTAGAAGATAGTCCCCAGGCAAGAGAAAGATGAAGAACAAAGGCACACTAAGAACAATTTGAAGACACAAAGTACAAAAAAAAAAATTCTAAATGTAAGAGGTAGGCGCACAAGAATAAGCACCTTAATATTTTTGCAAATACATCACCATGTGCATTGTAAATTATTTTATAAAAGAGCATCGGTGGGCTCTCTCCCATACAAGTTTTAAATAATGAGAGGCGTGGGTTAAGGCCATGCTAATATGAAAAGAGAAGGAAAAAGAGTGGAGGAATGGGGACCAAAAAGGGGGATGGCTGCCCAACAAGGAGATAGGGTATGTATAAAAGTCAAAAAGTGAACGAAGAAGCTGATTCTTGGTGTGTGGCCAAACTTGCTCTCTTCTTGTTCTTTGTTCTTACCTCATTCTTGTGTATGAGAGAGGGAGAGAGAGACTATGTGTGTGTGTGTGTGTGTGTGTGTGTGTGTGTGTGTGTGTGTGTGTGTGTGTGTGTGTGTGTGTGTGTGTGTGTGTGTGTGTGTGTGTGTGTGTGAGGGATCATAGAGAAGCTCTTATTCTCCTCTCTTCATCTTCTCCTTCTCCTCTTCTCTTTTCTCACTTACATGGCTATGGAGCTCAAAACTTGGAGCTTGGAGATGGAACTTGCTTGAAAGTGCATCTTGGATTGTGGAGCTATTTGTGGATTTGTGGGAGGATACAACTAGATTGAACTCAAAGATAAGCTCACTACATTTGTGTGTGGGAGAGTGCACATGACTATGTGAGAGGTAGCCAATAGCTCTCGGCTTGAAACATTTGCTACAATAAGTGGTTTGTGGGTCTTGGCGATGTGCTCGTGAGAGTGATGACATTTTGGTTCCATTGCTAGGACCAATGGATTCGATCTTGAGTGATTGCACACTCCAAATCAAGTGGTGGAGTAGGAGTTTGTCTCTAAAAATGGAACTTGGTTTAGGTAGGAAACAAGGAGTTTATCTTATTCCTCTGTTTGTGTTCTATGCATTTTTATGTCTTGAAAAATCCCCCTAGGACCCAACTTGCACAAGAGACAAAGTACAAGTCGTACACACAACAAAGAGCATAAAGGAAATGTACATCAGACTCAGTTCCTAGGCATAGAGCCAAACAGGCTCACCCTCCAGCCTAGGAGCTAGCAAGGAGTCAAAGGGTGTTCAATCTCCTTTGTTTGCTAGTTTAGATGTTGAAAGATTTAAGAGCATTAATTAGATCGATGGTATGTGGTTTTACATTAGTAGGATGCATTAAGGTTTGGAAAATAAGAAGAAAATAAGGAAAAGATAAGTCTTTGTTATAACCAAGAAATAGGGGAAAAAAGAAAGAAAGGAAAATATATTTTTAATGCCTAGGAAGGAAAATAGATAGTAAGGGAAGAGAGAGAGAGACAAAAGCTAAGAAAGGGGGAAGAGAGAGCTCATTTGGACACTGAGAGATTGAGAGAGAGAGCTACATGCTAAGAGGCAGCAAAAGCAAGAATCCTTGGTATCATCGCATTCGTGTGCTCCAAGTATGCTCTAAGTCTCCCTTGAAGTTCATTGCATGAAGTCAGAACCCTAGGTCCATAAACAAGATGTGTATTAAATCATTACAATCAATTTTGTGTCATTCAACACTTTTTCTATGCCACTCAAACGGCAACCCACAGGCCTCACATGGCCAAATTCTCATTGGACTCAAACATCCGAGTAGCTTTAGCCCACTCGAGCTCGGACAGTACACTCAGACTCAAATCACTTTTTCGGCCTTGGATGACCAACCCTTAGGCCTCAAACGGCTGAATCGAACACTATGATAGTCACCCCTCATCCAATCTGAGTTGTCTGACCACTCAGATGGACACACAACCCACTCGGATGGTTGAATCTATGACTCAAATGGCCAAGTCTAGGACTGGGACAGGTTGTCCAAAACACATTTTTTTGCCATTCTGACCACTCCATGACCTACTAGGGCCAATTTCTAGCTACCCAGGAATCCACGTTGGAACTCCGAATCGCAGATGAGACCATAGAGCTAAGTGCCACTAGAACTTTAACCTAACAATCTAGGAGTGACTGAAATTACTGACCACCGCCCGCTTACCCATGGTAGAGACTCAATTTGACTACCTAGGCTAATCACCCATCATACCATCTATCAAAACCCATGATGGACCCAAAATCGACTGTTAGGAGAACATGATTCATGTGAAAGAGCTACAACTGCATGAAACTGATTGGTAAAAGTGTGGATGTGATTGATTTTATCAAAGATTGCACCTTGCATCATAGATACTTATATGTATATGAAAACTAGAAAGCCTCACATCGAGTCACACTGCTCAAGAATGTAAATATGTGTATAATTGTAGATTGATTGGATTAACAAGGAACTCACTAAAGGGGATTAAACTAAGAAACAAACCAACCAGTAGGAGTGCAACCCCGAAAACTAGACGAGTGACCCAAGACACCAGAGACAAAAATCTGGGGAAGACTGGACCATCAGACCATTGAGGGAATGAAGGACTAACCAAGATTAGAGACACATCTTTAGCTGACCTAGTCAACCTCATAGAAATATTAGTGTGTCAAGAGACAACCACCATGGTAGGTATCAGCTCAAACGAGAATGACCTCAACCTTGACCTTGACCCTAACATAGCAAGGTACCCGGATGACATTCGGTGACTCATCACATAGTATGACCAACAGACAAGGATAGCACACCATGGAAGACTTGTAGTCAATATCATAGCCGACCTTGAGGAGGAGAGGAGGCTAGGAAGGATTACACTACAATGCTTAGCAAGCTATAACTAGGAGCAATGGCTTAGAGGTCATGCTAGGAGAGAGAGCTCAACAAGGTTCACAAGATCCTAGCCATATCAGGTAGAAACATAGTGGGAGGAAATGGCGATAGGGAGAGAGCCTTAGAAGCAGAACTTATAGTGAGCGAGTTGCCCACGAAGTGATTGCTAGACAACACTAGCACCGAGCAAAGTGGAGCAGCCTTAGTAGCATCATTGCTAACTAGCCTAGGAGTCACCCCAAATACCAGGAGCCAAACAAAGATACCCATAGTTGCCAAGCAACTCGAAAAATGTCAAGCAAGCAATGACCCCTACAGGTTCATCAAGCAGTTTGAGAAGGTGTGTGAGGCTAACAACCTCATGGACCCCACACAGGCAAAAGCATTCGGTCTTTGCTTAGGAAACAAGGGATGAACTTGATTTACAAGTCTAGATAATGTTCTATGCAATAATTTCCATGATCTAAGGAATCTCTTCATCAAGAGATTCTCGGAGGCAGGATACTCCAACAACCTCATCGTTAAGCTAATGAATGTCAGCCAAAAAGACAAAGAGGATATACAAGACTATGTCACTCATGTGAGGAGTCTCTACAAGAGGATACACTAAGTGACCCAATGAGAGAGCGATCTCCACCATATTCATTAATGGGATTTGCAATGAAGAACTCTACAAGGCCTTAGCAAGCAACTATAACCGGAAAAGAGATGTGATGTGGCAAGAGTCTTTGAGGAGGCTATACGAGTGGATGGCTTACTCAGAGAGAGAAGCTCTAGAGCTACACAACAAGAGAACAACATGTTTAAACCCACCAATAGAAACTACATGGTTCACTCTAGTTAATGGGATGAAGGTTAGACCCTTCAAATTCCTAAAGGATTGGCCTTTAAAGATAGCAAAAGTTCAATTCTCTATGAACTTCATAGTCATGAGAAGGGAGTGGATTATGATATCTTGCTAGGTAGACCTTGGATGAGGAATGCCTGAGTGATAGAGGATTGGGGTAATGGCTTGACATTCTTAGGCAATAGATTAGTAGTAGTCCAAGATGGACACTTGGAAAACCTCACCAACGGACCTAGATGCCATCTCTACCATGCTAAAGGGTGACTCAAAGGACAGAAGCAATTATGGACCCCTAACCAAGTATATTCCTTCTCCTAAGGATGAGTGAGACTAGATGCATTTGTTGGCAACCATTGATCTCTCATTCTAGGATGATAAGGATGAATATAGGCTAGCTATCGACTCAGCTAGTAAACCCAACAAAGTAATAACATCCAACCTACCCACAGTGCCCCTATGCATGATGGCCAGGAGTTCCATCAGCCGACTGACACCAATCACCTATCATGTCCCAACAAACAAAATGGAACTCCGTAGAATCCTCGAGTACCTGTCAACTGAGCTAGGAAGCCCAAGTACTAACATAAAGCCCCTCAAGGATCTCATGGAGAGTAAGGAAGCCCAAATGTTGGGGGCCACGGAGGTCTTCAACTCCATTCTAGACCTAGCAAGGGGTATCCAGAGCTCCAACTGACCCGCAAGCTGTCTAAGAGTGAAACATCATTCCCGTGGTTGGCCTTTCCACCACTCGACCTTCGGCCCATGAATCGAACAGTGCCCTCTCGGGTTAATACGCGGTGCGATCATGGAGGTGATCCACCCGTGCAATATATCCTTCCTTAATTAAATCCTTTAAGAATCAAGCACAAACAAGGCATTCAGCCCTAATATCATTTTTCAAGAAAACATTCCTTTATTTCCATGGCGACTTGTCATCACATACCCTTGCTATGCATTTACCATAAATCACAAGCACTTGGAATAATCATCCAAACAACAACTAACAACCAATTGAATGTAAAAGCATGTAGGATATTGTTTGATCAACCAACAAAACCAATTTCATTCTTTCCAAAACAATCCAAGAATAGACGATATAACATTTCCATCGTATATTTGCTCTCCCCCTTGGGATCTAAGAGCAATTCTATGCGAACATGTTTCTTAGATCTTCCTTCCTTCGGCTAGGGCATATGTTAAGGGTTCAAACACTATTCATGATGTAAGTTCTATAGGTCACTTACCTTGATTGATAACCCAACTCTGGATTTGGATTGGCAAAAGTCATCGTTATCCGACAAATCTCAAGACATCCTAGTTTTAAGCCTTATGATCAATTTATTGTACTAGCTCTTAGTCAAGTCATGAGGCAACTAAATAATTATCCTCATATATCAAACATGTTATAGGCATAATGTGTAAATACTTGATAAGATAAATGCGAGATGATCTCAAGTAATTAGACTCCAATAGGCCTTGCATTGAGCTAGAATCTAGTTTTTCTTAATATTTGGGCTCTTAGGCTAAGTACTTTTGAAGTATTTAAACTTTAAAGTAGTACTTTCTATTCATGATTCCCAATGTCATATTCTTTTAGTAATTATGCTATTTGTAACCCTTGACTATACTTTAATCTAGCACTTGTATGCCCAATCTTTTAATGTCATTTTTTTGGCGACTATGCCATTCATAACGCTTGACTAACTCTTCCTTGTAATTGCTCTACTAGCAAATAAGTCATTGGTAACTAGGTGCAATTATCTTCCCTTGATATATGTACTTCACAAACTCCCTCTTTCGAGTAGGTGAGATGAAATTTATCCTTTCCCATGACCTATACTCGTGCATCGTAGTATGGGGCCTAACGTATCTCATACAAAAATCAAAGCAAGCATCTATCAATTTGAAAATACATTACTTACTACCAGAACCGCAGTTGGATTGACAGTGATGCCTTTGCCCGAAGCCTTGTTGTTTGTTGCGGGATTGTCATCCGCACGCGACATTCTTCGCTTGGAGGCCATCGTCTGCAAGTAGACTCAAGAGATTAAGAAGGTAGAATAGATTCAAGATGGGAGAGTGTAAGAGAAGATGGTTAAGTCGAGGATCGAGATAGAGGGAATTGAGCTAATTCTCTTCCTTGCAGCCTCTCGAGGTGACTCTTCTCTCTCTCTCTCTCTCTCTCTCTCTCTCTCTCTCTCAAGCTCTTCCTCACAATCCCTTGGAGGGGTATCCTTCTCTCTACCTCTCTCTCGCAACCTCTCGAGGTCTCCTTATGCTTTCTTATGCCTCTCCCATGCCTCATATTTACAGTGAATTAGAGAAGAGGGCTTGTGGTTGAGAAGTGGAGCTCTTTGTGGAGGGGCATCTTGGAAAGATCAGTGATCTGATGCTCAGATCATAAATTTGATGGTTCCATTGGCTCCGAAAGGGGGGTAAAACTCTAAGACACTTGATTAGAAAGCTCTTAGTTCACTCCTTCTTCTTTTTTGTGTTCAAAAGTGCTGTCCACTACCTGTGTACTGCAATCGCGGTGCGCGCGATTTTGCAAATCCTCTCTTTATTTTTTTCTTTTTATAAAATCTCCAAACTAACCAAAATATCACTTGTCTTTTCTTTTAAATGACATCGAGTTTTAGAAATCTCCATATCTTTTTTTTAAATAATATCTAAAATATACTAGTTTTGTCCAAAATCTAATATTTTTGGACCATCCAAACTATACACATTAACCTAGTAATTAATATAACTCATAAGTCTCGTTCACATTGTAATTTACGTGAAGGGTGACTACGGTCCTTTTCAATCTGAGAAAAATATCGAATTTATGACTCTCGATTTTTCTAAATAAAAATATTTTAAATTAAATAAAAATATTAATAATTAATATTAGTTAGTTTTTACCTTAGTTAGTCTTTAGTTAGTAATCTTACTAACTTATTAATTGACTAACTAACTTTCGAACTAACCAACTAACTTTTATTGTGTGGAGATATTACATCCTCCTCCCCTTGGAGAAATCGAGATGTCCTCATCTCGAGAGAAACCGGGGGTATCATCTTGGAACTTATGGGGTATGGACCACTATGCTTTCGATGCGCTACTCTAATCACTCACAGGCATGCAGTCTTTTGAAATAACAACCTATGGTATTTGATATATCTGAGTCTTGGTTACAATAGAAAATTTATTGTAGTTACATCAAGCTCAATTTCTCTTCAAGTTCCGTTGGGACAATTGATATAGTTATGTCCAATGTTATGGCACTCGAAGCATCGATGTTTAGGGTGCTTTGGACATTCCCTTTTGAAATGACCTAACTCCCTACAATAGAAACAACGCGGAGATTTATCACTTGCGGTCACAAGGTTCTTGGTTGTCCTTGGCAGGATTTTCTTCTTTAGACCAAAGTGTCCTAGGATTCTTTTAGCAGATTGGAGTGGTCCTTTATCTTGGAAACTACATTTCCAAATTGTCCTACCCATAGTTTGGGACCGATCTCCATGGACAATTGGCTTTGCTTGTAATACTAAAGAATACTTCCAAGCTTCGACATTCTGGTAAGACCCAATCTATATTAGTTGACAAGAAATGACTTAAGAGAAATTCATTGCACATTATAGCTATCATTCCTTGCCAGAGTATCTCTAATCATTTGCAAGTTCTAGGCTCAAAATAGATGCAACTCATATTACTCAAGTTAACTGTAGTCACAAGAGTAAGGTTTATTCCAATACAAGTTGTATGTCATGTCGATAAAATTTCTAGGATTTCTAATAATCCTAAAGTGGTGTAGTAGGTTCTAAGTCTTCGTCTTCATCTGATTCCTCTATATATCCAAAGACTGCACTTGTGTAGCTTCGTTTTCTTGGAGGCTCTATATCTTTTGGACTTAAGTCAGGGCAGTCTGCTTGGACATGTCCTAGTTCATTGCAATGGAAACATTGACGGTAGGGACATCTCCTATGGATGTGCCCTATCTCTCCACATGTATGGCATGTCTTACCCAAATCTCGGGAGTCATCTTTACTACAATTTCCCGATTTAAATTCTTGGACGATTTGATTCACTTGAAGTAATGTGTCTTGCAAGTCCGTTGGACGTATTGCTTCAAGTCGGTGGTTTATAGGAATGTTTAGGCCATGGCAAAACTTGGATACTTGCTACGCAATATCCATAGGTGGTGCGTATTTTAGTAGGGTTACAAACTTTGAGTAGTAATCTTCCAAAGTTAATTCTAGTTGCTTTAGCTTGAAGAATTCATTCGTCTTCAAAGTCTGGTAGGTTGGCGGAAGGTATCGTCCGCATACAGCATCTTTCAGCTGAACCCAAGTAATAGCGGCTTCAGAAACACCTTCATCTTTGCACCATTGCTTCCACCATAATTGTGCCTAGCCAAATAACTTAAGTTTGGCTATAATTGCTTGATTGGTAGAGGCAATTCCCGAAGCAAAGAAATAGTCATCCATAGACTCAATCCATATCTCTGCCTCTGCTGCGATGTCTATCCCTTCTCCATCAAACTCAGGTGCCTTAATTTGCTTGAGAAGGAATTTCTTCTCTTGCATGTCAACATTCATAGGTGCAGAAGGTTCCTAACAATCAAGCCATAATGCTTAGATTATTTTGTTTAGGATATGTCTACAAACTATACATTAATCAATCACGTATCATTACAAAATTTCGATCTGATACCAACTGTGAGGTGCCGCCCATTGGCTTCCCAGGCACTCTTTTAACGGTCTATCAAGAAACAAATCTAAGCATCGCTGCCCAGCACTCCCAGGGAATGTTCCGAGTTTTGTTGCCTAGGGTTTCCCGAATCTGCCTCGCAACGGAACGTCATGACCAAACCCACTAGGATCGACCTGAAATTCGGGTTCCTAGTTGTCAAGGTCTCCTATTAGCATTCTAGCATCGGGTTTTGGACATCCTACTTTATGCAGAGATACCCAATCCGAAGCAGACCCATGCCGCACTTGGTTCAAAGAGAATGGGAAACGAGAGGGATGCGTTGCTCAACCTCTCTGCCCATAGGGCATAGTCCCATTCCGGTCCCCTAAAACGGCATGAATCGGGTTCTAACCTAACAATACCTAAAGGTCGAATGACGATAAAAAACTTATGAGAAGCCTCCCAGTTCTCTAGGACCACCCTGCCGTAGGACGTACCCGTCGGGGGTTTCGCCCACCCGCTTTCCTTAATATCTTTAGTTTTCTAATTAGGTCCTACCACATTTATGTGTGACACTTAAAGTCAGCTTCATTAATTAAGCCTTTTAGGGAACAGGGTTCGTTCGCATAACTTGTAACACCGACACGAAAACAGAGCAAAGCAATCTATTGACAAACAAGTTCAAACAAGTTCCTTAACTTATCTTCAAGTTAATCTTTGTCTCCCGCCCATATAGGAGAAATTATGTTTCGCTTCTGTCCAACAGAAGTATCCCTTCTGCCCTGCAAAAGTAACTGGTCCAATTCACATGGCACCACAAACTCAATTCTTTATCTAGAATAGGATCTCCCAACATGCCCAGATGTTGGGGGCCATGGAGGTCTTCAACTCCATTCTAGACCTAGCAAGGGGTATCCAGAGCTCCAACTGACCCGCAAGCTATCTAGGAGTGAAACATCATTCCCGTGGTTGGCCTTTCCACCACTCGATCTTCGGCCCATGAATTGAGCATTGCCCTCTCGGGTTAATACGCGGTGCGATCATGGAGGTGATCCACCCGTGCAATATATCCTTCCTTAATTAAATCCTTTAAGAATCAAGCGCAAACAAGGCATTCAGCCCTAATATCATTTTCCAAGAAAACATCCCTTTATTTCCATGGCGACTTGTCATCACAGACCCTTGCCATACATTTACCATAAATCACAAGCACTTGGAATAATCATCCAAACAACAACTAACAACCAGTTGAATGTAAAAGCATGTAGGATATTGTTTGATCAACCAACAAAACCAATTGCATTCTTTCCAAAACAATCCAAGAATAGACGATATAACATTTCCATTGTATATTTGCTCTCCCCCTTGGGATCTAAGAGCAATTCTATGCGAACATCTTTCTTAGCTCTTCCTTCCTTCGGCTAGGGCATATGTTAAGGGTTCAAACACTATTCATGATGTAAGTTCTATAGGTCACTTACCTTGATTGATAACCCAACCCTGGATTTGGATTGGCAAAAGTCATCGTTATCTGACAGATCTCAAGATATCCTAGTTTTAACCCTTATGATCAATTTCTTGTACTAGCTCTTAGTCAAGTCATGAGGCAACTAAATAATTATCCTCATATATCAAACATGTTATAGGCATAACGTGTAAATACTTGATAAGATAAGTGCGAGATGATCTCAGGTAATTAGGCTCCAATAGACCTTGCATTGAGCTAGAATCTAGTTTTTCTTAATATTTGGGCTCTAAGGCTAAGTACTTTTGAAGTATTTAAACTTTAAAGTAGTACTTTCTATTCATGATTCCCAATGTCATATTCTTTTAGTAATTATGCTATTTGTAACCCTTGACTATACTTTAATCTAGCACTTGTATGCCCAATCTTTTAATGTCGTTTTTTTGGCAATTATGCCATTCATAACGCTTGACTAATTCTTCCTTGTAATTGCTCTACTATCAAATAAGTCATATGTAACTAGGTGCAATTATCTTCCCTTGATATATGTACTTCACAAACTCCCTCTTTCGAGTAGGTGAGATGAAATTTATCCTTTCCCATGACCTATACTCGTGCATCGTAGTATGGGGCCTAACGTATCTCATACAAAAATCAAAGCAAGCATCTATCAATTTGAAAATACATTACTTACTACCAGAACCGGAGTTGGATTGACAGTGATGCCTTTGCCCGAAGCCTTGTTGTTTGTTGCGGGATTGTCATCCGCACGCGACATTCTTCGCTTGGAGGCCATCGTCCGCAAGTAGACTCAAGAGATTAAGAAGGTAGAATAGATTCAAGATGGGAGAGTGTAAGAGAAGATGGTTAAGTCGAGGATCGAGATAGAGGGAATTGAGCTAATTCTCTTCCTTGCAGCCTCTCGAGGTGACTCTTCTCTCTCTCTCTCTCTCTCTCTCTCTCTCTCTCTCTCTCTCTCTCAAGCTCTTCCTCACAATCCCTTGGAGGGGTATCCTTCTCTCTACCTCTCTCTCGCAACCTCTCGAGGTCTCCTTATGCTTTCTTATGCCTCTCCCATGCCTCATATTTACAGTGAATTAGAGAAGAGGGCTTGTGGTTGAGAAGTGGAGCTCTTTGTGGAGGGGCATCTTGGAAAGATCAGTGATCTGATGCTCAGATCATAAATTTGATGGTTCCATTGGCTCCGAAAGGGGGGTAAAACTCTAAGACACTTGATTAGAAAGCTCTTAGTTCACTCCTTCTTCTTTTTTGTGTTCAAAAGTGCTGTCCACTACCTGTGTACTGCAATCGCGGTGCGCGCGATTTTGCAAATCCTCTCTTTATTTTTTTCTTTTTATAAAATCTCCAAACTAACCAAAATATCACTTGTCTTTTCTTTTAAATGACATCGAGTTTTAGAAATCTCCATATCTTTTTTTTAAATAATATCTAAAATATACTAGTTTTGCCCAAAATCTAATATTTTTGGACCATCCAAACTATACACATTAACCTAGTAATTAATATAACTCATAAGTCTCGTTCACATTGTAATTTACGTGAAGGGTGACTACGATCCTTTTCAATCCGAGAAAAATATTGGATTTATGACTCTCGATTTTTTTTAATAAAAATATTTTAAATTAAATAAAAATATTAATAATTAATATTAGTTAGTTTTTACCTTAGTTAGTCTTTAGTTAGTAATCTTACTAACTTATTAATTGACTAACTAACTTTCGAACTAACCAACTAACTTTTATTGTGCGGAGATATTACAGTTCTCTCTTTTATACAAAATATAACTTTTTTGGTTTGGATAGAAAGCATTTGATTGGTTTATACTCTACTAATGATGCTTATGGGAAAGGTTTACAATGCCTAGATGATGCATTGATGCTGATAAAGGATTTTGGGCTAATCAAGGTTAATTAGCTCAATAATTAAAGTTTTATTGCTATAATAACAATTTGGATAGCAAGCATATAAGAGTGATCTTCATACTTTGAATGCCTATTGTGCCTACATGGTATTCCATGTATGCTACATGTCTACATTGATGTCTAGCATTGATGCACGAACTTGGATACGGTTATGACATGTTTTAGCACTTGGATTTGAGATACATTTGATATATTTGGGCATTGGTTAGTTGCTTTGAGCTTCACCCTTACTCACTTATGGGTATATGCTCCCGAATATATTTGTGATGTGCTTAGGCTTCTCAGATGCTTTGATGTTTGAGCTTTACTTACTCACTTTGCATTCTGGATTTACTTTGCATTTTGGATTTTCTTCTAGTAGGACACACTTGTATTTACTTGGCAAAGCTTGATTCTTTGAGACAATGGGACTTGGTTCATGTATGTGCTCTATTGTAAGCTATTGGATACAGTTGCTTCCGCTTGTGGGCTGATTTGATTCTGTATGATTTGGACACTAGTACTACTCACCTTTGTCAATAATTTGTCATCACTAATGTATATGCTTATGAAATGTATAGTTTATTGACACTTTGAGTTCGTGGCAGTCTTTAATACTTATGGTCTATGATTAGTCACAATTAATTGCATTCTTTCTATCACGGTTGCTACTCGAATATCCCTAGCAGTGGGAGCTTTCTTTCTTGGTTGTTTGTCCATGATTAGATTGACATATATTGTTGTCTTTATTTCAGCATAGTTGTAATTACAATTTTCAGCATTGTCTTGGAGAGCGGCCATTGTACTTTGGTAGTCTATTTCTTGCAATTGGTGGATAGCTCTATACTTTGGTATTCTCTCCTCTTTTTTCCTTGTTTTCATTGAGTTTTGGGGCCTAATTTGCAATCATTTACAACAGCCAATTCTCTTGGATCTTCCATTGGTATACTATCATTGTGGCTAGTTCTATGAATGATAGTGCAATTTTCAATATTGAAAAACTTGTTGGCACAAATTTCACCTATTGGAAGGTATAGATATGGCAAGTACTAGTTCAAAAGAAGTAGATTAGACCTTTGAAAAGCAAGAGTGTAAAGCCTGAAGACATTCATCAAGATACTTGGGATGAGTTGGATGAGGTATGTAAATCCACTCTTATATTGCCATTGTCTAAATAGGTTTATTTCCATGTTGTAACACCTAAGGATAATGCTTGACAGTTACAGGAAAAGATATGCAATCTTATGACAAGCATTATGACCGCAAAATCCTACTTGTTGGGGGTAAATGTCCCTCTGCCTAGCCACCCATGTATTTCCACAGTAACAATACCCACACCTGCACACTACAGGCGGCAAGTGCCCGTCCACTGTCACTTCATTCTTTATTATTTAAGTGACATTTGAATAAAGGGAAGGCCAGTCATACATTGTGACTGTTAGAGTTCCCACATTGTGTGTGTCTCTCTCTCTCTCTCTTGCACTTGCTCCTTCCACAATAGCTCTTGCTCCCGCTCATGCTTCCACTTCAAGGCTCACCTCCCTTCAACTAGTATCAGAGACTTCTTCTTTGTGAGGCACACTCTCAACTTCCATTTGAATATCTACAATAGTCATCTCTTTGTTGATAGCCATAGCCACTCTGTTCGAGCTTCCTATCGGTTGCATTCTTCTTGGGCACTCATTGAGCCTTCTCGAGTAAGTTGGAGCAACCCCCATAGCTCTCATCTTGCTAATGCACCATCATGTTGTGTGAAACAAGCCCTTTTTTAGTAGCAGCTCACTTTATTCATATCTTACAGGATATCTTCTTCATTGGGCAGCTATACAAGCACTTATACACTTGGTTTTGATGCTTTGAATTCGATTTGAGTGCTAAGCTTCAATTTTAGGCTATTATAGCAGTCCACATATTGTCATAAAACAAGGCAGCACTTATCTTTGACGTCTACACTCATTGCCATTGGTTGGATGATGCCCAGTAGATGCTTATACATTCGGGGATGCTATGTCATTGCTTGGATCTGATTTTGGACTGATTTAACCACTTCATTTACTCCATTTTGGCTGAGGTTTGCTGGCTGGAAATATAGGGCATCACTCTATTTGATGCTTCTATGGTCAACTTTGTTGGTCTTATGATGCACGGTTATGCTGAAGTGATGTCTACATGTATGGGAATGCTATGCCCATGTTATGGGTTGGATTTGGAGCTGCTTTTGGTACTAAAATAGCTTGGCTTGACATTGTATTCACTGTTGTATATAACAGGGCTGAATCTCTTCTAACAGGGATTTTATGTGCATATGCTTCTCTGGCTATGATTCGGGTGTTATATATACACTCCTGATGTGTACTATTGATGCTAGTACATTTGTATATCATATGCCCATGATTTGAGGTGGCTTTGAGCTTCATTTTAGGACTAATTTATTCTACTTTGACAATGAATTTATTGATGTAATAACTAGGGTTGAAGCCTAATTGGTCAGTGTACACTCTACCTATTGGTCATAGGTGCTTCCTGGGTGACTCATATGACTATACACTAATGTCTACAGAGGTTGGCACATGTCTTGTATTTCTCTAGAATGCCTTTTGAGCTTTGAGAGAGCTCTGTCTTGGTTGGCATTTAATTGACATTAGTCTACAGTGGCATGCTTTGTGACAGTCATTATGCCTATGGTCTCTGCTTGACCCTTTGGTACATGCTTTGATGCATATGTCCAAAATCCATACTCCTTACATTGTCTATGTTTGATTGGCACTTAGAGCTTCAGTTGGTCGTTCATTTGCATACTTTGGAGCTCTTGGATGCTTATTTAGGTTGTCAAAGATTTGACATTGTCCATTACATGATGTACTGGATGTTATAGGTGATGCTTAATCGATCCCTTGCTCTGAATGCTCCATTGATATACGGTCTTGGCTCCATGATGCCTTATGCATTCACATGCTATCTTTGAGCTTGGCTGCTCAATTGACATCGATATTTTTGCCAGTGGGAGCTTCATGCTATCTCTGGATATTGCAAAGCTTGTGGTTTATGTAGTTGAGCTTCTTAAGTAGATGTTATCACTGTTAGCTCATTGTTTGCTCTCTTTTTCTCACTAATATGATTTATTACAACAAGCTGTCTTATGTGGCTGTGATGTATTTACTGAGCTTCATCATGTCATTTTGATGTACTTTTGGTACTATTTGGTGGAGACTTGGTCATTTTAGCAATTTCTCTTATTTTCAACTTATTTTGGTAGTGGTTTTGGCAAAACCCTAAAAGGGCAGCCATAGCCAAGTTTCCTCAAGGTCATAAAACCTTTCATTTTCTTACTCCTCTCAATCCACTAATGACTCTATCACTCTGGTCTTATTAAGCACTTAATTTATAGCGAATCATCACACTAAATCACTAAGCAAGAAGAAGATCAAGCATCAACATCCGACACTGAGCTCCAAGATAGTATCTTTTTAATACTCATGCAATGTTGTTAAACACTAATCATCTTGTGTCTCTTGACACATTGAAGTACAACTCCTTTGCTAGTTGATATGTTGCTAATCAAAAATGGCAAAGCTCAAACAAATAGAAAAATTCAATGGAGAAGGTTTCCATGCCTGGGAGGAAAAAACCATGTATCACCTCATGAGGAAGTACCTTTGGGATCTCTTTGAAGATGATGAAGGTGATGCAAATGGTGGGAAAGAAGATTCAGAAAGTGAGATCCTTGCAGTAGCTCCACCAAAAACCAAAGAATGGAAGAAGATGAATAACAAGGCACTGGGCATCATTGCCGGGGGACTAAGTGATGATATGCAACATCATATCTCTAGCATCAAAAGAACTACTTGGGAGGAACTTGACAAGATCTTTGGTACCCAAGCAAAGAATTCAAAGGTAAAATTACTCGTGCAATTTTATAAACTGGATATAAAAGATAGTGCTTCCATGACCATACACATTAACAAGTTCAAGAGCCTAAAAACCCAGCTTGCAACTCTTAAGAAGAATATTGATGAAGATGAAGCAATAGCTCTACTGCTTGCAAGTGTAAATAAGGATCCATATGAAAATATCGTGTCCACCCTAAGTAATATTCCAAGCCTCTCACTTAAAGATATTGAGCACTCACTACTTGATGGAGAAAGCAAAGTTAAAAGCAAGGATGCAAAGGAACACACCACCAAAGAAAGTCTCTTATACACCAAGGGCACTTATGGAGCAAAAGGCCATGGTTCGAGGACTTAGCACCAATAACAACAAGGATCAGATTATATGTCATTATTGTGGCAAGACCGGCCATGCAGCGAATGAATGTTTCCACATGAAAAGAGCCCAACAGATGCAGAATGATCACCACCAGAACTAGTTCATGAATGAAGAAGAAGAAGAAGAAGAATGATGCTTCTGCTATCATCAACAACTTTGACAGATTTTTCTAAAGAATTTTCATTGTATCTTTCATTTTTTTTTTCCAAAGTGGATCTCTATTTTTCCCTTCGTGGATTTGCTTTTAAAAACCTTTGCCAAAGATGTAACGTTTCAAGTTTTAACTTGACTAGGCTGTCTATGAGCTAGTCTTCCGAGCCATGTCACCATGTAGGGGGGCAAAAGCCAACAAGTGTAGGGACTCATCATTTGAGGGGGGTGTTGAGAAATAGACAAATGATGTATACTCCAGGAAGAGATGTCCTAAATCCCATATGCACAATGAGGAGAGTGGAATAACCCAACTTCTATAAAGCATTATACTTGACTATCACTTTCATAATGACGAATCCAATACCATGATGCTTTCCTCTTTCAGTCAGTGTCATTGTCATTGTCATTGTCAGTGTCAGTCGTCCAATACACAAGATTGTGTTTATGAGTCCAAGCTTCCATCTTGGAACCCAATTCACTTGTATAGCAATTGCCTACTCATTATCCATGTCAACATGAATTTAGTCTTCATCTTCCAACCTCCATAGCTCTTGCCATGCTCTAGATCCGACATTTTTACAAATTACAACAAGTTGTTTTCTGCATAGTCTGCCTCTGTTTGACTCACACCAACTATGGCTATTGGAAGTCTCAAATATGGTAGGTTTTGGTACAGAAATTGCAAATTAACCACTAAGAAACAAAGGTATTAAACTAAAGAAGATGGATAATGATGACTAGGTTGATTTACATGCACTATGCAAGTCCACTATCATTTTATCACTCTCTAAAGAGGTCCACAATAATGTTGTTGAAGATAAAGATCAAAGTGCATAGAATCTATGGGAAAAGATTCAAGAACTTTATGCAAAGCAGAGCCCTGCTTTGTAGATGTATTGGCTTAAACAGTTGATGGATCTCCGCATGACGAAGGGGATCCCATTTTCTGGTCACTTTAGCTAGTTTCATTCTATCATGAAGAGTCTACTTCAACAAGGTATTGAGTTTCAGGATAATCTGCATCTTTTGTTTCTGCTTGGCACTTTACCTGAGTCTTGGGATGTATTTTGCACTGCAATCTATACCAAAAAACTTGATGGGCTGAAATTGAAAGATGTAGAGAGTGCTCTTTTGACTGAAGAAATTAACAAGAAAAACAATGACGCTTCCCGCAGTTCACATGATTTATCTGTTAGAGGTAGCAAAAGTGACAAGAAAGATAATGATCGTTATGGCAAGGACTCTCAAAAGTCCCGATCTAAGTCATGTGGATGCAGCAAGTCCTGTGGACGTAAGTCTAATCTTACATGCCATTATTGTGGGAAAGTAGGACACATATGGCCGCAATGCCACAAGATGCACAATGACAAGCGCAAAGAAAATGGGAAAGAAAAAGTGCAGGAGAAATTCAATGATCACAGCATTATACCTGCAAAGTCCAATGTAAAGATTGAGGAGATAAATGTCATGCAACCTAGGTCCGATGGTGACTACATCTTAGCAGCCTATTCATGTGGCGCCTCTCAGCTGACCGAGGCTCTCAGTCTATGCAAGCATAGTGTTGGCCCTTGGATTCGAGTGAATCTTTTCATGTGACCCCCTACCATGAGTGGTTACCTATCGTAGTGTATCTTGTACTATGCACTTAGCTAATGATCGGTCTCTTGCTATTGTTGGCATTGGTGTGTTGGGGTAAAAGGCCTCTGGGCCTGCCCATGTACATTGTGACCGCCCATTCTTTATTCATATATAATATGATAGTGCAATAAGGCTATCAGTTCATTTGGACAGCACCTACATTGTGTGTGCTCTTCTCTCCTACATCTTCCTCTTCTCGTTCTCCACTGCCATTGCATCCCCTTCAGCTGGTATCAGAGCTATGGATCAGAGCTTGATCGTGGAGCTTGGCTCGGTATTATTTCAGCCCGGATTGAAAACTTAGAGCTTAGAGCTTCAATGCCAACCATGGCTTCTTCTCCTCGAGGTAAGATTTCATCTCTCGCCTCTCCCCGGCCCTCATATGCTCTTTGCAGGTGTCCCTTGGCTTCATTGGGCACCTTGTATGCCCCCATTTTCCCCCTTATCCTCACCATAACCAACATGCCCCACAGTAGCAGCTCACGTTTTTTGCGCCTGTTTCAAAATCTAGCTCCAAAATCCCATTTTTTCTCATATCTCGGGCATCCGGAACCCGATTTAAGCAAGATAAGAGTCTAGCTTGGGGTTTTGACATGCTCCAGATGCAATGGTGATGTCAAATCTGTCAAATTCTGATCATAGATTTTTTTGTAACAGATCTGACTTGATTTACAATAAGAAAATGTCATGCTCTTAGCTTATGTGATGCTCTCGAGACTTGGTATTTGATGCCCAAATGCTTTGGGGATGTTTGCCCAATGTTTTGAGATGCTTTCGGACTTGGTTTGAGCTTCCATAGCTTGATTTATGCAGGGGATTACTCCTGCACATTGTTTGGGTAGCATCAAGGTTTTATCAGGGACGGCTTATGCATAATGCTCTTGGTTGGCATTCGGGTGTCCTATTGGATGTATTGATGCTTGGTCATCATGGTTCATGCCCGGATATGCTATTTGAGAGCTATTGAGCCTTGATTTGGATGTGGACACTTTGTTGTTGGTTGGGATTTATGCTACCTTGGTTGACATGTTATTTTACCTCCAGTTTGGTTATGCCTATGGTCTATGTGTTCTCCCGACTACTCAGGATGATATGTTAATGTATTTGGATGATGCCACTTTGATGTTTATGCTCCCGGATGCTTCTTGAGCAAAGATTAGAGCTCAAATCTTGGTTCACTGTCATTTTCTTTTGTAGCTGGCATTTCACTTGACAAGGTTTATGCCCCATGCTACCCATTATGAGACTAATGTTTGATGTGGATGCTTTTGGGTCCGTAGTATGGCAGATATTCGGCCTTGAATCAACTTGCATTTGAGAATTTGGTGGAGAAATTTGCATTTGGTCGGCTTATCACTTATGCAGCTTGGATGTTATTTGGCCCTTAATGCCCCAATTATGGATCTTGGATTTACTTGGATGTACATACATATTTGAGCAGTGCTTGCTCCATTGTCTTGGCAGTTGGTTATTGAGCTTTCATTGCTCATTGATGCATGGTTCTTTGCGAGTTACTCCTTGATCAGTGGACTTCTTGATAGTGCTTGGGTTTAGCAGTTATGGATTTGTTGCTTCTATGTTGCCTAGCTTCTATGCTAGTTGGGTTGCTTTTGCCCATACAAGTCAGAGAGCAATTGCTATTGATGCTTACCCGGCTATGCACTTTGTCTATTATCATGTACTTTATAGAGCCACTTATTTGGATGTTGTTGTACAGATACTTGGGCTTCTCCTGGAGCTTGATCATTGCATGATCTTATGCCCCTTACCAGTCTTGCATTGACTTGGATGCTACTATGTGGTCTGATGTACTACATAGTCATGTTTGCCATTATGGTTATGGGCTAACTTCATGGTTGAATACTATATGCTCTTATGATAGATGTCTTATGCTTTACCGTACTGTGATTGGTTATGTCATGCAGTTGGCTACGACTCTTCTTCATGTGGAAGCTTTTGGATCCTTGGTTGATGCCTTTATGGCCTCCCGTCTGTTGAGGTTTCATGAGCCTTTGCAGCATGCTTCTACCACTGATGTACTTGCAGATGATTGTCTTTATGAGCAGGTTCCCTCCGTTGGGATAGCCCTCAACTACTCGAGCTCCGTGGATGCTATGGATAGCCCTATTGATGATTACTTGGATTCATTGTCGTCTTCTACATGTTCTTCTACTTCAGATGTTGTTTGCTTCCATTGTGGGAAACTTGTGCATGTTCAAAGAAAATGCTTTAGATGGATTAGAGAGCAGCAGAGATAGAGACGAACTTGACATGAGCAGAGAGTCAGAGATACAACAGCAGGTGTTACCACTCTTACTAGTGGTGAGGTACATGCAGTTACCCATGATGATGCAATTGAGTATATACTCATGTCATCTTGTTTCCCTATAACTTACTTGCTCAGTGATCAAGCCTATGCGTTTGATTGGCATTTGGACTCTATGGCATCTTGTCATGTTACCCCTCATAGAGCATGGTTCTCTTCTTACACGAAGGTTAACGGATGTATTGATTTGGGCCTTGAGCAGTCTTATGCTTTTATTGGTACAAGGGATATACACCTAGCTTTGCCTAATGGGACTTCTCTTATACTCAGAGATGTTTTACATGTTCCCATGCTCGGTAAGAGCTTGATTTCTGTCAGTTAGTTTCATAATGCAGGATATACTATTTCTCTTCAAGATAGGTCATGGAAGATCTGTCGTGGTTGCTTGGTTTTGGCCAGAGGTTCTAGAGTTGGTTCTCATTACCCAGTGCATGTCTCTCATGTGCGAGATTCTATGGTTATAGTTATCTAAATACCACATGCATTGTTATGGCATTATTGCCTAGGCCATATGCACCACAGAGAGATGGAGATCTTGTCTTGTTTAGACTCATTGTTGCCTCCTATGTAACTTACAGATCTTGATGCTTGATTGTACTCTTGGTCCTTGCAAAGCCCCTTTGGCTTATGACAATCGTATGAGGCATGCTCCTCTAGATCTTGTCCATTGCACAGTATATGGACCTATGCCTTCCCAGTCACTTGGTGGAGCATCGTACTTTGTGACCTTTCTTGATCATGCTACCCACTATGTTTGGGCTTTTCCCTTGGTGCACATTGAGGATGTTGTAGTTATGCTTGACAGGTTTATAGATTCTACCGGTAGCAAGCCTAGTTGCTTGCAAATGGATTATGAGAGTCATGCTCTCTCTCCTAGCTTTTGGACCTCTTGTCAGTAGTATGGCATTGATTTCTTGTGCCTACGGTATTATGGGATTGCTCATGGCATGTGCCTGACCTTACAGGCAAAGGTTGCTTCTATGCTTACCACAGTTGGGTTGTCTTATGGCTTTTGGACTGAGGCCCTTATGACGGTATTTGGTTAACAGGATGCCATGCTTGACCTTGGATCATATTACATCCCATGAGGCATGGAGTGGCATGCAGCCCTCCTATGATTACTTGAGGATGTTTGGCTGCCAAGCATCTGTACGCATGCCACGTGAGCCAATGTCACGTAGATGTATCCTCCTTGGTTATGGAGATGGTGACTTTAAGGCCTACAAATTATGGGATTGAATGCCCAGTAGGTCATACGCAGCCGTCATGCTGTCTTCTATGAGATGCAAGCATCTCTCAAGCCTCTTGATGAGAGTTCAGTATGCTTTATGGGCTGATTTTACAATAGCTACAATGCCATTACAGCAAGCTGTTTATGCTGAAAAAATGAGGCACTTATTAGCTCAGATGACGTAGCTATGCATAACAGTCACGGTCAGGATATTTGTGGTCAGTTGCTAGACCCCTTGCAAGCTCATGAGAGTTGTTTTCTTGTAGTTTTGCAGGCTGGACAACCAGCCATATGTCAATCTTCCGCTTCGCTGAGCCACATGTAGTCTTGAGACCCCATTGGACGAGTGTTCAGGATGTTGGCTCTCTTTCAGTGATTGACTCTGGAGAGTTTGACTGCTCTTCATTGTCTTGTATGCACCACGCTAATGCTATGCGTGACTCTAATGCTTTACAGTCGTGCACTGATGAGTTGTGCTTGCTTCATGAGAAACATTCTTGGACTGCTCCATTGTATGGAGCTGCGGGATCGCTTATATCCTGGATGTCATGGACTCGGAGATGCTTGACTCTTCTTCTGCAAAGGTTCCCAACACTTCTTGCACAGCTCGCTTTCCGACTGGACATTGGGTGAGATGCCATGATTCCTCACCTTGTCTTTTCTTTTCTTTTCTTTGTTTTCACTCCCCAACCACATTGGCCTTTTAGTGGGAGGTTGTTGGGGTAAAAGGCCTCCGGTCCTACCCGTGTACACTGTGACCGCCCATTCTATATTCATATATAATATGATAGTGCAATAAGGCTATCAATTCAGTTGGATAGCACCTACATTGTGTGTGCTCTTCTCTCCCGCATCTTCCTCTTCTCCTTCTCCACTGCCATTGCATCCCCTTCATGGTGATGTCACTCTACAATTTCCCTTTGGTAGCACTTTTGTTCTACATAATGTATGTCATGTACCCACCTAGACTAAAAGCATTATGTCTGTTAGGTAGCTTGATGATGTAGGTTATCATATATGCTTTGGTGATTCTGCACAGAAGATAACTTGTGGTAGGCTTATTCTTGCAAGAGGTACCAAGTATGGCAGCCTCTACCCCTTGGTTGTATTTGGTACTATTGACCATGTTTTGTCAATGGGTTCTATACCACATGTATCTCTCCAGCATGCTTGTCTTGGGCATATGTCACTTAAGGGAATGAAAATGCTTAGTGTT
Organism: Lygodium microphyllum; assembly: GCF_053477565.2. NCBI lineage: Eukaryota > Viridiplantae > Streptophyta > Polypodiopsida > Schizaeales > Lygodiaceae > Lygodium > Lygodium microphyllum. The sequence continues at coordinate 109,138,351 of NC_141157.1, forward strand.
TTGTAATATCTTCCGCCTTTTGACTACTGGCATTTTGAGTCATGTGATCATTGTTTATATAGCAGGCAAAATAGGAATTTGCAGAAAAAGTCTGGTATTCCATGCATGGGTGAGCCTTTGGCTCTTGTGCATTCAAATGTATGTGGACCCATGCCCTATCAGTCATTAGGGGGTGTGAAGTACTTTGTCACATTTATTGACGATTATTCACGTAAGGTTTGGGTTTATCCCATAAAGCAAAAATCTGAATGTCTTCGTCGTCTTTCAATGTTGCCTTGCTTTAGCAGAGAATAAGTCTAGGCATAGGCTAAAATGCCTAAGGACCGATAACAGGGGTGAGTACATCTCATGTGCCTTTGAGTAGTTTTGTGACGAGTGGGGTATTAACGATCAATTGACCACCCCTTACACCCCTCCCCAAAATGTTATGGCTAAGCGTATGAATATGACTATCCAAGAAAGGTTCCGACGTATGCTTAGCCAAGAGTAGGCTTACCACAACATTTTTGGGCTGATGCAATCTCTACTACTGTGCATCTCATTAATAGGTCACCTTGTAGTGGTATTGACTTCCAGGTTGTAGAGGAGGTATGGACAAGAAATCCCCCCTCATATACTCATTTGCGTGTCTTTGGATGTGGGGCCTTCTGCCATGTACCCAAGGACAAACGTAATAAGCTGGATCCTAAAAGAATGAAATGCATTTTCCTTGGCTATGGAGATGTAGGAGAGATGGGATATCGTCTTTGGGATCCACAGGCACGAAAAGTGATCTGCAACCGTGATGTTGTGTTCCATGAGGACAAAATGCATATGCAGCCTGAGAAAGTTGTTGAGATACACAGGGTTATCTTTCAGGAGGAGCCCCCTGCTCCCACACAATCGGCTAGACAACTTGCACTAGCAGCCGATCCTCATGGCCAGGATGTTGGATAGATAGCACAACGTGCATTGAGGTGTTCTTCTAGAGTTAGACGACCTCCTGACCGTTATGAGCCCTCCATAAATTATGTCTTAGTTATAGATGCTGAAGAGACTCTCACCTATGATGAGGCTATGCGCAGGGGTGATAGTCATTCTTGGGAGGAGAGGGCTATGCAGTTTCAAATTAACTCGTTGCATAAGAATCGTACATGGGATTTGGTTTCCTTGCCTAGTGGCAAGAGGGCTTTGCCTTGCAAGTGGGTGTACAAGTTAAAAACTACCCCTAGACACCCCAGGTCGGCATACAAGGGCCGATTGGTAACAATAGGTTTTAAGCAGGAGCATGGTGTTGACTTTGATGAGGTCTTCTCCCCTATAATTAAGATAACCACCCTATGCTTAGTCTTGGCTTTGGCTGCACATCTTAGACTTGTATCAGTTGGATGTCAAGATGGCTTTCTTCCATGGGGACTTGCATGATGAGATATACATGGAGCAACCTAAGGGCTTTGCAGAGCCTGGTAGGAAACACCTAGTGTGCAAATTGAGAAAGAGTCTTTATGGCTTGAAGCGGGCACCTAGGAAATGGTACCACAAATTTGATACATTCATGCAATCATAGGGCTACAACCATAGTGCTATGGATTCGTGCTTGTACAGAAGAAAGCTCGTGATGGTTCATTACTGATTTGGTACTCTATGATGTGGATGACATGCTTTTAGCATGGAAAGCTCATGATGAGCTATATACTCTTAAGGCTCAGCTCAAGAAGAGCTTTGAGATGAAAGATCTGGGACACCAGACCTCTCATATACTTGGTATGCACATTACGCATGACAAGTCTTAGGGACTACTCTATCTATCACAGAAGGAGTATATCCATAAAGTCCTTGAGCGCTTTTGTATGCAGGATGTGAAGCCTATGGTCTATCCATTGCCTTCTCATGTGAAGGTATCACATGCCAATTGTCTGCAGATAGATAGCAGAGGGCTAACATGGCCAAGATTCCCTATGTATCCGCAGTGGGTAAAATCTTATGTATGCCATGATAGCCACCTGTCTAGATATTGCATTTGCAATTGGTGTTGTGGCACGTTATATGGCTACACTTGGCAAGAGGCATTGGGATGCTGTGAAGGGTATCATGAGGTACCTGAAGGGCATTGCTGATATGTGCATAGCAGGACATGCAAATAGTAAGAAGTCCACTTCTGGCTATGTGTTCACTTTTGCTAGAGGTGTTGTTTCATGGATGTCCATGGTGTAGAAATGCACGGCCCTTTCTATTACAGGCCGAGTATGTTGTAGCCACCCACTAAGGCTTGCGAGGAGGCCATTTGGTTGGGTCATTTGGTTGCTGACCTTAGTATTGCATATGCTATCCCTACACTGCATTCAGATTCTATGAGTGCTATCCAATTAGCCAAGAATCTGGTCTTTGATGCAAAGGTAAAACACATTGAGGTGAGATATCACTTCATTCCTGAGGTCATTGAGGACACGTTTGTTGACCTTGTCAAGATCTGAACCGACCAAAATCTTGTAGACTTGCTCATGAAAAGCCTCTCTACAGAGCGCTTTGCCTTCCTTAGGAGGTTGATGGGTGTTTGGATGAGATGGCATCTTTCCTCATCCTATGGTATCTATGTATATCTTGTACTGTGTCTTTTCGTTTTTCTTTTCACTCCTCTTCGAGGTAGATTCGCCTTTAAGTGAGAGGCTGTTGGGGGTAAAGGCACCTCTACCGCCTAGCCGCTTGTGTATCACTACACTCACAGTATCCATGCTTGCATACTACAGGCAGTGAGCGCCATTGTCACTTCATTCTTTATTCTTTCAGTGACATTTGAATAAAGGGAAGGCCAGTCACACATTGACTGTTGGAGTTCCCACATTGTGTGTGTCTCTCTCTCTTGCTCTTGCTCCTTCGACCATAGCTCTTGCTCTTACTCATGCTTCCACTTCACGGCTCACCTCCCTTCACTACTTCATAGATATATTGATTGAAAAAACTCATAGACCTTCACATGAAGAAAGAGGCTAGTGTGTCCACACATTTGAATGAGTTTCACTCGATTTTCAGTCAATTGACTTCAGAAGGCATTGAGTTTAAGGATAATTCTCTCTCCTTGTTCTTGCTTGTTACACTTCTCAAGTCATGGGACATTTTCTATACTACCATATGTACTAATATACCTAAGGATGGTTTGAAACTCCATGATTTTGAGGGTTTCTTACTCATAAAGGAGATAAGCAAAAAGAATGTGGATGTAGCTCATACTTCTCATGCATTGACTATTAGGGACTGACATGATGGTAAAAGTGGTAATGACCGCTGTGGTAGAGACTCACAGAGGTCTCAATCTTGTGGATAGTTTCGTACTGAGTCCCATAGTTCTAAGGCCTCTTTGATATATCATTATTATGGGGAGAAAGGTCATATTTGGCTACAGTTCCATAAGATGCATAATGATAAGCACAAAGAGAAAGGCAAGGGAAAAGTGCAGGAAAAGTTTGGTGATTGTAACATCGTCCCAAGTAAGTCTAATGAAAAGATTGAAGAGATAAATGTAGTGCAACCTAAGTCAAATGATGAGTAAATCTTAATAGCTTCCTCTCTTGATGCTTCTCAATTGATTGATACTTTATATACATATTCTTAGTGCTGGCTACTTGATTTTATAGCTTTCTTTCATGTTACCCCACATAGCGATTGATTTCAGTTCTATCACATCATGATAGACTTTGTGTGATTAGAAAATGACTTTGGCATTGGGTATTATTGGCATTAGGGATGTGAGGCTACATTTTTTCTTCATGCAGCTTTTTTACTCTACATAATGTATGTCATGTACTAGCTTCGACCAAAAGCCTTCTATCTACAGGATAGTTGGATGATATAGAGGCTATTACATATCTTTGATGATTCTACATGGAAGATTACTCGTGGGATTCTTGTTTTTTATCAAGATTCCAAGAGTGGCAACCTCTATCCTTTATTTGTATCTGGATCCCTTGACCATGTTTTGGCTATGGCTACATACCACATATATCTTTATAGCATCGTTGCCTTGGGTACATGGTTTTAAAGGGAATGAAAATATTGACTCATTCATAGTATCTTTCACCTCTTGATTACAAATTTTTTGATTCTTGTGGCATTGTCTTTATGGCAAGCAAACACCAAATTCTCATAAGAAGTCTAGCATTACATGCATGGGTGAGCCTCTAACTCTTGTGCATTGTGATATATGTGGTTCCATGCCATGTCAGTCATTGGGTGGTGCAAAGTACTTTGTTACATTCATTGATGACTATTTGCATAAGGTCTAGGTATATATTATTAAGCAAAAATCGGATGTCTCACCTTTCAATGTTGTCTTGCTCTTGTTGAGAACCAGTCTAGGTATAGGTTGAAATGACTAAGGTCTGATAATGGGGGTGAGTATGTGTCTGAAGAATTTGAGTAGTTTCGTTATGAGAGGGGTATTAAGCATCAATTAATTGCCATGTACACCCACCCCTAAATGGTATTACAAAGCGCATGAACATGACCATTTAAGAAAGAGTCCATAGAGTAGTCAGCCAAGTGCATCATTTTTGGGCTAATGCAGTTACTACTGCCATATATTTTAAAAGCAAATCCCCATGCACTACTATTTGTTGTAAGGTTACAGATGAGGTATAGTCTGATAAATCTCCCTCGTATGTGCATTTAAGAATCTTTGGATGTGAGGCTTCCTGTTATGTACACAAGGATAAACACAATAAGGTGGATCCTAAATCAATGAAATACATCTTTCTCGGTTATGGAGATGCAAGTGAGATAGCTTATCACCTATGGGATCCACAGGCTAGAAATGTCATCTATAGCCATGATGTTTTCTATGAGGAGAGTATGCATAAGCAACTTGAGCTAGTAGTCAAGATACATAGAGTGATATTTCAAGAGGATCCTCTATTACCATACAACCAGCTAGATAGCCTACAGCAGCAGCTGATGTCCTAGTGGCCCGTGATCATGATGTTGGATAGGATGTACAAGTCCCACAACATGAGATGGTGTACTAGTGATAGATGTCAACCTGATCAATTTGAGCCCTCCATGGACTATGTTATAGTGACAAATTCTAGTGAATCGCTTACTTATGAGGAGGCCATGTGTAGAGGTGATAATCACTATTGGGAGTGGGCCATGCAGTCTAAGTTTACTTCTCTATAGAAAAACCATACATGGAATTTGATTTCTTTGCCTAGTGGAAAATATGTGTTGCCATAGAAGTGGATGTACAAGTTTGAAGAGTGTCCCTTGATGTCCCAAGCTAGCATATAAGGCCAGATTATTTGCGAAGGGTTTTAAGTAGCAGCATGATTTGGACTTTGATTAAGTCTTTTATTCTATAGTCAAGATAACTACCCCATACTTGGTTTTGGCCTTGGTTGTGTAGTTAGATCTAGACCTTAATCAGATAGATGTGAAAATGGCTTTTCTAGATGGGGACTTGCATAAGGATATCTATATGGAGCAACCTAAGGGCTTTATGAAAAAGGGCAAGGAGTACCTAGTGTACGAGTTGAGAAAGAGCCTTTATGGCCTTAAGTAGGTACCTAGGAAATGGTATCATAATTTTGATGCTTTCATGCATCCACAAGGATATACTCATAGTGATATGGATTCATGTTTACATAAGAAGAAGACTCATGATAGTAGCCTTATTATCTTATTGCTTTATATCAATGATATGTTGATTGTTAGGAGAGCTCGTGAAGAGCTGGAGGCTTTAAAGAGTTAGCTCAATTGAGATGAAGGATATAGAGGCAAGCTCATGCTCAACCGCCAAGACCCACAGACTGCTTATTGTTCAAGCATTTCAAGCGAGCACTAATGGCTACCTCTCACATAGCTGACACGCTATCCCTCTCTACGAGTGTAGTGAGCTTACCTTGATGCCCGATTGAGTTACTTCCTCTCTCAAGCACTGTAATAGCTCCACAATTCATGATACAAGCTCAAACATCCTCAAGCCTCTTCCTCCAAGCTCCATCTTCCATAGCCACGCGCAAGACGAGAGAAGAGAAGAAAAGAAAAAGAGAAGAGATAGTGGAGGGCTTCACCTCCAAGATCCCTCATCCTCACACGCTCACTCCCTCACTTACTCACACTCCCTCCCTCAAGCACTCACAAGCAACCAATCAAGAGAAGAGAAGAAGAGAAGAAGAGTCCACTTTGCCACACACAAAAGAGTGAGCTCTCATTCACTTTTTGAACTTTATATACATGGCCTAAACTCCCATTGGCATCCATTCTCTTTTTATATGGCCCTAGGTCCTTTTTTCCATTGTCCTCCTAGCTTCGTAGCTTCCTCCCTACCGCCTATCTACCTTTACAATTAGCACGGTAGCACTCTCAAAATAAATCATGATGCACCTTACACTCTTTTACAAAAGTATTGACTTGCATTTTTTCTTGTGCACCTTCTCCTTGATTTTAGGAGTTTTCCGCGCTTCTTATGTTTCCATATTTTTATTACTACGCCTTCATCTTTCGTTTCACTTTTTTCTTGGACTTGTCTTTTGCTTTAGATTTTTTGGCTTTTCCACCTTGTTCGTCTGAGGGTTAACATTACCCCCTCCTAAACGAGTGTCAGTTCTATGGCACTGATGCAGAGTGGTTGGAAGGAGTAATCAGTGTAGCCAGTTGGATTTTTTGAGTTTGTATACAAGCCCTGGTTGAGGGTGTGTTGTAGGGATTTGTGCCTTTGAAATTGAATATCATGTTGGACAGATCCCTATGTAGAGAGAGGAGGATGTGTGGATCCATCTTTGAAATTGAAGATATAGTTGGACGGATCCATCGTTTGGCCCTCCGCGGTTGCCTTCTCCTATGTCGTTCCAAATAAGCTTCTTCATTCACTTTTTGGCTGGGACTGCCTCGATCTACCTTTGCCTCGGTTTGCCTTTATGGGAACGTTGCCACATAAAACGGCCCCTCTCGCAGGTGGTTGCTAGTCCCAAGACATTGCGGTTTTAAGCTAATGAGGGTTCATTGAGAAAGGGTGGCAAACAGTGAGTCAATGATGATGGGACTACAGAGGAATTGAGCTTGGGAAGAAACAAAATCACCCAGTTAAGGTGGTGGGGGCCGGGGGTGTATTGAATGGATGATGGGGCTGCCAAAGTCAGTGGTTGAGGCCTTTGTTTGTACCTGGAAAGAAAATAAGGTGCACTACTTGGGGGTGTCTCTACCTTACCATGGAGTGCATGGTGCATGTGCTTGTGGAACTAGGAGATGGCCCTAACCTAAGCCCTCGGTAATGTCCCACACTTGAGGACCCAGTTTGTGCATAGGGGAGGTGCGATATAGGGGGCTTAGGGTGATAGGTCTAACCATAGGCAAGAATTACCTTCCTAGGTATGTCATGCCCTTGATGTGCCTTAAGCATGTGTAATGGGGAATCAAAAAGGGCTAGGGGGTCAAACACGGAGCCGACTAACCAAGGCCATCGAATGCACCTAACTTGAAAACCCCTAGGTGCAGTGTGACTGTGGCCCTTGTGCATCCTGTTGTGTCTATGTGTGATATCTCTATTAGTTTCCATGTTCTATGATTGCCTTTTTTGCTTTGTATCTCCTTGTCTTTCTTTTGCTTCTTTTTCTTTTCTTTCTCTTTTTCTTTTTCTTTTTCCCTTGATATTCTTTTCTTTTTTCTCTCTCTTTTTTTTGTGTCCAAGTTACATGGTCATGACAGAAGTTAGTCTTTGTCATCGGAGTGGGGTGGAGAATGGAGCCTAATAGATTTGTTAAGGAATTGGCAGCTTTGAAGGTACCCCTTGAGGTTTAGGTGGACCTAAAGGGTGGTGGTGGAGAGAAATGGATGATTACAGCAGGTAAAGCGGCTATCATTCATATCCTCTAGAAGAGCTATGCAAAATGAAGGTAATAGAGAAACTTGCATCATTAATCAAGCCATTGCGCAACTATCTATAGCATTAGGATCAAAATGGAGTACTGGGAGGCCGCACTCATGTGGGCTGGGGTGTTCTCTAAGGAGTACCCTAAGCAATCTAAAGTAATTACAAGTAATAATAAAGGTGAGATCATGGCATGAAGAGAATTCATTGATGAAGTGGATTAGGATATCATACAAGTTCTCTTATGTGAAGACGAGGGCATCTTCATATGTAGTACAATGAGGATTATAAATCATAGGGAAATCATAGCAGTCGTGGACACTAGAGTGAAAATCCACTCCCACCCTTCAAGGGTAGGGCATAAAGGTTGGGTCATTCCACTCAAAGGGTTGAGTGCTGCAAAAGGCCATCCAAGTATCCAAGTTAGCGTTGCAGACCCTTCTTTTCCATTTAGGTTGACATTTGTAGCCAGGCACAGACATTGGCACTTCAAAAATCTTATTCTACCAAAATTCATCATCTTTAGTGGCCCATAATGTGGGGTTCTGCTCTCTCTCCTCCAACCATGTCTATCCAAGCCTGCTTCCAATATTAATCACCTCCTCTATCACCTTGATGGGCAAAACCCTATGCAAACTGGTGGGAAACTAGAAGTTAAGGTTGAAGGGGCTCCTAGATGTTTCTTGCCTCTCCCAAATTACAAGGTCGACGTGGAAGCTCACTGGGACATCATCCTCGCATAGTGGGATAAATGTCTGGGGTGCCCTTACTCCCTTGGCATTCCATTTTCTCCTTGTCTCCTCCACCATTTGTTTTCTTCTTTCCCTCAGTGCTGCCTTTCTTTCAACAGAGGTGTCTACGTGTTGCTGCTCTTCAGGCCGCGGGAAAAAACACAATGGGATAAGCTCTTCTTTGTGTGGTCCCATTCCAAAGTTCACATCCACCTCCCTCTCTTAGCTTGGCTCATGCTACTCTTCTTCGAAGAAACCCGAGTGCGTCCACTTCCTGCGAGGTTAGGCCTATCAATGGGAGGTAGTGGCAGTGCTCTTCCAGGCTTGGGCCAACTCCCCTAAGTTGTGGCGGCATTTGCAGTCCTACATTCAGTGTTCTACTAGCCATTCCCAAATTCCTTTTCATGGCCTCTATGGACTCTCCCTCCTCTAGCTAGGTGATGTCCAATAGAGTATCCAAGAAGGCACATTGCTGCATTTGGAAGCTCACTTGGGTGGCCTTTGCTCTACTTTCAGCAAGTATTTTTAATTTTTCTACTAGAGCGAGACATCGTGCCAAGGCTTACCTCTTTGTTCGTGTTCTGGTTAGCCAATTCTTCTACTCTCCTTCCCATGTCTCTGAGGCTTTTCCCTTGCCTCTGAGCTAGCACGATCAGCCTTTATCCTTCATCTTCCATTTCTCCCTTTAGCTTCTACTGCTCTTCCTATGCTGAGGCAGCTTCTTGGGTTAATCTTTCCACCTCTCTTTCATACTTGTGAGCTCTTTCCTCCATTAGCTCCTCCAGTTCTTTTGTGGCTTTAGTGATTTTCTCCATTTCAGCTTGCAGATATTCATAGTGCGCCACACATCTCTTCATTGTGTTGTCGTAGGCGTTGTATAGCCTCGGTTTCTTTGTTCAATCGCACCTGCCATTCCGCTATGTCTCTTCCTTAGCTTGTAGCCGCTCCTTCAACTCGTGAACTTCCCTTCGAACCATGGCTATTTGGCATTTTTTTCTCCAACTAGGATCTAGCCATGGCCTCTTTTTTGGCTTCAAGCTCTGCTATCGCAATTTTTTTATCCTCCTTGGCTTTTTCTAATTGAGAGAGAAGCTCCTTGACATGCTCATCATTTTCTTCGAGTGGCCTCTCTGTTGTGGGGATGTAGGTTGTGTAGCCTGCCACCTTTTGCCTCTTAGGGTCTTGCCTCGACTTGGCGTCCAGCGCAACCGGTCTTTTAGTTCCTACTAGGGAGGTTCCTTCTCCTCCTCCTTGGCCCATTTCTTTATTCACAAAGTATTGGACCCAAGCAATTAAGTTGCTGGCATCCACTTAGGTTGTAGAGCTAGGTGTGGACATGGCGGTGGTGGTGGCAAGCATCAGGAGAGTGGGAATGGGGGTGATTGGGGCCTTGCCCTTGCCTTCTTGCACTGTAGGTGCCACAAACTTAGGCACCTGGGTGCTTGAGCTCGGCCCTTTGTCTCTGATTGGGGGTGTGCGAGTTCTAGCTCATCCTACCTAGATTGCTGCTCAATGGACCTGCGCATGGTGAGGGTCATGTCTTCCTCCTCATTTCTTCTCAACTCCTCCTCCTCCTCTTCATGCTTTCTCCTTCTTTCCTCCTCGGTCTTTTTGGACTCCCTGTGAGCCTTTTGTAAGTCTGCCTTTTCTTGTTTCCTCCTCTCCTCTTCCTTTTTTCTAAGCCTTTGTTGAGGTTTCAATGGTCTTCCTTACAAAACCATTGAGGTTCACTTCATCCAATGAGACAGTGCAGTGATGCTCTCTAGCAAGGGGACATTAATGCGACTCATGATGGTGTTGTACCTCTGACTAAAAAACAAGCATGCACCATCTTGGCTTGGAGTTAAACTTTGGGATCCGGAATATCTGCCAAGCTAATGCCATTGTTGGTGTGCACCCTTACCTTGTCCATTCCTAGCAAGGCATATGCATCTCTCTTTGGCTTCCTCTCTACTTTGTTTGCCAAGCCCAATGCCTTTTCCACCAGCTCCAGGGTCAATTCAACTGCACCCAATGAGTTTCCTCTCCCTCATGCACAGTTATGGTGCTATGGTTCCTATGTAAAGTCCTCAAAAACTATACACATTGGATGTAGTCTACCCCCTGACCTACTGCTTCCACGTATTTCTATAGATTTCATTGCTCAATGACCTACCTCACGGGCCATTCTTCAATGGCCACATCTTCTAGGTTGAAGATATGCCAAACTTAAACTAGTTGACAGCTAGCGTTTCCATAGAAAGACCATACTTTGCATGTTCTTCTTCTGAAAAAGGCAATTTGCCAGCCTTTTCTTGGCCTGCCATGATGGGTGCCTATCGTGAAACCATATTCGCTATTAGTGTTATTTAGAATAATCACAAACAAAAGGGAACAATTACGTATTTGCTGAACTAAATTACTAGAGTACAGAAATTAAATTTTTTTTCCAGTTAGTCCTGTTGATTTCAAATTTTATTGACCTTTCCCACACTCACAAGTTGTTCCATCCTACCAATGTGTGCCTTCCCTTTATTGTTTTCCTTGTGTGTTTGGTTTGATTTACCTTACCCTTACGTTTGCCATCTTGCCTTACCCTGACCCCCTTCCCTTTGGAATTGAGAAGAATCTTTTCTAGGATTGAAGGCTAGAGTGTAAAGGACACGCTATGCATGGGTATAGTGCTTTACTTCCGCATGAGCCAAGCATAAAAGTTTGGATTATATTCCATGTGGGCATACGGGTCCATGTCGAAAGGTCGGATGCCAAGTCGGGTGATGTAAGTAAGGACATCAAGCAAGAAGTCACCGAGGTCCATGCAACTAGCAAAGTGCAGCTCCTCCTTGGTAAGGCTGCAATCTAAGTAGGGGTGTCCCTGAATATATTCTTCCATGGTCGGTCACGAATGGTCGTTAATACTCTATACGAGGTTGGAGCAACATAAGTTGGGGTCGTATTTTGATGTTTTAACTATGCATCTTTGCTCGGCATTTGACATGACCTGACATCCCTCGAGGTCCCATTCGAGGCGAAGAGTGTACCATTTTTTCAAGAAAGGGGAGTTGTTGGCTGCAAGATGTTTCTTCGTTGACACAAGTTGTGCACTTGTCATATGAAGTGATGAGGCATTGTCATCGTGCTTGTTTGCAGGAAACCTCGATGGCAATCAGCTCTGCAGCTACTTTGGAAGCTTTGACAAACACAAATTCTGACTCTTCCCAAGAACAAGGGAGCATCCGTATTTCTATCACCGCAGGTTCGTCCAAGAGTTCCAAGTCAAAGTGGTCATAGCTTTTAGCAAGCAACATCAAAAGTCGCATCCAAGCATCTAAGGCAAGAAACTAAGTCATCCCTCGTATTTTCAGCAAAGTCAGTGGTCAGAGTTAGAATTGATCGCCCATCATAAGAGGGTCTAAGGCCAGTAGAGGTGGTTGAGGTTTGACAGAACTAGAGAGTTAAGCAGCTAATGGTCGCAGCTTGGTTTGCTCCTTAGGTTGTAGCTTGGCTTCATGTTCGACGAGTTTAGTTGTAGTTGTGGTTGTCATGCTACTAGCTGCTTCTAAGGTTTGAGGGGTACCATCAGCTTTGGATTTGGCGTTTTGTTAGCAACAAGCTACGATTTTGGGCGATAGATTGGTTTAGGTGCTGTTGATCTAGGTCTTGGCGGTTCTATGGACTTGGCGGCCTGATTCTCTTGTGGCCCAAGTGTCTCTAACTCACTATTATGTGTGGCCAAGGTCGAGGGTGGCGTTTGAGTAGGACTTTTGGTTGTTTTGGCTTTGGGCAGCAAAATCCAGGGGTCGCCCTCATAATAGCCTTGCGCTTGCAATAATGTTTTGGGAACCCATTGTGGCTATTGACCGTGCGTCGATGTTCACAGTTTCGTCTTGGCCTCCTAGGTTTTGAGTATGGGGTTACCCTCGTAGTAGCCTTGTACTTTTAATAACATTTTGGGGACCCATCGCAGCTTCATGAGCGTCGATGTTTACAGTTTCGTCTTGGCCTCCTAGGTTTTGAGTATGGGCCCTTAGCTCTGCGAGGATGTGGGTGTCTACTTCGAGGTGGCAGTCCTTGAAGTTTAGAGACCCATTTAAACTCAGGTTTCTTGGTTTCAATGTTGGATTAAACGAGTTATTGCCATTGAGGTTTCGCAGGTTGTGACAAGTCATGACGCCCCTCCTTAGATTTGATAGTGGGGCTCTCTACTACTGATGGCTTTGCGGACTTGGAAGGAGTCACACTGCCCTTACTAAAAGATTTCAGATGTAACTTTTCGGACATTGCCTATGGCTAGGTGGATACGTTGTGACTCATAGTTGATGAGCTTGCTTCTTAAAGTTTCGTCCTAACAGCGATTCTATGCGTGGATCTTTAGTGTTGAGCAACATATAGAAGATCATCGGTATGCTTTTAGACTCAATAGAAACGGCAACCTGGCACTTTTCCAAGTTTGCCAATTCGGATCTAATGGTCATGGGTTAAGACATTAAAATCAGCTCCCTCATCGATTAATGCATTGATGGTGCATGTGTGCTTGGCAATGACCATTATGCTTAGGTAAGCTGATTCTATAGCTTCCTCATCCTCATCATCCATCTCAGTGATAGTGGCTACTTGTACATGGACAAGGGGTCCTGGCATTGGAGGCTCATGCAATGGGTGCATGGGAGGGAGTACTTCTTTATGCGGCTGCCATTGAAGAAGCCTATGCGCTCACCTTCTAGGGTTTCAAGTTCTATGTTGCCAGTTCGGCTAATGGTTCGAACCCTAAAGGGGCCTAGCCCTCGAAACTTCAGTTTTCTTCTTATGTCCTTTGACTGAGTATAGCAACACTAAGTCACCCTGTTCAAAGTTGCGCTACTTGACATGCTTGTCAAACCAACGTTTGCATCTTGTCTTCTCAAATATTAGCACATGGGTGGCTAGAAGCTAGGTTTTTGATAAGCGTTCAAGCTCAATTAAGCATTCCATCCATGCCTATTTCCCGTCCCATTTCTCTTGAAGGGCTATCTTGAGGCTAGGTATGAAGAACTCCAAGGGTAGAATTGCCTCCGTACCATAGGTCAACCTAAAGGGGGTCTGTTCTATAGCCATCTTGTAAGTTGTGCTGTAGCCCCACAAGGCCACCATCAACTTGTTATCCCAATCACTACACAAGGCAGAGATGACTTTGGTCAGGACGTTTCTAAGGTTTTATTTGTGGATTCAACTTGACTATTTTCCTGAGGGTAATAAGGCGAAGATTTCTGATGGATGATTAGGAAGGAGAATAGGAGATGAGCTATCACTTCGTTGATGAAGTGTGTGCCTTGGTTGTTGACCAGTTTGATGGGGCAGCCAAACTGTAAGATCATTGCTCCCATAGGAACTTGGCAGTGGTCCTAGCGTCATTTTTTCTCATAGCTTATGCTTCTGTCCATTTTGTTAGATAGTTGGTGGCTACAATGATGTATTTGGCTTGTGAATACTATGACGTGAGACTAATGGGTCTGATGAAGTCAATGCCTCATTTCTCAAAGGATTGTCGTGCAATAATTGGGGTTAGCTCCATGTGATCTTTATGAATAGGGACTTTATCTTGTTGGCACTCATCACAATGCTTCACAGATCGTGTTGCATATTGGAAGAGAGCAGGCCACCATAGTTGGGACTGCAGCACTTTGCGGGCTGTCACATCTCTGCTAAAATACCCTCATGCAATTCCGTCATTCATGTGCCTCTGTCAGTACGTCATGCATCTAATGCTCACACATGCATCTGCGTAGTAACCCGTCTTGCCCCAACCTGTAGAGTTGGCCTATTATCAACTGATAGGGTTGCATTTTCAGGATAAGTCACCTAAGTCAAGCATTTTTTATCGATCATTCCAATAGTCCATGCTCAAGCACTTGAACTATGTCATCTGCCCAATATGGCATCATGTCGGCTCTAAATAAGGCATCCTTTTCTCTAGATAAACGGAATAGATGTGCATCATCTGGCAATTCATCCATAGTGCCTTGTCCAACAGCTTCTCCCGTGGGGACACGAGATAGGTGGTCAGCCATGTAATGTTGCTTCCCTTTACACACCGCCACGGAGAAGTCAAACTCCAAAAGCAAAAGTAGCCATCTAGTGATGCATCCTATAGTGCATGGTTTGTTAACAAGATACAATAAGCCTTGATGGTCAACAAAGAAGGTAAAAGGCGTAGCCAAAAGATAATGCTGAAATTTCTTTACAGCAAACACCATGGCCAAGTCCTCTCTCCGTTGTTGAGTAATTTATTTCGATTTCAGTGAGTTGTTTGCTAGCAAATCTCACTAGGTAATACATGTTGTATTCACCAAGTTGGCACAACACAGCTTCCACGGTGAATTTCAAAGTATCAATATGCACATGAAACGTGAGTGTTCAATCTGGCGCTCGTAGAATTGGTGCCATGGTCAGAGCCTTTTTTAGTTTCTCATACACGCATTGGCATTCCTCGGTCCATTCAAATATGATCAACAGCATGTATAGAGGTCTAGCAATCAATGCATAGTTCAACAAGAATCATCGATAATACCTTGAATGGCCTAAGAAGCACTCAACGCTCTTGTATTTAGTTGGGGGTGGAAGATCAACAATGACTGTGATCTTCAAGAAATCTGTGTGGCAGTGTCGTTCTTCGACACCACGTGTCCTAGGATGTATCCATGTTTCACCCAAAACTGGCACTTCAAGGGGTTCAACGAGAGACGGTATAGTTGACATCGTTCAGTTCTCTCCAAGTAAAGTGAATAGACAAGTCATCCACGAAGACCTCTAACTCCTTCCTCAACATGACTTTGAATATTGTACACATCAATCGTTGAAAGGTGGCTGGCACGTTAGTCAACCCAAATGCCCCATTCAATGGCAAATGCAGTCTTATGCATATCGTTAGGATGCACTTGCACCTGATTGTATCCAGAGAAGTCATCCAGAAAACTATAGGCCTCTTTGCCAGCCACTCTCCTCAATGTACGATAGTGGATAATTATCTCTCTTCGTAGCTGTGTTTACCTTCTTGTAATTAACACACACTCTAATCTTTCCATTCTTCTTTAATACAATGACTATGGGGGAAACCCAGTCTATGTGTTCAATTTCTAGATGAATCCTGCTCTCATCAGCTTTCTTCCTTGATAGTGTGGACATGCTTTGGATTCATGGGATATAGTCACTGCTTTTGACAAGCAGGTGTCATGGGTATATTGTAAGTCACCACACTTGGGTCTATCCCTTTGAGCTCTTCTAGGGACCAAGCAAAGACATCCATATACTCTTGCAAGAGAGTAATGAGACTTGCTAGATCTTGGTCAGTCAAGTCATCGACTATAAAGACAGGTTGTGGAGTCTCCCGTTCCCTGGCTAAATTGACATCTTTGACCTTGGCGGGTCCCTCGATTGGTTCGCTTGCTTACTCCTATCATTTGGCTCCCAGCAAGATCACCACCCTATCTCCCTTTTTGAACTTCATAAATCGCTTTATAGGTCTTGTGGTTTTTGCTGCTCTTCTGTATATGTTTCTTTAGGTAGCTTCTGTCGTTTCTCCCTTAACCGTCGGTGTCTTAGGTGGATGGGTAGGTCCTCCTTGGTGCGTCTAGTCTTAAGAGATCGAGGTATTTCAGAATCACTATCTGAGCTGACTTTCGACTTAGAATCAAACTCTCCATCTTTGCTAGAAGAGAGGCTCTCTCCTAGTGGTCGTAGCTCAAAAGTGAGTCCATTCGTAGCAATGGTGCGTCACTCAATTGGGCTAGGCATGCTCACTCGTAGTTGATTGCGCCTGTGCGTGCTCCAACCCAAGTTCTTGATCGCAGTCCTTGTGCCTAAGTCTCTTCTCTATTCTAAGGGCGCTCTGCTTGCATGGTCTGGAGTCTACCCATATTTGTTCGATTATATATCCCCCAGTGTCGTATCCTATAATATCGATTTCCCTTTCGCTCTCATCACTAAAGGGACAGCAATCTTCATATTCGTCATCAAAGTTGTCTTTATCCAATTGCTCTTCATTTCCCAAGTCCTAGTAGGTCGGGAATTAAAGCCCAATTATACCTCAAGTTTAAGTCGTGCACCTTGGACCATTGCCAATTAGGCTTGTCCAAGAGATATTGGAGTTGCTTGAGGTTAGTTGTTGGATCTCCAGCTAACTTGTCGGTCAAGTACCCTAGGATCTCCATGAGCTCTCATCTATTGTTCGGGACTTGGAATGCAAGAAGGTTGAGTTTTTCAAGTGGCCTTCCAACCATCATGTAGACTGGTACTAAGGGTGCGCCCTTGGGCTGCCACACGTCCTGATGGCTTGTTCGTCTCCTCATTGTCTGAGAATGGCAGGTCGATGGTAGCAAAAACATGCATCCAGTCTCGCTCGTCCTCAGGGCACGGGATATACTTGGTTAAGGCCCCATAGGTGTTGGGGTAAAAGGCCTCTGGGCCTACCCATGTACACTGTGACCGCCCATTCTTTATTCATATATAATATGATAGTGCAATAAGGCTATTAGTTTAGTTGGATAGCACCTACATTGTGTGTGCTCTTCTCTCCCACATTTTCCTCTTCTCCTTCTCCACTACAATTGCATCCCCTTCAACTGGTATCAGAGCTTTGGATCAGAGTTTGATCGTGGAGCATTACTTCAGCCCGGATTGAAAACCTAGAGCTTGGAGCTTCAATGCCATCCATGGCTTCTTCCCCCTGAGGTAAGATTTCATCTCCCACCTCTCCCCGGCCCTCATAGGCTCTTTGCAGGCGTTCCCTGGCTTCATTGGGTACCTTGTATGCCCCCATTTGCCCCCTTATCCTCACCATAACCAACATGCCCCACAGTAGCAGCTCACATTTTTTGCACCTATTTCAAAATCTGGCTCAAAAATCCCATTTTTTCTCATATCTCAGGCATTCGAAACCTAATTTAGCCAAGGTAAGAAACTAACTTGGGGTTTTGGCATGCTTCGAACGCAATGGTAAGGTTAGATCTGCCAAATTTTGATCATAGAATTTTTGCTAACAAATCTGAGTTGATTTACAATAAGAAAATGTCATGCTCTTAGCTTATGTGATGCTCTCGAGGCTTGGTATTTGATGCCCAAATGCTTTGGGGATGTTTGCCCAATGTTTTGAGATGCTTTGGGACTTGGCTTGAGCTTCCATAGCTCTATTTATATCAGGATTTACTTATGTACATTGTTTGGGCCAGCAAGGTTTTATTAAGGATAGCTTATGCATACTGCTCTTTGTTGACATTCGGGTGTCCTGTTGGATGTATTGATGCTTGATCATCATGGTTTATGCCTGAATATGCTATTTGAGAGCTATTGAGCCTTGATTTGGATACGGATACTTTGTTGTTGGTTGGGATTTAA
This sequence comes from Lygodium microphyllum, assembly GCF_053477565.2. Lineage (NCBI taxonomy): Eukaryota > Viridiplantae > Streptophyta > Polypodiopsida > Schizaeales > Lygodiaceae > Lygodium > Lygodium microphyllum. The sequence continues at coordinate 109,156,267 of NC_141157.1, forward strand.
GCTCGCTTTTTGATTGGGCGTTGAGTGAGATGTCATGATTCCTCACCTTGTCTTTTTTTTTCTTTTCTTTGTTTTCACTCCCCAGCCACATTGGCCTTTTAGTGGGAGGTTGTTGGGGTAAAATGCCTCTCGGCCCTGTCCATGTACACTATGACCGCCCATTCTTTATTCATATATAATATGATAGTGCAATAAGGCTGTCAGTTTAGTTGGACAGCACCTACATTGTGTGTGCTCTTCTCTCCCGCATCTTCCTCTTCTCCTTCTCCACTACCATTGCATCCCCTTCAACTAGTATCAGAGCTTTGGATCAGAGTTTAATCGTGGAGCATTACTTCAGCCCGGATTGAAAACCTAGAGCTTGGAGCTTCAATGCCATCCATGGCTCCTTCCCCCTAAGGTAAGATTTCATCTCCCGCCTCTCCCCGGCCCTCATAGGCTCTTTGCAGGTGTTCCTTGGCTTCATTAGGCACCTTGTATGCCCCCATTTGCCCCCTTATCCTCACCATAGCCAACATGCCCCACATTCGCAGCTCACGTTTTTTCTGCCTATTTCAAAATTTGGCTCAAAAATCCCATTTTTTCTCATATCTCAGGCATCCGAAACCCGATTTAGCCAAGGTAAGAAACTAACTTGGGGTCTTGGCATGCTTCGGACGCAATGGTAATGTTAGATCTGTCAAATTTTGATCATAGAATTTTCTATAACAGATCTGAGTTGATTTACAATAAGAAAATGTCATGCTCTTAGCTTATGTGATGCTTCCGAGGCTTGGTATTTGATGCCCAAATGCTTTGGGGATGTTTGCCCAATGTTTTGAGATGCTTTGGGACTTGGTTTAAGCTTCCGTAGCTCAATTTGTATAGGGATTTACTGATATACATTGTTTGGGCCAGCAAGGTTTTATCAAGGATAGCTTATGCATACTGCTCTTTGTTGAGATTCGAGTGTCCTGTTGGATGTATTGATGCTTGGTCATCATGGTTTATGCCCGGATATGCTATTTGAGAGCTATTGAGCCTTGATTTGGATGCGGGCACTTTGTTGTTGGTTGGGATTTAAGCTCGCTTTCTGATTGGCCGTTGGGTGAGATGTCATGATTCCTCACCTTGTCTTTTTCTTTTCTTTTCTTTGTTTTCACTCCCCAGCCACATTGGCCTTTTAGTAGGTGTAATGGGAGCTCATGCTCAACCGCCAAGACCCATGGACCGCTTATTGCTTCAAGTGTTTCAAGCCGAATACTAATGGCTACCTCTCACATAGCCTATGCGCTCTCATGCCTACCGGGTGTAGTGAGCTTACCTTCATGCCGATCGAGTTGCCTCCTCTCCCGCACACTCCAGTAGCTCCACGATCCAAGTGCAAGCTTCAAGCAAGATCGATCCTCCCGCTCCAAGCTCCAAGCTCCATTACCGCAAGCAAGATAAGAGAAGAGAAAAGAAGAGAAGAAGAGAGGAGAAGATGGAGAGCTTCTCCACCCCACGATCCCTCACCCTCACACACTCACTCCCTCACACTCTCACACTCCCTCTCTCAAGCACAAGCTCAAGCAAGCAAAAACAAGAAGAAGAAGAAGAAGAAGAGGGAGCTAATTTTGGCCACACACAAGAATGAGCTTCTCATTCACTTTTCAACTTTATATACAAAACCCTAAATCCCTTTTACATTCATGAGTCGCACTAGTAGGTTATCGGAGTACTTAGGTTCAAACAATCTCCTAATGAATAGATTTTTTAAGCCATTGAAAGTGGTGCGCTCCATAGCATCTAAACTCGTGTACTAGGTTCAACCCTTGTCACCTAAGAGCATAGTCCAAAAGCTTGGGAGCATTGAGTTAAATTGGTGAGGTCGTTGGTCTTACGAACCTGCTCGAAATGCTCCACAAAGTTATACATGTCATCATTTGCTTGGTATTTGTCCAGCTGCTGCGCCACCACATGAATTTTCGATTGGCTCTTAGAGCCTCAGTTGACTCCTAACCCCGCTAGTAGCGATGTTGCTAATGCTACAATGCTTTGCTCTGCTGCCATGTTATCTAGTAGCCGCTTCGTCAAGAGCTGACTCAATGTGAGGTCTCCTTCTAGTACTCTCTCGCTCTCCGACCAATTTCTACCTGCTAGGGCTAACACTCTCTGGATCTCTCGCATTTCCATACTCTGGCACAAGCTCCTAGTTTGCTGATCCTATGCTATAATATCCTAGCCACCATAGCAAATGCACATATCTATATAGTGTATTTCAGGTATCTCGTGATACCCTTCACAACATCCCAATGTTAGTGGTTAGGTGTAGCCATATAGCATCCCACAACTCCCAATGCAAATACTATATCAAGGTGAGTGGATATCGTGGCATGCATCAAACTACCCACTTTGGATGCATAAGGGATCTTGACCATCTTGGCCTTCTACTCATTTACTAATGATAATTAACTTGATTGACCTTTATATGGGAAGGTAAAAGACAACTGATAGGCTTAACATCTTGCATATGAAAATTGTCAAGCACCTTCTTTATGCACACATGTTGCGATAGGTAAAGAAGCCCCTTAGAGTGATCATGCATGACACACATACCAAGAATATACGAGGCTTGCCCCATGTCCTTTATTAACCCTCGGATGAAAGAGGTGGAAAATCTAGAAAATCTAAAGCAGAAGACAAGGCCGATGCAAAAATGAAATGGAAGATGAAGGCATGACAAGAAAAATATGAAAACACAAGAAGCACGGAAAAGTCCTAAAATTAAGGAGAAAGACACATAAGGAAAAGTGCAAGTTAATACTTTTGTAAAAGAGGGCGAGGCGCATCATGATTTATTTTGAGAGCATCGTGCAAATTGTAAAGGTAGATGGACGTTAGGGAGGAAGCTAGGAAGCTAGGAGGACAATAGAAAAAAGGGCCTCGGCCATGTAAAAAGGGGATGGATGCCCATGGGATTTTAGGGCACGTATATAAAGTTCAAAAAGTGAATGTGAGCTCATTCTTTTGTGTGTGGCAAAGTGGACTTTTCTTCTTCTCTTCTCTTGCTTGCTTGCTTGTGAGCGCTTGAGGGAGGAAGTGTAAGTGAGTGAGGGAGTGAGTGTGCGAGGGTGAGGGATCTTGGAGGTGAAGCCCTCTACCATCTCCTCTCTTTTTCTTCTCTTCTCTTCTCTCGTCTCACGCATGGCCATGGAGGATGGAGCTTGGAGGAAGAGGCTTTAGGAGTTCCTTTACAAGGGCCCGGATAATTACTTCTCAGGCTCTAAAATTGCATCTTTAGAATAAAATCCATGTTTGAGCTTGCATCACGAATCATGGAGCTATCGAAGTGCTTGAGAGAGGAAGCAACTCAATCGAGCATCAAGATAAGCTCACTACACTCGTAGAAAGGGATAGCGCGTCGGCTATGTGAGAGGTAGCTATTAGTGCTCGCTTGAAACACTTGAACAATAAGTGGTGTGTGGGTCTTGGCGATTGAGCATGAGCTCCTCTGCATTTTGGTTACATTGTCGGGACCAACGGATTCAAGCTTGAGTGCTTGCGGGCTTCAAATCGAGCATCGAAGTAAGGGTTTCATCCCCGAACCGGAACTTGAGATAGATAGGAGATTTTGGGTTTTTAATCCGTGCTACAAGTAAGTATTTTTGGTTTTTGATGATTAGTTGGGTAGGAGATATCATTTCAGTACTTTGTTTTTTATTTTTGTCGCATTTAGAGTAGGATAGGAGGGAGAAATTGGAGTGGAAAGCTTAGAGTTCGTTGTTGTAAAACAAGCCTGAACAAGGCGCAAACAAGGCAAAAATGGGAAAAAAAGATTGCTCAGATGTGTCAGAGTCACAAGGGGAGTGATCAGGAAGGCTAAGGTGGTGCCCAGCAAGGGTTTAAGGTCTTGGGTGACCAGGAAAAGCCTCATTTGTAGTCCTGGCTTTGAGAGAGAGAGAGAGAGAGAGAGAGAGAGAGCAGGTCACGAGTTTGCATTAGATCGATCGGAGCATATAGGAGCTTTTTGTGAGATTCATGTATAGGATGCTCTTGGCCTACACCCTCACTTGATTTCTGGAGGTTCTTAGAAGTAGCGGTGGTATTAGGATATAGATTTCTAGCAAATCGTGATCGACACGTGTTTTCAACATGCGGAATTTGATGCTCTTCCCAAAGTCCGATTCCGCGGCTCAAACCAAAGACCTTGTCCAATTTCAAGAATCTGACACATAGTATCGGACGCGTAGAATAGGACACACCACATCCGTTTGATTTCGAGAATCAAACGAGAAGAAATTAGACACAGCACTTCCATCTGATCGGATGCTCGCTAGTCCGATCGCAACAGTTAGACCACAGAATCAAACCCAGTGACCTGTTCGATTGGACATACATTCGAATGAGACCAAGCACCCTTGTTCGATTCCGAAAATCGGACATATCCTAATTGGGCCCAACCCATGCCGTCCGATGTCTGATTGTGACAATCGGACCTAACCCTGTATAATTCCTAGAATCGAACACTAGTAAATTGGACGTCTGATTTTCAAAATCGGACTACTTTGGTAAATCGAACACAGTCTGAGAAAGAAAATCTAGAAAATTGACAAACCATGGCCAATGAGAAGCGTGACCCGCACCAGAAGAACCCACCAAACACCTCACAGGTAGTTATAGACGTAGAAATCGTGGTCGAATAGTCTGGAATTGTGCAGTAGCATGTTTCCACAAGCTTGACATGTCTGGTGTTGTGGGCTAGTTGTAACACCCCAACTTGACCCTGAACGAGCTGAACAAAATAACATGGTGAAAAACCCTATAAGCTGGCGAGGATAGCTAGAAACCGAACACACAACCCTATCAAACCCATAGACAAGAGTGCTAGAGTTGCATATACACTTTGTTTTCTCACTCACTTTGATTTCCAACACCCAAAACACACTTAAAGAGAGTGAAGAGCTTCATTGCGCACAGTACACTGAAAAGAATACACACACACACACATGCACAGAGTGAGGGTAAGTTGAGGACTGGTTGCAATTAACAAGGAACTCACTCAGACATAAAACCTTGAAGGAACCCACAAGTAGGAGAAGATCCCAAGACATAGAAGGGTGATCGAATCCCCAAAAGTAGGACCAGGGAGGAACACGACCAAAGAGCCAGACACAACGAGGACTGACACTATCAGGGAAGTGGATCTACGCGATCTCATCGACCTAATGATCGATAACTTGGTGCAACAAGAAGTCCTCGATATGGAAGAGGGCAGCTTAGGCCATGGAAGCAACGAGGAACTTGACCTAGGAGACTTTCTTGAGGCTGTCAAGCAGTTAGTGAACAAATACGATAGTCAAACCCATCGACTAGAACACTGCGGTAGACCCGTAGAGGACATCATGGCAGATCTTGAGGAGGAGAGGAAGTTGGCACATAGGGCTTTACAAGGTCTAGCCATGTACAACTATGGCATCTATTCATCATTTTATTGTACTTTATACATTTGTACATTGTTACTTTTTCTTATTCTCTCCTCACTCGAGGCACATTTACCTTTAGGTGTATACCTACACCATCCTGTATTTACTTCACATACTATGATTGCACACATGTATACTACAAGTGGTGGGCACCCATCAATTTCACTTTTTTTTATTTCTTTCAGTGACTATTAAATAAGGGAAGGCCGATCACACATTGTGACTATTGGAGTTTCCACATGCAATATCTCTCTCTTTTGCTCTTTTACTCCATCTATCAAAGCTCTTACTTTGCTCTTGCATCCGCTTATGTGTAACTCTACCTTTGAGAGTACAGATCATGCAATTGAGCTTTAGGGGGAGTGTTGAGATGTCAAGCTCAACATGATCCGATACTCATTTACCTCAATGACCATTTTCACATTCATATCACTAATGCAATTGGTACTTGAATTAGCATATTATTCCAATGATACTTTGTAATAGAACAGTAGTTAGTCCACTTACCCAAATACAAGATATCTATCTAATCATCTTTTTAGTTAGTGTGTTCACATTGTGGACCACTTGGATATTATGTAAGTTGTGCTCTCTTTTTATTCTTTGTAGACTATTATAGGGAAGAAGAAAAATAAGAAGAAGAAGAAAGATTAGGGTTTTTAGCTTCCTACCCTATGTGCATTCTATGTGTATTGTGTATCTTGCAAGAGCTTACGCTTCTTCTCTCTCCCTGCATCTCTTCGTGGTGTAGTCTCTTAGGTCTCTAGTTTGCAATCATATCTAGCTTTATCTACTACTAAGGCAAAGTACATTGTAGCCACTAAGGCCTACAAGGAATCTATATGGCTTACTCATTTACTAGAAGATTGAGTATTCTAGAAGAGATGCCTACGCTGCATTGTGATAGTATTCAGAGTGTCATTTAGTTGGTATGGAACCTTGTTTTTCATGATTTCTTTTTTAAAAACACATTGAGGAAAAGTATCACTTCATTAGGGAGATTCTCGAGGATAAGCACATTGAGCTTATCAAGATTCATATGGATGATAACCCTACAGATCTTCTCACAAGGAATTTACCTTTTGAGTGCTTTGCACACTACATAACATTGATGGGCATTTGATAGTATCTTCAATTGGAGGTTTTTGGGATCAAGGACAATGGCTTATAGCTAGATAGGCACCTTTTGTATATATACACGCTATATAATCATATATAATAAAGAATAAAGGAACCATTTTGTTTTGTACCCATAGAACTCTTGTGTTCTCTCTCTCAACCCTCTTGCATTCTATAGCTTCTCCTCACATCCCACCATTGCTTCTATCTCATTAATCTCACTAAGATTTTGCTTGCATGCATGGACCAGCCCCAATCATTTATTCACAAGGGTTAAGGAATGCCAAAATGGAACTTATCTATGGCTTACAAGAATATGCAAACAACAACAGGCACAAATAGCCTTGAAGCAAAAGGCACCCAAGAAGAGACACCTTAACAAAAGTAGTAGTGCCCTCCTTTTTTCAAGACGGCCTACCAATAGTAGTAGTGCCTTTCATTTCAAGACGGCTTTCTTAATTTAAAAAGAAATTCTAGGAATACAACAAAGTAGCTTACTATGTCTAAGGCACACAAAAGGAGGAATATCTTCTCTATCCTCAGTTTCTACCTTCAAGCCATGAATGTAGGAAATGAGTATGAGTTTTTTTTTTTGGCACAGGGGAATTTGAAATTTGGAAACTCTCCCCCTCCCTCATGAAGGCCACATGGGCATTTTTAATTTTTTGAAAAAAACTACCTAATATATTAGAAAACCCTTTACCCCCTTTCTTAACTTTTTTTGGATTAATGTGCTGAAAGTGGGCCACTTTTCCCAATATATGGAAAAAGGGACTTGCTTTTCAAGGTAAACTTTTTTTTAATGACCAATTTTAAATAATTTTCCTAAGGGAGGGGGGTATTCCAAAACCAATAATGTGGTCATAAATTAAACCAGTTTGGGACTTGAAAACTATTTTTTGGAAGAGACTATCATGAGAACAACTCCATGGAGTTGAATGCTTTCCTTCCATTTTATAAAAAAAGAAAATAGAAAAAAGAAAACAATATGTTATAATCTCTAGGATATGTGAAGGTAAGATTAGAGGCTAAGTTCAAAGGTCTAGTGTAGATGAAGGGACTAAGGTCCAAAAGAACAAGCAAATGGAGAATTTGCACAACAATGCATTCAAGCTCTATAAGGGCTAGGGTGACTGTGAATTTTGGATAGAGCTTCAAAAGTGAATTAATGAAATTACATTTGAATACTTTCTCATGCTCAATCTTAAGATTTAGGTATTTCCTCAACAAGTTAGACATAGATATGTGCAATTGGTGGATAGATATACAATTTACACACATGCATGTGTATGTTTATTACTACAAGACAATGACAATATCAACCATCAACTTATGCCCAATTCATGATTACCATAACAAAAGAATAGTGGTACTGAAGAATGTTTGAATAAGATATGGGTGTGTGTGTGTGTGTGGGGGGGGGGGGGGGGGGGGGGGGGGGGGAGAGAGAGAGAGTGTGTGTGTGTGTGTGTGTGTGCACGCACATATCTATGGACGTTAAATATATAAAATTTGTACACTCTTATGCCTATAAACATACGACCTATTGCTTTCATGCAAATAAAAATAATTACGAATTTATCCATGATGTCTTAAAAAGTTCTAAAGATTTCTATAGCTAATTCTTTGCATTTGTGAGTAGGCATAGTAGAAGAGTACTTATATCAATAAACTTTCCAAAAGAGTGGAGGAGCTATGCTTATAATACATCTCTATGAGAATGCAGTATCAAACCTAGAGAGAGAGAGAGAGAGAGAGAGAGAGAGAGAGAAGGGGGGAAGGTATAATATCTAAAACTCTCAAACATTATATGTGGAAGAAATTCATAGTTCTAAATGCTTAATATATTAAATGAATAAGATATTTGAATTTCAATTTGAAAATACCTTGCACTTAAGGAAACATAAGAGAGCTTTGGCACACCATAAAAGCTAAAAAAAAGGGCCACTCGCTTGTAAGAACAAGAACAAATTAGTTTGCATCATCATCTATACAAATTGTAAAAATAACACAAATAAACTAAAGCCATGCAATAGTCACATCACAAGAATTGTTAGTACATTAGGTGGACCAAAACCCAATCTAATGTACAAAAGAAGAAGAAGAGGTTCGTAGCACACATGAAACAATGGATATAGAAAGAAGAGGTGTCTTATGTGCACATATAGCATAGATGACACAATGTTTATGAGCTACTTGGAGCACAACATCATGTGTTACCAATAGGAAGGAATCCAATACAAACTCGTTAGAACAAAGCATATCCTGATTACAAAAACTGTACAGTCATAGCTACAATATTATGTGCGACCATTTTATCTCCACATGACTATCCCTTGTTAGCCTTTCTTATGAGTCATCGCTTATCCTCCCTCGTCTTATGGTAGATCTCATAGGTTGAACTCACCATAGGAAAACATCACAATTGGTGAGTGTGGATTATTTACTAAACTTAAATTAAGGTAGCTGACCATATGATGATATATATATGCTCTAGAAGAAATTTGGCTTGAGCTTGTTCGAAGCTAATGATATCCCTTGAACATATGGATTGGGCTATTTAAGGTGACATTGACTATGTAAACTCACTAATATTTGCATAAAACTCGCCTACACAAGGTTGATTTGGATGTGCCCGCACACATTACGTACTAGGTTGCTCACCACATCAAAGACAATCTCTCAACTATGACAATGAGTTTTAATGTCATTGACAAATAGGCTAAAATTGTCAACAAAGAAAGAAAGGAATAACAATAGAGACATTACGAGAGCCTAAAGAAAAGTAATCAAGATTCTACATGTGAGGACAAAAGGCCTCACCAAAGGCCAAAATTCCAAAAAATATGTAAAGTCGTTATTTGATAGTGACTAAGGTTCTACATGTGAGGACAAAAAGGCATCATTGAAGGCCAAAATCCCAAAAAAGAAGTATTTATTTAAAAAGCTTCAAACGTCTCTTTTTCAATCAAAACCCCTCTCATGTGTAATCACTCCTTTTCTCTTGCCGCTCTCTTTTTTTTTATTAAAAGCCCTTTCTCCCCCCCCCCCCCCTTCTTTTTTTAAAATTAAAACCCCCTCCCCTCTCTCTCACTTATAATCTCTGTCTTTCTTTTCCCCTCTCTCTCTCTCTCTCTCTCTCTCTCTCTCTCTCTCTCTCTCTCTCTGTTAGATTAAACTTTTTAATTGAAATTTCTATTTTAATTAAATATTTTAATTTTTTTCCAATTTAAAGTTTTTCGAACTTAGTTTTTCACACACTTTGAGAGAGAGAGAGAGAATAAGAAGAAGAAGAAGAAGAAGGATTAAAAAAAGAAGATAGAGAGAGGAGGGGGAAAGAGGAAAGAGAATAGTCTTTTTTAAATTAAAAATTTTTATTCTCCCCTCCCCCCTCTCTCTCATGTGTAGGGCCTAGGTTCTCTCTCTCTCTCTCTCTCTCTCTCTCTCTCTCTCTCTCTCTCTCTCTCTCTTTGTTAGATTAAACTTTTTCATTTAACTTTTTTTAATTAAATATTTTTAAAAGATATTTTAATTTAAAGTTTTTTGGACATAGCTTTTTATACACTTTGAGAGGGAAATAAAAGAAGAAGAAGAATGAGAAGGATTTTTTTAAAGAATAATAAAGAGAAAAAAGATGAACCTTTTTTATATAGTTTTTGACTTAAAAAGAGACAGAGAGGAAATATATAATTTGAAAGAGAAAAATAGAGAGAGAATAAAATATATGTATAGAGAAAAGAGAGCGAGGGAGAAAAACTTGAAAGAGAAAGAGAAATGAAAAGAAAAATAAGGAGAGAGAGAAACCAAGAGAGAGATACAAAGAGCAAAAAAGAAAGAAGAGGAGAGGGAGGGAGCGAGAGAGGGGGAACATAGAGAAAGAGAATTATAGAGAGAGAAAATATAACATTTAAAAGAAAGAAAGAGGAAAAGAAAAAAAAAGAGAGGAGAGAGGGGAGAGAGACTGAGAAAAGAAAAGGAGAGAGAGAAAAGAAGAATAAGAAGAGAGAGAATTTGAACACAAAGAGAGAATTATAGAGAGAGGAAATATAAAATTTAAATGAAAAAGAAAAAAATTAAAGATAGAAGAAGAAAAAAAGAAAAAAAGAGGAGAGAAAAGGAAAAGAGAGGAGAGAGAGAAGAAGAAGAAAGAGGGAGAGAGATGGGAAAAAAGAGAAAAGAGAAAAGTCTTTTAAATTTAAATATTTTTTGAGAGAGAGAGGAAGGGAGAGAGGAGAGAGAGAGAAAAGATAAAATTTAAAAGAGAGGGAGGGAGAGAAGAAAAAGATAAAATTTAAAAGAGAGAAAGGGAGAGAAGAAAAAATGAAAATTAGGAGAAAGGGAGGAGAAGAAAAGGGGGCGGAGAGAGAGAGAGAATAAAAGGAGAGAGAGGAGAAGAGAGAGAATATAAACATAAAGAGTGAGAATTATATATAGAAAAAATATAAAATTTACATACTTTAAGAGAGATTGAGGGGGAAAAACAAAGTGAAAGAAGAAGAAGAAGAAAGAGAGAGAGAGAGAGAGAGAGAGGAAACATATAGAGAGAATTATAGAGAGAGAAAAGATAAAATTTAAAGAGAGAGAGAAAGAGATTAAAAAATAGAGGAGAGAGAGAGAAGAAAAGCGCAGAGAGAAGAAAAGGAGAGAGAGAGAGAGAAAAGAAAAAAAATAAAAAGAGGATGAAGACAAAAAAGTGCAGAGAGAAGAAAAGGAGAGAGAGAGAGAGAAAAATAAAATAAAAAGAGAATGAAGACAGAGAGGGAAGAAGAAGGAAAAAAAAGAAAAAAAAGAGGAGGGAGAGAGAAGGAAAAGAGAGGAGAGAGTGGGGAGAATAAAAGGAAAGAGAGAGAAAATTAGACAGGAAATTTGGGAGGAGAGAGAGAGAGAAAAGAAAAAAATTAGAAACGGAGAGGGAAAAGAGGAGATAGAAATATGAGAAATGGATTGTTGAGCGAAGTTGTGACTTCACTTGGCACTGCTCTTGGATCTATCACATGGTAGTTGATGATGATGATGTTATGCATACATGCTTAGATGGACTTGGAGATGAAGAATACAAGAGCTTCAAGTCATCTATGAATCAAGGGATGATATCGTTGATTTTGCATATTTTATTTTTATGTTGATACTTGAGGAGAATAACCTTGGCTTTGATCTCGCTTCTTCTCAAACCAAGAACAAGTCCAAATAGGTGTTTTACTCTACTAGCAAAGATAGAGGTCATTGTAGAGGCCAAGGTGGTGGTCGTTGTCAAAGTTTTAATGCACATCAACATAGAGAAGGACAGTCTCAATGAAGAGGGAGCCAAAGAGGCTAAGTTGCAAATTCTAATAGGTAATAGAATATTGGTAATAGCAACAAGGAGTGCTGACATTGTGGTAAAAAATGCCACATTTCTAAAAATTACTTCAAAAAGGAGTCTGAAATTAGAAATGGAAAAAGGTAGTAAGGCAATTATGCATCCAATAGTAGAAATAATGATGCCAAAAGTGAATTGTTGTTCATTATGTGGCACTTATATGAATACTATAACTATTGATGGTTCATCAAAGAATGATGTAATGCTATGTAGACTCAAGTACCTCTAACCACATGACTTTTCATAGAGAGTGGTTTAGAGAGATACGTAGCCTAGAGTCTCCAGTGCTATGTGGAGATGAGGGATGATACAACTTACCCCATTACTCATGTTGGAAATGTTTATTTGAGTATGCAGGATAGCATAACTAAGTACTTGACTAACGTACTAAGTATTACAAAAAACTTGGTTTCTATTGGTTAGATGGTAGAAGAGGGAGTTGGATTCACATCTGATGGTTGTTATGTAGAAGATCTAAAAAATGATTGCAAGTTGATTACAAAAGGGAAACATGCCATCAGATTGTTTACTCTTTATGTAAGTTTGTTTGAAATGGATTTTACCATATTTGAACAAGGTTTAAGTATTGTGGCTGATATTGAAGTTTGGCATACAAGAATTGGTCATGTGAATGTGCAGTGGCTAAAACACATACAGTCAAAACAAATTGTTGATGGCTTGCCTAATTTTAGAGTTGATGGGATGCATAAATTATGTGAAGCATGTCAATTCAAAAAGCAAGCAAGGCATGCATTTCCACATGAAAAGCATGTGTGCAAGAAGCCACTTGAATTGATGCATTTTGATGGTGTGTGGTCCTACAAAGACTATAACTTTGAGTGGTTATAAGTATTAAATTTCCTTCATTGATGATCATACTTGTATATGTTTACTTTATACATGAGAAAAGTGAGATGTTCACTCACTTTAAGAGCTTTAAGGCTTTGGTTGAGAAAGAGTCATGATTGCATATTAAATATCTAAGGTCAGATGGAGAGGGAGAATATCTCTACAATGAGTTTTTTTAATTTTTTGCAAAAACATTGTATACAGAGGTAGTATACATATAGATATACTATGCAACAAATGGAGTTGGTGAGCAAAAATCCAAGCATATTGCAGATGTGGCTCGTGCATTGATGTTAAAAGAAAACTTGCCTCATTACTATTGGGATGAAGTAATTGTTATTGGTATATATATTTTGAACAGGATATCCATTACTGTTGTACATGGTATGACACCCAAAGAGAAGTTTATGGGTAGAAAGCCAAATCTATCCCATGTGAAAGTATCTGGATACATTACTTATGTGCATATTCCTAATGAGTTGTATAGTAAATTGGATCCCAAAGTAGAAAAATGTGTACTCATTGGATATTCTCTTGAGCAGAATAGAGATAGATATTATAACTCTATTACATGTGAGCTAAGAGTCAACAAGGGTTTTGTTTTTGATGAAATAAGTAGCTAGTATAATAATGTATAGAATGCAATTGGGGTTGATGAGCATGAGAGTATGGCTGCATAGAAAACAAGTCAATAGTCATAGACATTGAGTAGATCACAAGAGTCTCCTAGTCATGGTCCTATTAATGAACCATGGAGTGTTAGATTGAGGTGATAGTTTATTCAAGCAAGTACATCACACGTGTCAAATAAAAGGTAAAGAGAAAGTTGGGGACTCATCTATGACAATAGATGTATCATCAAGTTTCTCTCATATTAATACTGATCCATATGGCTCTGAGCAAAGCATGGATGAGGAGTTTGGAATTCTGTCTACTACAACACTTGGTGTGTGGAAGGCACAAGAGGATGCTAAAGCACCTAGTAGTGATATAGGTCCATGTAGGTTAAGTAGAGTAAGAAAGCCAATGCGGCGATTAACATATTGTAGCTTATCACTATACATACATGGCTAAGGTTATGTAGGATATGGAACCCACTCATTTTGAGGATGCAATGGGTAATGAGTATTGGGGTCATGCTATGGATGAAGAAATGGCTACACTTAAGGATAATGATACATGGGAGTTTGTGTCTTTTGAAAGGTGAGAAGGATCAAAGCTTGCACGAGAGAGCAAGAGCAAGAGAGAGAGAGACTTATAATGTGGGAACTCCAACAGTCACAATGTATGGCCGGCCTTCCCTTTATTCATATGTCACTAAAAGAATAAAGAATAAAGTGATAGTGACAGGCACTTGCCGCATACAATATGCAAGCCCGGGTACTGTTAGTGTAGTAATATACAAGCGGCTAGGCGAAGGTGCCTTTACCCCCAATAACCTCCCACTTAAAGGCGACTCGGCCCCAGTGAGGAGTGAAAAAGAAAAAGAAAAGACAATACAACATGTACACATGCACAACATGATGAGGAAAGACATCATCTCATCCCACGCCTATCAATCTCCTGAGGATGGCAAAGCACTCCGTAGAGAAGCCTTTGGCGAGCAGATTTGTAGGAATCTGGTCAATCGAGATCTTAACAAGGTCAACAGACTTGTCCTCAATGACCCCACATATGAAGTGATACCTCATCTCAATATGTTTTGTCTTCACATGAAAGACCGGATCCTTGGCTAATTGAATAGCACTCATAGAATCCAAATGTAGTGTAGAGATATCATCAATACCAAGATTATGAAGCAAACGGCCTAACCATATGGCCTCCTTGCAAGCCTCAGTGGATGCAACATACTCAACCTCGGTTATGGAAAAAGTCGTACACTTTTGTATTTTGGACATCCAAGAGACAACACCTCCAACATAGGTGAACACATAGCCAGAAGTGGGCTTCCTACTATCTGCATGTCCTGCATAATCAGAGTCAGTGTACCCCATGACTCCCGTATCCTGGCTGCCATAGCATATGCATATATCTGCAGTGCCCTTTAGGTACCTCATGATACCCTTCACGGCATCCCAATGCTTCTTGCCAGGTATAGCCATATAGTATGCCACAACACCAACTACAAAGGCAATATTTGGACGAGTGGCTATCATGGCATACATAAGACTGCCCACTGCAGATGCATAGGGAATCTTGGCCATCTCGGCCCTGTGCTCATCTATCTGCAGACAATTGACCTATGATATCTTCACATAAGAAGGCAATGGACAACCAATAGGCTTTACGTCCTGCATGTGGAAGTGCTCAAGGACTTTATGAATTACTCCGCCTATGACAAGTAGAGAAGTTCCTGATGCCTATCGCATCTAATGCGCATACCAAGTATGTGAGAGGCATGTCCCAGATCCTTCATATCAAAGCTCTTCTTGAGCTGAGCCCTAAGAGCATGTAGCTCATCATGAGATTTCCCTTCTAATAGCATGTCATCCACATAGAGTACCAAAATAAGCAAAGATCCATCATGGGCTTTCTTCGTGTATAAGCATGGATCCATAGCACTACGGCTATAGCCCTGTGACTGCATAAAAGCATCAAACTTATGGTACCATTCCCTAGGTGCCTGTTTCAAGCCATAAAGACTTTTCTTCAACCTGTACACTAGATGCTCCCTGCCAAGCTCTGTAAAGCCCTTAGGCTACTCCATGTAAATCTTATCATGCAAATCCCCATGTAAAAATGTTGTCTTGACATCCATTTGATACAAGTCTAAGTCAAGCTATGCAATTAAGGCCAAAACCAAGCAAAGGGTGGTCAACTTAACCACATGAGAAAAAAACTTCATCAAAGTCAATGCCATGCTCCTATTTAAAACCCTTAGCAACAAGTCTTGCCTTATAAGCCGGCTTCGAGTGTCCAGGGGTACTCTTCAACTTGTACACCCATTTGCATTGTAGAGCTTTCTTGCCACTAGGTGAGGAAACCAAATCCCAAGTCTCATTCTTATGCAAGGAGTCTATCTTAGACTGCATACCCCTCTCCCAGGAGTGACTGTCACCCCTGCACATAGCCTCATCATAAGTAAAAGGCTCTCTTGCATCTATAACCAAGACATAATGCATTGAGCATTGAAATCTATCAGGGGGCATCTATCTCTAGTAGAACGACGAACTGCAAGCTCTACTACCTGCTTAACGTTCTGTCCAATACCCTGGCCATGAGTACCTATTGCTATTGCACACTATCCAACTGGCTGTACGGGAGCTCGTGGCTCCTCTTGAAATATAACCCTGTGTATCTCCACTATCTTCTCAAGCTGCCTATGCATCTTATCTTCATGGAAGACTACATCATGGCTGCAAATTACTTTTTGCACCTACGGATCCCATAGATGGTAACCCATCTCTCTTGCATTGCCATAGCCAAGGAATATGCATTTAACACTCTTAGGATCTAGCTTGTTACATTGTCCTTGGGCACATGGCAAAATGCCTCATATCCAAAGACACATAAATGTGCATAGAAGGGAGGCTTTTTTATCCATACCTCCTCTGCAACCTGGAAATCAATGGCACTACAGGGCAATCTATTAATGATATGCACAGCAGTCGTATAATTGCCTCAGTCCAAAAGTGTTGGGATAGGCCTGCATGGTTAAGCATACTGCGAACCCTCTTCTGGATGAGTCCTATTCATTTGCTCAGCCCTACCATTCTAGGGAGAGGTATAGAGGGTGGTCAATTGACACTTAATACCCCTCTCATCACATAATTGCTCAAAAACGTGTGACACATACTCACCCCCATTATCTATCCTTAGGCATTTTAGCCTATGTCGAGACAGGTTTTTTGCCAAAGCAAGCCATCTCTGAAAAACTGCCAATACATCGAACTTCTGCTTTATGGAATAAGCTCATACTTTACATGAAAAATCATCTATGAAAGTAACAAAATAATTCGCACCACCCATAAACTAACAAGACATGGGCCCACAAACATCAGAATGAACCAAAGCCAAGGGCTCACTCATGCATGACATACCACACTTCTTATGCGTAGACCTAGTTTGCTTGCCATAAAGATAATGATTACAAGAATGAAAACTAGAATAGTCAAGGGGCGGTAAGTACTACAAACCAGAAAGCATTTTCATTTCCTCCTTAACGGACATGTGCCCCAAATAGGCATGCCAAAGAGATACATGAGATAAAGACCCCACAGACAAAGCATGATCAACTGTAGATCTAGAAACAACTAAGGGATAG